>NC_080589.1:52978341-54178341 GCF_029962835.1 Magnolia sinica | reverse complement strand
ACTTTCATTGACCTAATTCTCAATGGATGAGGATTGTGAGGATTGGAAGGGATTCAATCACCCTACCATGCCCAGGAGATGATGGTGAACAATAGGATTTACCAATTTCACAATCACAAAACAGGAAAAGAAGATATTGAAAGCTATCATAACATCTATTGTAATTTGAGTCATAATAAATCATAGAAAATTGAAAATATTCTTTTAATTAATATTAAATTAGAATCAAAGAAGTTCAACAAGAATAAGAATCAAAGCAAGAAAATCATCCTAATATGCTACAAGTTTCACCTCTTAGCCCTAGTAAAGAGGTTTAACCAACCATAGACATAATTGGATCTAAAACCATAAAAGAAAGTATTAAAAATAAACTAGGAAAGAAGAAAAACTCTTGGGAGGCTCCTTCACCCTTTGACTCTGCTCCTTGAAACCATATATAGCCCTAAAAGTCCTTAGGAAACTCCTATTTATAGTCTTGTCCATGCAAAATTGCCTTAAATTTACGCAGTATGCGTAACTTTGTGTAATGCGTTCGATGACATCGAACAACCTTCGATGTCATCAAGCGTAAGATGAATTCTTGGGGTCGCGCCTTTACGCACTACGTAAGTTCTTTCACACTGCGTAAGTTCTTGTGTCATCGAACCTTCCTTCGATGTCATCGAGCAGACCTTCGATGCCACGAAGGGTCTTCAATCCATCGGGAATGTATTCAGAACGGTCCAACGAGTTGCTTCAGAGATCTCCATAAATCACGATGCCATCGAATGGTCTTCGATGTCATCGAGCAACTCTTCGATGTCATCGAGCATGTCTTCAAGTAATTGAAAATTGCATCCAATATGTCCAACAATCAAACTTGATTTCATGTAATACTTCGATGTCATTGAACTGATGTTGATGTCATTGAACATTGTCCTCGATGTCATCAACCGGTGGTCGATGACACAAATAGTTTTGGTTCTGTGAATTTTTGTACTTTGCATTGCTAACTTCCTTCCTTCTTCACTTGATTTTCTTGGATCTTGAGGTCTTGAAATCTTCAATCTTGGTCTCCAAAGATTCATTCCTTGCCTTGGTGATTCTTGAGCACTAAATCCATGCTTTTAACATTCTTTTCAATCTCAGCTCTCAAACTCACCTTGCAACACAAACATATATAAAGTATACCATTAAGCAGTATCATGTTCATAAAACTAAGATATAAATGGGGGCAAATATGCAATATTTGACACTCAACACTAAGGGCCTGTTTGATTTTTCTGCTAAATTGTAATTACCATGTAAATAGGTAATAATTATTTACCAAGGTAATTACTGCATCTTTCCCAATGCAGATGTGACAAGTTACTTTTTTAACACTTAAATCGAGAATTTTATGAAATTAATGTGGGGCCCATCGTGATGTATGTGACTTATCTGCAGCACTCATTTGTTATGTCAGCTGAATTTAGGGCATGAGCAAAAAAAATGAGGCAAATCCAAAGCTTAAGAGGACCACACCAAAGGAAACAGCGGGAATCAAATGGCTACCATTAAAAACTTTTTAGGGCCCTTAAAAGTTTTTGATTAAGTTGATATTTATGTTTTTCCATTATCCATGTCTGTGTGACCCTATGAATGGGTTAGATGATAAAAAAAAAAAAAAAACCTCAATGTGGGCCCAATGAAGGAAATAACTTTCAACGATGGACGATTTAAGACCATTGTTTCCTTTCATGTGGGCCAATTGAGCATTGGATCTGCCTCATTTTTTGGCTCATTCCCTAAAATGTTCAAATAAAATAGATGGACAATGCGGATATATTATATGTACATTATAGTGGGGTCCACAGATTTAAGTCAACACTTTTGTATCGATTTTTTAGGTGGAATTACTCTCACATTTTCAAACAAAGTGAAAAAGTAATAATTACTTACCAGGATTTACAAGTATCATGAAAAATTAAACAGGCCTAAGGTAAAAGTCTCGGGGTATTGCAGTACTAAAATAGGGTCGCGATAAAAACTCGTCGATCTGGTCTACCAAAAACACACCAGTGCCAAGGTTGAAGCGTATAGAAGGTCCCACTAGGTTACAGGTCTTATAGGCTGTGTTTTTCTTCTTTCTTGTTGGCTTTTATGGGTTCAAAAAAAAAAAAAAAAAAAAAAAAAAACCCTAACAAGCAGTAATTAGGAGATCCAGCTCGTTACGCCCTTTGGGAGGAGATTTTTCGTTTGGGTATCCGTTTTTGGTGGCCTTTGAAGGGTTCTTCCGGTGGACAGGTACAGTTTTATTCTAATGTGTTAGGGTAATGGAAGGGCTGCCTGAAAGCTCCGATTGCCGGATGCGGAGCTGGAAATCGTTGGATCAAGTCCGTTGACGTTATTCAGGACAAGTCGGGGTTTCTACCTTCAATTGTAGTCAAGGATTTCAGGTGTGGTTTTATCACATTTTAGGCAGTCGATTCCAAAGTAGTGTCTTAGATTTAAGTGGGGCCCATGTCCTACATGATTGGACAAAACGGATGGATGGGGTGGATTCTCACAAAAATCACGGCGGGCCCCGCCTAGCTTCCTGCAAAACGAATGGATGGGGGTGGATTCTCACAAAAATCACGGTGGGCCCGCCTAGCTTCCCGTGGGAAGTTCTTGCGAAAGGCTTTCCTGGCAATCTGCGTCCCCATGTGACAAACAAATACACACCTTCTATACGTGCTTCTGCACAAACTAACATAGGGCCCACTGCAAGTGAAGCAGGCAATTACAGGTTGCCGCAGTGAAGACGTAGCCGGCCATCGGTGCCACGTGGATCAATAAAACAGACCCACTACAGGAGGTAGGCCCCACCATGAACAGTCCTCGGACGTTCCTCTTTCCTCACCCTTCCAAAAATGGCAATGGATGCAAACTGATGACCGTTTTCTGATTTATCTCCATCTAGATTGAATCGCTATGATCGTTCGCCCATGGCCATGGCGGATGTAACGGTGACAATTATCTCTGGCATGTCAATTCACTTTCAGGAACGCAAAACCTAAGCGCTCGAATGCTCTGGCCTCCTGCACGTGGTAAGGTGGGAGACACGTGCAGGATCCAATCCTCTCATCACGAAGGTCCTACCTTGCAGAGTTGTTCTTCACATAATAAGGGTAATATGATCTGTGGGGGACGTTCATTTTCCTTATTGTCCATGTTCAATGTACATGTGTGCCTACCATATGATATAGACGCCCTAATCCTTTCCACATGAAATCTTAAGTGGGCCCAGCCTGACGAACGGTGAGGATCTTTAACATATGCCTTAGGTTTCCACGTATGTGCGAGGGGAGTGCGAGAAACAAAGCACGTCACATTTCTACTAAGATGACAAGCACCTTACGTGGATTGCCTTCCAAAGCATTTCGCAGGTAGAGATGTACACCACCCGGGCCGAGCCGAGCTTTGCCCAACTCATGCTCTACTTGGAGAGCTTGAGTCTTAGCTCGTGCTCGACTCAGCCTTCGAGCTTGGAACAACAGCTCGTGCTCGGGTCGGCCATCAGCTCGGTCTAATTCGAGCCAAGTTCGAGTTGAGTTCGAGTTCGAGTCTTCGAGCGATTTTGAGTTCGAGTTTTCAAGCCGAGTTTTGAGTTCTAAGTTCGAGCTCTGAGCTGAATTCGAGTTCGTGTTATATATTGAGTTTAATTTGAATTTGAATTTGATTATCAAATTGGAGTTCGAATTTGAACAAAACAATAAAATATATAAAATACATAATTTACGATTAAAAAATTTCGATAACTACATTGTTCAAAATTATAATTTATAACTAATAACCTTCATAGGAGGAGTGCCTTCCTGTATTGTCATCTGATCCATCCGAACTACTATCTAATTTTTTATATGTATATTGGTTCACTTCCTATGAGTCAGAAGGCAAAGAGATGTTTCCTTCGTACTATTTTACACTTTGAATTAGATTTTTCAAACTTTCTTTATGTGAAGATTTGTATATAGTACCCAACGCCTTATAAAATTCACCGAGATGGGTGAGGAATTTGAATTTGTTACTCTTCTTCTTTTTCTTACTTGTCGTACTCGATTCTGCTTCAACATCATATTGTCTTTGAGGATATTGTTGAAGTCTAGAAACTTCTTCTATACTGCGTTTTAAGGCGAGTTGAAATTATTTTTCCTCTAAAGCTTTTAATCTGGCTTCCTCCTCTGTATCTTTCGTGGAAGTCATTCGTGTACTAGATTCAGAATCAGAAGGTTTGGATGGAGTGAAAGGTTTTTTATTCGAATCTAAAAGGGCCTGAAAAAGAATTTGGACATCCTTAGGGATATTGGGGTATGGTTTTGAATCACCACCTCGACATGATAAGTGTAACCAAAATTGATTAGTCTTGTTCACAAACTTTGCGCCATACAAACTACACATAATCTTTGTTCTTCCAGACCTTGATGGCGATTCAATTAGGGAAGCGTAGTTCCATATGTTTGTTGATGGGTCAGATGACGACATATCTATACTCAATTTTTAATAAAAAAAAATCAGAATGTTGATAAATAATTTGAACTTGATGTAAGAACAAAATAAAACCAATATGAATATATTAAAAATAAAAGCAAATGAACAGTAGTGAGTAAATAAATATCAAAGTCTTATAGACCACATTCCACCACTTTCATATTTCAAGTTAAACAATATTACAGATCATTCAAATTTCAACTAAAAAGAAAATAATTTAAAAACCAAAACGTTTTCATGTATTTGTTGCTGCAGGTAGAGACTCGTCATGAATCTTAATCTCTTCTTCTTCTTCATCATTAATATCATCTCGTCCCATATCAGGCGCAACCAATCTTCCATACAAATTAATGCTTTAACTGTATTTGGTAAAAGTGAGCTTCAATACTTGCTTACAACCCTGTTCCCTGTGCTGAATGTAGATTCTGATGCCACTGTTGAAATTGGTATTAATAATATGTTCCGTGCCATCATAGATAATGTAGGGTATTTTGATTCACTGACCCTCATCTTTCACCATTCCAACACATAAAAGTCGGATCGCATTATGATTGACTCATTGAGGTACAATTCTAGCTCTGATTCCTTAGTCTGAACTCCTATTTGTTCTTGTGCTAAGTATGCAATGTATTCATTCAACGCATCCTCATTATCAGGTATAGAAACATCCATATCTCTACTTTCTTAAACACCTGCTGCAGGTAAAGTAGTAGCATACGAATTGTACAAATCTTCGAGGGCTTGACGAATCTTGAACGTCTCCATTGCCGCTCTTTCAGGAGGATAAATCTTCATGAAAATAAATTTGACTAAGCCCATATTATAACGAGGATCAAGAGCAACTGCTAAGGATATCAACAAATGACAATTGTCCCAGTATTTATCAAACTTCATCTTCATACAACTGTCATCTGGTGTATGAAATCTGGACTCGCACTGACATTTTTCTATAGAGCATCCTTAATCTTCCAAAGAGACGGAAGAAATAGATTCGCAGTTGGATACTTATTCTCGGAAAAAATCTTCGTGCAATCGTAGAAAATTTTGAGGAATATGTGAACTTGTTTTGCTTTGGTCTAATCATCTATGCTCAGCAACCAAGAATACGTTCTGTCACGCACCACATATTCAGAAAATGCAAGCTGTAATTCCATTGTCGTATCTAACATTTCATAAGTCAAGTTTCAATGTGTACACACATCCAACTTCAACGTTTTTTTAGATGGCACATTCAAACGTTGGATGATGTTATTCCGTATACTCAGTCTCGATGACGACCCCCTTATATATTTCACACTTTCTCTTATGTTCTCTACAGTGTGATCAATTACTTTCAGCCATTCTTATACAATCAAATTTAGAATATGGGTACAACATCTGACCCGAAATATTTTTCCATCAAAAAATAAATTTCCTGTTACCCTGAACTGGTTACGTAAACATGAAATGACACTGTCATTTGTTGAAGCATTGTCTAAAGTTATTACTGAAAATTTTTCTCAATGCCCCAGTCTTGTAGACAACTGTAGATGTAATCTGAAATAAGTAAACCAGTATATGGAGGAGGAAGATTACGAAAGTTCAAAATTCTCTTGTAGCGTTTCCACTCTTTATCTACATAATGAGCGATTAATGAAATGTATCCTTATTTTTTATTGGACGCCGTCCATAAATCAGATGTCAAAATTATTCTGGATACTGAAGCCAAAATTTCTTTCAGTTTCATATTCTCCTTTGCGTACATCTTCATGCACTCTCTTTGCACAGTGACGTGGGAGACATTCTTAGCTCGAGGGTTAAGGAATTGACAGAAAGACCTAAACTCTTTACTTTCTATCTTCTGAAAGGTTTTTCTTCAAGAATTATTAATCTAATATACCACTCTTTTAGATTTTCTCTATCAAACTTATGAGTGGACACTACGCCTTGTGAGTCGTTCCTTTCTGACTTAGTAAATGACAACAATTGTTAGCCTAGAGGAGGGAGTCTTGGTCTCTTAGAACATGTCTTCAAATGTCTGTTTAAATGTGTTGTAGATCCTCTTGGAATCTTGTTGTATAACAACTTACAATAATTACACTTTATCTTTGACACACCATTAACTGTGACTTCTTCAAAGTTATCCCACACTGCTGATCTCTTCTTTCCTTTATCTGCAGTTGTAGACGTGTCTCCCTCTACGATTAGAGGAGAAGTGGCTCATGCACCTACTTCGGGGGTATTTGGGCTTTTGTATTGACTAGTCATCTATAAAATAAAGTTCTTGATATGTTATAATCTTCACTACACCGCTCTATATAATTGCAGGATGTAATGCTTATCTTAGTTATTTATGTGGCTATACCTAGACCGCTAGACGAGCATACTTGCTTAACTGTCTAAATCAGTCACCCATTCAAGGTTGGATAGATTTTAATGCTTTCATTTTCTAATTTAAATGCTATGCCGAAATTCTGGTAACATCTCCCCTTATCTCTTCAGAATATATTCATCATATATTTGATTCTCATGTCAAGCATCAACACAAAGTGTAGACATTTGACGACGAAAATAAATGCAGAAAATACATCCAGAGAGAAAAAGGAGAGACGAAACCAGAATAGGTATATGCATTAAATTGGAATAAATAAAGACATTACAATTTATCTAAATCTCAACTGTCTAAAAATGGGACAATTTGAGAATTTATATGTCTCCAAGAATACACTGTATCTATGTCTGGCAATATAAAAATCCTCAAATGGATAATTGATTATCTATCCTTATTCCTTATAGTCTAATAATAACATATAAAAAACAACTTAACTAATTAAAAAATTAACATTTATATCTATTTAAATAAAATAATATCACAGTCACAGATTTACAATTATTACAATTTAACAAATTAAAGACAATTTAACTAAAAAACAACTTAACAAATATCAATTAACAATTTAACACTTAACAAACATAACTTAACTAATAAACAAAAACAATATCATAATTAGAGGTGTATATTTTAACAATTTATAAACAAGTTAACTCAAAAACAACCTAGGCAATTAAATTGTAAATTAACACTTATGTGATACATCTAACCATCACATCATCCAAACCAAATCATCCATAAATCCATAAATTCATCCCATACATCCATCATCCATAAATGATAAATCCATAAATCCATCCCATACATCCATCATCCATAAATCTAACCATCCTCCCATACATCCATCATCATTCATTCAACCATCCTCTCATACATCCATCATCATTTATTAACTAATCAAATAATTCATTCATCAACTAAGCAAATAATCTATCCAAACCAATTAGTCCATACATCAACTATAAGCATTTTAATTTAATTAAATCAATAATACATATAATATTATTAACAGAGGTTCGTCCGAGCCAGTGGTGTCTGACTGTACCAGAGACACCGTTCAACTGTACTATAGGTTCATCCACCCAGTGGTCGCTGGTCGGATGTGTTCCGCTACTCAGACAGACGTTATTCACCGAAAAGGATAGAGTGGAGGATAGGACTCACTTTGGGAGAGGAGATCGTCTAGATAGACGCTGGAAGAAGGAATTTCGAGGGGCGTTGGAGAACGGCGAGAGCATTGGGTGAAGGGAAGGGAGAAATAGGTTAGGGTCGGGTGATTTGGGCAAAAGGGAGGGAGAAATGGGTTAGGGTTGTTGGGTTGAGCGAAATGGGTAGGGTCGGGTGAATGAGGGTTTTTTTTTTTTAACCCTTATATATTCACTTAAAACTGGATCCGAGTCGAGTCCGAGCCAAGTTGAGTCGAGTCGAGCTCAATACCGAGTCGAGCCGTGTCAAGCTAGGTCCAGCTTGGACTCGACTTGAAATGTTCCGAGCTCCCAAAAAATGGCTCGACTTGGTTCGAACAAAGTTTCAATCCGAGTCGAGTCGAGCTTTTTTGAGCCAAGTCGAGCGAGTTACTGAGCTAACTCTGCTCGTGTACAGCTCTATTCGCAGGAGCTTCCTTGAACAGGGAAACAGATTGACTACTCCAATGGCTGGTGGTTGGTGCTCTGTGGGCCCCATAATGATGTATGTGTTTCATCCATTCCGTCCATTTATTTTTCTAGATCATTTTAGGTTATGATACCGATAATAAAGTATATCCTAATCTCAAGTGTACCACATTGCAGGAAATAGTGTTGAATGAACGTCGACCATTAAAAAAAATTTGGGGCCCATAAAAGTTTTGGATCAAGCTGATCTTTGTTTTTTCCCTTCATCTAAGTCTATATGACCTAATCAATAGATTAGATGTCAAATAAACAGTACAGTGGGCCTTAGGATGATTTTAATAATGGATATCCAATCATTATTGTTTTCCTGTGGTATGGTCCACCTAGGCATGTATGACCTAATCAACATATTGGATGTCAAATAAACAGTATAGTGGACCTTCAGAGGATTTTAATGGTAGATATCCAATCACTATTGTTTTCCTATGGTGTGGTCCACATGAGATTTATATCCCTCTAATTTTTTAGATCAAGCCCTAAAATTACCTGTAAAAATGGATGAACGGAATGGATGAAACACATACCTCATGGTGGAGCCCACAGAGCACCAACCACCAGCCACCGGGCTGGTGGTAGGGAGAGTAGCCAATCCGTTTCCAAAATGAGAGGCTCCCAAAAGGCTTTTAATGGTCGACACTCATTCAACACTGTTTCCTGTAATGTGGTCTAGTTGAGATTGGGATATACCTCATTTTTGGCTTCATACCATAAAATGATCTGGGAAAATAGATAGAAGGCATGGATGAAACAAATACATCATGGTGGGGCCCATGGATCACCGACCACCAGCCATTGGCTGGTGGCAGGGGGAGTAGCCAATTCGTTTCCTCTCATTTTTAGGATAAAGCCTTAAAATGATGAGCGCGGATTTGGTACTTCCTCGCCTGTTCTGAGCTCGGGACAGGCGCAGGCTCTAAGGCCACTGAGGATCCACCATGATGTTTTAATTTTATCCAAACCGTCCATCTATTTTTCCATATCATTTTAAATTATTAAGACAAAAATGGAGAATATCAAAGTCTTAAAAGGACCACAAGGCGAGGATTAGATTCCTACCGTTGAAAAATTCTTAGAGACCATAGAAGTTTTGGATCAAAATGATATTTGCCTTTTCAATTCACCGAGGTGTATATGACCGTGTCAACAGGTTGGATGACAAATAAAAAACACAGTGGACCTTGAGAAGGTTTCAACGTTGGGCATCCTTAGCATTGTTGTTCCTATGGTGTGGTCCAATTGAGTGTTGGATTTGTCTTATTTTTTATTTAGTACTCTAAAATTATAAGGCCCGTAACCTAGTCCGTACTGTTCCTTAGGATCCCGCGATCCTCCCGGTCGAATTTTGGCGACCAGCGACGCGTAGATAGCATTTGCGTGCGACCCTGAGTCGCATTCTGTCGACCTTAGTCGACTCAACCCTAGACTTTTACCCTAACGACCGTATCATCGCTGCAGTTCCAAAGCCGCAACTTGCGCACCGATGTGATACCCAGGCTAGGAGTTGTGGGCTCGCGTATATTCTGAAGAAACACCGCGCATTGCAAATCCCGAGAGAATCTATACCCAAATATCACATCAATCAATCAATCACTAGTCAAGTACACAACCCATCACTTCACCCATTACACCCATCCCTCTCTTACACAAGCCATCCACAAAGTCAACTCTTCTTTACAACACCCATCCCTCTCATCTCATCTTTCTTACAACACAATCCCTCTCTCCCATCCATTACTCCATCCCATCTCATTCTCCACCATTTTCCAAGTTACAATGAGAGAAAAATTTTAAGGAGAGAAAGAAGCCAAGAGAGGACCCATCTCCCTACCACCCAATCTCACTATCCAACCATCCACCATCAAAGAGAAAGCCTAAGAGCTAAGGAGTCCAATGAGCTAAAGAAGTAGACCAACGATGGGTGATATTAGGATTTCCATCCTTAATCCCTATTTAAGGGCCCACTTGTGGTGGGACCTAATTGATGTAAGCATTGTATCTTGCAAAGGGGAGTTCATAGTGGCAAAGCTCCCTTCACCACGCCCTCTGTCTCTCTCTCAGTCTCTCTCTCTCTCTCTCTCTTTTGTGATGGAATGTGGCCCTCCTGATCTAGACCGTCCATGTGTTGGGCCCCACCTCACTGCCTGTCCACTTGGATAGGTTTGGATGAAGTAAAAGCACAAATATCAGTTTGATCCTAAACTATGGTGGGCCACTCATGTGGGACCCACCTTG
Source organism: Magnolia sinica (assembly GCF_029962835.1). NCBI lineage: Eukaryota > Viridiplantae > Streptophyta > Magnoliopsida > Magnoliales > Magnoliaceae > Magnolia > Magnolia sinica. The sequence continues at coordinate 54,167,574 of NC_080589.1, read as the reverse complement.
TAATATTTTATCCAGGCCGTCCGTCCAGGACATGGACGTGGGATAGCCACCTTGATGATGTGTTGTATACACACCGTTCATCTGCGGGACCCGCTTGATGAACGTTGCATCCTCACTGTCCAGTAGGGATATACAAATATCAGCTTGATTCAAAGCTGCAGCTGGGCCATGCTGATGTGGGCCCCACGTTGATGCGTGATTCATCCACGTCGTCCATCTGTCAGGACCACTGTGATTTATGTATTTTATCCCACCGTCCATCTAGACAGTGGGGACCACCTGCTGTTTGACGTCAGCATGTCTGTGGGTCTGACCATGAGGAATGTGTTATATCCCAACCGTCCATCTGGACGGTGGGGACCCCACCTATATAGCTGTTATTTGACGTCAGCAGTTCTGAGGGTCTGATCAGAGGTATGTGTTACATCCAAATCGTCCATCTGTATGGACGTCAACAAGTTCTGTGGGCCTGGTCATGAGGTACGTGTTATATCCCAACCATCCATCTGGACATGAGACCCACATGCCACATGAGTGGCGTCCACACAGTCCAGGTGGGACGGTGGGATCCACCGTGATATGTGTGTTATATCCAAACCGTCCATCCACTTTGTGAGCTCATCTTAAGGCTTAAGATGGGAAATAAGACAGATTTGTCTATCAAGTGGACCACATTGCAAAAACCAGTGGAGGGTTGAACGTCTACCATTGAAACCCGTTTGGGGTCACAGAAGTTTTGGATAAATATGAAATTTGTTTTCCTCTTAATTCAGGTCTTTGTGACCTTATGAACAGATTGGATGGATAATAAACGTTATAGTGGGCCCTGTGAATTGTTTAATGGTGAAATCATTATCTCCACTACTATTTGTGGTGCGGTCCAGATTATATTTCGACATGGTTCTTTTTTTGGGTAATGGTCTAAAATGATCTCTAAAAATAGATGAATGGTGTAGATATAATAATAATGTTTTATTCACACCGTCCATCTAGGACGGTGGGTCTCACTTGATGTACATAAGGCCTATGGGTGCGGCCCGATATGATATTTGTGTGGCCCATATGTGTGGCCCATTGTAATGTATGATGAGGCCCGATGTGATGTATATAAGGCCCATATGATGAGACCCGATGTGATGTATATGAGGCCTATATGTTGAGGCCCATTGTGATGTGTTTGTGGCCCATTTGGTGAGGCCCATTGTGAAGTATATGAGGCTCTTGTGTGAGGCCATGGGCGTGTTTGGCTCTATGCGGGCCACTCCTTGGGAGCAATGTTGGTTAAATGTCTACATTGATGAGCAATAATGGTTAAATGTCCACATTGTGACTTCCCTTAGGCCTTTGTTAGGCCCATTCTCATCATTCTGGATTAACCCAAATCATTGGGTCTCATCGATGTTTACATGGTCCATCTATTCGTATTGGGATAACCCAAGATGTTGGGCCCCCATTGGTTGTTAGTAGGATTATTTCTTTTATCTTGGAGTCCATCCAGTACTTATTTGAGCCCTCTAGGGCATTTAGCGGGTTATATGATAGTATGAGAAGGAACCCTTTCCGGATCCTTAGAAATATAGGTAAGCCACCTAAGCCCAACCTTGATATGAGGAGAGTTCATCATCACCGTTGACGGAGGGATCCGTGCTGTTAGGTTTTGTATATCCACTGTTAAGGACCGACCCTCATGTTATGGATCTGTTGTCCATCTATGGACCCTGCCTTATATATAAGCCAATTATCGATGTCGACTATGAGCACGTGCTAATATAACATCATGATATAATATAAGCCATTGTGATGGTATGAGGCCCATTGTAATTGTATTAAGCTCATTCTCATTTCTCCTTAGTGGGCTAACCCAAATTGATGGGCCCCTATTATTATTAGTATGATCTATCTCGCCTTATTGGGCTATCCCAATTCTTTGGGTCCCCATTGATGCTAGTAGAAGTACCTAAACCTGGAAACCCACTCTTAGGCCCATGAGTAAACCATCTAGACCCATCCTTGTTATGAGGAGGATGCATTATCACCTCTGGCCATATGTAGAAGAATCTGTGGTATTAAATTTGGTATATCCACTGTTGAGGACAATCCTCATATTATGGATTAGATCTGCTGTCCTTCTATGGACCCCACCATCTATAGGCCGATTATTGATTACAACTATATTAGTATATACACGAGTATGTGTTAGTATAGCATTATGATTGCATAAGGTCATTGTAAGGTTAATTGTGATTGTATGAGGCTCATTATAATTATATGAGACCCATTGTGATTATATGAGGCCCATTGTGTGATTGTATGAGGCTGATTGTGATTGTATGAGATCCATTGTGATGGTATGAGGCCCGTCGTAATTGTATGAGGCTCATCGTGATCATATGAGGCCCATTGTGATTGTATGATACCATTATAATTGTATGAAATTCATTGTGATGGTACAAGGCCTGTTGTGATTGTATGAGGCCCATTGTGATTAAGGGTGTATATCGGCCCGAACCGAGTCGAACTGGGCTTAACCCGGCCTAGCCAAGTCACCATCCAAATCTAGCCCGAACTTGGCCCGGCTCGGTCACCGGGCCAACATGTCCAGCCTGAACTCGGCCCGGTTAGCAATCGGGCGAGTTTAGGCCGAGTTTGGGCCAGTTTCGGACCTTACAGCAAGTTCATGGGTCGGGCATCGTTCTCACTTCTTTGTCATAAATGGTTAGGGTAAGGATTTAGTTTTTATATATATATATATATATATATATATAAATGGCCGAGTCGGGCCGGGACGAGTTGGGTTTCGGACCGACTCGGGCCGAACTGGGACTTGTTCGAACTCGGCCTAAACTCAGCTTTGAGCTGAAGAAAATGGCTCGTCCCGGACCGAACTCAGTTTCGGGTCGGGCCGAGTCGAGCTTTTTTGGGCTGAGTAGAGCAAGTTAACTAGGCTAACCCTGTTTGTGTACAGCCCTAATTGTGATTGTATAAGGCTCATTATGATTGTATGAGACCCAATTGTGATGTAAGAGACCCATTATGTGCGTGAGGCCCATTGTATGTGTGAGGTCCACCATGTGTAGGTGATATTTGCACACCACCCATTCACCTATACAGGCTATGGGCCGTCTTATACTAGCCCATTATGATGTATGTGATTATAATCATGCTTGGTATACTTCATGATACATGTCATACGCATCATCTGCATGCTTGTTATGAGGAGTGATTGAGCATGACATGTGCCATTGGGCTGGTTGTTTATGGGACTCCTTGAGAGACGGAGTTGCCCCCACATGAGCGCACAGTACGCGCATGTTTGATGCATGACTGGATCGTATGACCCATGCATCTCGCATTTTATGATATGACTACCATACGCCCTAGCGACATCAAGGCCCTGTCCTCTACAGGCATGTCGTGGATAGCCAGATGGGACACCAAAAATGTTTGGTTCTAACATACGGGCGCGATAGATGTCCCTGGATGAAAATCCCTTAACCCCCAAGGCCAAGGGATGCTCCAACGTCTAGACCGAGTGGATATACATGAGCACATAAGGGTCGTATACCAGTTAGGCTACGTCTCCCACTATGTCGTGGTCGGTTGGGAAGTGGTGTGGCCTTACTTGCCTAAGGGAGTAGGTAATGTTAGGATGAGTCTAACCAGCTTGAGGAATAGGTCTACTATCGAAGAACTGAGCCGATATTGGTAGGCGGATAGTGAGGTCTCTTCCACTTACCCAGTTGTGTGCTTGATGGGGCGGTAAGCTGGCATATAGTGTACTAGATCCCAGTGATGATCCATAGACGTACTGTACTGAGATGTAGAGTTGCATATTCATCATTTGACTAATTTATTCATTCATGCACTATCCACTCGGGCTGGTGGTGCGCAACAAAATCATTATATGTACCTTCGCAATGATCAGGATTTCGGTTAGACGCGTGACCAACTTGAGATCAGGAATCTACCACATTGAGCTCAACTATCCAAATTTATGTATGAGACTAGTTTGGATAGAAGTCCCTTGTGATGGACCCCACAGCTTGCGATACTACGTACTATCATCCTAACTTCACACTCCAGTTTGGTCATTTCTTTCGCACCGCATATTGCATTGCATCCTCAACACATAGTATTTGGTTTACTATACTTCTGTATTATTGTATAGCTTGAATGAGGTTGATGGTATTATAGACTCGCTAGGATTTGCATATTGCATTACATCTGCGGCATATGACATTTGGGTTGCTATGTTTTTACATTTATATAGCCTAGATGAGGCTGATGGTATCTGATATTTGGCTCATTATGACTCCGCATTGCATACTCTGATATTGAATGACTTATAGCCTTGCCAGTATTCCACTTACGTTGATATTTGTGTACTTGGCACTTATCTTGTGCACACACATATACCCCCCTCTAAGTTTTCTATAAGCTTATGCACGATAGATGCGTGCAGGTGACGATAGAACGCAGTCGAGCTGAGGCAGGAGCGTGAGGCAGAGCTTCTGGAGCTTTTGACATTTATCTTGTATTTTCCCTTCATGTATTGTACTCAAGTTTTTGATATTAGTGGATATGTGATGATGATGTTGCCTTTTTTATTTGGGGACACTTGTGGTTATGCTCCTTTATTTACAAAAAAAAAAAATTCATACTGAAAATCCTTCTTGCAAGATTATAGGATCATAACCTGGCATATGGGTGTTGAAAGTTGAGAATGGGGTACTACGGAGGCTGTCGGCATCAGATTCGGCGATTGAAAATTTTGTGAGCCCGTTTTCCGAGTTTGGGTCGTGACAAAAATGATATGGAAAAATAGATGGACGGTTTGGATAAAATTAAAACATCACGATGGATCCTCGGTGACCCTCGAAGCCACTGCCTATCCCGAGCTCGGCACAGGCAGGGGAAGTACCTAATCCGCACCCTAAAATGACATGTAAAAATGGATGAAACACATACATCATGGTGGGGCCATATAGCACCAACTGCCAGGCAATGGAGAGTAACCAATCCCTGTTTCCAGTGTTTATATGCCCTATGTGGTGTTCATAAGGTCATTCATTCTTGCATTACTGAAAAATACAAAAAAATATTTACTGTTGCCTCGTAAATGTTTCAACGGTGGACGTTGAATGCTTAGTACACCTAAGTTTTGGATTTAGTTATTTTTGAACTATGTCCTAATTTGACTAAGAGGGTGAACAGGGTGGATGTCCCAAAGTGGGCCCACCTAGCTTCTTGGAAATTCCTACCAAGGGCTTTCGAAGCAATTCGCGTCAGCGGCTATTGGTCAACACGGTTCCGCGTACGCGGAAGGACGCGGATGAGGCCGCGGGCACTGTGGAGCCCACCGTAATGTATAGACGTTGCCAAGTTTTGTGAGTTTCACCATGATGTATTTTTTGTATCCACACCGTCAATCCATTTGGAGAGACCATTTTAGAGCATGAACCAAAGAATGAGTAGATTCAAAACTCCAATGGACCTCACCACAGAAAACAGCGGAGAGAGTGACACACACCATTAAAAACTTCTAAGGGCCACAAAGTTATCGATGAAGCTGATATTTGTGTTTTCCCTTTTTTAATGTATTTTGTAACTTATAAATGGGTTGGATCTCAAATAAACATCATGGTGGACTTTAAAAAGGTTTCAAAGGTGGATGTGAATCTCTCCGCTGTTTTCTGTTACGTATTGACTCATTCTTGGACTCATGCCCTAAAATGATCTCTCCAAGTCGATGTACGGTGTGGATACAACACATACATCATGTGGGACCCATGAAACTTGGTAACGTCTCTTCAGCAGCAGTCACGCCACTCAACCTGTCAGTAGCTAATCCGCTTTCCATCTTTTATATGCACGCTACCCATCCGTTTGGAGAGAAGTTTGAAGCTCAAATAAACCACGTAACAAGAAACAACGGTGATTGAACACTTATCATTAAAAACTTTTTGGTTAATATGATATTTGGTTTCTTATGCCCCCCGCAATGTTTACTTGCTATTCATCTAGTAATAAAGTTACCTACACCTGGACGAAGATAAAAGGCAAATATCAACTCCATCTGCTCCAAGAAGTTTTGGACGGTAAGAGTTTAATCCCCATTGTAGTCCACTTGAGACTTTTATCTTCCTCATTTTTGGGTCTATACCCTAAAATGATATTAAAAAAATGGATGAAAAAAAAAAAGGACCGATAAATAAAGGTGGCCACTCAGAGCTGCTGCCCGTTCCCAGTTGGAGCGTGCGGGGTAGGACGAAATCCGGTCTCGAAGCAATCCGCGTCCCTCTCGGCTATTTATACCACCACTCTCTCTCTCTCTCTCTCTCGTTTATCTCTGCAGATCAAAGCAAGAAGTCCCTCTCCCAGCGCCGTCACTGGTTTCAAAGGTAAATAATAATAATAATAATAATAAAATCATTTTTTCGAAAATCGTTTTCGGATTTTCTGGAAATGAAATGTACAAAATGGAAACTTATTTTCTAGAAAACCTTCTTTTCCCCTTTCTGGAGATTAGGTGGGGCCCACAGTGGACCATCTAGATGTGAGGTCATTTCAGGTCACGATCTCAGAAATAAAGCAGACCCAAATCTCAGGTGGACCATACAATACAATACAAAACAGTAATGATTGAAGCGCCTGACCATTAAAAACTTCCAATAGGCTACCATCACCACAATGTTTCAGTAACGAAAGTGGATTGCCTGTGAACCCGGGCATAGAGATATTCTTGTGTTGAGGCTATATGGGGCCCACAAAGATGTCCCGGACTTCGGTCCATCTGTTTTGCAAGACTAAAAAAAAAAATTACGTAGAGTCAAAACTCACGTGGGCTATATATACTACATGAAACAATGGGGATTGAACGCTTGGGGGTGACAGAAGTTTTGTATTGGGATGATATTTGTCTCTACAGTTTATCTGAGCGGTAATAACCATATGAACAGTTTGGATGGTATATGAACATCATGATCAGCTCAAGAAAGGATTCAACGGTGGATGTTTCTGTTACCACTGTTTCATTGGTGTGGCCCACCGAGAGTTTTGGATCTGTCTGATTTTAAAAGTCATGTCCTATTAGGGTCTTTCAAAAAGGGGTGCGGACTGTCTGTGTTGAAGGCAGAGGAAAATTCGGTGCCATTGGTTCTCATTGGTCCACGTACGTCATGGCCATGGCCTATTACTCAAACTAACAAGATAAACGGGATTTCTCTCTACCAAATCAACATACTTTTAACATCATTGGTCCACGTCATGGCTGATGAATTAAACTAACAAGATACGTGAGATTTCTCTCTCCCAAATCGACGTACTTTTAAAATGTGGAATTTTTTTGTGCCCACAATGATTTATATTTGAATTCAAATCCTCTACTTGCATCACAAAGAATTTTCTATTTTGCTCATGATGATTGATCCCTGTCATCACTGGCATTGTCAGCAGCGCTACATTAAATGCATCTTGTAATAATGTATCCCAATTACATTGTAACCAACATGAATTTTTAGTTTGTGGCAGGCAGAGGATCCGGATTCTTTATGTTTTAGATCCACACCAAACATCAATTTTTATGAGCTAAAAAAATGACACACATCCAAAGTGCATTTGCAGGTGTTGACATGCCGAGTTTGGTGAACCCCGCAATGATGTATGTGTTATATCCACACCATACATAGAGGTGTACACAAGTTGATCCGAGTCGAGCTTGGCACGACTCGACTCGGCTCGGCCACTAGCAGACCTGAGATCAAACTTGGCTCTGCTCGGTCCTCGAGCTTGACTGGCCAGCTCGGCTCAGTTTGGTCAGTAGCTCAGGCCAGTTTGAGCCAAGATCGAGCCGAGTTCGCCTGTGCAGCATTTTCACAAACACATAAACTGCACCTTCAAATTCTCATTGTATGTAAAACACCAGCAACAGTTTTACAAGTATTTCATCAAACACCTTGTAGGCAACATCAAAATCAAGAAAAAAGGATATTTCTTTGATGAAACATACCTTCATTGCCACCCGCCGACACTTCGTTGAGTCATTTCATCAAACACTTGGTGAGCAACATCAATATCAAAGTAACCAAGTCACTGAACTGGTTCGATCCGAGTTCAATTCGAGTTGGGTTTGATCCGAGTCGAGTTGAGCTCGAGCAAGCTCGAACTCGGTTAGAAATTTTTTCAAGCTCAAAAAATCAGCTCAACTTGGCTTGAACTCAGTTTTGAACCAAGTCGAATCGAGCCTTTTCAAGTCAAGTCGAGCAAGCTAACCGAGCTAACTCGGTTCGTGTACAACCCTAACCATACATCCATTTGGCAACATCATTTTAGGTCATGAGCTCAAAAAATGAGGCACATCCAAAGCTCAAACGGACCTCCCCTGTGTGTTGACGTCACCAAGTCATGTGGGCTCCACCATGATGTATGTGTTATATCCACATCGTCCGCCCATTTTACGAGATACTTTTAGGGCATGGCTCAAAAGTGGGGCAGATCCGAAGCTCAAGTGAACCACGTTATAGAAAGCAAGGGTAATTGAACGTTAAAAATTTCTTGAGGGCAATAGAAGTTTTTAATCAACCTAATATTTGTTTTGTTTTTGTATTTTGTTTTCCTTCATCTAGGTCTTTGTGATGTCATAAACACGTTTGATAACAAATAAACATCATGGTAGGCCATAGGAAGGAATCATTGTCCCCACTGTTTTCTATTTTATGGTCCACATGAGCTTTGGATCTAACTCATTTTTGGGCTCATGACCTAAAATGATGTTGCTAAATGGATGTATGGTGTGGATATAACACATACATCATGGTGGGGTTCATTGAACTTGGCACATCAACACTCGGACACCACGCAATCCTTTTCCTGGATTTAGGAGAACGGGTCCAATGGATACCGGATCCAGAGGTGGATTGGTTAGTAGCCTGGTGGTACTCTGTGGGCCCACCATGATATGTCTTTAATCCACACCGTCCATTTATTTTTTCCATATCATTTTATGGCATGAGCCCAAAAATGAGACAGATGCAAATCTCAAGTGGACCACACCACAAGAAAATAATGGTGATTAAAAGCCCACCATTAAAAATTTCCTAGGGCCCACTATAATGTTAATTCACCGTCTAACCTGTTGATTAGGTCATAGAGATCTGGATGAAGGGAAAACGCAAATATCAGCTTCATTCAAAAATTTTGAGGGCCCCAAGATCTGCTCTCCGTGGTGCAATTCACTTAAGCTTTGGATATGCCTCATTTTTAAGCTCATGCTCTAGAATGATTAGTAAAGTTGATGGATAATGTGGATCTAACACATAAATCATGGTAGGGCTAGAGAAGTTTCATACTTTAAATGTTGGGTTGTGCATTACGCAATATATTCGTAAATCTCCATAATAATGGCAATTTTGGAAGTAATTTATTTATTTGTTTTTAGAAGAAATGCGGAGCACATTATGTATTCCCCATTAAACCAGACCTCCGTTGTGGAGAAAATTTCTAGAAAATCATGGAGCCTTTCTTGGATTCAAAGTTAACAAACAACACTTAATGCGATTTTTTTTTTTTTTCAGTGTTAACAAACATGCCCTAAAAAAATTAGGTCTTACCCCAAGGGAAACTCTCCCATCTCTCTCTCTTCAATTCACCTCTACCCCTATACACCTCCAACTGTGCCAATTGGAGGGCAACACTCAGAGTGTTTCCTGTCATGTGGCACAGCTCTAACTTGTAACAGGTTTTCCATTGAGTTTGGTCATAGCCAATGTTTGAAATATCAGTATCGCGATACGTATCACATTCTTGGGATATGGATACATATCGGTTATCGCATGGGATATATCGGTCGTATCATGTAATGTATCGTTATTGTTGGAAACATGGAGAAACATTGGGAAATTAGTCGAATTTTTCAATGAAACTTTAGTGATTGTTAAAAAATATATCAATATATACTTACAAATCAAAACATTACAAAAAAATAATTACACATAATAGGTTTTCTTTGTATGAGGTCCTAAATCTATGCGTTGTCTAAATGAATTGATGCAAGTATATTCAATGTCTATTCATATAATTTATAAATGTAAGAAGACATGTAGAAACACAAGCAATACATTCAAAAAGAAAATAAGAATCACAAGATTAGGTTACATACATGTTTGATTTTATGTTTGGACACAAAGATTGCAAATGATTTGCGAGAAATTGGAAAATTTTGATTTTTTTTTTCAATTTTTTGCAACTTGGCCCCATCTCCTCCAAATCTCAAAATTGAAGCTCCCAATCTAAATATGAAAAATCATGGATTTGTAATAATTCGACACTAATTTAACATGATTTACTGAAAAAAAGGGTCGAAATTCGAAAATGCTTGCTAGATCGAACATGTGGGATATATCGCACTACATGTGTATTTCGTATCGCACAGATGGGATACAAGATATATCGTGGGATATATCATTCGATATCGTCAATATTTAAAACACTGGCTATAGCTTGGGTCCCTCGGGTTTGGGTCTGGAGTGACTTCTTATGGGTTCCAGGTATGGATTTGGGCTTGAAATTCGCCTTGGTTTTAGACTTGGTTCTGGGCTTTTAAGGGTTGACGGATGTGGGCTTTCACAAGTCATATATAGTTCATACCATGCTGCAATTGGTTAGGGTGGGGTGTCTATAAGTACATAGAGTATTGCCACATACATAGGGTCATTGTTTTTCGAGTTAAGACCTACCGAAGATGTTGCCATCATACATCCATTGTGACTAATAAATGTTAAATTCGGTTAAATTATAAGTAAATACAACAAATCGAACATGCATTTTTCAGTATCCAAACAGTGATTGTAAATAATTTTCCTGTATTTCATTTATAGGTAGCATAACTTTTATGCATCCAAATGACTCCTTATCTTTGATTAGTTGTGTTCTTTAAAAAAACAATAGTGGTTGATGGCCATGCCCTTACGTTGCACAGGAGTGGAGGGTGTAACGGTGGACAACAGTAACAACAAGCTAACAGTGGTGGGGAAATTGAACCCCGAGAAGATTAGATCAAGTGTCGAGAACAAGATAAAGAAGAAGGTGGAGCTCGTCTCTCCCCTCTCCGAGAATGATAAGTCTGGGGAAAACAAAAAAGGCAGTGGCAGAGTTGGGGAGAAAGACCAGGCAAACGGAGAATTGATAAATGTGGACCCGAACAAGTACGGCGGCGCGTACTTGGGTATGTATTACCCAATTGAGAACGTGCACCATCCCTCTAATTTCAACCATGAGAATTCGAATGTGTGCTCGGTTATGTGAGGAGAAGGTGGTGGTGTATAACTAGAAGTGTGAATTGTAAGATTGAATGCAACATGTATGATTGATTTATGCATCACTTGTGGAGATCATAAAACTGAATAATTGAATCTTAAATGTGTACCTTAATGGTGGTAGATTGTTTGGATGTGAATCGATGAACTTGGTCTTTCGCATCTTACCCCCTTTTGAAAATCATTTTCAATGAGACTTGAGATTTTTTTTTTAATATGTGCAGGTGTGAGACCAAGATATGTATTTATAGAAATAAGCCTATAATAATCTAACGCATCACAACTAATCTCCTGGGAGTCTTTACATTAGATAGAGTCTACGTCTAATTGAAGTACTTTGAATATCAACACGATCCAAATTAAAGGTTAAAGGTCAGATATTTACAAATGTCATATTATTACCATATTTGCATGATAGAAAATCTATATAGGACGTGATGTAAAGCATAAATCAAGCATTTGAATTGTCGAAGTGTACCGATGCAATTAGGAACATTATAACATGTGCATCGGAGCATTATAACATGTAGTGCTAAGAAAACAAATTATTTCTTACCTCACGATTTATAAAGCCAGACCAAAGGATGCCGATTAGCAAGTCGCTGTTGAGGTGACGCTACCAAGTACTATGGGCCCAGATGATGTGTTGTATCTCAATCATCCATTCATTTGGAAAGATCATTTTAGGAAAGCAGATTGGCTGACGTAGCATACACCAGCAATCTAGCTGGTGTGGGTACGCGTTGGAAGACACTGACACTCCTCCAACTCCCGGTTGTAAGAATGGTTTAAAGGAGGTCAAAGTTACATGGCCTTAAAATGATGTATTTATTACATTCACACATTTCATCCTTTTTAGAGATCATTTTAGAGCATTATTCAAAAATGAATCATATCTAAAGCTCAACTTGACCATATCACAAATAATAATGAATTTCATGGTTAAAACATTCGCTAGGGCCCACTATAATATTTATTTTCCATCTAATCTATTCATAAGGTTACAAAGATAGAGATGAAGAGGAAAAACAAATATCATATTGATCCAAAACTTCTGTGACCCCATAAGGGTTTCAATGGTATACGTTCAATCCCCCCATAGCCTTTTTCAGTGTGGTCCACTCGATCTTTAGATGTGTATTATTTTTAGGCTCAAGCCTTAAGACAAGCTTGCCAAATAGATAGACGATTTGGATATAATACCTACCTCATGATGGGACCCACGGAACTTGGTGAGATGGACGCACCAGTTAGATCACACACTTGGTGTGTGGTACACCAACCAATCCGCTTCCCATTTTAGGGCATGAGCCAAAGAATGGGTTACATCCAAATCTCAAGTAGACCCGACACAGAAAACAGTGGGGACAGTGACATCCACCGTTGAAACCTTCTTAAGCCCCACATGATGTTTATTTTAGATCCAATTTATTACAAGCTTACAGATACATGAACGATGGGAAAACACAAATATCAACTTGATCGCAAACTTGTGGCCCTTGGGAAGTTTTAATGGTAAGCGTTCAATCCCCACCATTTTTTGTGGTGGGGTTAGCTTGAGCTTTGGAAATGCTCTATTGTTTGGCTGATGCCGTAAACTGATCTCCAAATTGATGGACAGTGTGGATAGAACACATACATCGTCATTATTAGATTGTAAATCTCTAGCTATGTAATATCCTATATTTAGCACCTACGATCTTTCTTCTAGCTGTGTAATATTCTCTCTAGCTATGTAATATCGTATATTTAACACCTAGGATCTTTCTTACAGCTGTGCATATTGCCTATCAATAGGTTGTAATCATACTATAAAGAGGGTGTTTTTACTCCAATACTAAATACACAGAAATTCCAAACGTATTATGATATCAGAGCCAAGTTTGATCAGGGCCGTTGATCCAAATTTTGCACATTTAGGATCTCTTGACTGATCAGAGTATACACCGATTATCAGTGTATAATCGTCCTCAATCCATCTCTACTCCCACCAACCCCATTAGCACGACGGTTCTCATCCTCTGCCGCAACCCATCTCTCCATTACTGCGATTTCATCACCTGCTGCGATTTCATCATAAGCTGTCTGACATCTGCCAGCATTAGAATCCAAGACAACAACAACATGGCCACTTCAAAGTTTCCTGAGTCTACTATAAGCACTACTCTTGCATTACAGGATTCTTCCAATCCACTCTACCTTTATCATTCGGATCAGCCATGTAAGACCCGTATCCTAGTTCGAATTGTTCCGTCGACTCCCACAATCCTTCTCGTCGAATTCCGGCAACCTGCGATGTATAATCGACGTTTGCGTACGACCGTAAGTCGAACCCCGTAGATTTGAGTCGGCTTAATCCAAGACTTGTACTAGTGTGACCGTGCCGTCGCTGCGGTTCCGATGTCGCATCTTGCACATCGATGCGGTACCCTGGTCAGGAGATGTGGGCCCGCGTTCAGTTCGAGAAAAACGCCGCACGTTGCAAATCCCGAGAGAATCCATCACATCAATCACTTCATTTGTCAAAAGTACACCCATCACTCAACCCCTTACTCTCCCCATTCCTAAGTACAAAAGAAACTCTCAAAAGTCAACTTTCCTATCACCTCACCCTCCCCCTCTCCCATCACTTCTTTTACATCACTCTCTCTCATCTCATCTCTTTCACTCTCCAAAAAAAAAAAAAACAATTCCAAGAGCTCCAACGTCCATGGTTTCCATGAAGAAGTTTGGTGTGGCCCACTCCCTACCACCCGATCCCATCCTCCAAAATTAATCTCGACCGTTAAAATCCACCCCCTTGGAGCTCTAGATCATGTTGGCAGAAGAAGGAAGAGAAGATCCTACGGTGGGTGATTTTATTTATTTGATTTGTGATTTGAGGGCCCACGTATGTGGACCCATCTTGGCATATGTTTTGTATGTAAGAGGGATCCATAGTGGCGGGGTCCCTCCATCATCCGATCTCTCTCTCTCTCTCTCTCTCTCTCTCTCTCTAGATCTCCTCCTCCTCCTCTTGATGTGTAGCCCACCATATTGTGTCATATCTATGCCATTTCCCTATGGAACCCACCTTGTGGGACTGTCCAGCGGACGGGATTGCTGCCCGTCCGTCTGGACAGGCCTAGATGAAGGAGAAAACAACAAAAATTAACTGGTCCATGTGGACCCCAACACCATAACGCATTTGTTCTACATCCAACCAGCCATCCGACGGTGTTACCCACCTCTATTATACTTTATTTTGTATTTGCTTCCAGAGGGCTGGACGCTGTTTGATATAAACAGCAATATATACTTTATATATATATATATATATATGAATGGTGGGCCACACGTGTGGACCCACCTGATATCTGTGTTTCATCCGATCGTCCATCAATGGACGTCTATGTCCAGACTGTCTGATCCAGACCGTCCGTCATTGAATGTCCGGACGCTGGACATGTGATGCATATAATATATTTATATAAATAATATAATATTATATATATATATATATATGGTGACCCCACGTGGGACCCATCTAACGCATGTATTGTATACACGCCACCCATCCGTTGTACGGTGTGGCCCACCCCACACGTATGACATGTGTGGGCGGGTGGGACCCACCTTCTGTAAATGTTATAACCACACCGTCCTTCCACATAGCTGGGGCGGGCAGGAGCTTTGAATAGCCACTGGATGCTTGGTTTAATCCAAGCCGTCCGTCTGGTGACGTGTGCACCTCCAGCAGCGTCAGCAGGTCTGCGGGTCCACCTTGATGAATGTCTACGTCCCCACCGTCCACGTGGACGGTGGGGCCAGCCGTGATGAATGTGTTTTACACACTCCGTCCCTCTGTGGAGCCCCACACGTAATGTAAGTGCTTCATCTATACCGTCCACACATGGACGTGGGGCCCACACATGATTCATGTATTTTATATCCACGCCGTCCACTGTTTAGACGGTGGAAGCCCACTGTTGGCGTGTCTGATCCAGACCGTCCAGATAATGTGAGGCCTATCATGACGTGTGTGTTGTATCTACACCGTCCATCCAGGCCTCCCAGGCCTGGAGAATGATGCAGATTCAAATCTCAGGTGGAGCATGCCACGTTCCCCCCACAATAATGTATGTGCTGTAAATCCATGCCTTTCGGACAAGCTGGGCCAAGGCCCACCATCATGTGTATATTTTATCCTCACCGTCCATCAGTTTGCAAGCCCGCCAGAGGTATGTGTTTTGATTAGGCCCATTTGTTGTGTATGCGGGGCCCACCTGTTGTATATCAGGTGTGAGGGACCCACCTTTAGAACGTGGGTCTGATCCTGAGGTTGTGTTATATACAATCGTCCAACTGTTGAGGATGTGGACCCCACACTTGATGCATATCAGGCCCGTGTGTAGGGCCCACCTATTGTGTATTTGAGGCCCATGAGTAGGGCCCACCTGTTGCGTATATGAGGCCCATTGATGCGGTCCGCTTGATGTATATGAGGACCATTGGTGCGGCCCATTGATGCGACTTACTTGTTGTATCTAAGGCTCATGGGTCGTAGCCCATTGTGATGTATTTCCAGCCCATTTGGTAAGGCCTAATGAGATGTATATTCTGGCCCATGTATTGCGGCCCATTGTGATTTACATGAAGTCCATGAGCAAAGCCCAATGTGAAGCTTATATGGCCCTTGTATGAGGCTCATTGCGATGTGTATTAGACTTTTGTGTGAGGTCATGGGCCCACTATATGTTTAACCCTATGTGGGCCACTCCTTGGGAGCAATGTTGGTTGAATGTCCACATTAATGGACAATAATGGTTGGATGTCCACATTGTGACCTTCCCTTAAGCCTTGTTAGGCACATTCCGATTCCGATTGATGTGACCGACTTACCAATTCTGATTATCTATTGATTGTGATTGTCGTGACCGATTGCCGATTCCGATCGAAGTGACCGATTTTTCATTCTGATTATCGATTGATTCCGATTGTCGTGACCGATTGCCAATTCCGATTGATGTGACCGATATGCCGTTTCTGATTATTGATTGATTGCAATTGTCGTGATTGATTGCCGACTCCGATCGACGTGACCGATTTTTCATTCTGATTATCGATTGATTCCGATTGTCGTGACCGATTACCGATTCCGATTGATGTGACCGATTTGCCGATTCTGATTATCGATTAATTGCGATTGTCGTGACCGATTGCCGATTCCGATCGAAGTGACCGATTTTTCAATCTGATTATCGATTGATTCCAATTGTCGTGACCGATTGCTGACTCCGATCGACGTGACCGATTTTCCATTTTGATTATCGATTAATTCCGATTGTCGAGACCAATTGTCGATTCCGATCGACATGACCGATTTTCCATTCTGATTATCGATTGATTGCGATTGTCGTGACCGATTGCCAATTCCGATTGATGTGACCGATTTGCCGATTCTGATTATCGATTGATTGCGATTGTCGAGACCGATTGCCTACTCCGATCGACCTGACCGATTTTCCATTCCGATTATCGATTGATTCTGATTATCATGACCGATTGCCGATTCCGATTGATGTGACCGATTTACCGATTCTTATTATCGATTGATGGCGATTGTCGTGACCGATTGCCGATTCCGATCGACGTGACCGATTTTTCATTCTGATTATCGATTGATTCCGATTGTCGTGACCGATTGGCAATTCCGATTGATGTGACCGATTTGCTGATTCTGATTATCGATTGATTGCGATTGTCATGACCGATTACTGATTCCGATTGGCGTGACCGATTTACCGATTCTGATCATCGACTGATTCTGATTTGTCGAGGCTAAGTATCGATGCCGATTTCATTTATCAAGGCTGATTTTGATTGCCGAGGCTTATGTGATGAGGCCCATTATGATGCATTTGAGGGTCAGGCGATGGAGCCCATTGTGATGTATGTTAGGCTGTGAAAGGCTCATTATGATGTGTATTAAACTCTTGAGTGAGGCACATGGTGTTGTATATCAGGCCCTTTGTGAGGTCATGAGTCCACTATATGTGAGGCTCTATGTGGGCCACTCCTTGGGGGTAATGTTGGTTAAATGTCCACATTGTCGAGGCCGATTGTCGATGCCGATTGTCGGTGCCAATTATTGATACCGATTATGAGTATGTGATAGTATAGCATCACGATACATACCCATACGCATCATCTGCATATTTGTTACGAGATGTGGTTGATCATTTCATATGACATTGGGCATGTTGTTATAAGACTCCCTGATAGGCAGAGATTGTCCCCCATGAGTACACGGTATGTGCAGGAATGATGCATGACTGGATTGTATGATTCATGCATCTTGCATTGCGTGTTATGATTACTGTACGCCCTAGCGACATTAGGGGCGTAGCCTCCACAGGTATTTCATGGATGACCAGATGGGATACCGAAAATCTGTTCTACATGGGGTGTTATAGATATCTCTAGGTGAAAGTCCCTAAACCCTCTTGGTTCCAGAGGTTGCTCCAACGTCTAGACTGAGTGGATGCATGAGCGCATGAGGGCTGTATACCATTAGGCCGCGTCTCCCACTGTGTCATGGTCGGTTGGAAGGGGGTACGACCTTACCTGCCCGTGAGGAGGGGGCAATGCTAGGCTGAGTCTGACCAGCTCATGGAATGGGTCCGCTATCGACGAGCTAAGCCCGATATTGGCAGGCGGATAGTGAGGTCTCTTCCACTCACCTTGTTGCACGCAATGGGGCAGTAACCTAGTTTAGAGTGTAATAGACCCCGATGATTCCCCAGAGAGAAATCGTACTAATATGTGGAATTATTGAGCAGAAATTGCATATTCATTCATTCACTATCCACTCAGGCTGGTGGTGCGTAACTATTTGTCACGTGTACCTTCGCATGGCCAGGATTTCGGTTGGACGCGCGACTAACCTGAGATCAAGAGTTCACCGCATTAAGTCGGACTATCCAAATTTAGGTATGGGACTGGTTTGGATAGAAGTCCCTTGTGGTGGATCTCGTAGCCAGCGATACTATGTAAGACCCATATCCTAGCCCGTACCGTCCCGTATGCCTCCGCGGTCCTCCCGGTTGAATTCCGATGACCCGCGATCTACTGTCGGCATTTGCGCGCAATCTCGAGTCATGTCTCGTGTATCAAAATCGACTCGACCCGAGACTCATATCCTAGCGACCGCGCCGTCGCCGCGATTCCAATGCCGCGTCTCGCATGCCGAACCGATACCCAAGCCAGGAGATGTAGGCCAGCGTTTAATTCGAAGAAACGCCGTGCATTGCAAATTACGAGGGAATCTCTACCGCATGTTCCATCAATCAATCAATGTACAAGTCAAGTATATATCCCATCACACCCATCCCTCTCTCACCCACAAGTCAACAACACCCATACCTATCCCATAACATTCTTACCAAAAAGTCAAGGCAACCCATACATTACCATATCATATCCCTTACACCACTCCTCTCTCCCTCATTTTCTCATTTTTCATTCCAAGCAAATCCCATGAGTCCAACGTCCAAGCTCTCCATGAGAGAGCTAGTGTGGCCCACATCCCTACCTCCAATCTCCACCATCCAATGATCATCTCCACCATCGAAATACATCCCTCGGAGCTCTAGGATGCGTTGATGGAAGAAGAGGTCTAAGAAGATCAAAGGTGGGTGATTTTATTTATTTGATTTTTGATTTGAGGGCCCACATATGTGGGACCCATCTTGATGTATGTGTTGTATCAAAGAGGGACCCATAGTGGCGGGGTCCCTCCACCAACCGATTTTTTTTTCTCTCTTTATCCCTTTTGTGATGATCGTGTGGCCCACTTAATTTTTTTTTTTTGTGTTTCATCCAGTCGTCCAGCTGGGACGGTGGAGCCCACTTGATGGGTGGATGTGTGGGGTGGTCCACATGCATGGGCCCCACTTTGGTGTATGTAGTATACCCTCACCATCCACCTTTAGCTCATGTGGTACTGCCTGTTGCGCAAATGCAACGGCCAGGAAGACCACCTGCCATCAGGCCTGTTTGAATAGGGGTTTTAATACCCACTTAGTTTTTTGAGTGGGGTGGCCCACTCACGTGGACCGCACCTTGGTTATGCGCTGTATCCACACCGTTCATCAGAGGGTGCTGCTGGACGTAAGTCCAGCAGCTGTGGAACCTACATGATGTATGTGTTCATACCCACGCTGTCCAGCTGCATGCAGGGCCCACGTGATGTATGTGTGATATCCACACCGCCCAGTAGCTGGATGCTGGGACCCACCTGATGTGTCTGCACATCCACATGGTTCCACTTTTTGGACGGTGAAATCCCTTTGCACGTGTGCAGTCCACTGGACGTGGGACCACTCTGATGTATATGCCTTATTCATGTAGTCCATCATTTTGGACGGTGAAGCCCACCTGTACGTGTGATTCCACACCATCCATTATGTGGGGCCACACCTTGATGTTTGTGTTGCATATCCAAATCGACCATCCATTTGGCAAGCTCATCTTGAGGCTTAGTCAAGAAATGAAGCAAATCTAATGACCAGGTGGACCACACCACAGAAAACAGTGTAGAGAGTGAACGTCCGCCGTTGAAACCGTGGGACTCACGTGTGTGTGGACTCACGTGATGCATGCGTTGCATCAAGGCTGTCCATCTATTTTTACTCCCAACCGTCACGTGTGTGTGAACTCACGTGATGCATGCGTTGCATCAAGGCTACCCATCTATTTTTACTCCCAGCCGTCCGTTGAATAGAGGGGCTGGACGTTTGAAATTATATTAATATAATATTAAAAGATATTTTATATATGACGTTTGAACTTATATTAATATAATATTAAAAGATATTTTTATATATATACATATATAATCGTTGTATATGTGTGGGACCCACCTCGTTGTATATCCACACGGCCCATTTGGACGGTGTGGATCACACCATGCTATGCACCCACATCTTCCAAACAGTGGAACCCACTTGATTTTTTTATGTTTTGCATCTGTACCGTCCATTGCTGGACGATGCCGTGCAAGGGTCACCGTGGTGTATGGGTCTTAATCCATACCATTCAGATGGATAGGACGGTGGGACCCACCAGAGTATGCATTTTATTCACACAGTCAAGGATCCCTGGATGGTGGAAATCCACCCTGATGTATATGTGTTCTCCACGCCGTTCAACTGATCAACCAGGCCGTCCATCATGGCCCACCATGATTTATGTACTTTATCAGCTCCGTCCGTCTGTCTAGGATAGTGGGTCTACCTTGATGATGTGTTGTATTCACATTGTCTGTTCATTTTAATGGACGTGTGGTCCACCTTGATATATGATTTCATCCACGCCGTCTAAGGACGGGGGACCACCATGATGTATGTTTTATCCACTCTGTCCGTGAGACGTGTGACCCACCTTTGATGTATGCATTATATATCCACGCCGACCATCTGGTGGGGCCCATTTGCTGTGAGGGCCCACCTGTGATGGATATACGGCCCATTAGTGCGGCCCACATGATACGACCCATTTGATGATACAGGCCCAATAGTGTGGCTCGTTGATGCGGTCCACTTGGCGTATATGAGGCTCACCTTTGATGTGTTTATGGCCCATCCATAAGGCATACATTGATGTATTTGTGACCCACCCATGAGGCCCACTTGTTGTGTATTTGAAGCCCATGGTATTATGCCCATTGATGCAGCCCACCTGGTGTGTATGAGGCCCATTAGTGCCGCCCATATCATGCGGCCCACAGTGATGTGTTCGTGACCTTTGGTGAGGCCCATGATGATGTATATTAGGCCCTTGTGTGAGGCCATGGGCCCACTATATGTTTTGGCTCTGCGTGGGCCACTCCTTGGAAGCAATATTGGTTAAATGGCCACATTGGTGGGCAGTGATGGTTAAATGTCCACATTGTGACCTCCCCTTAGGCTTGGATAGGTCTATTCTCATCGTTCTCTAATGGGTTAACCCAAACGCTTGGGCCCCATTGTATTGCTTGATCCATCATCGACCGTCCATCTATGGATCTCGCCTTATGTCGAGGCCGATTCCGATTGACGTGACCGATTTGCCAATTTTGATTATCGATCAATTTCGATTGTCGTGACCGATTATCGATTTCGATCGACGTGAGCGATTTGCCGATTCCGATTATCGATCGATTCCGATTATTATGACCGATTGCCGATTTCGATCGATGTGACCGATTTGTCGATTATGATTATCGATTGATTTCGATTATTGTGATCGATTGCCGATTCTGATTAACGTGATCGATTTGCCGAATTCTGATTATTGATCAATTCCGATTGTCGTGACCGATTGTCGATTTCGATCGACGTGAGCGATTTGCCGATTCTGATTATCGATCGATTTCGATTATTGGGACCGATTGCGCATTTCGATCGATGTGACCGATTTGCCGATTCTGATTATCGATCGATTCTGATTATTGTGACCAATTGCCGATTTTGATCGATGTGACCGATTTGCCGATTATGATTATCGATCAATTTCGATTATTGTGATCGATTGCCGATTCTGATTGACGTGATCGATTTGCCGAATTCTGATTATTGATTAATTTCGATTGTCATGACCGATTGTCGATTTCGATCGACGTGAGCGATTTGCCAATTCTGATTATCGATCGATTTCGATTATTGTGATCGATTGTCGATTTCGATCGATGTGACCGATTTGCCGATTCTGATTATCGATCGATTCCGATTGTCGTGACCGATTTGCCGATTCTGATTATCGATCGATCCCGATTGTCGTGACCGACGTGACCGTTTGTCGATTCCGATCGATGTGACCGATTTGCCAATTCTAATTATCGATCGATTCCGATTATCATGACCGATTGCCGATTCCGATTGATGTGACCGATTTTTCGATTCTGATTATTGATCGATCCTGATTGTCGTGACCGATTTGCCGATTCCGATTATCGATCGAGGCCAATTATCATGGCCGATTGTCGATTTCGATTGTCGTGGCTGATTGCTGATTTCGATTATTGAGGTCCAATGTGATGTATATGCAGCCCGTATTTGAGGTCCATTGTGATGTGCGTTCAGGCCGTGTTCAAGGTCTAACATGATGTATATGAGGCCTATGCGATGAGGCCCATTGGAATGCATTTGAGGACCAAGCTATGGAGCCCATTATGATGTATATTAGGCCCATGAGAAAGGCTCATTGTGATGTATTCACAGCCCATGATGCATGGCCCATTCGATGTATTCGAGACCCGTGTGTAGGGCCACATGTCATGTATTTAAGGCCCATGAGCAGGGCCCGCCTGTTGTGTATATGTGTCCCTTGAGTAAGGCCCACTATGATGTATATCAGGCCTTTGTGTGAGGTCATGAGCCCATTATATGTTTGGCTCTATGTAGGTCATTCCTTGGGGGGAATGTTGGTTAAATGTCCACATTGTCGAGGTTGATTGTCGATGCCGGTTATTGATACCGGTTATGAGTATGTGACAGCATAGCATCATGATACATGCCCATACGCATCATCTGCATGTTTGTTATGAGATGTGGTTGATCATTGCATATGTCATTGAGCATGTTGTTATAAGACTCTCTGATAGGTGGAGGTTATCTCACATGAGCACGTGGTATGCACAGGATTGATGCATGACTGGATTGTATGACTCATGCATCTCACATTATGATTACTGTATACCCTAGCGACATCAGGACCGTAGCCTCCACAGGCATATTGTGGATGGCCAAATGGGATACCGAAATGTTTGGTTCTAGCATACGGGCGCCATAGATGTCCCTGGGTGAAAATCCCTAAACCTTCGTAGCCAGGAGACGCCCCAACGTCGAGACCGAGTGGATATATGAGCGCATGAGGGCCGTATACCAGTAGGCCGCTTCTCCCACTGTGTCGTGGTCGGTTGGGAAGGGGTGTGACCTTACTCGCCTGAGTGAGGGGGCAATGTTTAGGTTGAGTTTGACCAGCTTGAGGAATGGGTCCGCTATTGACGAGCCGGGCCCGATATTGGCAGGCGGATAGTGAGATCTCTTCCACTTACCCAGTTGTGCGCTCGGATAGGGGCGACAAGCTGGCGTAGAGTGTAATAGACCCCGGTGATGATCCCAGGGAGGAACTGTACTGATATGTAGATTTAGTGAGCAGGAGTTGCATACTCATTCATTCATTCATTCACTATCCACTCGGGTTGGTGGTGCGCAATTGATTGTTGTGTACCTTCGTAATGGCAAGGATTTCGGTTGGGCGTGCGACTAACCTGAGATCAGGAGTTTACCACATTGAGTTTGACTATCCAAATTTAGGTATGAGACTGGTTTGGATAGAAGTCCCTTGTGGTGGACCCCATAGCCTACGATATTACGTACTATCATCCTGACTTCACACTCCAGTATGGTCATCCCATTCGCACTGCATATTGTATAACATTCGCGGCATACGGCATTTTGGGTTATTGTGTCTCTGCATATATATGGCCTAGGTACGGATGTCGCTATTTGTGTTACTCATTAGGAATGTATATTGTATTGCATCCTCTGCATCTAATATTTGGTTATCTATGATTCATCATTTGCATAGTTGTTTTATATTGCGTATTCTGACATTGATTGACTCATGGACTTGTCCGTATTTTCGCTTACCCTGTTATCGTATGATCTTGTCAATATTTCTGCTTACTCTGATAATTTATGATCTTATCAATATTTCTGCTTATTCCGATTTTGTATGATTTATGTATCATCGGTATTTTCGGTATTATATGATGATGTCATTATGTTGAATACTTGACACTTACCTTGTACACACACTTACACCACCCTCTAAGCTTTTTATAAGCTTATGCATGATAGATGCGTGCAAGTGATGTTAGGTTGCAACAGTGATGAGCTTGGAACATGCAGCGGTCTTCTGGAGCATGACTTTCGATTTATGTATTTCTCTTTAAGTATTGTACTCAAGTGATTATATTAGTGGATATGTGATGATGATGTTGCCTTTGTGATTTGGCTAAACTTGTAGTTATGCTTATTACGAGTTAAATATACATTGAAAAATCCTCCTTGTAGGATCCCAAGATCGGAATCTGGCGCATGCGCGCTGGGAGCCGAGAATGGGGTACTACGGAGGTTGTTAGCACCAGATTCGGTGATCAAAAATTTTGTGAGCCCGATTTTCGAGTTTGGGGCGTGACAAGCCAGGTATTGTGCTTGTTTCTCAACAACTTAATAGAGATAACTATACCACTTGAAGTCGTGCTATGATTGTTGCTCTTAGCGAGAAAAATAAATTGTGTTTCGTTGATAGTTCCTACCCACCACCACTCAGTACTTCACCTGATTTTGCCTCTTGGACTCGATGCAATCATATGGTTCTCTCTTGGGTTCTCAATGCCCTCATAAATGAGTTATCCAATAGTGTTGTTTACACTGACAACGCTCATGATATTTGGATTGATCTACGTGACCGCTTTGCTCAAAGCAATGGTCCACGTATATTCTAGCTCCAACGTTCCATCTGCTCTCATACACAAAATCGATCCACCATTGCTTCATATTTTTCTCAGTTGAAATCATACTGGGACGAATTATCTTCTTTCTCTAATCTTCACACGTGTACTTGTGGCGCATCCAAAGATCTCGCTTCTCATCAATAGAAGGAACGTCTCATGCAATTCGTTATGTGACTTAATGAAAGTTATTCCGCTATACGAGGACAACTGCTTCTTATGAATCCTCTCCCGACGATTAATAAAGCATATTCCTTATTGCTCCAAGAAGAGAAACAACGCGAAGTCACTTCGTCTCCCCAGCCTTCTGACGCTACCATGGCACTGGTTGCTATCAATCCTCCATCTCCTATGGTTCCCAGTCGCAATCCTGGACGTAACTCGTACAAAGACAACCGTAGCAAGCGTCGACCCAATCTCACATGTGATTATTGTGGCTGGATTAGTCACACAAAAGACAGATGTCATGCCCTTCATGGATATCCACCCGACCATCATTTACATGGCTCCACTCCATCAAGACCAATCAGAGCACCATCTTGTGACAATACAAGTACTATCACTTCTGCCCCATCTAATCCATCTCTTACTCAAGAGCAGTATCAACAGCTTTTTTCTCTACTCAATAAAGGTACAACACAGCCTGAGGCACATCTTGCAGGTAATTCATCTCTCTGCTTCCTCCTCTCCTTCCACATGGATTATCGACACTGGTGCCACAACCCATATGTCTCATTCCCCATCTTTATTTCACTCTTCCTCCCAATCCACCACCTTTCCCCCCATCACATTACCTAATGGTCATCTTGCCCCTGTTACTTATATGGAGACCGTTCCTCTCACCCGATCCATTTCCCTTACTGGTGCACTATGTGTTCCATCTTTTCGTTTTAATCTTCTATCCGTTAGTTAATTGACTTGTTCATTAGACTGTTCCATTACCTTTTTTGCTGACTTTTGCCTTTTTTAGGATCTAGCTATGAAGATGACGATTGGACTGAATAAGGAGCAAGGCGGTCTCTACCATTTTCTTCCACTGCTTTATCCGCATCTTCTCTTCAGTTATGGCATCGGCGCCTAGGGCATCCCTTACAAGCTCGCATCCACGCTTTATCGACCACTTTACCTTTTATTGTTTTTTCTAAACAATTTCATTGTGATGTTTGTCCTCTAGCAAAACAGACTCGTCTACCTTTCCCTTCCAGTTCTATTTATTCCATTAGTATTTTTGATTTAATTCATTGTGATATCTAGGGACCCTACTCAGTTCCATCTCAATCTGGTGCTCGTTATTTTTTAACAATAGTTGATGATTTTTCACGAGCAACTTGGACATATCTCATGCAATCTAAATCTGATACCTATTTTTTTCTTAAATCTTTTTTTGCTATAGTTAAAACCCAATTCCAAACACAAGTTAGACAAATCCGCACAGATAATGGAATGAAATTTTTTCTCATACAATGCGCTCATACTTTCAAGACATTAGTGTTATCCACCAACATTCTTGCATTGTCACTCCGCAATAAAATGGCGTCGTAGAAAGAAAACATCGCCACCTACTTGACGTTGCCCGTGCATTACGGTTCCATGTTCACCTTTCGCTTGAATTTTGGGGAGAATGCATTCTTACTGTTACGTATCTTATTAATCACATTCCAACTCCCTTTCTGGTATCACTCCATTCCAAAAACTCACCACAAAACCCCCCTCATACACACATCTCCGGATTTTTGGTTGTCTTTGTTATGCTTCCACTTTGTCTAGCCATCATGACAAATTTCAGCCTTATGCTCGAAAATATTTTTTTTTGGGCTATCCATATGCACAAAAAGGTTATCGGGTTTTTTCAACTTTTCTTCTCGTCAACTTTTTATCTCTCGGAATGTTATTTTTCATGAGGACATTTTTTCATGGCCAATCTTCCCCTCTCTACGCCTCCAGTCCTTCTATTTCCCACTTCAAAATTTTGGACCCCTCCATCCCTGATAAACCTTCATCCAGCCCACCCCCTGCCTCACTTTCAATGGTACCCTCTCCATCTCCTTCTCCTCCCCTTCGTCGCACTGCTCGTCACAGACATCCACCAATTTAGCTTTGTGATTTTGAGTGCTTTAATGCCGTCATGCCTCTTTCCTAGGTCTCGTCTATTTTTACGAAGGTCCATCCCTTCCCCATATCTAATTTTCTTTCTTACACTAATTTTTCTTTCTTCCATAAATATTTCCTTACTAGTATTTCTTCTCTTGTCGAACCTACCAGCTATTTTTAGGCTGTGAAAGACCCACATTGGCGGAAGCTATGGCTGCTAAAATAAAAGCCCTTGAGCACAACAAGACGTGGACTCTCACTTCATTGCCTCTTGGCAAAACTCCAATTGGTTGTAAATGAGTGTATAAACTCAAGTTTCATTCAGATGGTACTCTTGAAAGGTACAAAGCTCGCCTTGTTGCTAAAGACTTTACTCAACAAGAGGGATTGAATTATTATGAGATATTTGCTCCTATTGCTAAAATGGTCACCATCCGTTACCTCCTCATCATTGCTGTCATTCGTTAATGGCTCCTCTACCAATTGGATGTTCATAATGCTTTCCTACATGATGACCTGGATGAAGAGGTTTATATGTCCCTTCCGCCCGGTTTTTCCCGAAAGGGGGAGTCTCGAGTTTGCCTTCTCCACAAGTCTCTTTATAGACTCAAACAGGCATCTCGACAATGGTTTGCTAAATTTTCTACCGCCTTACATACTGCAGGCTACATACAATCCAAGGCTGACTATTCTCTTTTCACATGACACTATGACAAAACATTTATTGTCATTTTGGTTTATGTTAATGATGTTATTATTGTCGGTAACAGTCTCTCTGCCATCAATGCTTTTAAATCCTTCTTGCATCGCCAGTTTCAAATTAAAGATCTTGGATCACTTAAATTCTTTCTTGGCATTGAGGTATCTCGTTCCCATCATGGTATTTATCTCAGCAAGCGTAAATATACCCTTGATATCCTTTCTACTTCTGGATTACTTGGTGGCTGACCGATCGAGTTACCTATAGATGTTAACACCAAGCTTTCTGATGATATTAGTGATCTGCTCTCTGATCCAACCTTCTATCGTCGTTTGGCTGGCTGCCTTATTTACCTTACTATTACTCAACCCGATATTGTCTACTCGGTACAGACTCTTAGTCAATTCATGAGCAAACCATGATGACCACATTGGGATGCAGCATTTCGAATTCTTCGTTATCTCAAAGAAACACCAGGACAAGACTTGCTTATGTCTTCTTCCAGTCCCTTCACCTTGAAGGCCTACTGTAATTCTAATTAGGCCAGCTGTCCTATGACTCGTCGCTCTTTGACCGGTTATTACACTTTTCATGGTGACTCTCATCTTTCTTGGAAAACAAAGAAGCAATCAGCTGTTTTTCGTTCTTCTGCAGAGGCCGAGTATCGCTCCATAGACTTTACGAGTTGTGAACTCACTTGACTCCTTTATTTACTTCACGATTTTAATGTTCGCAATGTCGGCCCAGCCTTATTATTTTACGATAATCAAGCTGCTCTTCATATAGCTGCTAATCTTGTCTTTCATGAACGAACAAAATACATTGAGCTTGATTGCCATCTCGTTCGTGACAAGATTCAATCAGGATTACTTCGAACATCGTATGTTCCATCACTTCTTCAAATTGCTGATTTATTCACCAAACCTTTGGGAAAAGAACTATTCCATCGTTTGAGCTCTAAGTTGGGAGTCTTTAATGCTCACTCTCCAACTTAAGGGGGTGCATTAGATTGTAAATCTTTAGCTATGTAATATCCTATATTTAACACCTATGATCTTTCTTCTGGCTATGTAATATTTTTTCTAGTTATATAATATCATATATTTAGTACCTATAATATTTCTTATAGGTATGCATATTACCTTTTAATAGGTTGTAATTATACTAAAAAGAGGATTTTTTCCTCCCATACTAAATACAAAGAAATTCCACACGTATCAGTCGTGGGCACCGGAATTTGGTGACGTCACTGCCACGTAGCTATTGAAGCCGTCGGGAGCTAATCCGTCCAAAGTGTCAAATTTGAATTATAGAAAGCCGACAAAAACGTACAGCTGTAATGAAAATGATGTCCGCAGCAAATTTAATAAAGAGATTCCATAGAGGAATTGGGGATTGGTCGGTGTACCAGACACCACCGATATTAGATGGTGTGTTGACGTCACCTTGTCATGTGCATCCTGAGTTATTCATTACATCCAAACCGTCCTTTCATTTGGGGAGCTGGTAATAAGGGTTGAGCCTAAAAATAAGGCAGATCCAAAGATCAACGGACTACCGTACAAAAAGTGGTGGGGATTAAACGTCCACCATTGAAATCCTTTTGAGGGTTACAAAAGTTTTGAAACAATATGATATTTGTTTTTCCTCTTTATCTACGTTTGCGTGACCTTATGAACAGATTAGATGGTAAATAAACGTTATTGTAAGCCCTATGAATGTTTTAATGGTGAGAATCATTGTCCCCACTACTACTTGTGGTGTGATCCACTTGACATTTAGATATGATTTATTTTTTCAGAGAATGATTTAAAATGATATTTCCAAATGAATGAAGGGGTTGCATAACTTTGACCTTGTTTGAACCGTTTTAACAGCGGGAAGCGTCAGCGCTCGTCGTCGTACCCACACCAGCCAAGTCGGTGGTGTGTGGTACACCAGCGCGATCTGCTTCCGTTGTAGCCACACAAACTGCATCCGCTAAACCCAAGTGCTCACACGTGTAAACGGAAGTGGATTGGCTACTGTACCACATACAACCGACTCGGCTGATGTGTTGACGTCGCTGAGTTTTGTGGGTCCCACCGTAAGGCATGTGTTATGTCAAAGCTATCCGTTCATTTTGCTTGTAAGGCTTAAGATAAAAAATAAAAAACTAAGACAGAACTAAAGATCAAGTAGACCACACTGCAAAAAGTTTAAGGGATTGAACATCTGCCATTGAAACCCTTTTAGCTAACAAATATTTTTGATCAATATGATATTTTTTCTCTTCATCGATGTCTCCGTGGCCTTATGAACAGATTCGATGGAAAATAAACATTATAGTGGCTTTATAAATGTTTTAACAGTGAAAATTATTATTCTGCTGCTATTTGTGGTGTGGTCTAGTAGAGTTTTTGATATGATTTATTTTTGGGCTTATGCTCTAAAATGATCTCTGCAAATGGATGAACGGTGTGGATATAATGAATTGCCACGTAACTTTAATCTCCTTAAAACCGTTTGTATAACTCGAACATTGAAGAGAGTCAGCGCCCGTCTTCGCACGACATTAACACCAGGTAGGTCGGTGGTTATGCGCTACACGAGCAATCCATTCACCGTGTGTACACGGCACATGTGCGCTTGGTCCGTACATTTAAATAGGGAATTCAATGATTGCTAGCCCAAACATCGTGCCATTGTACACGTGAGTTGGGCATCACACCGTCGGTTATCCATACCCACCGTCGATTAGCGTAGCTCTGTTATGAATTGGAGTGTTGTCACAGTTACACGTGCAGACTGTTAAGATAGCACGAGCTAGATATTCACATCTGGACCATTAATAAGGTAGGCCTAAGAATACCACGGGTTTTCCCATCAGGATGGATAATAGTACAAGACTTTGAGCATTCATCCATGATGGGGCATCAGATCAATGGCTTGGATAAATCAACCACTGGCTCCACATGGATAAATTAGGTACCAGACGAGGAAGTCCATGTTCCCGACGAACAGAAAACTCAGTCTAAAAAAAAAAAATAAAAATAAATACCTGAGAGGCGGACGCAGATTGCGTCCAACCCCACCCTTCTCCAGCTGGGAACGGGCAGGAGCTTTGAGTTGCTACCGTGATGTATGGGTCTTATCCACACCGTCCATCCATTTTTTTAGTATCATTTTAGGTTTTGATCCAAAAAATGAGGCAGATCCAAGGCTCAAGTAGACTACATAATGGGTGTTAAACTCTTACCGTTGAAAACTTTATGGGGGCCATAGAAGTTTTGTAAGGATATGATATTTTTTTACTATTCATCTAGGTCTATGTAACTTTACGAATAGTTTGGATGACAAATAAACATCATGGTGGGCCCTGGAAAATTTTCAACGGTGAGAATCATTATCACCGCTGCTTCCTTTGGTGTGGTCCACTTGAGCCATTTTTTTGCCTTACTTTTTGCACTGCATACTATAATGATACAAAAAAAATGGATGGACGGTGTGGATAAGACCCATACATCACGGTGGCCACTCAAATCTCCTGCCCGTTTCCAGCTGAAGACGGGCGGGGTAGGACGCAATCCGCGTCCATAAAATGTTTGCTTTATGCATATCTAGCAAAGAAAGACTTGTTCACATGCTTTTACTGAATTGCTACGGCAGCTGCTGTTTCTGCTTGTGGTGCTTCTTCTTTCGCCTCTCAACGCTGCAAAGATAGAGAAAAATCAGAGGTAAGCACTTGCCATTATTTTCTATTTATTATATGGTTTCTGCAATGCATCGTGCTAGCTTGATTTGGGTAGGTATGCTGAAAGCGTTACTTGTGCCAACTAAGCATTAGTTAAGGGTGGAAATACATCAGATCTACCCTATCCATCAGCTGAAACATTACCTTTCACCATGGATCCTAAAAATCAGTCGAATTGAATATTTGGGCGAGCCTCACCATATCAAACGGTGTAAAATCATTCATAAACCTCTAAATTCACATGATTTGGCCCACATGAATACTGGAATGTTATGATTTTTGAGGGAATCCATTTATCCTGATATGGGAGATCTGATGATTGGATTGGATGTTATATAAACACCCTGACGGACCTTAGACGACAATTGGACGATTATAGTGGTGGGACTTTCCATCTCAACCGATTTCCATGGTGCAGCACACCTGACTCTTGAATCAGTCTAATTTTTGAGTCCCAGTATATCACATGGCTGCACACCTGATGGACTGGGTGGACCTAGAGCTGTACACAAGTCGAGTCAGCTCGGTCAGCACGCTCAATTTGACTCGAAAAAGCTTGACTCGCCTCGGCTCGAAATTGGATTCGGACCAAGTCGAGCCAGTTTTTGAAGCTTGAAAAAATTTCAAGCCGAGTTCAAGCTTGCCCTTTAAAGCAATACTTATATATATGCTTTTAAGAAAAAAATATTGTTTGCAAAAGTCTAATAAAAAACAACTCGATACTGCTGGCGGATAAGTCTTCAAATGCGTATTTATAGTTATAAAAACTTGGTGTAGTTGTCACGGGATCTTTCGCACGCAGATGTGTAATTTGAAATTAATCAAGCTGCTTTCATAGCGTAACTGAGTCTGACCAATCAAGGACCTTTTGTCATAGTACACTAAAGTAGCGACACTCAATCTCATCCTTATATATACAAGAGGAGGGTAGCTAAGGACACAAAGAGTCACCTACGGGAGTGGCTACTCACACGTTACAATGATTAGATCGAATCAAAGCAATCTGTATGTAAAAGGTCCCAGCACATGGCTACAATCCACGTCGTAAAGTAGACAATACTAGGTGAATGTTGGGTATACAATACGCAGATTCTACACGAGGTACGACTCATCTCATAACCTGGCTATAAATTTAGGCCATAACATTGATTGCATGAAAAATGAATGGTGTGATTATGTTATTCGACTTGATTAGTCTCATCTTCAATTTTAAAAGATTGTAGGCGGATACGACTCATTCTTATTCTTATCCTTGATTATTCACAATAAAGAGAAGTCCATACCTCAGTGTATGAACGTGGCCCAAAATGTACCTCTTCTACATTTAAGGTTGGTCAACTCGTGCGAGTGGGTGACTGGCCTGCCGACAAAAATAAAAATCCTACATGATCTCAAGGTAAATGCCGATGATCTACTTACTTAGTTTATATTAGTGTTAATATTGAATAAATTAAATGTGTTATTCATTAATAAAAGATCAAAGGTACTAAAAACAAGTGCATCACTCAAGCTTTCCTCATTCCCATCTACCTGACGTGAACCTGAAATAGATATCTGGCTATAGGTTTCGTCATGGGATCAGTCATCATTTCCTTAGTAGGAATGTAGCTGAGGGTAACCTTCTTATCTCTCACTTGATCGCGGACGTAATGATACTTGATCTCAATGTGCTTAGACTTCTGGTGGTGTTTAGGGTCCTTTGCTAAGTCAATGGCAGAAGTATTGTTTATCTTCAGCGAGATAGGCTGACGAACACTCAGTACAACACCCAGACCCAATAAAAATCTGCGAACTCATACACAATCTTAAACTGCAGCACAACATGCAATGTACTTGGCCTCCATGAGATAACTCCTCTTCCAAGTAAGAATACATATCCTGAAGTAGACTTTTCCTCGTCGGCGTCATTACCTCAAGTAGCATCAAAATATCCTTTGAGCTCAAGGCTTGTGCCTTCATAATACAACATTAGGTCTTTTGTTCCTCTGAGATAGCAAAATATACATTTGACGGCTTGCCAATTAGATTGTCCCGGGTTACTCTAATAACGGCTGACTATGCCAACTGCATAGCCAATATCTGGTCTGGTGCAAAGTATATTATACATTAAGCTCTTTACTGTGCTTGCGTAAGGTATTGAGGACATAACCAATTTCTCAGCTTCAGTCTGGGGACACGATTTTTTGTTTAGCTTGGTAGCTTTATCCATAGGGGTTTCAATAACTTTTGAATTTTTCATCCTGAACCGCTATAAGATCTTTTGTATATAGGTGGCTTGAGACAAGCCTAAAAATTTCTTAGTGCGATCCCTGATGATTTTTACCCTAAGAATAAAGTTGACTTCACCGAGATCTTTCATCTCAAAGTTCGAGAATAACTAATCTTTAGTCAATATTAACAATTGCATGTCATTACCAGCTAGCAGGATATCGTCTACATATAGAGATAGATATCGTCTACATATAGAGATAGTATCAGAAAAGATCTTCTAGACTGTTTCATGTATACACAATGATCTTGTTCACTCATCGTGAATCCAAAAGTGGTGATGTCTAAGTGGAACTTCATGTACCACTGTCTTAAAGATTGCTTCAGCCCATAAATAGATTTTAACAACTTGCAAACTTTTTTTGGATGCTTTTTGTCCACATAACCTATGAGCTGTTGCATGCATATCTCTTCATTCAAGTCACCATTTAAGAATGCGGTCTTTACATCCATCTGATATAACTCAAATTTAAACTTGCAACAATGGACAAGATCATACAGATTGAGGAGAACTTTGCAATAGGGGAAAAGGTCTCCTCGTAATCAATGCATTTTTTTTGTGTAAAACCTTTAGCAACTAATCATGCTTTATACTTGTCCACTGTACCATCTGCCTTTCTTTTGATCTTTAGTACCCATTTACTACCTATCGCTTTGCAATTGGAAGGCAGATCAACAAGTTCCCAGACTTTATTATTTTTCATAGAAGCGATCTCTTCGTCCATAGCATTCACCCAATCGGTCGAGTTAGAAGATAATAATGCATCCTGATACGAATCAGGTTCATCATTATCAACCGCAACGCAAGAGAATGTTTGCCCCTCAATATCGAAGTATCTTCGGGGAATCAATCCTCTTTCGCTTCAACGTAACTCAGGAGCCTGCTGAGATGTCCTTCTACTGTCCTGACGAACTATAGGAGCATCATTATTTTGAGAAGTAGAACTCACACTCTCCTAAGGTACATCGGGTATTTCAAAAAGTTCTATTGGAACCTTTTGCTTCATTCGGCTGAGATATCTATCTTCAACGAAGGTTACGTCCCAGGATTCTATCTCAATCCATCATCCATGGTCCTCATAAACTAGAACATATCCATTTGAATGCATGAGGTACCTAACAAACATGCATTCAATGGTCTTACTATCAAGTTTACCTCTTGCGGAGTAGGCAGCAAAACATATCTCAAAGATCTCCAAGGGCATAGGTTGGCTAGAGAAGGAATCCTCCTAGACTATATCTCATATGGGGTCTTCGGAATGGATTTGGATGAGACTCTATTAAGGACGTAGACGGCTGTTAACAGTGTGTCTCCTCAGAATGTGGTAGAGAGATTGACTTATGCCATCATTGATCTAACCATATCCAGTAGTGTCCTATTCCTTCTCTTTGCAACACCATTTTGTTGTGGAGTGTAAGCCATTGTGTACTGCCGAACAATGCCAACGTTTTCACAATATGATTTAAATGTTTCAGATGTATACTCGCCACCTCTATCAGATCGAATGATTTTAATCTTTTTCTCAAGCTGATTTTCCACTTCAGCTTTTTATTTAAGAAAACAATCAAAAGCTTTAGATTTGTGTGAGATGAGATACATATATCTATAGTGCGAGTAATTATCAATGAAAGTGACAAAGTATTGACATCTATTTCTAGCATGTACATTGAAGGGTCTACAAATATTTGAATGGATTATTTCTAGTGTGCCCTTATACCTAGCCGCTTTAGGAAATAGTTTTTTCGAAATCTTCTCGAACACACAATGTTCACAAAATGATAAATCAACTTTGGATAAGGAGTCTAATAGACCAGAATATACTAATCTTGTCATACGATCCTTTCCGATGTGATCTAACCTTGTGTGCTATTTTTGAGAGTCAGATACTACAGTTTCATTCGACATAGCAGATAAAGCAAGAGGTGCATTATCATTTTCTATGTCTAGAATAAATAAATTTGAAATTAAATTTTTTCATACAAAGATGAGGTTATTTAGTCTGAAAGAAACTCGTGTCCCGGAAAAACGAATATCAAAACTATCAAATAATAACCTACAAACAGAAAATTAATTCCGACGCATCCCCGGTGCATAAAGAGTATCACGGAGGATTATTGTTCGCCCTATGCGCGTACGGAGATGGGAAACACCAATCTCTAGTATGTCTTCTACAACATTATTTCTCATATACAACTTGTAACTTCCCTTGGCTACAGGTTGGAATTCCTCGAGTTCTTGACGATTCCATGTCACATGCTTTATTGCGACTGAATGCAAAATTCACTTGTTAGATATAGTATCAATGAAAAGGATTTCAGAATAAACGCCTAAATACAAAGTATTTAGTGACCTAGGAATTACCGTCTTTTTATGGGCACACTGCTGAGCATAATGGCCGGAATTTTCGCAGACAAAGTAGACTATATTTATCTTTTTCTGCTTCTTCTTTCCATTCCCCTTCCTGAGATTTGGAGGTGTTGTGGACTTCTGTTTTTGGTTATTTTTTTCGCCTTCTTGCGCGCTTTGAATCGTTTATTGTTAGCTTTCCGCTTAATGGGTCTCTGCTGCAAAGGCCTTGGCCGAACCTGACTGAATTGCATTCATTTCAATCTCACGTACCAACTGGCCACAAAAGTCTCTGAACGTAGTGATAAAATCAGTATGGTTCAGAATTCTTTTGATTAGGGCCCAAGATTCAGGTAAGGAACGGTGCATTGCTATTATCTTTTGATTTTCAATCAATTTACACTCAACATTCCTAAGGGCACCTATCATCTGCTCCATCTTACAGATATGATCTTTGATGAGGCAGCCGACTAGCATCTTATACTCCTGGAATTCTAATTCCATTGCCCGAACTTTCGCATCTGACTTCTGCGCATATGCATTTGTCAGTGCTTCCCAGATTCCTTTAGCAGTGTCATGCAATTCATACGTAGGTATGAATTCTTTGTGCATAGTACTAATAAGGACATTACGGGCTGAACGATTCTGTTTACGTCACCTATTGTAGCGGGTCATTGTAGCCCTATGTTCTCCTAAATTTCCGTTTTCAGCCAATATGGGTTCCTCTTGAACCTCATCGAGTGTGTGCAATATGTTGTCCTCATCAAAAGGCTTCGCACCACGTAAGACTAGTCTTAGTAGTTGTTATCGTCGAATTGTTGTCCTTTAAGCTGTTCAGCGATTAACGCTTTGGTGGCGATCTTTACATTGCATCAAGTACCACTACTTAGCTATGATCTAAGGTATTGATACTAATCATAAGCATTTCTACGTGTTATTCAAAATTTCAAAGTATAAAGGTAGTCAACACATCTTAACAAGATCTAAAAGTCCACATACCTAAATGGGCGGTGTAGAACAATCAAGTTCTCTTTCTAAGATGAGATTGATGCTTTTATAAGAGTTTATTTGTATAACGTGCAACCTTCCATTACAGGTTTCATGCATCATTTCGTGGAGGAGAATTAACTCATACTCAGGTTATGCACAACCTATTTATATAGAGAGCATTCAAGCACTAAGTTTTCTATTTTCAAATGAAAAATGGGCTTATATGTAATCATATCAAGCATAATAATGTCACGCATATAAACATTATCATTAGATTTAAAAATGAAGTGCTTAGACATAAAGAGAGTTCTATCATCACCAGTGATCATGTCCATTGGCGATGGATCCAATCATTACTGTTAATGATCATTGTTGATTATGGATCCTATCATCAACATTGATCATCATGATTGATGATCGTTTCGATCACTAATGATCTCTAGATCACTAATTCTCAAAACAGATTGTATCTTATACCATCCATCTATTTTGCTAGCTCATTTTAGGCATGACCCAAAGATGGAAGCATATTAAAAGCTTGGATATTTATATGTCTGGTTGGATGAAGGGAAAACACATACTAGCATGACCTTTGATTATGCATAGCCGAAGCTTGAGCGTTGCCCGAGCCCGAGCACAATTCCGACCATAAGTATTGTGGAAAATGATCCAAATTGAATTAGACTTAGATGATGGTGATGATGGCAACAACGGTGACTATAGAATATAGATCTTGCCCAGATCTTGAATCAAGACAACCTGATATTTAAGTGGATCCAAATTTCAAATGTATGACACCAAAGAAATCTATGGTCATTGAACACCCACCATAAAAAAAAACTTCTTAGACCCACCATAATATTTATTTGTCATCCAACCTGTTGATATTTTCACATGTACTTGGATGAAGGGAAAACCCAAATATTAGCTTCATCCAAAACTTTTGTGGGCCACAAAAAGTTTTTAATGATCAATGACCACTGTTTCCCATGGATCTGTCCACTCAAGAGTTAGATCTACTCTGACCATGCTCTAAAATGTGCTGGGAATACTAATGGACGGTGTGGATATAGAACACAAACATCAAGGTGGGCTCTACGCTCACCAAAACACCAGTATTACCTAAGTAACACCTGATGCGTTGCTCCTGAGATCTCTATCAATTACATTACAATATCTCGGAATTAGTAAACTAATGAATGACTCATCGTCAATCGAGTTTGTACGCTATAGCCCACCTCAAGAGCGAATTTTGTATGATTTTTTAAGCATAAGATTTCAACCTTACGAAAAACTCAAATCTTAAACACGTGTTGCATTTTTGTTTTGTGTTTTGTGTGCACGCGTGTGGTGTTCTGTCCATCCTAAAGCAAGCACACATAACAACATGAAGAACACGTGTGTAAGATCTGATCTGTCCATCTAATTGGATTTTACCAACCATCCATGTGGCCCATCTGATGGAAAGATCAAATCTCGCACAAGTGTTCCATTTCGGCACACGTGCTTGTATGGATGGATGTGCAAGCATAGCAAATCTCACATCCAAGATTACAGTGGGCTCTCTCTCTCAATCTCTCAAAATTTCAAAAAAAAAAGGGGAAAGTTAAGGAAATTCTGTCAGAGAGATTGATGAGGTGATTCTGGCGGAGATCCAAGCCATTTATCAAGTGGGGTTCATTGCGAATCTGCTCTGTCCAAAATATCGGGTTGGCTCATCATGTTTACTAAACATGTACCAAGAGGATTGACAATTGAACAAGGTGTTAATACACTCTTATTACTAATCATCAGTAAATGCTCTCATCAGTAGCTAAGATCATCTAACTCATATGATTTTTATTTTATTTTATTATAGTAGGACCAATCCATGATCTCTTCGCAGATGGACAGTTCGGATTCTACAAGAAAGACATCATACTTACACATAAATATAGCACACGAAATCTACTAGATCATGTCAATGTGGTGTTGCATGTCTTCGATATCCTAGTGTAGTCCTGGCAATGGGTGGAGCCTAGGCTTGGATTTTGAACTGGAAGGCCCACCCTGTTCAAAATTTTGGTGTAGCTAGGTCTATGCACTGCCCATTTCTAGCCTTATTCGAATGATCCATCTGTGGTGGAGAATCTTCAATCGTCCAATGTGGTTTAGCGGCAGTGAGTATGACTATTCGTTATCATGCACGCTTCATCTTACGTGACATGCATGTTCATCAGCCAAAAAAAAGAAGAAGAAGGGCCACTTACCTTTCGTGATGAAAATAATAAATCGGAGATCTGTTGTTGATGGTTTTGATTCCAATGTTCGAAAGTGTGGAAGTGTGAGCCCTCAAGATCTGACGGTCTACACAATATGGAACCTTCACGAAGCTGAAGATTAGCGCTCCAAATCCAGCGGCCCGCCTATTTACTACTGGAGCAGATGGGTCTATTCACCCCTCTGATTTAACAGTATAGATGGCCTTGGATCATGATCTATAGATTAGATCGTCCCAAGACAAGCTAAATGGACAACTCACTATGTACCACTAATCCTCTTTTTCTCTCGTTATTTTTCATGAATGATACGAGAGAGCCTTATCCCTTTTATAGGAAAGGATGGATATGGGATGAGACCAGATTATCCAGTCTTCTCCCTATCTCGCATCCAAAATCAAATTCAATTTTGAATTTGGAAAACCAACTAAGAGAAAAAGAGGTCGGGGAAAACCAACTAAGAGAAAAAGAGGTCGGAAGAGGCCTAAAAACATGGGACCCACCCACTAGTGATTACTCACCTGTAGGCCCTATTGGCCTACGTCCAACATGCCTGAGCTCGAATCGACTCGACTCAGATCGAACCTCAACTTGAACCGACTCGGATTGAATCAGCTCGGTGGCTCAGTTATTTTGATATAGATGTTGCTCGCCGAGTGTTTGATGAAATGACTCAAAGAAGTGTTGGCGAGGAAGGAATGGATACGCCAGGTGTTTGATTTCGATGCTGCTCGCCGGGTGTTTGATGAAATACCTGTAAAAATTTTGTTACTGTTTTGCATTCTTTGAGAAATTGAAGATGTATTCTATGTGTTTGAGAAAATGCTGCACAGGCTCAAACTGGCCTGAGCTGCTGACTGAACTGAGCCAAGTTGGCCAGACAGGCTCGAAGACCGAGTTCGAGCTGGGGTTAGTTACTGGCCAAGCCAAGCCAAGCCAAGCTGAGCTGTGCCAAGCTTGACGTGGTTCAACTCGTGCACAGCTCTAGGTGGACCTCATTGAAATGAAGTTGTTCTGTCCATGTCAATGTTAGTAACGCCCTCTTCGCTCGTCTGAAAGCTGGTGAGCATTTTCGATTGAATTAATAGTGTTGTGAGTAGGGATCATGTTGATTTGGAAGAACATTACCATCTGATTTGTGACTGTTCACCGTTTCCTTCCTCATTGAATTTTTTTGATTTCCCTCCCCCTCTTCTTCACTCTTTCCAACTGTTTAGGTCAATCTGTAATTGAGTCAAGCAGTTCAAATCTCAGTCGGTACCAGAGTACTCTTCAATGGATGGTGAATGTAACCATGACTATTGATGATTTCATTCTCTTCATTAACCCATTCCAACCTGAAAGGCCGAGGGATGGTTCTCAATAGGAAGTTATAGCAAATCAACGGCCTATTGGGATATCAAAATTTCACAGCCCTGATTGTCAATGATCATGCTGAGCTGGCCTCCAATTGTACAAATGGTGTAAAAGGGGCTCAAATAAATCTGTTTCTCATTTTCATTCATTGAGGCAGTGGTTGTAGTACTTACTCTTGAGGTTCGAGTGAAGTATCAACCTCCATGATGGAAGGTTCTTCCTCAAAGATTGGACCATGATCGATAATGTAGCTCGCTATTGACCAATTCTTCTTACCGGAGTTCTTGATCAAAGGAAAACCTCTTTTATAAAAGTGGCTCTCAACATCCCCTTAATGACAAATCGTCCTCGGCTATGTCACAGTCAAAGTTGAAGCCTTTAACAAACTCGGGCTCTCAGTCCAGAATTGTTTCAGTTGCATATCATAAATGATTATAACAATAATCTTCACCTTGGCCTTAAGCTGTTCACCTTTTGCTTGATAGCTAGGAGCTTTTGAAACTTTCATATGTATCTTGTATGAGTATGGCTCCCATCACCTCAAAATATTTTTACTCGAAGACTAGTTTCTTTGATTGTGTGAAAACATTTTCGATAATATTTGTCCAAACATCACTATTCACTAGGAAACAACAAGTGACTTAAGGGAAGTCTTTCATGAAACAATTTTTTTTCCTAGCAATGGACTTTGTCCTCATATCCGCTATGTTATTATCAGTGTAAATCTTCCATAATGAGATCTGTCCATCTTTCACCATATCATAAACAAAGTAATGTTGAACATCAATGTGATTGATCTAAGCATGAAATACAAGAATTTTAGCTAAGTATAATGTGCTCTGGTTGTTGCAATGATCCACTTCACAGTAGCCTAATGATCTTTATTTGGATTCGCCCTATGTTTACAAACTACTCTCATTGCTTGTCTAATGTTTGGCCTGATGCACACTAGGGCAAACATAAGGTTCCCTACCGCCGATGAATATGATACTTGAGACATATCTGGCTTCTTCACTTTTATACTGGGACATTGATATGAAGACAACTTGCAACCATTAGAAAATAAATTACTAACGAAATTAGGATTCTACATGCTGAAGTGGTGGTAAACTCTTTTAACAAAACTCTTTTGAGTTATTTAGACTTTTTTTACTCTTTCCATCTCTCAATATAGTCATCTCAAGAATTTGATTAACGGCACCCAGATCATTTATATCAAAATTTATTGACAAATTAATGAGCTTTTAATGCTGCAATAATATTTTTATTAGTATCCACTACCAACATGTCATCCACAAACAATAGCACAATAATGAAACTACAATTACCATAACTATGAATATAGACATGATGAGTTACCTCATATTTTTTGAAATCCCGAGCTCATAATAAAGGGATTAAACTGCTGGTACCAACACATTGGTACCTACTTTAAACCATAACATGATTTGTTCAGCTTATAAACAAGATTCTTCTTCTTTTCTTTAATAAAACCTTAAGCTTCACATAAAAATTTCATCAAGATTTTCACGTAAAAATGAAGTTTTTTATCCAATTATTTAAGTTTGTAAGTTAAGCATCACCTCCATACTCAATACAGTACAAAGTGGTTAATCAAACAACAAGAGGAAGATCTCATTGGATCATTACCTGATTTTTTAAAATATCCTTCTACCACTGATAGAGTATTTTTTAAAAGCATTTTTATTAGTATCTTTCTTTGGCTTGCATATCCATATGCAACTAATAGTCTTCCACCATTTGCACAATTCAACCAATTCTGAAGTCATGTTTTTTATGTAGAATTTCCATGTTCTATTTTATAGATGCTCTTCATTAGCTAGCATCCAAGATTCGCATGTCTCTCGATATGAGAAAGGCTCATGCTCTTTTGTCATACAAAGATAAGCCGTAACAAAATTCTTTAGCTAAACAGAAAGTTTTGTAATCCCTTCGATCCACTTTGATGACTTTGGGTTTCAATACCTAATATCTCATTTATATGCTATTCCTTAGCTCCATCTTCAATGGTATCATTGATTTATTAATCTTCTAAGCCAATAGGCTAATTTTGAATCTCTTAAAGATTCTAATTCAATTATCTTTCACAATTATGAGCTTGATGATTCATTGTCTTTCTATATTAAATCTTTATTACAAATGACATGTCAGCTAATTATTAACTTGTGGGTAGTAAAGTCTCATAATTTGTACCCTTATTCCATCTGCATAGTGAAGAAAACTATATTTTCTAAACCTTGCGTCCAATTTCCTTTACTATCTACAGAGATATGCATAACAGGTGGGGGGTTCAAATTCCTTTTTGCCAAATATTGATAGTTTACTTTTGCAGTATTCTTAACACGTCCACTTTCAACTCTTCCTACTCGTGTGGCCCACCTAAGTCATGGATTGGCCTAATTTTTGGGCCCATGTAAAACAAGGGAATGCATGCATGATAGCTGGAGTGGATGTCATCGAGATATGACTGTGGGGCCGACAACTACCATTTGCACTAAATTCTGGTGAAAACATAGCTTCACTAGGTTAGGTGAATCCACTTTGACCATCAAGTGTGTCACCCAATGTTAGGCTCAAAGACTGAAATTTAGGCAAATTCATAATTCAGGGGGCTACAACAATGGAAATTATTTGTGGCAAGTTGTGTATGTGAAGTCTAGTCCATCCATTTGGTATGTCTCCAGGTCAGGGCCCAAAACTCTGGCCATTTTACGATTCAGGTGCTGGTGTAATCAAGAGTTGGTCATCCGCACCCAATTGTTCTCCATTGTGCGGGCCACCTAAATCATGGATTAGCCTTTTTTATTTTTATTTTTTTTTATTTTATAGCTCTGGTCCAATTGTTCAATAGATTTAATGGTTAGAGTAGATTTCACATACACATGCTGGGGCCCACACTATTTGGCTTGGTTTGATCGCACAGCTTGGAGGACACCATCTCTTTACAAATACAAAGATATACACATGTACATATATACAAATACTCAATAATATATAGCTGAAAGAATGTCGTACTATTTCTTTTTGACATCGATTGTCTTCCTCTCTTATTTACAGAAAAGGGGATGGCAGAGATTGTTGTTCAATTATTATTTGAAAAGCTAAGTGTTCTTCTAACTCAAGAAGCATCCCTATTGAGTGGAGTTCGCAATGAAGTAGAGAAAATCATGCAGGAACTTCATAGCATGCAAGCCTTTTTAAGGGATGCTGATAGAAGAAAAGATAGCAATGAAAGAGTGAGAACATGGGTACAGCAAGTAAGAGAAGCTGCATACGATGTGGAGGACATCATTGACAAGTTCGTGTATCACATGGACAGGCCACGGCGAGGTGGAGTCAGGGGTTTTCTCGTAAAAACTGTTCGCATCCCCAAGAATATCTACTACAGGCATTGGTTAGCCACTCGACTCCAAGAAACCAACAGTAGCATTCGTAACATTTCTGAGATAAAAGTTCGGTACGGTCTTAACCAAATAGAAGAAGGAACAAGCTCTAATGATGACAGAGAAATGTGGCAACGCGATGTAGAAACTTCTCTTTTCAAAGAGGATGTTGACATTGTGGGGATGAAGAAAGAATTAGGTTTGATAGACAGATGGTTGGTGGAGGAAGAAGATCGGCTTATGGTGATTTCCGTGAGGGGGATGGGTGGGGTGGGCAAGACCACTCTTGTCACTAAAGCATACAAAAATCAACAAGTAAAGAAGCACTTCGACTTCTACGCATGTGTTTCAATCTCCCAGACTCTAAAAATCGATGAGCTCCTACGAAGCATTATAAAACAATTGCTTGAGGCGACAGAGGAGGCTGTTCCAAATGATCTAGCTGCCAAAGATGCTCATGAGTTAAGGCGGATGGTTAGAAGACATCTCCAATCGAAAAAGTACCTCACTGTTTTGGATGATGTTTGGAGTACGAATGATTGGAATAAAATAAGTGATATATTTCCAGATTCTAAATGTGGAAGTAGATTAATAGTTACAACAAGAGACGCTCGTGTGGGTTTTGCAATGGGAGAGAGAAGCCGTGTCTGTGAGCTTCAGTCTCTACAACAAGAAGAGGCATGGGAGCTCTTCTGTAACAAGGCATTTCAGAATGAACGCTGTCCTACTGATCTATATCCATTGGCTCGATCCATTGTAGAAAAATGTGAAGGCCTGCCACTTGCAATTGTTACCATGGG
Organism: Magnolia sinica; assembly: GCF_029962835.1. Lineage (NCBI taxonomy): Eukaryota > Viridiplantae > Streptophyta > Magnoliopsida > Magnoliales > Magnoliaceae > Magnolia > Magnolia sinica. The sequence continues at coordinate 54,122,775 of NC_080589.1, read as the reverse complement.
CAGCCTCTTGTCATCAAAAGGTAAGTCTGCATTGGAATGGAGGCTTGTCTACAATAGCTTGAGTTGGCATTTGGAAAATGAAGGAATGCTTCAACCAATAAATCGCATCCTGTTGCTCAGCTTCTATGATCTACCATTCCGCCTTAAGCACTGTTTCCTGTATTGTTGTATGTTTCCGGAGGATTACATAATTCAGCGCAAGCGGCTAATTAGGTTGTGGATGGCAGAAGGTTTTGTAGAAGATACAGGTAAAATTACAATGGAAGAAGTGGCGGAATTCTACATGAAGGAACTCATCTATCATAACATACTTCAAGTTGTCGAGACGAATGGGTCTGGAAGGGTGAAAGCTTGTCGAATGCACGATATTGTACGTGAAGTGGCCCTATGCTTATGTGATGAAGAGAAGTTCTTCATGAGATACAATGAGCAGCAAGGGAAAGGTGGCAAAGTTCGTCGCATGTCAATCCACAATTCTGAAGAAACTATTCAACTTAGCATGAATATCTCCGGGCTTCATTCTCTTCTGGTGTTTGACAGAAGCACGTCTTTCTCATCTTCTCTAAGTACCATAGTATCAAGCGTTATATTATTGAGGGTTCTAAATTTAGAAGGAGTTCCTATTGAAAGCATACCGGATGAATTAACGAAGCTATTCAATTTACGGTATCTCAACTTGCGAAATACTAATGTTAGGGAGCTTCCGAAATCTTTCGGAAGGCTACGAAACCTGCAAACACTGGACGTTAGGGATACAAAACTAGAGAGGCTACCTAGTGGAATTGTGAAGCTACAAAAGCTACGCCACCTATTTTTTTATCGAATTGAGGACGCGAATGCAGGGAGTTTCGATTTGTCGAGTCGCAAACAAGTTCCGGTAGGAATATGTAATATAACAAGTTTACAAAGTCTAGTAAATATTGAAGCTGAAGAAGGGGAGATTGTTAAACAAGTTGGGAACCTAACCCAACTGAGGAGGTTTGGCATTTCCAAGGTCAGAACAGTTAGCGGAGCTCATTTGTGTGACTCAATAAAAAAGATGAAACACCTTGTCAGGCTGAGTGTGATGGCAACTAGAGAGGAAGAAACACTTCAATTGGAAGCGCTCTCTCCTAATCCTCCACCATGTCTTCAGAAGCTTGCCCTGTACGGGACTTTGGAGAACGTGCCTGGATGGTTTAGCTCCCTTGGGAACCTTACACATTTGTGGTTGTATTGGTCTAAGCTAAGAGAAGAAGATCTGCTTTCATCACTCCATGCATTGCCCTATCTGGTGTACCTTTCACTTCGGAAAGCCTATGAAGGGCAGCAGTTCTGTTTTCGCAATGGATGGTTCCCTAAGCTGAAGAGATTATATTTTCTACATTTGACACAGCTAAATCAGGTAGTAATAGAGAAGGGAGCATTGCCAAGCATCGAAGAGCTAGATCTGTTCGGTTGTAGCGAGCTGAAGACCCTTCCAGAAGGGATTGAATACCTTACCGGACTCCAAAAGCTCTGTTTAATTGACATGCCAGTGGAATTAACAAAGAGGTTGCAGCTAGAAGATGGAAGCGAGGAGGACTGTAGAAAGGTGGGGCACATCCCCATCATCGAATGTGGACAAACGACAGACGAGGGGTGGATTTTTAAACGACTCAAGTAATCATCCATCCATCCACAACCCACAAACAACCATAAGGTAATCGTTGGTTGGTTGATGAGGTAAGGCTAGCTATACAAAGTTTCCCTTTTCCTTATGAATGTTCAAATTTGCAAATTTATTTTTTAAATCTATGCATAGGGGAGATTTAGTGGATCATCCATCCTTAACAGGCCCCATTTGAATCGAGGCAGCAACCTTACATAGAATAAGCTTAACCTATAAAGGAGCATGTGTGGCTCACCATTATGTTTTCATGACATCAAATCCCTCCATCGTTTGTGCCCCCTAATGTTCACCTTGGGGCAACCTGACCAAAAAAGTCGAGCAGGTCACTTCATCAGGCAGTTTATGCTACATGTTGAATCTGGACTGCTTGTAACAATTTCTGAACTATCGATTGATACAGTGCATGCATGGCTCACCGCATAGATGGACCGTCCTCATTATTGTGCTAGTTCTCTACATGGCTGGACCCAGTTGATGCATGGATCAGATGTACCACCTATCTCCCAAAGTTGCCATGTTTATGATTAATGGTGGGTGTAGTCTTATTGGTATAAAAGGCCTTTGTTTGGAGGCCTGGTCATCCAATCTAGGAGATTTTTGAGCAGGCCCATCCATGGGCTGGGTAAGGGCCAGGCCCAGGCCCGGCTCAGGATCTAATCCCGACCCTCATTGTTCCTGAGCCCAACCTGGGCCTGCCATAAAACCGAAATGGTCCGAGGGTTGGTCCAATTGAATTTGAATCACAGAGAGAGATAGAGATGGGGCCGTGGGCTGGGTCAGGCCGGACAGCTTATATAACAAAATTGCCTCTGCAAACCCTAATGAGTTTGGTTGGGCCAGACACGGGCTGGGCAAAGTCCGAAACAGGTGTGAATTTTAAGCCTGAGCCTGGCCCTCAAGCTTGATACTCTCTCCCAAGCCTAGCCCATTGATAGCCCTAGTGCCAGTGGACCGTTCTTAAGTGGGCCCATCATTTAGTTGATTTTCAGATTATTTTGATAGATGTAATATCCCTTTGTTTTTCACTGCCTAGTGGTGTTTTTTTTTTTGTTAGCTTGTTAGTACACACCCATGTCAGTACACACACTCCATGTTAGCCATCCTGCTAGGGATCGATACCAAGACCTCAGGTGTTGAAACGAGGTATCTCCACTCAGTCCGCCAGTTGGCTTAGTTGTCGTTTGAATGCGTGTGAGTTTTATTAGTTGCAAATGGTTTAGAGGTGAGTAACTTACAAGTGGGTTTGAACAGAAATTTTACCTGTGGGAGTTGTAAGTAAGCTGTAAGTCACTTGGAGCTTTTAAGTGCATTTGAAATTTGGAGAAAAAAGATGTGATTTTAGTTGCCTAACTTGTCTACAGCTCAAAAAGTTATAGGCATGCGAATGACCTTTAATCAGCTGCCAGTCTGATGCTCTTGATGTGAATTTGATGTAGGTGACTTCAAATATGATGTAGAGCGGGTTGCAGACACTTTCATGTCCAAGATGGACCAGAGAAGGCTTGATCGGAGGCAGAAGTGATCCGGACTGTCAGAACCTTAAACAGGCGTATCTCGCAAACTGGAATGAGTTATTCGACGTACCGTATATGATTTTGGGGTAGGAGAAGCTACTTTAGCCACCCAACCCTGCTAAGCCAGGTTGCCCAGCCCGAATTTCTGAGATTCCATCAGATTGACGGTCGGAAATCCTTTTTAATTTTGTTTTTACTATTTATAAAAAGTTTTAGTTTGATTATAACTCTTCATCCTTTGAGCTTTAGGAGTTGTGTCCAACATGAAAAGTGTCAAGAAAAATTAGGAGAATAATATGGTTAAGCCAAATATAACACTTACCTATTTTTGGCCAAAAACCATGTAGTCCAGTAGGAATCATGACCTTCTATACATAGTAAGTTTACTATTTATAAATAAGTAATGAATTTTAGGGAGTTTGAGTTGGAGTTTGATTCTGAAACTTCTTCCAAGGTTTGGTATCATTATTTAAATGGTTGTAAATTCGTTTTTATCATCTATGAATCAAATTTTTAATTTTTAATTTTTTTCTTCTATTTTTTTTTTTTTTTTCACCTCGTGTATTCGAGGTATCTCTGTGAGTCCAGGAGTCCAGAGAAGCTCCGTGGTTTCAGAGTAGTTATCTCCTTGAGGAAGACGGTGATCAACCTCGTCACGTCCATCCTTGCGTCAAAATGCGGACATGAAAGGTAGCCATTTAAGTCTGCAAGAATAGGATGTATACCATCAACACCATTCAAAGCAAGGTGATATCCAATCCCGATGGTACATGATTTGGATGGTTTGGATGGCTTACTGCAATGGTCTCAGTGTGAGCATTTAGTTGAGTTATTTGATGTTATTGTGGAGCCATGGTTGATATGAATATAAGTAGCTAATTTCGATGAGGATAACTTTATCCCTTGTTTGGAATCTAGAGACAGTCACATGTACTCTGCTTCTCACCATCTGTTTCTAGCTGCATTCCTACAGAACACGTGGCCTGTCCACAAATCCAAATCACCCAAATAGTGGGCCCCACCGTAGATGGATTAGAGTATAAAAAAATAAAAAATAAAAAACTGCAGCGCAAGTATGCTTACTAATTAGCTGATTGGTGTGCATCTAATGGACAATAAAAAACTAAAATTAGAGTAATATGTCCAGATTCCATGAACAAATGTCCATTAATTAGAGGTCAGCATTATCTCTAATCAGTCTGATTTTGGATATCTATACAATAAACCGGGACCCTTTGGATTCACTAAAACTGTGGGACCCACCAAAATTACCTTCTTTTGGGATGATTTGAATGGATCCTATATAAGTTTATTCTTTCATTATTGTACGTTTTGATCATGACTTGAGAGCAATTTCTGCTCGATTCTACAGGGATTTTACGTCTCCAGTGTTGGATCCTTAGCTATCCATGAGAGTCTCAACAACTTTTCCTCGTGTGTGTGTGTGTCTATATATATATATATATATATATATATATATATATATATATATATATATATATGGTTCTATGCGGTCGAGCTGATGGGAACTTCCCATAGTCGAGCTGTGTGGGCCCCACCGTGATGTGTGTTGAACATCTACCCCATTAGTCAGATGCACCATATCATGGTAGGCCACAAGCTTAAAAATCGAGTCAATCTATGACTTGGGTGGGCCACACCACGTACAAAATTTGAGAGGGGTTATCCTCCCATTAAAATATTCATAATCATTTGTTGGGCCCATCGAGATGTGGTTCACAAATCCAGGCCATCCATTATGTGTGTCCCACTTGGATGAGGGGTCAAGCCAAGTTTCAGATGCATTTAAATTTTAAGTGGGCCCCACCAAGTGATTTTATATGTTTTTGGCATGTCTTCACATGATTTTAGATAGTATGGCCCACTTGAGTTCCGTATACGGCTGATTTTTGGGATATCCCATAATTTAAAGGGGACCATTCAAATGCAAGGTGTTGATGTTAGACATGCATCACGGTGGGGTCCACACAGCTCGACCTCATGGGAAGTTCCTATGAGCTACCCCGCAAATAATCATTTCCCGTAGACATATATAATCATTTCCCGTACACATATATATGTACTATCCAGTGTATGCAACCCTAACATACGAATCGAGTCATGTCCCATCTCTCATCGTTGGATGATAAATTTGAAAAATATTATGCTCAGATAATAGCTTCTGATGAAAAGGAAACCAACGAAACCGGTGAAGCATTTTACTCACCTGCGTGGCGTGACCTTAGCGGTGTGTTGCCACTAGTCCCACCATGATGAATGCGTTATACTCAAACCGTCCATCCATTTGCCAAGTTTATTTTAGGGCGAAATCATAAAAACGAGGCAAGATTGAAAGCTCAAGCAGACGACATCATAGGAAGCATTGGGGATTGAATGCTTATCAATGAAAACTGCTAGGGGCCATATAAGTTTCAGATCAAGTTGATATTTGTTTTTTTTTTTTTCCTCTCTTCATCCAAGTTCGGATGACCTTATCGACAAGTAGGATTGCAAATAAACATCATGGGAGGCCTTAGGAAGGTTTTAAAGGCGAGTGTCACAGTGCCCCACTGCTTTCTGTGGTGAGATCCACTTGAGCTTAGGATCTTAGTAATTTTCAGCCTCATGATCTAAATTGACCTCGCCAAATAAATGGACGGTGTGGATATAGCACATACATTATGGTGGAGCCCACATAATTGGTTCAACTAAGTTGGTGGTGCGTGGTACACCGCACAAGCCACTTACGGAAAGTATGGGAGGGGATTAGGTGGTGTCGGGTAACACCTTTGTTACACTTACCATGTGAGGCCTATTTTGATGAAATTTTATTTTTTTTGTGTATATCTATGCCCTCCATCCTTTTTATTATATATTCTTAGTACATGATCCCAGAACTTAAGCAGATTCAATTGTCAAGCAGACGACACCACTACAAACAGTGGTGAATGACTATTAAAAGCTTTTTATGGGCAACAAATGTTTCGGATTAATCTGATCTTTACATTTTCCCTTCATCCATGTCTGGTTGACCATATCAACGTGTTTGATGGAAACAAAACATTACAATGGACATTATTATGGGTCCTAGGAAGTTTTAATGGTAGGCGCTCAATCACCACTGTTTATGATAATATGGTCTACCTGAGATTTAAGTCTTCTTCATTTTTGAAATCATGCCATAAAATGATCTTAAAAAATAAATGGACATCATGGATATAAAATAAATGGATTAAGTTGGCCCAACAATGAGGGCCGCACTGTCAAAGCAGAATGCCGTGTGCCAGGGCGTGGATTTCTCGCGAAGCCTTTCATAGGAAGTTCTTGTGAACTTAGGTGGGGCCATCGTGATGCTTGTGAGAAATCCACCCGTTCATCTGTTTTGCGAGCTTATTCTAGGACATAAAAACAAAATCGATCTTGATCCAACACTCAAGTGGACCACACGAGAGGGGAAAAATACTTGCCGTTGAAACCTTCTTGGGTTCGAAATTGATGTTTACATGACATCCAAACCGTTTATGAGGTTATTTCCATTGGGATGAACTAAAAACACAAAGAACTGAGCCTGATACAAATTTTTAGTTGACATACGAATGTTTCAACTGTGACTGTTCAATCCCTGTTGTTTCCTTTTGTGTAGCCCATCGAAGTCTTGGATCCTGCTCATTTTTTGTTGCATAAACTAAACCAAGGTCACAAAAAGGATGGATAGGGTGGATTTATCACAAACATCACAGTGGTCCCACCTAGTTCCCAGGACAGGAACTTACTGCCAAAGGCTTTTCAGGAAATCTACGCCTGTCTGCCATGTGCAACGACCTTGGTGTTGTTGTGTTGCTGTCGTGGCCTGACTATGATATAAGTGTTATATTCACACCGTTCATTCATTTGGTGAGATTATTTTATGATATTAGCCTAAACATAAGGCAGATTCAAAGCTCATGTGAACCACAACACAAAAAACAATGGAGATTAAGTGTCTACCATTGAAAATAATGAAAACTTCTTAGGGGCCATAAAAGTTTTTGGATCAAGCTGGTATTTTTTTGGTCCTTTCTTCCAGGTCTGTGTGATAGTAGGAACAAGTTGGATAACAAATAAACATCATGGTGTGTCCTAGGAAGTTTTCAACAGTGGTCATCATTGTCCCCACGGCCCTTTGTTGTGTGATTCATTTGAGAGCTGGATCTGCCTAATTTTTGAGTTCATGATTTAAAATGATATCTCTAAAATGACAGACGGTGTGGATATCACACGAAATCGAGAACTTACTTGATAAGTAATAAATGGGTAATGTTGGTTCAACCGATTTTGCCTTTATTTACATCGCTGGTATGCATACATTATAATTTTCAAATTTATCATCCAACGATGGAAAACGGGACATGACTCTCAACTGCATAGTACCATTATCTATATATATATATATATATATATATATATACACACACACACACACACACACACACACACATATATATATATATATATATACATAGAGATAGAGAGAGAGAGAGAGAGAGAGAGAGAGAGAGAGAGAGATCATGCACAACTGGTTAGAGAGAGAGAGAGAGAGAGAGAGAGAGAGAGAGAGAGAGAGAGAGAGAGATCATGCACAACTGGTTAGACAATTCAAATTGGTGGTCCAACTAGCTGTGTATTAAATAGCACAATTTCATCTTTCAATTCAATGTAATGCACCATGTGAGGACTAGTGAAATCAAGTCTTATATAAGTGTGATGGAAATTATGTATCAAAGGTCCAATTCGTTCATCAAATAGAGTTCACTATTTAAAATTTATCTATTAGAAATTAGTAAATGATTGTCATCCCTGCAGCCACACATGCAAGTTGAATATAGACCATTGGAATGGATTTGTAACAACCTATTTATTTTTAGAAGAATATCATAATACTTAACTGAAAAAAAAAAAGTCTTTCAACTTACAAGGGAACAAATCAAATTTCTTACATACGTGGCACTTTATGAGAATACATCACATGTCTAAAATTTCTACAGGCATATCATTTTCTTTCAAAGAATCATTTTCCTCTTCTCTCTCTTCATTGAACGAAGTTCTCCTTGTTTAATGTTATCTCTCCCCATTTCACAAATGGAAACGAACGGAGTCCTCTCTAGGAGTCCTCTTCCACCTAGAGAGGGCTCTCTATGCCCTGATGTATTGGTTTTATCACGACCATCTATTTTGTTGGATCATTTTAAAGCATGAACCTAACAACGAGGCATATATAAGGATTACACCCAGATCCATAACTCAAGTGGTAGACTGGGTGAAAGATACCTCGTTTCAACACTGAAGTTTTGGCATGGATTCCCTAGTGGGGGTGGCTAACAGTGAAGTGTGATCTGACAATGGGTGTACTAACAAGCTAACAATATATATATAGTCATGCTCCCCTACGCACCTACGCACGTGCGCACCTTTGTACACGTGCCATGGGTGTCTAATCTGAACGGTCCATGTGATGCGGAATCCCATAAAACCTCACGTGACAAATTTTCACCCTGATTTAATATTCTAGTGGGCCATAGCAAAGAGAAATGCAAATCAAGGGAGGAAACTGTTTTCATTTTTCATGGCCCATCAAAGTAAAACTTGGGCTTGGAGGGTTTCAGAAGGTGCTACTTCACATGAACGGTTCAGATTTTGGATCTACATCACGTATGATGGGTTCTCAAAAAAGTTCGTACGTAGTACGTACGAACTGGTTCGCAGGTGAGTGTTTCCGTGTGTGTATATATGTGTGTGTGTATATATATATATATATATATATATATATATATATATATATATATATATATATAGAGAGAGAGAGAGAGAGAGAGAGAGAGAGAGAGAGAGAGAGAGAGAGAGAGAGAGAGAGAGAGAGAGAGAGAGTCATGCTCCCCTGCGCACCTACGCACGTGCGCACCTTTGTACATGTGCCATGGGTGTCTAATCTGAACGGTCCATGTGATGCGGAATCCCATAAAACCTCATGTGACAAATTTTCACCCTGATATAATATTCTAGTGGGCCATAGCAAAGAGAAATGCAAATCAAGGGAGGAAGCTGTTTTCATTTTTCATGGCCCATCAAAGTTTTAATCAAAGTAAAACTTGGGCTTGGGGGGTTTCAGAAGGTGCTGCTTCACATGAACGGTTCAGATTTTGGATCCACATCACGTATGATGGGTTCTCAAAAAAGTTCTACCGTAGTACTTACGAACTAGTTTGCAGGTGAGCGTTTATATATATATATATATATATATATATATATATATATATATATATATATATATATATATATATATATATATATATATGTCTCCCTGACCTTATGAATAGGTAATATGACAAATAAACATCATGGTCAGCCCTATAAAGATTTCAACGGTGGTTCATTATTGCAGGTTTTTTTTTTTTTTTTGTATGTGTGTGTGTGTAGTGGTGTGGTCCAATTGAGTTTTGGATCTAACTGGTTTCTGAGCTCATGCACTAAAATAATTTGATAAAGTAGATGAAGTGGCGTGGATATAACACATGATGCGCATCATGGTGGTTGGCCCACATAATCTGCGGAGTCAACACAGCTCCAACCAGGGTTGCTGTATCGCTGCCCAGTTCGAGTCAGTTTGTATCTCGGGTGTTGGTTTGTAACCTGGGTCACACGGTGGTGGGTGTTTCACTGACTGTGGGGCCATGTTCATGTATATGTTGTATATCCAGGACGTCCATTAGTTTTTTCAGATCAATTTAGGGCATGATCCCAAAACTAAAGTAGATACAGATCTCAGGTGGACCACACCATAGGAAACATTGATGATTAACCATTAAAAACTTTGTGGGGGCTACAGAAGTTTTGGATCAAGCTGATTTTTGTTTTTTTCCCTTATCCAGGTCTTTCTGACCTTATCAACAACTTAGATGGCAAAATATCATTATGACGGGCACTCAATCTCTATTGTTTCTTGTGATGTAGTCCACCTGAGGTTTATCTGCTTCATTTTTGAGGCCATACACTAAGATGATGTGTAAAAACCAATGAATGGCGTGGATATACAACTCATACATGAAGGTGGGCCCCACGTTCTGGGAAGCACCCCACTACTTGTCATTCGGATAACACGGATCCAGTCCCACCTTCTAAGGTAATGTCCTACACATTTCCGAGAACTAACAGTCAAGAGCAATGCCCACCCTATATTTTGTAATGGGCCCACCGTGATGTGTACCGTGAGATCTACTCCAATCATTGGATGTTTAATTCCATGCAGGGGTCGGAGAAAAAAAATCAGGTGATAATGATTTAAGTAGACCATACCAATGGAAACAATTGAGAGAGACGTTCACCCTTGATTGTTACCAGGCTCAACGAGCATGCGAAATCCACTCCTAGACGCCACACCAAATGCTAGGCCTGATGCCTAAAATGTAGGCCCATACATGATTTAAGTGGGTCATACTAAGGGAAACTGTTTTGAGGGTTAGCTTTCCCTACATACTATTTTTGATAGTGTGGTTTACCTGAACCATAGATGGGGCTGATTTTCAGGTTTTGAGCGTAGCATGGGGTGACTTATCTAATGGCTGGGGTGGATGTTACATAAACACTGTGGTGGGGCCATCCCAAGCCAGCAACTCCTCTCCCTCTTTAATTAACTTTTCCACACTTATTAACTGTAATTAGCATTTAATTCGGACTAGTTGGATGGTCTAGCTAGTTATGTGTGAGTATTTCTTTATATATATATATATATCTATAGAGAGAGAGAGAGAGAGAGAGAGAGAGAGTTTATAGTACGTAGCAAGGTGTGCTAAAACAGTTATGTAACAGTATCAGCTGGATCGATTGTTATATAATGAAAGTGGCCAATCCCGTTCTGTAATACAGGGTCGAATTAGTAAGCTCTAAAAAAATGTACCATAATAATATGTGTAGACACCCACTTAAATCATAAAATATTACTCTTGAACAAACTGACTATACCTCAATGAAACTACACCTAAAACCCTCAATTACCATTGAATGTCTGGCTAAATTTAAAGGCGGAACCCTAGCCTCACCCCTATTGAACTACCGGACATGATCAAGAGATTCCCAACTCTCGGCCATTCAATCAGAACCATTGACCGACACTCACCAAAATTCGCGACCCCAACTCGATTCTTATAAAACTACACTTATCCATTAAAGGGAACTTTAAAAGCTAACCTAAAGGAAAAATTAGACAGTCCCCTTTTCAGAGATTGTGAACGGTTGAGATCACCCAATCCACAACCATGTAGCTTGAAATGAACTTGGGAGGAACAAAAGGAATGACAAAATGCTGTGAAAGCATCGCTAAGTCGAAAACACGAGGTTAGTATACTTTTAGCCTGTTGCAAGCCAACTGTCACCTGGCGCCTTCTATCACCAACCATAGATATGGATCCCCCTCTTATAGATCTCGCATGGTCAAAAATTATAAAGTGTCCACTGTCAACTTGCCAAAAGCTAATGACTTCATTTTATAAATTTGACCCCCATCCCTTGACTTAACAGCAGTAGAAGACCCCCATGAACTAAAGGTCGGTTGAAAAAAAAAAACCAATGAAATGGATTCTATCATTTATGAAGTCTAAAAACTATCTCATCCGTGCCTAGATCCTACTCAATACAGTGAGAGTCCGTTGCAAGAAAGTCAACTTATTAGAAAAAGTCAGCCGATTCAAGAGTAGGGTTAGAATTAAGGATGTCTGACCATCCCTTTTGACTAAAAAGGGTGTCTAATTTTTCTTTTTCTTTCTCACATTTCAATCAAGCTCGGAATGCAGTCCACTCTACACATTCTTGACATTTGGATCCTTATCTTTTCTATATCTATGCATTTTTTTGCATGCCCGGGGTCACTTGATTTTGCATAACATGGCTACGATTATTCTACTTTGTCTGTCCAATCTTCTCATAGGACTATACCAAGCATGGTTAAATATATAATACTACTACAAATTTGAATTCCCTTGAAAGTCGTGTATCCTGTAAAGAAGAGACCGTTCGAAGTATGGATAGAAGATGATGCCTAAACTCTTCCTCTTATATAACTGAGACCCTTATCTAGATCTTCGTGATTGTAGTCCAATCACGGGGGTCATTTAGGCTAGGAGATTTCACGATCCTTCGACCTCGAGGTGGGTTCACAGACTCTAGCCAATCGTAGATACATGCAAGCCTGATCGGCTAATGTTTACTGCAAATATTCAAATGTACAATTTTTTCGGCTACCTAGGAAAGGTATTGCACAACCAAGAAAACGAGGTAAAAGTGAATCAAACTAGAAAACACCTCATACCATACTAAGATATTGGTGAGCACGCGAGTCCCTCTCTCCTTTAGTCCTGTTTACTTTTCATGTCCTTATTGACTATCCAGTGAACACTGGCCTATGCTAACTCATTAACCAATTAACCTTCCAGTAAATACTACTCCTAGTTACTTTAATCTGTTAGTGCACATATTTTTGCACTCAGTTTGTGAGTCGTTGTGTCATGTAGTCGGTTGATCCTTTGGAAAGTGAAGACCGAAGACACAAGCAAAGTTGAAGCATCAGTGAAGCAAGAACTGGTAAAACAGGTGCCTTAGTGACCCAAAACAACTCATAGACCTGTAGATGATTTCGACCTAATACAAATACTTAATTGATCATCCCTTAGCCTTATGAGACCAAGAAAAACAAGATAAACAAGGCTAGAAGAGGTGCGAATCTACCGTGTATAAAATAGCCCAAAACAACACATTCCAGGTGATGTTCGATGGCATCGAGTTGCCATCAAACAGTCTTCGATGACATTGAAGATTGGCTGATGACATCGATTGAGAGTCAGGAATGTCCAACAACTAACTGGACTTTTCTCTGAATTTCTCGATGGCATCGAAACTTAATGTTCGATGACATCGAAGGTCACTCGATGACATCGATTGAGAGTCAGAATTGTCCAGCAAGAAAATGAATTTTTCCTTGACTTTTTCAATAACATCGAAGCCCTTTCGATGACATCAAAACTTGATGTTCAATAACATCGAAGGTCAGTCGATGACGTCGATAATGGTCCAGATCTATCCAGTAAGAAAATATCATATTTAGACTAGATTGTTCGATGACATCGAGGAACCCTTCGATGACATTGACAGAGCCATTTTATACTTATTTTTTGATTGTTGGAGCTTGAAATTTTTATAAGGGACATTCAGTTCTTGGGCATTTTGATGAGTTTTTAGAACAACTAGAGGTACAATGATTCCATATGCATATCCTTCATCCCTAGCCTCTATTCCATTGAGTTATAATAAATCTCCTTTGAAATTAGAACTTTAATGAGGATTCCAACCTCAACATTGAGATGTGCTTGAACTCTTGCATGTCTTAGAGATTGGACTTAAGATATGTTGGCAAACCATTGTTCAAATCTTCTAGGAGATTCATCTAGTTGAATCCCCTAGGAAATTAACTTCCCATTAGTTGTAGGAGATTTAACCAATGCCCCATCACCTTGGTAACCTCAAGGTAGCATCACAAACAAGATGATTGATCGTGGAGCTGAAGCCTTGGCGAAGCAGTGACAACATAATCGAGGGAGCATCGGAGAGGTGATTGAAGCACGGGAGAGCGGAGATCAAGCAACCTAAGACAGAGCTACGAAAGAGACTCAATTTGACAAGTTAGTGTCATGTATAAGAGTCTAAGTTTGTGCTCATTCCTTGTGTAGGTTGGAGTGCAAGAGTTTGTGTCTTAAACTCGTTTAGGTTCTTTCGTAGGACATTGGCCTTTGTATAGGGCCTAAATCCGTGGTTCTTATGTAGGACCAAGGTTGTTGGTTAGCCTAAGGAGGAACTAACCAAACTCTCTTGCGGGAGCTTACATATCGGATTCTTGTGTAGGACCTTGGCTCTTGCATAGGGCCTAAAACCTTAGGTTCTTGTGTAGGACCTTGACTTTAGTGTGGAATCTAAATTCTAGGTTCTTATGTAACACCTTGGCTCTTGTGTAGGGCCTAAACCTTGGGTTCTTGTGTAGGACCCTTGCTCTTATGTAGGGCATAAATCTTAGAGTCCTTGTGTAGGGTTATAAAGGTTAGAGGTGAACCTGATTTAAAACCTCTGATAGTAAAATCCGGTACACTCATGGGTTGAGTGCGTCTGCCGGAAGTGCAGTAGGCGAGTAGTTGAACCACTATATATTATTGTGTTTGGGAGTGTCATTTGCACAATTGTTTAATTATGCTTGTGAGTTTGAATGTTTACATTTTAGACGCATGATTAGATGAATGCTTAGTGTTGATAGGTAGCACATCTCACACATGTATTTACTATCATTTTATATACTAGTTGTTTATTTGCATATCATTTGTAGTCTTATGTGATTGGACCATCTATTGGCTTGAAAGCCTTAGAGTTATATTGCCTTACTTAGTTTAATTGTTAAATTAATTTAAGTTAGGTAATTATAATTTTTAATTGGCATAAATTTTAATTTGGTCTTAATCACTCCCACCTAGGACATAACCTTCATTCCTTAGCTCCGCTAAGCTTCCGTACTTAACGCATTACAATCGAAAATCGCAATTTCAGTTTGTATTAGAGCAGGTAGCTCTTGAAGGGCTAACTGCCTTGAGTTGATCCAAGGAGTTTTAAAGTGATGTCTAACCAAGAGGGTAAGGCTGTCACATGACCACCATACTTTAACGGGTCTAACTATGCCTATTGGAAGGCTAAGATGATGATATTTCTAATGTCCTTAGACCATTCAGTTTGGGAGGTTGTCGAACAAGGATGGACGATTCCCATGGAACAGGTCGTGATTGATAGTAGCACCATTACTGCTCCAAAAAAAAATTCAAATGGAGTGCTGATGAGAGTGTAACGCATACCTATAATGGTAAAGCATTTAATGCTATTTATTGTGCGATTTTCCCTGACGAATTTAGACACATGTCCCGAAGGGGGTAAGATCGGTCAAATAGTAGATATCTTTGATAGAAACGCTCATTGATCCACAATGAATATAAAGGTATTGATAGAAATACTCCAAAATGATGTTAGGGCTAGGAGAAGAGGAATGTTGGTAAAATATTCAGAAATAGAAAGTTTGATACATTCGAAGATGCCGATCTCTCTCTATAAATCCCCATGTTGGGTCGATACTCTATTGAATTAATCTTCCCATCCAATAAAGGTTTCTGCCATAACCTCGGTATTTTAAATGCATTTGCTGTATCAGGAATAATTCCAGATTGAATCAAGATATTGCTCATTGGACAGATCAGGAAGAATGGATCCAAAGGTTGTAGTGATTCGGCTGAAACGTCTGGATAGAACGAATGACCCAGAATGAAAGCATCTTTGTGAATCAGTGACTTAAAAATCATTTCATTCGAACACTTTTCCATGAACAGGTCCATTACGAACATGATATCTTTTTAGTCGATGGTAGGTTCAGATGAAGAAGAAGACATGATTGAAGAGAAGAAGCAAAGTAATGGAAATAAGAAGAAGGAAAATAAGGAATTGCAAGAGATGCGAATACAAAGCCACGTATATATAGGGAATCGAGAGGCGGCATTAATTAGTATATCATGCCTCTTCACGACAAAACGACTCTTTTTGAAAACATATGTCTAATTGGGTTTCATCCGCTGTTTTAGATCAGTACGATTAATACTGGCAATAGCGATAAAAAATATTGGGCGATACATGTGAGCATTTAATGTAGTATTGAAAAAAAACTCAAAAGTTATAGTCCCTTTGATGTAGAGCGGGCCACAGACATTTTCATGTCCAAGATGGATCAGAGAAGGCCTGATCAGAGGCAGAAATCATCAAGACCGTTAGAACCATAAAACAGGCATATCTCGTAAACTAGAATGAGTTACTTGACATACCATATATGATTTTGGGGATAGAACGAGCTACTTTAGCCAACCACGAATTTGCGAGATTCCATCTTATCGACGATCAAATTCCATGTTTAGTTCCATTTTTACTATAAATAGTAAGTTTTAGTTTGATTATAACTCTTCATCCGTTGGGCTTTAGGAGTTGTGTCCAACATGAAAAGTGCTTAGAATAATTAGGAGAATAATGTGGTTAAGCCACATACAAAACTTACTATAAAAAGTAAATTTACTATTTATAGTAAGTTGCGAATTTCTAGGAGTTTTAGTTTTAGTTTGTTTCTGATTTCTTTCCTATTGGTTGGTATCCCTATTTAAAGGGTTGTGAACTCGTTTATTTAATTAATTAATCAATTTCAAATTTTATTAGAATTTATTTCTATTTTCTTACTTTCTTTCCTCGTGGATTCAAGAAGTCTCTGTTAGGAGTCCAGAGAAGCTCTGTGGATTCGGAGTAGTTATCCTTGAGGAAGATGGTGATCGACCTCATCACATTCATCCCTGCGTTACCCTTTCTTTGAAAAGACGATGATGAGGAGGGCAATGTTTATACCTTATTCGACTGGGTCCTGTTTTCGGTTATTTGGGGTCAGACTCGTGCGATTTATGTGTGCATGTGCTTAACGGTCGCAAGGTTGTTTTAAGTATATACGACCGAATTTTAAAAGAAGGCCATTAGACGTCGAGCGTATTATAAGTAATTGGTTATGGAGCGACCGAGTTCGAGCAACTACAAAAACAACTAGCTTATGGTTAAGTTCGTATGAATGCTGACAGATGTCAAGAATTTAGAGAACTCAAGATTGTGGGAAAAATCTAAAAGTAGAGAGAGGGAAGAAGCAATTACAATAAGCGTCAAGTCATTTGAAATATCTAGGATGACAAAGAATCATTATAAAGGAAAGGTTGAAAAGTTTAAAAGGTCGTCTCACACTAACCCAAACAAATCAACAAATCAATTATCTTCAATTATCTCTCAGTTATCCTTTCAAATTTACATTCCTTAGTGTAATCACTGCTTTTATTAAGTAAATCTTTTCTCTTAGCGTAATTATTTACTTTCCACATTTACTACTCGCTTTCTTTAGCTTAATTCATAGCGTAAATACAGTAATTGATAATTGTACGAAGATCTTTTTAGCGGTCGATCTTAATTTTCCTTTCCTATTTAACTTTTCTTACATTAAAAAAATATTTTCATACGGAAGGCAAAGAGAAACCCATCATTAGAGGATGAACCCCACCCTCTAACTATCGCCTGATCCATTTACACTTTGAGTGAGTGGCCAAATAGGTGATCAATCTTCTCTGATCTCGGTCATACCCAGTGTCTACCTACTTTTGCGCTTAGGGTCATTGTTGTTCAGTTTGAATTGCAACCATAATCCCAATTCTGGCACGCCCACGAACTTGTCATCCGTGCTGGAGAAAGGATTGTCAAAACAGCGGTGAACAAGCTTAATATGTCATTATTTGGAATTCCTATCAATCATTTTTGGCAGAATATTCTTAATGATCTTGTTATTAGCCTCAGCATGGTTGTTGGTTTGAGCATAGTAAGGTGATGAATGCAACAATTTGATTTTATATTGATCGACTATTGCATTGACTTCCTTTGATTAAAATGCCACTCCTCGGTCCATAGTGTTTAATTAAGGATTTTCAAACTGATGAATTATATGAGTCTTAATGAACTCAATAATTTCTCGTTGAAATGTTCCTAAGATAGATTTTCCTTCTATCCATTTGGTGAAGTAATCGGTTGGTACAATAATAAAACTATTCCCTTTAAATGAAGGAGGATAAATTTTCCCTGTTAAATCAATGGCCCATCCTTGGAATGACCAAGGTTTGATAATATGATGCAATTCGGTCGTGGGCACATGTTGTATCGGCCCATGTTTTTTACTAGCTTCACACCCTTTAGCATATTGGTTACAATTAGTTAACATGCTTGGCCAGAAATACCCATAGTATTAAAGTATAAGCCTTATTTTTCTTCCGACCTGTTGTGTTCTAGAAATTCATTAATGTACTTCGCCTATTGCCAACATATATTTCCTTTTTCTCAAACATCACAACAATACTCCATTGATGCCTTTTCGATATAGTTCATTATCAATCAATACATAATTTACAGTTGTCCTCTTAATGTCTCCGCTGGCCTTTGTTTGTGGTGATCATAAGTAATTTATGATCAAAGTTTTCTAATAATCATTGCTCGTGTCACCTGACAAATTTCTTTAGTTGATTCCTGTTGGAAGATAGAAGGCCACAATCTTTTTAAAACAATTATTGTTCTTCCTTCAAATCCTTGGATGATCTAAAATCCTAATGCTAACTATGTCATTTTATTTGCATTAACATTATTTTCTTTACTTATATATTTTAACTCGACTTCATCGAATTTTCTTAGCAATTGTGTCACCAAAGCATGATATAACTATAGGGTAATACTTGTACAATTAAACAAACCAATTAATTGATTTATTATTAATAAGGAATCACTCATTACCAATACATCTTTTACTCCTAAATTGGTCAACATTTCTAAAGTGATTATCAAAGTTGCATATTTGGCTTGATTGTTGGTGTAATCAAACTCAAGCTGGATGCAAATTCTTATTTTCTACTAGCTGAATCAATTAAAATAATCCCTACTCTTGATCCTTTATCAGTCATTGAACCATCAAATATTAGTTCTCAGGGTGATCGATTAACCACATATAAATCTAATACTTCCAAAGAAAATTTGACTTTCTATGTATGACTAGTGATCAGTCAAAAAATTTGTTATGGTATGCCTTTTTATAGCTCTTTGTGACACATATACTAAGTCAAATTTAGATAATGCGAGAACCCATTTATCAATTCGGCCATTCAAAATCGGTCAATTTAATATATATTTTACCACAATTACATTGACTATTTTGCCCAATAAATAATATCATAATTTTGTAGTTGCGAAGTACAATTATAAACATAACTTTTGTATGACGGAATACCATCTTTCACTATTTAACAATATTCGACTAAGATAATAGATTGCACATTCTTTTTGGCCATCATCATCTTGTGCTAGTAGAGTGCCAATTGATTTTACAGAATCGATGACATACAACTTGAGCGGTCAACCTTTTACTGGTGGCACCAACATTAGTGGCCTGGACAAGTAATTTTTAATGCTGTCAAAAGACAACTGATGTTCTTCCTCCTCCTTGTTTTAGCTTCAGTAAAGGAGAAAACATATTAGTTTTTCCTTCACAATTAGAAATAAATCCTCGCATAAAGTTAATCTTACTATGAAACCTTGTAACTTAGTTTTATTTCTCGGTGGCCAAGCTTTTATTATTGCTCACGCCTTATGCCGATCAATTTCAATTCCTCTTTGATGTACCATAAATTCTATAAAAATTTCTGCCAATACACCAAAAGCACATTTAAGGGGGTTCATTTTGAGCTTATGAATCCTTATTTTTCTAAATAACTTGCGTAAGTGGTCAAAATGTTCGACTAAGCTGACCGATTTGACTACTATGTCATCAATATGGATTTCAATGAATCGGCCTTTCCTATCATAGAAAATGACGTTAATACTTCTTTGATAAGTGTTCCTGCTTTTTAAAACCCAAATGGCATTATGACCTAGTAAAACATACCCAAAGGACTATGACATTTGGATGTTGTCTTGGGACATCTTCCATTGTAATATTTATTTGATTATATCTGGAATGATTCTCCGTAAAGGATACCATTTAATGACCAGTAGTTCAATCAATCAATTGATCAGCCATAGGCATAGGATACCCATCCTTTGGTGTAGCTCAATTTAAATTATGAAAGTCAACACATACTCCGAGCTTACAGTTTTTCTTGATAACAAACACTATGTTT
The DNA here is from genome assembly GCF_029962835.1 of Magnolia sinica. Classification (NCBI taxonomy): domain Eukaryota; kingdom Viridiplantae; phylum Streptophyta; class Magnoliopsida; order Magnoliales; family Magnoliaceae; genus Magnolia; species Magnolia sinica. Next base: position 54,102,781 of record NC_080589.1, on the reverse strand, counting down.
AAAATCCATTCAGCATATTTGATGGGTTTGATGAAACTTACTTTCAAGAGCCATTCAATTTCTTCCTTTATCTTTTGTGTCACATTAGCTGTCATCCGACTAAGCGGTTGTTTATGCGGTTAATAACCTTTTTTTTATTTATAGATAACCTATGTTTAACCAGATTTTGGTCTAGTCCATGTAACTCATAATAGTCCCACGCAAAGCTATCAGCGAACTCGTTGAGCAAGTTAGTGAGTTTATTATGAATTTGTGGATCCAACAATCCACTGATAAAAGTAGGCTTGGGATGTTATTCTATTTCCAAATTTACTTCAATTAAAGGATCTTGAACCTAAGCTTGAGAATCATCTAATTTCTATGGCGTTTGCTTCAAATCCTTCAACTCAATACTATATTTGATTACTTGATCGGCCAGTACTGCTATTCAGGCCATATCAATAAAGCATCTGTTATCATATTTTTACAGACTCTCCTCGAGCTACTTATTCTATCCATGAAATCAGCCTTGATCAATGTCGATTGGTCATAATATTTCTTTTATCGTGCAGCTTGTAGTTGCACAGAAGGGAATTATAGCATTCGGTAATTTTTCGTTCAGTTGTATCATTGTTGTGATATTCTATACAATATTATCTGGTTTGAGTCTAACATTCTAGTTGATCTGCCATTCTTGTTTTGTATTATAAATGGTATCAGTTTGATCTAATTTCCATAGAAATATGCCTCAACTACATTGGACATGGCTAAGAATGGTTTGCTATCGGTCAAAACCAATTTTACTCTATCTTGATTCCAGAAAATCACAAATTGATACAGTGATGATAGAATATATGCAAACGAATGAATTTAATCTCTTCCAAGTAAAGCATTGTAATTTGATGAAGTGTCAACCATAAAGAAAGTGGCTAGCACATTCTTGGTTCTCACCATTCATTTGACTGGTAAAACACCTTGCCTTTGTGTTACTCCTCCCGCAACATTACTCATTGTGACCTTGGTAAGAATAAGGTCGTATGAAGTCTTTCCTAATTTAGTCATCATTCTATTGGGGAGAATGTTAACAAAAGTTCCATTATCGACAAGAACTTGGGTGATTGGACACCCTTTCAAGTATACGAAGATATATAATGGCTTAAAGCGTTGGGTCATTGTAAGAGTTGGTCTTTTCATAATTTTTTTTAGAAAGGGATCCTGGTTCAACTATGACGATCAACACTTTTTTTACTTCCTCATCGGAGTCAAAGGAACCATGTTGTATGATTATAGTAGGACCTAACTTGTATATATCTCCTTTCATCTTGTTTTATTGAGATGATTTAGCTTGAAAACTCAATGACAGTGTCAACACCATATTACAATCCAGCGTAATTGGTGGGAACAAGCCGAACTGTATCACTGAATTTGGACATTTCCACCTATGTGTCTCTGAATTCGATTTTTTATCAACTTCATTTATAGCTTCATTCTCCATTTCTTCATTCTATTTAGATGATGCTTGTTCTAGTATTTTTCTTTTGCCAACAATTCTTCAATCAGAAGATCGTTCGGAAAACACTCATCATTGAAGTATTTGGTCAATCCTTCAATATACATGCCTTCATTTTCAGGATTTTGGTCATTGACTAATTGTACATGAAGTTCAACCATATCAATCAATATTTGTTTCTCTTTAAGTTCCAAAATTATCAGCCTTGATCACATTTGTGGGTACTTCATATGAGGTTCACCCCATATATTGGCTAATTATCTCCATTTCACAGCTTGCTGCCTATGCCAACGTTGTTTTTGAGTATGCATCATCCCTTCCGGTACTGTTGAAAACTTTAGATGACTCAACCTTTTCCAAACTCATTCCCAAGTAATACGTGGTTTAACCATCCTTTACCTTAAGATGGGCCTAGGGTGATCGCTGACATGTTTAGCCCTTTATGGGTGAAAGAAATCTCATACTTCAAGGTAGGGGTGCACATCGAACCGTTGGATCCGTGTAACCGGACCGAAAGCGTTGGATTGGTCCGGTTTGGTCCGGTTCTAGGATGCTAACAGTCCGGTTCCGGTTCCGAAATTCCCAAAATCATTGAACTGAACCGTAGATCTGAACCGTTGAACCGAACCGTAGATCTGAACCGTGGATCCGAGCATTCATTTAAAAAAACCCTAAAGTTCCTCTGCCTTTAGCTTTAGCACCCCCCTACGGCCCTGTCTCTCACCCCTACAAAAAGAAAAACACCCCTCCCTCAGTCCCTCTCTCTCTCTCTCTCTCTCTCTCTCTCTCTCTCCTCGCTGTCCCAGACACCAGCAGCTGTGTGGCGCCCTCCCTTGACGGTCCGACACCCTCTCTCTCTCTCTCTCTTTCTCTCTCTCTCGCTGTCCCAATCATTGGCACTCTCTCTCTCGCCGTCCCAGACTCCCAATCACCGGGACGCTCTCTCTCTCTCTCTGCAGCAGATCTCGAAAGGTAATTTTCATTCTCCTTTGCTATTCTGTCTTTTCATGTCTTTTCAAGCCCTAATTCCTTCTATCTGCTATGAAAGTAGTATAATCTTTGCATACTATAGAATGCTTTGCGATGATTTGAGGAGAGGGTTTCATTCTGTTTTGTGAAAATCTCAAATGGGTTTTGCTTATTTTCTGATGATTTGAGGAGAGGGTTTCATTCTGTTTCGAAAAAATCTCAAATGGGTTTTGCTTATTTTCTGATGATTTAAGGAGAGGGTTTCGTTTTGTTTTGAGAAAATCTCAAATGGGTTAGCCTAGAACCGTGGAACCGATTCGAAACTGAACTGTTTTTCACGGTCCGGTTCTGGTTCGGTTCTAGGGTGCTAATGGTCTGGTTCCAGTTCCAAAAAATGTAGAACCGTCAGGAACGGTTCGGTTCTGGTTTCACCCTAGAACCGGACCAAACCGACCCGTCTGCTCCCCTACTTCAAGGTTTGGATTGATCGATTGACCTGCATGATAGTTTGATCGGTAAAATCGTTTGTTTAGCCAAATCATCCTCATACATTGCTCACATAAATGTCGACCATTGGAAATTACGGCATCCAGATGTGTTTCTGTCCATTCGACCATATGCTTAGGCCTCATACTTCTCTTATTAACATCTCATTCTTTGGCTTGGTATATTTGAATTCCAAAATCAATTTTTTGTTGCGGCCGAACCAATCTTTGAGGGTTAATGGTGGCCATATTGATCTCCATGTTGGATAAAAATGGATCATTATCGATCAACATCTCTTTCTTTTCTTTTTGGGATAACTTTAACAATCCTTAGTCAATGTTGTCTTGGATGACATTCTTGAAAATAACACATTTGTTAATAAAATGCGACCAAGCTCCGTGCCATTTACACTAATTAATTTTCTTTAATTCCTCAGTTGTCAGTATCTCATGGCTGACAGGAACTTTGATAAATTTCCTTGTTAGCATAATATTAAAGATTTCGTCAGCCCAAGTAATATCAAATGTATACGTTCACTGAACTATCTGATTTGACGGCATAATTGCCTATGTTTTAATTAAAGTCAAGAAAACAAATGGTTGTTTAACCATAGCTTCGGCCACTGCAACATCATAACAGTATGTTCCTCCTGATGCATTTTTTCGTCACATCGACTCATGAAGAAAATCCTCAAATCAAGATATATTTTTAATTAGATCATAGAGATCTATTTAATTAGATCATAGAGATATATAAATTATGTCCCAATAAACTTCTTTCGTAGCTTAAACTCTAGATCATTATGGGCCAATTGGATAAATTTTGTCTCGATTGTAACTACCTTGCATCGGCCTTTTGCTATCTTAAACCGAGAAATATAATTTTTGATCGATTCTCTTAGAAATTGTCGAAAACGTGCAAGATCGGCCATAAAAATTTCCATTTCCTTATAAAAGAACTATGCATGAAACTTTTCTTCCATCTCCTACCAGGTTTGTATAGAATTTGGTAATAATTTAGAATACCAAGTAAATGCTACCCCAGTTAGAGAATCGCCGAATAATTGCAATTTATATTAATTATTGTTGGCTAATTTTTCATATTATATGGTAAAATGTCCTATATGTCTATGATCGTTTGACTAGTAGCACCTGTAAATAGCATAAAGTCCATTCGATAATTCCTTAACAATGAATATTGTCGGTCAATCCAGTCAGAATAAGGATTGTGATAAACTGGACTAGTTGTTCGATCGAGAACTTGGCTTGCTACTTACTAGACCAGTTGTATAATATGATTATGGTCCCAATGTTGTCGTGCCCCTATTAGAGGTGGCTCAGGACCAACCTGATATTACTCTTCATTATAAGGTTGATATCTGTGTGAAGGTTGCCCCCCCCCCCCCCAAAGTATCCATTGATTCCTGGCTTCAGGGATTAAGTTCCTATTCTCATATTTAAGATTCTCAAAATCTATTAGCAATGGTGAATTTTGCACATCTTGGACAAGAACACGTTTATGACATCTGAAATCTATAGGTGGTGGTGAATTTCATACATCCTGGACAAGACTTGAGATAGAAACATGTGGTTTATTTTGTTGTAAAGAAAGTGTCTATGTCATTGGTTGGATTGGTGGTGCAGGTGCCAAATTTCCAACAAAACTAGTATCGCCCTGTTGCTGACGTGCAATAATTACCCTTTCGAAAAACAAAGTCACCAATAGATTCATCCTCTCGATATGGCCGACCATCCACTTATTAAAGGCTTCAGTCTGAGCTCGTGACTGTTTAGCTTAAATTAGCAACAATTTTGCGATGTGCTGAATTTTCCTTTGCACATAAACTATCTTGGCTGACATAGTCTCGAAAGGTTCAACTCAGGATGTTGATAGTCTGTCTACGTTTGGTGGAACATACACCAGACTAGATAATTGATTTACATGCTCGGGCACCTGTTGAACTTCTGATGTAGGGATGAATGTGATGAGGTCGATCAGCGTCTTCCTTAAGGATAACTACTTCGAATCCATGGAGCTTCTTTGAACTTCTCACAGAGACTTCTCAAATCCACGAGGACAAACAAGAAAAATAGAAAATAAATTATATAAAATTCGTAATTTGATTATTGAATGAAATAAACGACTTCACAACCCTTTCAATAGGGATACTAAGCCGGAGAGAAGTTTCAGAATCAAACTACAACTAAAACTTCGAGAAATCGTGACTTATTACTATTTATAAATGATCATGATTTCCACTAGTGCGTGAAAAGGTGAGCTTAAGAAGTCCTAGAGGGGGGGGGGGGGGGGGGTGTGAATAGGACTATGCCAAATAATCGAATAAAATACTGAAACAGTAAATAAATCAGAAATCTCAATGACACTAGTATTGAAACGTTGATTCAAACTGATTCGTAGGACAACCTTCACCCAAACAAGCTCAGGCAAGACAACCTTATTTCATGAATGTGATAAGAATCAAAATTTTAAACTAAGCAAGAGTAAATAAAACTATCTATTATAAATATTCACTACTTTTGCATAAAAGAAATAACAACTGTTCACTACAAAAGTAATAAAAGCATTCACCACAACACCAAGAATTATAGTGGTTCGGTGTGTCAACAACTGTTCTCAAACAGCCACACCTACTCCACTCCTAAGATTACTAACCACGTAATCTCGACTTTCACTATGAATAATGTTTTCACAGGGTCACTTTAAGACCTGATTTAATTGTGATTTTATCAGGCTATTACAAACAAAGAAACCACTCACTAAGATTTTTTGGATTATCTCAGAAGAACCAACTCTGAGATTTTTTAGATATCTTAGAAAAACCAAATACAAAATGAAAACATATACTTATCTTCACTGTATAAGAAGCTGCCGTAAAATCGCTTTTCTTGAATGATGAATGTTCAATGTTCAGCCCAATAGAAAAGGTCAAGGGTTCTATTGATTTTATTTAGATTTAAAAACAATGGCTACTTGTATTAATTCCTTTAAATCTCAAAAAGAAGAGTATTCTCTCATTCTTTTTAGAATTAGAATGATAGAATAAGAGATTAAGGAATTAAACAAAAAGCTATTAAAAGATTTATAAATACCACTTAATAGCTTGACAATAAGTGAGACTTCTCTCTCTCTTGAATAAGGACTTTGATAGGCTTGAATTGTATTTTCGGATTGAGAAAGAACTTCAATTTATAGGCAAAAAGTTTGTTTATTCGACTAGCCTAAGCACCGGATTTAGTTCCAACAAATTTTTAAATTCGAGTGGGATAAGATCTAACAGATCTTCGATTGGTCAAAGGTGGTCTTCGATTGGTCGAGGAAGCTAAATCCGAACTGATTTTTATTGCTGGACTTCGAGTCGAGGAGCCTTCGACTGGTCAAAGGAGGTCATTTGATTGGTCGAAGAGACCCTTCGACTAGTCAAAGATGTAACAGAATTTCTATTATACTTCAGCTGTTACTTGGACTAGTCGAGAAATTCTTAAACTGGTTGAGCCAAAACTTAGGCTTGTCGAAACTCAATCAATTTTAAGTACAAAAATTAAATTTTAAATATGTTTTAAAAGCATCTAAACCTAAGATCTTTCTAGGGTTTATCATACCTATATGGATTGAATTCCATAGGATTAGGAACTTAAACTTCTCAAAGGAGCTTAATCTTCTACTGGAACTGTTAGTAGATCGAGTTTGGTCTTCATCTTAAGCTTTGAGCTTGAACTTGAGTTTGAACTTGAACTTAACTTGAACTTAACCTTAAACTTGAGCTTGAACATGAACTTGACTTGAACATCAACATGAGCTTGTCTTGAACTTCAACATGAGCTTGATTTGAATATCACTTGCTAAGTTGTTTTGATAAGTCAAAATTTGACAAACCAGGTGTAAAATGTAAGACCCGTATCCTAGCTTGTACTGTTCCGTAGGCTTTCGCGGTCCTCCCGGTCTAATTCCAGTGACCCGCGACGCATAGATAATATTTGTGCGCAACCCTAAGTCGTATCCCGTAGATTTGAGTCGCTGCGGTTCCGACGCCGCGTATTACGCACTGATCCGATACCCAAGCCAGGAGATGTGGTCTTGCGTTCAGTTCGAAGAAAACACCGTGCGTTTGCAATCCCAAGAGAATCTCTACAACATGTCCCATCAATCAATCACTCAATTAATCAATTAATCACCTCATGTCAAGTACAAGAGCAAACCCAAAGTCAACTCTCTCTCACTCTCTCTCTTACACACCCATATATGTCAAGTACAATTATCACCTCACATCCATCACTCACTTCCATCACCTCTCTTACAATCACCCTCTCTCTCTCTCTCTCTCTCTCTCTCTCTCTCCTTTTCTTCACATTTTCCAAGCAACAAAGAGCAAAAGAGTTGTGGTGTCCAAGCTCTTCCTTAGGTGAGAAAGAGTGATGTGTGGGGCCCACTTCCCACCCCAAAATCCTTCATCCCAGCCATTCACTTCTCATCACCCTCCATCAAAGTGAGACTGTCATGTCTCGAACTCGGAAACCGGACTCACAAAATTCTCAATCGCCGAATTTGGGGCTGACAGCCTCTGTAGAACCCAATTCTCGGCTCCCGACACCTATTTACCAGGTTTCGATCCTGGGATCCTACAAGGAGGATTTCTAATATCAATTTAATTCATAATGAGCATAACCATAAGCATAACCCACAAATAATAACCACAAGAACACCATCACAAAATCCACTATGATCAAAAACTTTTAAGTACAATGCGTTTGAAAGAAAATACAAGATGATGATAATAATAGAAACTCAAAAGCTCAACTGCACGCTCCAACTCTGACGAGGCTATGACTGCGTCCTGGCGTCACTTGCACGCATCAATCGTGCATAAGCTTATAGAAAGCTTAGAGGGTGGTGTAAGTGTGTGCACAATATAAGCGTGCTCAGAATGCAATATTAGAATAATGCGGAATCATGCTGATGAGTACATGAATGCAATCAGCCATACCAAGGCTATGTGGTGCAAGATATGAATGCTATCGGCCATAACATGGCCATGCGATGCGAGATGCAACTCAAGCATGCCAATCCTCATCATATATCAGTACAGATCTCATTCTGGATAATCACTGGGGTTTAGTACACTCCAAGTGGCACTGCCGCTCTTCTAGCCGCACAGTCCAAGTAAGCGTAAGAAACCTCACTATCCGCCTGGCCAATAGTCTGCCAATACCTATCTGGCATGTCGATAGTGGACCCATTCACGAGCTGGTTAAACTCAGCCTAGTATTACCTCCTACCCTCGGCGAGTAAGGCCACACCCCTTTCCAACCGACCACGACATAGTGGGAGACGCGACCTCCTGGTATTCGGCCCTCGTGCGCTTATATATCCACTTGGTCTTGACGTTGGAGTCATCATCTGGTACCATTGGGTTTAGGAATTTTTACCTAGGGACATCTATGGCGCCCCGATGCTTAGTAACAATATTTTCGGTATCCAATCCAGCCACCCACGATGTATCTGTGGAGGCTTGACCCTGGTGTCACTAGGGCATACAATAATCACAATCACACAAATGCAAGTGCATGAATCATACTATCAGACATGCAACAATCCTGCGCGTACCAAGCGCTCATGTGGGGCGACTTCGCCTATTAGGGAGCCCATAAATGATCTACCCGAAGGCATATGCTATGATCAGTCACTTCTCATATCAGGCATACATATGATGCGTATGATCATGAATTGTGGATCTATGCTATACATGTTATGTGGTGATGGGCTCTGATTAAAATGAAGATGGGCCTAGATGGCTTATACGCTACAGGTATGGGCCTATTAATGGGCCCTAGGGAGAGAGTGACAATGCGGACATTTAACCAGCATCATCCTTACAATGTGGACATCAAACCATCATTGCTTCCAAGGTATAGCCCGCTATAAAATCAACACATATACCATGGTGGAATCACACTACAATGGACCTTATGTACGTCCTATTGGGCCTCTAATACATCAAATGGCCTCATGACATAGGCCTTATATATATATATATCAGTGGATGGGCCATAACTACATTAAGATGGGCTTAATCATATGGGCCTCATATACAGGCCATATGTACATTGCAATGGGCCATAACCCATGGGCCTTGCAACATCACAATGGGCCTTATACAATTTAAGGTGGGCCTCAACAATGGGCCTTATACAAATCAAAGTGGGCCTCAATGAACGACCCACAAATACGCCAAGATGGGCCTCATCGCATGGCCTTAAAATAATTTCCAAAATGATTGGACGGTTGGATGAAACACATGCATTATGGTGGGGCCCATACTAATGGAGGGTGTGGATTACAATACATACATAAGTGGGTCCCATGTGGGGCCTACCATAATGTTTATCTTCCATCCAACCCATTGATAAGGTCACTCAAACCTAGGGCCCATAGTAATGTTTATTTTCCACCCAACCTGGGCCCACTGTAATGTTTATTTGTATCCAATCTGTTCATAAGGTCACGTGGACTATGGCCAACCATAATGTTTATTTGCATCCAACCTATGCATAAGGTCACGTGGTCCAGGGCCCACGGTGATGTTTGTTGCCATCCAAACTGTTGGTAATGCCACTCATACCTGGGGCCCATCGTGATATTTATCTGCCATCCAAACTGTTCATAAGGTTACGTGGACCTGGATTGAGGAGGAAAAACAAATTTCATTTTGATCCAAAACTTTTGACCCAAAAAGGGGTTTCAATGGTATACATTCAATCCCACTGTTTCCACTGTCGTGGGCCACCTGAGCATTGGATATGGTTTATTTTTGGGTGGCCCACAGCCAGGGAGGGGGGCCAACAAATGGACGGCGTGGATGTATAAAACACACATCATGGTGGGGCCCACGGTTGGACCATGGGTCCAACCTGTCCGCCCGCTCGCCAGCGCAGGACGCTGCTGCGTCCTCAGCAGCAGCAGCAGCGGCTGCTTCCTTTCTCTGCTTCCTTTCTTTTTTTTTTTTTTGAAAACACAAATCTTGTGGTTTTTGGTAGGTGGGGCCCGCCTCAGACAAATCCAACCCAGCCATTGGTCCTTGTGGCTCAATACAAACCTATTAAGTCCAATATTGGATGGGTTTTGATGTACAGAAACACTAGGGAGTATTTAAATGGTAGGAACACTGTTTTCTAAACTATGGCCCGCCTGGAGACTAGATTCGGCTCAATGCCTAAAATGATCTGAGGAGAAGGATGGGCAGCTTGGATTAAGCACATACATCAAGGTGAGGCCTGCTTGAATGACCTACTCCAAAAGCTCTCCTTTTTTTTGTGTCAGTACACAACCATGTTAGTACACGCTCTCCATGAGAGCCACCACACTCTCATCACGTCCAGCGTCTCTGGACGCTGGATGGTCATAGATATAACACAAGTATTATGGTGGGTCCCACATGGCCGTGGCCCACCTGTTTGGATCACTGATATTTGTGTGCTTTTTTTCCTTCCACTCAGGCCTGCTAACGGGCTGGATGGTGTAAATCCAATACATTCGTTACGTGGGTCCCACATGAAGGTAAATGGCATAGATAAAATTTATACTTCATGGTGGGACACACATAATAGATGGGCCACACACCCATTCATCATCACCATCATATAAAGAAAGAGAGAGAGAGAGAGAGAGAGAGAGAGAGAGAGAGAGAGAGAGGGACTCCGCCACTATGGGCCCCTCTCTATATTGCATACATCATTTTGGGTCCCACAATAAGTGGATCCTTAAAATAGAAATCATCGGTGGATCACCCACCTCTAGGCCTTCTCCTTGCTCCCTTAGGCTCCTAAGCTCCTTGCCTTCAACTTTGATGGAGGTTGATGGGGTTTTGATGGTGGGGATGAGAGATGAGAGGGTAGGGAAAGTGGGCCACACTTGGCTTTGGGAGAGAGGGAGCTTGGATATAGGTGCTTGTTGCTTGAGAGAGATTTTTGAGAAATGAAGAAGAGAGAGAAGTGATGGGTGAGGTGTGATGGGTGATGGTTGGAGTGATGGGGTGTAAGAAAGGGATGGGTGGAGAGAGAGAGAGTTGACTTTGGGTAGCTTGTGTAAGAGAGGGGTAAGGATAGGGTATGGGTTGTTGTACTTGGGGTATGGAGTGACTTGACTTGTACTTAACATGAGTGATTGATTGATTGATTGAACATTTTGTAGAGATTCCCTCAAAATTCGCAACGCGCGGCGTTTTCTTCGAATTGAACGCAGGCCCACATCTTCTGACCTGGGTATCGGTTCGGTGCGCAAGTTACGGCGTTAGAACCACGGCGACGGTGCGGTCGCTATGATATAAGTTTTGGTTCGAGCTGACTTCGGTATGCGGGACTCGACTTAGGATTGCGTACAAATGTCAAATACAGGTCGAAGATTGCCGGAATTCGACCGGAAGGACCGTGGAAGCCAACAGAATAGTACGGACTAGGACACGGGCCTTACAATTTAAGGAGATCGGCGTTCCATAGGACCAAGAAGATCAAACGGTGGGTGCTTCTATAAGCTAGATTTTCATGTTTTGTTGATGGGCCAAGTGAGGCCTACCAATTGATGGTATGGATCTCACTTTGGATCCTAGATGTGGCCGATGGCCTACCTTGATTCTCATGATCATTTCATGATAGGGCCAATCTTCATGGACCCCATCATGATGTTTACTTTCTACTTTAAAAGAGGTCATCTAGACCTTCCATTTTGGGTGGAAAAGGAATCTCCACCGTTGATCTTTGATTTGGTGGGCCTACATGTATTGGGATCCACTTGATGTATGATTGAATGCAAGGGACGGCTCATAGTGGCGGAGCCCTCCATCACACGTGTCCCTTTCTCTCTCTCTCTCCCTCCCTTTTTCATTTGTTTTTGTGTATGATGATGTGGCTGTGTGGCCCACTCGGATGGACCCCACCTTGATGTGTGTCTTATCCACACAATCCAACCATTTGGTGGCCCACCTAGGCAACATGCCTGTAGGTGGGGTCCACCTTAAACAATGTGTTGTGGTGTGAAGTGTGAACAGACAGTGGGATGTGCTGATAAGAAAAAAATATATATCATTTTGATTCAAAAATTGGGTGGACCGCTTATGCAGGCCCCACCTTGAAGTATGGGTCTAATCCACGCGGTCCATTCTATTCCCCAGTTCATTTTAGACGTTGAGCTGAAAAATGAACCTAATCCAATTTTCTGGAGGGCCATAGCATAAAAAATATTGATTTTTTATCGAATATTGGGCTTGTTTGGTCGATCTTGAGCCATGAAATGCAATGACTGGAGTGGATTCACCTGATGCGGGCCCCACCTAGGAAAAACCTTAAAAATATATCTTTTTTTTTTAAAAATAGGCAGCATGTGCTGCTGGTGGCGCAGAGGACGCTGCGCAGTGTCTTGTTGCGCTCCTGCGTTGGGCGTCAACGGGCAGGGACCACGGGTCCCAGTCGTGGGCCCCACCGTGATGTGTGAGAACATCAACAACGTGCATTGGGTGGGCTCCATTTAGACAGTGGGCCCCCCTAAAAAATCAGCCGTATGTAGAGCTCCGGTGGCTCACTCAGCAGGAAATAATGTTGATTGAATGTCTGCAATTGAAACCCTTTTGGGTATCACAGAAGTTTCGGGTCATTACGAAATTTGTTTTTCCTTCTCATCTAGGTCCGTGTGACCTTATCAACAGATTGGATGGCAAATAAACGTTATAGTGGGCCCCACGTGTGGACCCACCATGATTTACGCATCTGATTTGCACCGTCCAGCACCTCCTGAGGTCTGGACAGTGGGCTCCTTATAGCTCATATATATTATAGTATATTATAATATATTATATTATATTATATTATATTATAGTATATATATGGACATACCTCCTGAATGTGGGTTCCTACGTGGGACCCACCTTTTATACGAGATCTGCACCGTTTAGAGGTCTGGACGATGGGTTGAACCATGATGCAGGCATCTGCACTATCCAGATGGGTCTGGATGGTGAGGATGGCAGCCTGTTGCCACCGTGCAGTATATATAATATATAATATAATATTATATAGTATATAATATATCAGCAATATTATATCGGTGGGCCTCTGCTACGTGGGACCCACGCAATGTCATCTACTGCATGTGGGAGTAAACCACGTCGTCCATCTACCTGGTGGGACCCACCGTCGCTGGACGGTTAGTGGTCTCACGCGATGTGGGGCCCACATGTGTGGACCACACGTGATGTATATGGGTTTTATCCACACGGCTGGGACGGTAGGCCCTTTTGACACCTTCATGCCGTCCATCCATCTGATGTGCATATGGCCCCCACCCTTTGATGTATGTGTTGCATCTGACCGTCCATCCATTTGGTGACCTTATCTCATGGCTTGAAACTAAAAATAAGACAGATCTAGTATCAAGTGGACCACACTAAAGAAAACAGTGGCGTTGTACATCCACCATTAAAACCCCTTTTGGGTTACAGAAGTTTTGAACCAATATGATATTTATATTCCCTCACTGATCAGGTCTTTGTGACCTTAAGAACGGTCTAGATGGGAAATAAATGCTATGGTGGGCCCTTTAAATTTTTATCAGTGTGAATCATTATCACCATTGCCATTTGTAGTATGGTCCAGATGATCCTTGGGATATGATTCATTTTGTGATAATGCTCTAAAATGATCTCTAGCTATTGATGAATGGTGTAGTTGGTTTGGGCCCATTCGACTTGGCCCAGTTGATTCGGCCCATTTGATTAGGCCCGATGTGATACATGAGGCCCGTTGTTGAGGCCCACCTTAATATATATAAGGCCCATGTGAAGAGGCCATATTGATGTATTTGTGGCCCGTTGTTGAGGCCCACCTTGATATACATGAGGCCCATGTGATGTGACCCATTTGATATATATGAGGCCCATGGGTCGAGGCCCAATGGGATGTATATAAGGCCCATTGTAATGTATGATTCCACCATGGTTATGTAATGATATTTATGGCAGGCCATGCCTTGGGAGCAATGATGGTTTGACGTCCACATTGTAAGAATAATGTTGGTTAAATGTCCGCATTGTGACTCTCTCTAGGGCCCTTTGATAGGCCGATTCCGATTGTCGAGGCCGATTTCGATTTGTCGAGGTTGATTCCGATTTGTTGAGGCCGATTGAATATGCCGGTTTCGATTTGTAGAGGCCCATTGAATAGGCTGATTCCAATTTGTCGAGGCCGATTGTATAGGCTGATTCCGATTATCGAGGCCGATTCCGATTGTCGAGGCCGATTGTATAGGCCGATTCCGATTGTCGAGGCCGATTTCGCTTTGTCGGGGCTGATTCTGATTTGTCAAGGCCGATTCCGATTTATCGAGGCCGATTGTATAGGCCGAATTCTGATTGTCGAGGCCGATTTCGATTTGTCGGGGCCGATTCCGATATGTCGAGGCCGATTGAATAGGCCGATTCTGATTTGTCAAGGCCGATTGTATAGGCCGATTCCGATTTGTTGAGGTTGATTGAATAGGAGGATTCCGATTTTTCGAGGCCGATTGTATAGGCCGATTCCGATTTGTCGATTCTGATTGTCGATTCCGAGGGTCGAGGCCGATTCCGAGTGTCAATTCTGATTGTATAGGCCGACTTCGATTATCGAGGTCAATTTCGATTGCCAAGGCCAATTGTCGAGACTTATATTATGTACATGCGACCCGTAGTTGAGGCCCATTGTGATATGTATTAGGCCCATGAACAGGGCCCACCTGTTGTGCATATGTGGCCCTTGAGTAAGGCCCATTGTGTTGTATATTAGGCCTTTATGTGAGGCCATGGGTCGACTATACGTTAGGCTTTATGTAGGTCACTCCTTGGGAGCAATGTTGGTTATTGATACCGATTATGAGTATGTGACAACATAACATCATGATACATGCCCATATGCATCATCTTCATGATTGTTATGAGATGTGGTCGACCATTGCATATGTCATTTGACAGGTTGTTATGAGACTCCCTGATAGGCGGAGGTTATCTCACATGAGCGCACGGTATGCGCATGATTAATGCATGACTGGATTGTATGACTCATACATCTTGCATTGTGTGTTGTGATTACTGTATGCCCTAATGACATCAGGGCTGTGACCTCCACAGGCATGTCATGGATGGCCAGATGGGACACCGAAAATGTTTGGTTCGAGCATCTGGGCACTTTGGATGTCCGTGAGTGAAAGTCTCTAAACCTCTGAGGCTAAGAGACCCCCTAGCGTCTAGACTGAGTGGATACATGAGCGCCCAAGCGCCGAATACCAGTAGGCCGCGTCTCCCACTGTGTAGTGGTTGGTTGGGAGGGGTGTGGCCTTATCCACCTGAGCGAGGGAGCTATAAGCTAGGCTGAGTTTGATCAGCTCGCAAATGAGTCCGTTATCGACGAGCTGGGTAGGTATTGGCAGACTACTGGTCAGGCAGATAGTGTGTTCTCTTCCACTCGCTGGGCTGTGCGGGTAGGGAGGCGATAGTCAGTGTGGAGTGTAATAGACCCCGGTGATGATCCCAGAGAGGAACTGTACTGATATGTGGACTTGATATGAGGACTGACATGATATTATGACACCCCGTCACTGTTGCACATGTGGGCCGGCACACGTGGGCGGACGCTGATGTGGGTGGGGCTGAGGCCTGGGCGAGCTACCACACTAGGTGAGTTACTAGTGGTTGGTAGGCTACTGAGCAGGAGTTGCATACTCATTCATTCATCCATTCATTATCCACTCGGGCTGGTGGTGCGTAACTATTTGTTACGTGTACCTTCGCAATGGCCAGGATTTCAGTTGGGGTGCGTAACTAACCTGAGATTAGGAGTTTGCCACATTGTGTTTGATTATCTAAATTTAGGTATGAGATTGGTTTGGATACAATTCTCTTATGATGGACCCCATAGCCTGTGATACTACGTACTATCATCCCGACTTCACTCCAGCTTGGTCATTTCATTCGCATCGCATATTGCATTTCATGCACGACATATGACATTTTGGATTGCTACGTTTCTGCACTTATATGGCTTAGACGAACTTGGCAGGATCTGCATATTGCATTGCATCCGTAGTATATGATATTTGACTCATTATGATCTACATTGCGTACTCTGATATTATATGATTCATGGACTTACTAATATATTTCCGCTTACTCTGATATCGCATGATTCATGATCTTGTCAATATTTCCGCTTGTTCCAATGATGTATGATTTATGGGCTTTATTGTATACTTGACACTTACCTTACACACACTTTCACTACCCTTTAAGCTTTCTATAAGCTTATGTACGATAGATGGGTGCAGGTGGCGTTAGGTCGTAGCAGCGTTGAATTTGGAGCTTTGAGTTTGATACATATGTATTTTCCTTTCAGCATTGTATTCAAATGTTTATATTAGTGGATATGTAGTAATGTTATTTTGTGATTTGGTTATGCTTGTGATTATGCTCCATTATAAAAAAAATTCACACTGAAAATCCTCATTGTAGGATCCCAAGATCGGAATCTGGCACATGAGTGTTAGGAGCCGAGAATGGGGCACTACGGAGGCTGTCGGCGCCGGATTCGGCGATCGAAAATTTTGTGAGCCCGTTTTCCGAGTTTGGGGCGTGACATAAAATGTGCTTTAAACATGATGGCACTTACAGTGCGCAAGGTTTTTGGCTAAAAATAGTAAGTGTCCTGTTTGGTTAAACCATGATGTTCTCCTAATTATTCTAAGCACTTTTCATGTTGGGCGCAACTCCTAAAGCCCAACGGATGAAGAGTTATACTCAAACTAAAACTTATTATAAATAGTAAAAACGAAATTAAAACGGGATTTCGACTGTCGATCTGGTGGTATTTCACAAATTCGGCATGGGCAACCTAGCGTAGCGGGGTTGCGTGGCTAAAGTAGCTAGTTCTACCCCAAAATCATATTGGTACGTTCAATAACTCATTCCGGATTGCGAGATACGCTCGATTTATGGTCCTGACGGTCCGGATCACTTCCGCTTGTGATCGGGCCTTTTCTGGTCCATCTTGGCCATGAAACTGTCCGCGATCTGCTCAACATCAACTGTTCACTCCCCAAGTATAGGGTTGTGATGTAATAATAAACTCGGTAAGACTGAGGTCGAATCCACAGGGACTGATACCTGTACGTTTATCTGAAACTAAGTAGAACTAGAACTATACTAAGATGTGATCTAAACCAAATAGAATTTAAGGAATAGTTATGGAATAATTATCTAAAACTTTAAGGAATTCAGAGGAAGGAAACTAGGGATTCAGAGGATCCACTTGTAGAGATCAGGGAGATCTTATGCCTGCTTTAAAAATCATGGAAATTAAACTGAACTTCTTCTGATATAATTTTAAAGAGATGAAAGGTATATGAATTAGAATGGATTCTATCACCACACCATGCCTAGGAGACAAAGTTAACAACAGGATTAAACTAATTACTAACCAATCAATAGTGCATGAAAATCGGGAAGGGTACTGTCATCCTACCATGCCCATGGAACAATGATGAACAACAGGGCTTCCTGACTTCATAACATAAAAAGGGAAAAAGAAATATTCAAAGCCATTGCAAACCCATTGTAATTTCAGTCACAACAGACCATTAAAGACTAAGAAAATATTCCTTTAATAATCGACTCGAAAACAAATTCAGTCCATGAATTAAAAACATAAAATAGAATCTCCCATCTCGCTACAGGCTTCACCTCTTAGCCCTAGCTAAGAGGTTTAGCCAACCATGATTAGGCTAAGGACCTTAAGATTCATAGAAGAAAGAAAGAAAGAAAATAGCAAAGAAGATTTGAAAACAAACCCAGCTCTCCCTGTCTTCTCTGTTTCTCTTTCTCTCTCCCTGACGTCCAGCTAAAAAGCCCAACTGTTGCTCCCCGTTTTCAGCCTCCACGTTTCTTCTGTCTTTTTTTTTCTCCTTTCTCCCACGTGCCAGCAGCTCTCTCTCCAGCCACGTCCAGCAGCTCTCTCTCCAAAACCGAGACCAGCTCACGTGCCCCGTTACAGCAGAAAAAAACAACTCCTTTTTGCTCCCTGTCCTCTCTCCCCGGCAGCCCTGAAAATCCCTTTTAAAGACAAAAAAAACTCCTCACGGAACTGCTGTGGAGTCCTGAAAGGATTAGGCTGCGGAAGCTGGAGACTCCATGCACGCCCTCTGCTGCGAGATTCCTCACGCAGTCAGGAGTTCGGCTTTTCCACTCTTCTTCTTCTTTGCTTTCTTTCCAAAAGGACAGCGTCTTCTGGGGGTGTTTTGACAGAACTACATGATGAACGGTTCAGATCAGCCGTCCGATCGCCGTTGAGATCATGTAACGGCCCGCAAAAATCGGGCAGCGTCCGGCGCTAAAACAGGGCCTGCGAAAGGCTTTCGCTGTGACTTGGTGGGGCTCAATACTGACAGCGATGGAGAAATCCACGCCGTCCATCGGTTTTCTCCCGAAATTCCGGTCGGGAAAGGATGGTTTCTGCCGTCCGTTGGTGCGACCCACTTGATCAATCTTACAACCGTTCAACCTGTGTTAAAATGTTTAAGACGCCATTGTCGCTTGTATTTTGAAGCTCATCCACCTAGGCCTTGGTAATGTGGACCAATCTGATCTAATGGACGGTCTAGATTGGTCCTTAGAATCGTGATGGCGGCCCACTACAGAGAACCGCAATCTCCGTTCGCGGTGAAAAATCCAGATGCTGATTTCGGATTGCTTTGAACGGGTCAGCGCCTGCTGACCGTTCTAACGGGTTCTGATGCTTTGTTGGTGTACGTGCATGAGGTACACGCTCTGCAAGTGGGGTCCACCTTGATGTTTTTCTAAGGAATCCATACCATCCAATCAGTTTCCCATCCAATTTAAGGAGCTGCAACCAAAATTGAAGTATATCTAGATCTCAGGTGGGCCCCAAATCCGAGATTCATAGGCTAATTTGTCCGTTGGGCCACTTCCATAGTGATCTGAGGGCTGAAATTTGATATGTACGGTTAAATTATGGTCCTCAGGCCATGCATGCAGTTTTGAGCCAATCAGATGGTGGGAACTATGTGATCTTGCATTCTGGACACTTTTCAGGCCACTTGAGCTTTAATTCCTCGATTTTCTTGGATCCCTGGCGTGCAAATCTGTCGATCTTGGTCTCCTAGGACACATTCCTTGCTCTGGTGACATTGGAGCGTTAAATCCATGCTTTTAATACTCTTTTTTCAATCAAAGCTCCTTATTACATCCTGCAACAAAGACACGATTAAATTATAATATTAGGCATTATCGTGCATGTAAAATCAGGCGGTAATCGGGGTCTGATATGCAATATTCGACCCTCAACACAACCCCCAACCAGCATTTTGCTAGTCCCGAGCAAATTATGCGAAAAATAAGTTGAAAATTACAGGACAATTTCTATAAAAAATGAATTCGAATGATTTTTGCAGAATAATCCAGATATGAGAATTCTCAGATTCATGAATGTTGGATATTACTTTCTCCTAGACTCAGGCTCACGGTAAACTTTATAATCAAGTTCAAAGTATTATTCCAGGAATTAGAAAATTTCTAAATATTGAATTCCATGAGTGTATAGTGTAATCTCGGCTTAACATTATTAAGATTCACTTCTCTATTTCAGGTAATCATTGGTAACCACAAGAGAATCCATGATAACCAAAACTTTCCTCACAAATCATCTTTTTATTCCTCCAGCTTTTGATTTTTCCATTAAAAGTAACGCTAAGAAGGGGAATCAAATCCTCACCTACAGGGAGCAAACCTATGGTGAAGACCATTGCCTATCCCTTTCCGACTGGCTATTTTGGGAAATTGAACCTTCACTTATAGGGAGCAAACCTATGGTGAAGACCATTCGCCCAATCTTTTCAATTTCTCAGGTTGGTTCCTTTCAAGCTTAATCCTTCAATATCGAATGAAACCTTAATGTGTAAGCGAGATGTGACATGTAAAATTATGATTCAATCAATGTTTAAAACTTCTAATCATGGATTAATAGTTCAAACTCTGAATCCATGAGTCATAAATTACCAACATCATGTATTCTGTAATTCCAAGTGTCCTAGATGGCCATCAAAATCACTTTGAATTCATACAAAATTCTAGAAAAATTTAAAATTTTCACAATTTTCGCTCAAGGCCAAGAAAACACTGATTAGGTAACCTAATCTCCCACCCCCAACCAAAAATCTACATTGTCCTCAATGTAAAAGAAATAAACATGCAATGCACATGGGACAATGGAAATATAGGAGGAGTGATGGAAAGATAGTACCTGGACGAAAGAATCAAGAGGCTTTCCAAAGATATCTACGTAAGAGCGGGTCAGCACGAGAGAGAAAGCAACACAAAAATAACAAAAATAACAAAAATAAAATCCTACCTATACCACTTTTGTAGGTGCTCTCGATTGCATTTAGCGTATGCAACAAGCCTTTAGACCCCTAGGTTGCCCCTAGTGGACGAGTTGTAGTCTCGTGAGGGTTTGCAGTAATGTTACCCACAAACATTGAACTAACTAATGATAAAAACGAAATGAAGAGCTGGGTTGCCTCCCAGGAGCGCTAAGTTTACCGTCTTCAGCCAGACAAATAAAGCAACTACCCTAGTCCTATGAAAGCGATAAACCTACCTATACCTTCATTAGACTAGGAGATCAATCCTAGTAAACAAGAGCAGTCAGGGGCATGGACATGTCCTCTGAATCAAATTTCTCGACAAATGATTTCAATCGATGTCCATTGACTTTAAACTCCTTACCATTGTCGGGATCTCTTATCTCAACGGCCCCATGAGGAAAAACAGTAACAACAATGTAAGGGCCGGTCCAACGAGACCGAAGCTTACCCGGAAAGAGATGTAATCGAAAATTATACAAAAGGACCTTCTGACCAGGCGTGAATGATTTTCGTAAAATGTGTTGGTCATGAAATGCTTTCGTTTTGTCCTTGTAAATTCTGGAATTATCGTACGCATCATTCCGGATTTCCTCAAGTTCATTCAATTGAAGTTTGCGTAGCGAGCCAGCGTTGTCCAGATTGAAATTAAGATTTTTGATCGCCCAGTACGCTTTATGTTCCAGCTCCACAGGCAAGTGACAAGCTTTTCCATAGACAAGTCTAAAGGGAGACATTCCAATAGGGGTTTTAAAGGCAGTACGGTATGTCCATAAGGCATCGGTCAATTGGATTGACCAATCCTTACGATCAGGGTTAACCGTTTTCTCCAAAATGTGTTTAATTTTCCTATTAGAAATCTCAGCTTGCCCACTTGTCTGTGAGTGGTACGGGGTGCTCACCTTATGAGAGATACTGTATTTCTTCATTAAGCTCTCAAATGGTTTATTGCAAAAGTGTGAGCCCCCATCACTAATGATGGCTCGAGGCATTCCGAATCGAGAAAGGATGTTTTCTTTGAGGAATTTAATGACTGTGCGATGGTCATTAGTTCGACACGGAATCGCTTCAACCCATTTAGTGACATAGTCCACGGCGAGCAAAATATACAGATTTTCAAATGATTGGGGGAATGGTCCCATGAAATCGATGCCCCAGCAATCAAATGCTTCAATGATAAGGATGGGATTCAAAGGCATCATATTTCGACGGGACAATGCTCCCAATTTCTGGCAACGCTCACAAGCTTTGCAAAACTCATGAGTGTCCCTAAACATTGACGCTCTGATGCTCATCGTCTGGTACACATCTCCTTAGGATTTGGTCTGGGCAATATTTAAATAAATAAGGATCATCCCAGAAAAAGTTGCGCACCTCGGTGAATAATTTCTTCTTATCTTGCGCAGTCCACTGTGTCGGTATGGCACCTGTAGCAAGATAATTAGCAATATCAGCGAACCAAGGTGAATGGGAGACTCGGAACAGTTGTTCATCAGGGAACATGTCGTTGATATGGGTTGTCTCAAGGGAATCAGAGGTATTAAGGCGAGAAAGGTGATCGGCCACAACGTTTTCTACTCCCTTTTTATCTTTAATTTCCAAATCAAATTCTTGGAGTAGAAGAATCTATCGTATCAAGCGGGGCTTAGAATCATTCTTAGAAAGAAGATACTTCAGTGCCGCATGATCTGTATAGATAATGATCTTGGATCCGATCAGGTAGGACCTAAATTTGTCCAAGGCGAACACTACGGCTAAGAGTTTCTTTTCCGTAGTCGAGTAGTTCACTTGGGCAAGATTTAGAGTCCTACTCGCGTAATGAATGATGTAGGGCCTCTTATCTTTTCTCTGGCCTAGGACCGCCCCAAGAGCATAATCAGAAGCATCGCACATAAGCTCAAAAGGAAGGCTCCAGTCGGGTGGCTGCATGATAGGTGCAGTGGTTAACGTGCCCTTAAGCTTGGTGAAAGCTTCTTGGCATTGCTCAGTCCACTCGTATGGAGCATCCTTTTGAAAAAGATTACATAAAGGACGAGAGAGGAGACTAAAGTCCTTTATGAATCGCCTGTAAAATCCTGCGTGTCCTAAGAAGGATCGCACGTCTCTGATGTTTTTGAGTGGAGGTAGGTTAGAGATAAGATCGATTTTTGCCTTATCTACCTCGATTCCTTTGGACGAAATGATATGCCCAAGGACAATTCCCTTTTGAACCATGAAATGGTACTTCTCCCAATTAAGTACCAAGTTCTTTTCTTCACATCTTTCAGCACACATTTAAGACTTTCCAAGAACTTGCTGAAAGATGGACCGTAAACAGAGAAATCGTCCATGAAGACCTCTAGATATTGCCTCACCATATCAGAAAAGATACTAAGCATACATCGCTGAAAGGTGGCAGGGGCATTATATAGTCCGAATGGCATCCTTCGATAGGCAAAGGTGCCGTAGGGACATGTAAATGTGGTCTTTTCCTGGTCTTCAGGGGCTATCTCTATCTGGTTGTAGCCCGAATACCCGTCAAGAAAACTATAATAGGAATGACCAGCTAACCTTTCCAGGATCTGATCAATGAATGGTAAGGGAAAGTGATCTTTCCTCGTGACGGTATTCAACTTCCTGTAGTCAATGCACATTCTCCAACCAGTTGTGACTCTAGTTGGCACGAGTTCATTATTGGCATTGGCTACGATGGTGATTCCGGACTTCTTAGAGACCACTTGAGTTGGACTCACCCATTGACTATCAGATATAGGGTATATGATACCCACGTTTAATAGTTTAAGAACCTCGGCCTTAACCACTTCCTTCATGTTTGGATTTAGTCTACGTTGTGGTTGCCGAGCGGTTTTTGCATTATCTTCAAGATATATGCGGTGAGTACAAATCGAGGGATCGATTCCCTTGAGGTCCGCTATCGTCCATCCCAGGGCTCCTTTATGCTTAATGAGAGTAGATATGAGCATATTCTCCTGTTCTTTCTCCAGGTGGGCAGAGATCACCACCGGGTATGTCTCATCTTGACCTAAATAGGCATATTTCAAATCAGAGGGCAAAGGTTTTAGGTCAAGCTTCGACGGCCTGAGGTTAGACGGTTGAGGCACTACATCGGTTTGTGGCAATTCTTCAAATTGTGGCCTCTACCGGTTAACTTCAAGTACCGGTGCAGTATCAAGTAAGGCACACGTCTCCCTAATCATGTCATCATCAAAATCATGGGAGTGGGCCAGGCACGTCTCTAGATGGTCGGAGGATAAGGTTAGAGGTGTCGTATCTTCCACGAAAGAGTCAATCATGTTAATGTCGTGGAAATCGTCCTCATCCTCTGAGTTGCTGCCGTTATTGAAAAAAATGTTTGACTCCAATGTCAAATTTCCAAAAGATATAGTCATGACACCATTCCTGCAATTGATAATTGCATTTGACGTGGCAAGGAATGGGCGACCAAGAATGACGGGAATCTGAGTACTCATGTTATTGATGGGTTCGGTGTCCAGGATGATAAAATCTACAGGGTAGTAAAATCTATCGACCTGGACTAACACATCCTCAATTATCCCTCTTGGTACACGAACAGAGCGATCAGCAAGTTGCAGTGTGGTTAGGGTGGGTTTTAATTCACCCAAACCTAACTGTTTGTATACTGAGTAGGGAATCAGATTGACGCTCGCTCCTAAGTCAAGAAGTGAGTGATCAATTCAATGGTTCCCGATTACACATGATATGGTTGGGCTACCGGGATCCTTGAATTTCTACGGCACGTCTTGCTTCAGGATGGCACTCACTTTCTCAGTCAAGAAGATTTTCTTTTGAATAATTTTTCGTTTTTTGGTCGTACATAAGTCTTTCAGAAATTTGGCATATGAAGGAATCTGTTTCACGACATCAAGTAGAGGAATGTTGACTTTCACTTGTTTCAACACCTCTAGGATATCCTGAGAGTTAGAAAGAGGTTTTGGTGAAACCAACCATTGGGGGAACGGAGCAACTGGCTTCTCTAGAAGTTCCGGTTCTAATTTTTGTGGGGCATCACTGGATCCATCATTGTTGTCCTTTTCTTGTTCTTGAGGCTTTTCGGGCCTAACCGGAAGAGTTTTATCAATGATCTTTCCACTCCTAAGAGTGGTGATGGATTTAGTGTGCCCCATCTGATTTGAAGAGCTGGGATCATTAATCTCGTACTGCGGTTTAGGATTGGGGAGAGGTTATGCAGGAAGCATCCCTTTTTCTATAACCGTCATACGAGAATCTATCTTTTGCATAAAATCTGTAATTCCCCGCATTGCCTGAGCCAGCTCTTGTATGGAATTTTGAATCGGTTCCTCTTGAGGTTTCACTTGATTTGGATTTTGATTGAAGAAACCTGGAGGAGTAGCCGTTTGTCCGTTCCTCCAACTAAAGTTTGGATGATTTTTCCAGCCAGGATTGTATGTATTGGAGTTAGGTCCAGTAAAAGGTCTTTGATAGTTGTTTACGGCATTGGCTTGTTCATTCAACACTCTTCGAAAGGCAGGTATTGTAGGACAGTTTTCAGTTGTGTGAATGTTGCAATCACAGATGCCGCAAACAATTTCATTGACCTTATCCTTCTTTCCTTCCATGGCCTCAACTTTCCTTATGAGCGTAGTCACTTTACACTTGAGATCATCCTCTTCTTTCAAGAGATATAATCCACCTTTCTCCTTTAATTGAGTCGGCCTAGACGTGGTGTTCGACTTTGGGTAATAGTCCCAAGATTGTGTTTTTTCAGCCAAACTGTCGAGGTAGTCCCAAACCTCGTCGACATCTTTATTAATGAACTCTCCATTACACAATGTCTCGACCATTTGGCGCATGGAAGATGTCAGTCCATCGTAGAAAAAATTTGTAATGCGCCACGTTTCAAATCCGTGTTGTGGGCATGAACTGACCAAATCTTTGAACCTTTCCCAACATTGGAAGAATGTTTCATCTTCCTTTTGGGCAAAGTTCATGATCGCTTTTCTGAGGGTAATCGTTTTATGATGTGGGAAGAATTTTTTTATGAATTCCCTCTGCATGTCGTTCCATGTGCCAATGGATCTAGGACGCAGTGAATGTAACCACGTCTTAGCTTTCTCTTTTAAGGAAAAAGGAAAGAGTTTCAGCCTAATTGTATCCTCAGATATATTAGGAAAATATAACGTAGCTATAATCTCATCGAACTCTTTCAAATGTAAATATGGGCTTTCTGATTCAAGTCCATGGAATTTGGGAAGGAGTTGGATAACTCCTGGCTTGATGTCCATTTGTCCTGTGTTTTCAAGAAAAATCATGCATGAGGGCTACTCACTCCCGCCGGTTGTAGATAATCTCGTAAAGTACGAGGCGGGGGTGCCTGTTGCACCTCGTTCTCATCTTGGGTATCCTCCACCCTGGGTGGAAGTAGAGGAGGTTGGTCTTCAGCCATAACTTCAATTAACTCAGGGGATTTCGAATGGTGTCTAGTCCTGCGATGGATAGTCAACCCCTCAACCAATCCTCCTTCAGTCAAGAGACGTCGAGTGTCGTCATGGGCCCACTTGGGCATGAAACACTCGCAGCCCTCAATCAAAAACCTAATCCTAAGAAAGGAAAAGAAAATCTAGAAAAAAAGAGAGAGTTGGAAAGAAATTACCAAATTGGAGTCCTAAGTTAAAACCTGCAAAATAAAACAAAATAAGTTAGATTTTTAAAAAGAGAAGAACAATCCTTTAAAAGAAAGATAGCAGTGAACTGATTTCTAAAAGAAAGAATTCCTAAAAGAAAGTGAAAATTTCTAAAATAAATCAGGAAAGTCCTAAACTAGAAAGTAAATTACTAAAAGAGAATTGAAAAATAGAAAGTAGGAAAGGAGCTTACCAAATTAGAAATTTCTATCTTAAAGGCCTACAAAATAGGAAGGTTAGTTTCTACACAAAAATTCTATAAGTAGAAAATTTCTAAAAGTGAATTTAGGAAACAAAGTTAGATTCTAAAAGAGTTAAAATTAGAAAGTAAAAAAAAACAAAAGAGGAAAGTTTCTAAAAAATAAACTGCTTCCTAAAAATAGAAAAATACTAGGAAAAATTTTTCAAAATTTAAACCCTAATTCTGAAAAGTAGAAAAAGTAGAGAGATTAGGAAGGAATTACCAATTGAGAAACTTATGTCAGGATCCTATAAAACAGGAAAACAGGTTAGTTCAAAAAGTCTACAACTAAAGCTAGTCAAATTCTAATCTTAAATTAATTCTAAACCTAATTAATTTCAGAAAATCACAACCGTCAGTCCCCGGCAACGGCGCCAAAAATTTGTCCACTCCCCAAGTATAGGGTTGTGATGTAGTAATAAACTCGGTAAGACTGAGGTCGAATCCACAGGGACTAATACCTGTACATTTATCTGAAGCTAAGTAGAACTAGAACTATACTAAGATGTGATCTAAACCAAATAGAATTTAAGGAATAGTTATGGAATAATTATCTAAAACTTTAAGGAATTCAGAGGAAGGAAACTAGGGATTCAGAGGATCCACTTGTAGAGATCAGGGAGATCTTATGCCTGCTTCAAAAATCATGAAAATTAAACTGAACTTCTTCTGATATAATTTTAAAGAGATGAAAGGTATATGAATTAGAATGGATTCTATCACCACACCATGCCTAGGAGACAAAGTTAACAACAGGATTAAACTAATTACCAACCAATCAATAGTGCATGAAAATCGGGAAGGGTACTGTCATCCTACCATGCCCATGGAACAATGATGAACAACAGGGCTTCCTGACTTCATAACATAAAAAGGGAAAAAGAAATATTCAAAGCCATTGCAAATCCATTGTAATTTCAGTCACAACAGACTATTAAAGACTAAGAAAATATTCCTTTAATAATCGACTCGAAAACAAATTCAGTCCATGAATTAAAAACATAAAATAAAATCTCCCATCTCGCTACAGGCTTCACCTCTTAGCCCTAGCTAAGAGGTTTAGCCAACCATGATTAGGCTAAGGACCTTAAGATTCATAGAAGAAAGAAAGAAAGAAAATAGCAAAGAAGATTTGAAAACAAACCCAGCTCTCCCTGTCTTCTCTGTTTCTCTTTCTCTCTCCCTGACGTCCAGCTAAAAAGCCCAACTGTTGCTCCCCGTTTTCAACCTCCACGTTTCTTCTGTCTTTTTTTTTCTCCTTTCTCCCACGTGCCAGCAGCTCTCTCTCCAGCCACGTCCAGCAGCTCTCTCTCCAAAACCGAGACCAGCTCACATGCCCCGTTACAGCAGAAAAAAACAACTCCTTTTTGCTCCCTGTCCTCTCTCCCCGGCAGCCCTGAAAATCCCTTTTAAAGACAAAAAAAACTCCTCACGGAACTGCTGTGGAGTCCTGAAAGGATTAGGCTGCGGAAGCTGGAGACTCCATGCACGCCCTCTGCTGCGAGATTCCTCACGCAGTCAGGAGTTCGGCTTTTCCACTCTTCTTCTTCTTTGCTTTCTTTCCAAAAGGACAGCGTCTTCTGGGGGTGTTTTGACAGAACTACATGATGAACGGTTCGGATCAGCCGTCCGATCGCCGTTGAGATCATGTAACGGCCCGCAAAAATCGGGCAGCGTCCGGCGCTAAAACAGGGCCTGCGAAAGGCTTTCGCTGTGACTTGGTGGGGCTCAATACTGACAGCGATGGAGAAATCCACGCCGTCTACCGGATTTATCTCGATTTTTCGGTCGGGAAAGAATGGTTTCTACCGTCCGTTAGTGCGACCCGCTTGATCAATCTTACAACCGTTCAACCTCTGTTAAAATGTTTAAGACGCCATTGTCACTGGTATTTTGAAACTCATCCACCTAGGCCTTGGTAATATGGACCAATCTGATCTAATGGACGATCTAGATTGGTCCTTAGAATCGTGATGGCGGCCCACTACAGAGAACCGCAATCCCTGTTCGCGGCGAAAAATCCGGATTCTGATTTCGGATTGCTTTGAACGGGTCAGCGCCTGCTGACCGTTCTAACGGGTTCTGATGCTTTGTTGGTGTACGTGCATGGGGTACACGCTCTGCAAGTGGGGTCCACCTTGATGTTTTTCTAAGGAATCCATACCATCCAATCAGTTTCCCATCCAATTTAAGGAGCTGCAACCAAAATTGAAGTATATCTAGATCTCAGGTGGGCCCCAAATCCGAGATTCATAGGCTAATTTGTCCGTTGGGCCACTTCCATAGTGATCTGAGGGCTGAAATTTGATATGTACGGTTAAAAAAATTTATTTCTTCAACCGGCCTAAGGCAGCCTTCGACTGGCCTAAGCACCGGATTCAGTTCCAATAAATTTTCAAATTTGAGTGGGATAAGATCTAACAGATCTTCGACTGGTCGAAGATCCTATTTGACTGGTCGAAGGTGGTCTTCGATTGGTCAAGGAAGCTAAATCCGAACTGATTTTTATTACTGTACTTCGAGTCGAGGAACCTTCGACTGGTCGAAGGAGGTCATTCGACTGGTCGAAGAGACCCTTCGACTAGTCAAAGATGTAGCAGAATTTCTGTTATACTTCGGCCGTTACTTAGACTAGTCGAGAAATTCTTAGATTGGTTGAGCTAAAACTTAGGCTAGTCGAAACTCAGTCAATTTTAAGTACAAAAATCAAATTTTAAATATGTTTTGAAAGCACCCAAACCTAAGATCTTTCTAGGGTTTATCATACCTGTATGGACTGAATTCCATAGGATTAGGAACTTGAACTTCTCAAAGGAGCTTGATCTTCTACTGGAACTTTTAGTAGATTGAGCTTGATCTTCATCTTAAGCTTTGAGCTTGAACTTGAGCTTGAACTTGAACTTAACCTTAAAGTTGAGCTTGAACATGAACTTGACTTGAACATCAACATGAGCTTGTCTTGAACTTCAACATGAGTTTAATTTGAAGATCACTTGCTAAGTTGTTTTAATAAGTTGAAATTTGACAAACCAAGTGTAAAATGTGGTTTAAACATAATAATACTTACAATGCACAAGATTTTTGGTTAAAAATAGTAAGTGTCCTGTTTGGTCAAACCATAATGTTCTCCTAATTATTCTAAGCACTTTTCATATTGGGCGCAACTCTTAAAGCCCAACGGATGAAGAGTTATACTCAAACTAAAACTTATTATAAATACTAAAAACGAAATTAAAATCGGATTTCGACCGTCGATCTAGTGGTATTTCGCAAATTCAGCGTGGGCAACCTAACATAGCGGGGTTGGGTGGCTAAAGTAGCTAGTCCTACCCCAAAATCATATATGGTACATCAAATAACTTATTCCAGATTACGAGATACGCCCGATTTATGGTCCCGACGGTCCGGATCACTTTCGCTTGTGATCGGGCCTTTTTTGGTCCATCTTGGCCATGAAATTGTTCGCGACCCGCTCGACATAAACTTACAACTCTCTCCTGAGCGGGAAGCTCGTTGGCTACAACAACATTAGTAGTGGCTATTAAAGCATTATGATCACCCTTCGGCTCATGATTTCGAGAAATTACTGCACCAGTAAGTATACTTTGTAATTGTGTCCCACCGAGCGTATCAAAAATTGCTGTTACTCAGTTTATTTTCTGTCATAGGTGTGAATGTGCAGGCGTGCTAGAATCGATATAGCGGTTCGGTACAAATAGAACAGCTTTCAACCCCAAGTGTCGAAATAAGCAGATACGACTAACATGAACGTATATGATTAGATTCTGAGAAGATCGGCCGCTTACTCAACCACTCATAGAACTTTGTAATGATCAAGCGGTTGTTGGAGTGTGGGGTTCTTCCTCCGACGATGGGTTATGCTTTGCCTTTTACAATAAATGACTTTTCAGAATACCAATGCAATCAAACAAAAGAAAAAACTCACAATCGGTCTCTAGGAGTGATTATAAGAATGTGTGATATTGGATAAAAAACAAATCCAACGCATCAGCGTAGATTTGGATTATAACTAAGAATTATAGTTAAGACTTACCACTAATGGATTATCGCTACTCCAAGGATAATTTGAGATAAAGTAAATTGATAGATTTGTTTGGTATTAGATTGGACTGTGTTCACGGTCAGCTCTATAAATTTCTTCCCTATTTATAGAATTTTGTTGCAACTTATTCTTTCAGATGTTTCTTTCATTACTTCAGCAGTTATAATAGCCGAAGGGCCTCTCTCTAGATATTTCTCTTGTTACATTTCTCTTTTGTAATTATTCCTCTTCTACAGGCCAAGTTTCATGTGTCTCGGTTACTTCTCATATCTTGGATTTCTCGATTACATTTTTCTCTCCACTCGTTAAATTTTGAATAACACAGGTCACGTTATTTCGTCGACCATCCAATGATACATAGCATTGGATTTATGCCCGCTACCATATTGTATATGGTAAAAAGCGCTCAAATTCACCCATCTCTTGTCTCTCTCACAATACCAGGTGTCGCTTATTTATTGACTTTTTCCAGAATGGCCAAACAGCCATGGTAACAGTAGGACCCACCTTTTCACAACCTAATCTGCCCTCCCGCTAGGAAGTCTGCTTAACATCTCAGCTGCTGATAATCCCGGCCTTCCACTGAAAATGGACAACCACAACTGATTTCCACATCTAATCAGGACCCAATCTGATAATTAAGATGGAACTTTGCTAAGCACGCATGCAAATGCAATAAAGTTCATGTATGCACCACACGTGGCAGCATGGAAAATGGGTGCGAGATCCAATCCACACATCAGGTTAGTCCCACTCTCCACATTCTTTTTCACAAATAAATCTGATCCACTCAAGATGTGAGTCCCAATATTGAAATAGGTGAATGGGTTAGAAAACTCGGGCCAAGTCTTTCAGAACTATGCGCTTGTTTCACTAAATGCGACCCAAGTTTGAGTAAGGCCACGAACTTTGCCTTGCTCAAACTGGCCCAGGTCTGTGATGGGCTCAAACAGCCAACTTGGAGCCAGCCAGATATGCATGAGCCCAACCTGAGCCAGGCCACTCACCAACGTTGCTGCAAGATCCAACTGTAACAAGCTGGTCCAAAACTGGCTAGGCCTGATAGCACAATAATCCATGCCGACCAATAGACAGCTCTATAATCTGGGATGGAAATGGGCCCCGCCAGATTACGCCCATCATATCATGAGCGCTACCAAGCTTGTCATGGGCTGGAAAATTGGATGAGGCCGAACCCGGCCCAAAATTTGGTAAAATCCCTATTTCCCACTTGAATGTTTCTAATTTATCCATTGATTGAGTGGGGCTGCACATGCACAAAGAAATAGATATTTAGAGGAGCAAACCAATGGTCTACGTTCAAGCTGTATTGGATGCTAAGGGAAGATTGGAATGGCATACTTGTAGGATATATAACATATACATGTGAAATAGGGTGGGGCTGCATGGCCCATTGACACTTAACAGTAATTCCATCAAAGCATATGGGTCAGCAGTACGGCTTTTACATTTCCGTCAAGGAAATATCAATATCAATGAATATGTAGAATCGATTTGGATTGACATTGTAATTGTCACTCTCCCAAATCATCATCAATTGTCTCCAGAGACTCCCTTGATTTCCTCTCTATTGAGTTAATAGTTATTAACTAGTTACAAGATCTACATAAGACAGTACCCTCATGTTTCAACGAACCCATCCGTTAATATAACGGACCTCGCTAAGTGTGGCAATGGGATGGGTTTGGGCTAGACCTGGCTCGACATTAATGACCCAAGGTTAGAAAATTTGGTTCGGTACAGGCCTGACCAGCTGCAGCCTGAAAATTGATTAAATTCCTATTTTTAATGTGAATGTTTCTAATTTATCAGCTGATCGAATGCGTGACATGCACAAAAAAAAATAGATACTTAAGAGGAATGAAACTGACGGTCCACATTCAATATGCATGGGTTGCATAATTGGGAATTGGAACGGCATATTTGTAGGATACGACATGTTATGGGTAAATCTGGACGACCAAGTTTTTCGAATAAAATGGAAATATCAAAGGCAAGCAGCTTGGAGGGGAGATTGGGCATAAGCTCGGTCTCATATGCCTACCACGATCTCCGCGACCAATCCGAGTAGCGACCACGAATGGTGGCCTCAGCTGCCTGGTTGACACCTCACAATCTCAACCTTTGGGACGGCTTGCTATGTTATCTCGAGAGACAACCTCGAGGACCAACTTCGACCAAGGGTCCGACCTCAAGGATCGATCTTGACCATCGACTTAGAGGTTGATGTCGAGTCATCAACTTTGATGCCAACCTTGGCTATCCACCTCGACCTCGGAAATCAACCACTATCACGGGAAAGGAGGGAAGATCCCCCTATATATGTGAAGGATCCCCCTTCCCCCACGAGATCTTTGCCAAGGATCACGCCAAGATAAGCGCGATATATCCGGGAAGAGACTCCTTCTATGATATGTATCTATCTAATATGTCCACTGCCAAATACATAGATAGTATCAAAAAGTTATAAAAAGGGACCCTCCTCACATAAAAATGTATGCTTAATTAACCCTAGCCCAACTACACCCATTTCAACCCTACACTGACTTAGGCATTGGAGGGCCCCCGACTATAACCAGCGCCCCCATTGTCACTTGGTTTTGCAACAAGCTAGCAGGGACGACCAAATTTCAACATCAACACAACAAATGTACATATGATGTCAGATTGGGCTGGACCAGCTAACCTAGTTCAGGCTAAAATGACTTGAGCCCAAGCTCATAAAAAATTTGATCACCCAAGCCTGGCCCATTGGCCGGCTAATTGGTCCATGTTGGGCCTCTCGGGCTATGGAAAAGACCCATTCGAACCAATCTCCGGAGAACAGGGTTTCCGCAAATTCCGTTTTGATCCGTAGACATTTTCGTCGGCTCGTTGAAAACCAATCCAAGAGAACCTTTCAGTGGCCAATTCAACGGAGATTGCGACTCGGCAGCCACCTCGGAACCAGCGATGTGGAGGTGACCCTGACCTTGGGGCCACATTGACGTATGCATTGTATATCCACTTCATTCATATATTTTTTTATTAGCTTATTTTAGGTAATGACCCTGAAAATGAAGCAGATACAAAGATCAGGGTCATTGAACGCTCACCATTAAAAACAAATATCAGATTAATCTGAAACTGTGTGGCTCATAAAAAGTTTTTAATGATTAATAACCGTTGTTTCCTGTGGTGGGATCCACCTGAGCTTTTCATCTGCTTAATTTTTGGGAACATGCCTTAAAAACAGATGGAAGGGCATGGATGCATTGGCTACTCACCTGCCACTAGGCAATGGCCAGTAGTCGGTGCTATGTGGACCCCAACATGATCCATGTATCTCATCCATGTCGTCCAT
Source organism: Magnolia sinica (assembly GCF_029962835.1). Lineage (NCBI taxonomy): Eukaryota > Viridiplantae > Streptophyta > Magnoliopsida > Magnoliales > Magnoliaceae > Magnolia > Magnolia sinica. The sequence goes on along the minus strand of NC_080589.1, from coordinate 54,069,040 downwards.
CCATTTTTCCAGATAATTTTATGGTTTGAACCCAAAACTGAGGTAGAAAAAATCTCAAGTGGGCCATACAGTGTTGATTTAACTCTCACCGTTAAAAACTTACAGGGCTACAAAAGTTTTGGATCAAGCTGATATATATATATATATATATATATATATATATATATATATATATATATATATATATATATATATTTATTTTGCCCTCACGCAGGCCTGCACGACAGGTTGGACGTCAAAAAAACAATACTGTAGCCCTTCGGAAATTTTTAATGATAGATATTCAATCACTGCTGTTTTCCCATGTTTGGTCCACTTGAGATTTTGATATGCCATATAGGATATATTATTAAAATGATGTGTAAAATAGATAGACTGCGTGGATAAAACAAATAAATCATGATAGCCTCACACAGCACCTACCACTAGCGAGCTTCACTGGCCAAACCACCCACTGAGATCATGATGGGCACACATAGCACCTACCACTAGCCAGCGTCACTAGCCAAACCACCCACATTGACGCGTCACGCATATATCCTGCCAAAGCCTCCCGCAGGAAGGGCCGTAAACCTAGGTGGGCCCACTGTAACATTATGAGAAATTTACACTGTTCATCCGCTTTGTGAGCTCATTTAAAGACTTTAGGCCAAAAATCTGAACCGAGACTTAAGTCGGCTGCATTAAAGGAGCAGGTGGGTAAGGAAATTCTACCATTTAAACTTCCGTGGTGGATAGTGATGTTTACATTCCATCCTTATAACGTCATTGTTACTAAGAAGAACTAAAAACACAAATATTAGCTTTCTTCCTTCCCTTTGCCATTTTCAACGGTGGAGGTTCAAAACTTTGATGGCCCCACAAATATTTCAACTGTGGATGTTCAATCCTTATATTTTTGGCGCACTTAGTATTAGTTTCAGCTTATTTTTGGTCTCATGACTGAAAACGATCTCACAAAACGGATGAACGGATGGATTTCTCACCATCATCGCATGCCCCACCCAAGTTCCTAGCGCAGGTACTTCCTGGAAAGCCTTTATCAGGAAATTCGCGTCCCAGTCCTGGTAAAGGCCCTCTCGGCAAGTTTCTTCGCTGGAAACTTAAGTAAGGCTTACTGTGACGTTTGTGAGAAATCTACCCTATCCATCAGTTTTTTGAAATAATTTTAGACCATGGGGACGAAAAATGAGTAGGATCAAAGACTCAAGTGGGCTGCATTAAAGAAAAATGTGGATAGGGAATTTTCTACCGTTGAAACCTCCCTAGATTAATCTAGGGTGATGTTTACATGCCATCCATACCATTCATAACGTAATTCCTACCGAGATGAATGGTGAACACAAATATTATCCAGATTCAAAACTTCGGTGGCCCCATTAATATTTTAACCGTGGATGTTCAATCCTCAAGTTTTTTGTCAACTTGAGTATTGGTTACGAATCATTTTTCCGTCCATGCCTTAAAATAAGCCGATCAAACGGATGGATGGGGTGGATTTCTCTACCTAGGTTTCCAGCGTAGGAACTTCATACGAAAGGCTCTCGTAGGAAATCCGCGTCCCACCCACATGGCTTGCTCGGGTTCACAGTCAAGCCGTACTCTTCGACAAATAGAGTATATAAAATAGCAAAATGGATCTTGGCGAAGTAAAGAGTAAAAAGAACTCTGGCATTGGGATATTATAAACCTTTGATCATTTGATTATTTGTGGGCCATTGACTGAAATTTCATCAATCTTTCAATGCTGAAGATTTTCACCATCAGCAATCTGTCCCGTCAGATCAACGGTGGTCAAGGTCCAAATGTTAACTAGCTTAGTAGGGAAGTAGGAAAACGTACCGAATTACCATCCGTCGCTAAAAATCAAAGAACATCCACCGTAGATGCCGTGTGACCGACTCCACCGACAAGTAAGCATGAGCTATGGTGGTCCCATCATGCTTTGCTTGTCTGGTGGCCAACGGCCTTTGCGTCAACGATCCTTCCTAGCGGTTTCACACATCTCTTCTTCTGACTAATGTGTCTTAAGTCATGGACATGGCCATCATGCATGGACATGAATACATACGTACATGCATCTATCGAGACGTGTGTGAGATGGGGGCTTGGATGCATGGAACGGAAATCCTATCATATCCATTTCTCTTTCGCTCGATGCCGACGTGTCTCCACTAATGAGAGATTTTATATTATTTTAAGTACACGTTATATTCCACTTAAGAGTCTAATTAATCCGGACGTAGATTGCGTGGGGACACAGCACCGTGTAGGTACGTGATGTCCTGATGTTGTGGAGCCCACCTTGATGTGTGCGTTTTATCCATGCCTTACATCCATTGTTTCATATCATTTTATGGCATGAGCCCAAAATTGAAGTATTTTCAAAGGTTGAGTGGACCACACCAGAGGAAACAATGGGGATAGTGATGTCCACCGTTGAAAACTTTCTTTAGGGTTCGCAAGATTGTTTATTTGTCATCCAACCCACACAGAGCTGGATGAAGGGAAAACATAAATATCGTGGCCCCCGAGAACTTTTCCACAGTAGGCATTCAGTTCCCACTGTATCCTTTGGTGTGGTCCACTTGAGCTTTGGAAATGCTTCAATTTTAGGCTCACGTCCTAAAATTATATGAAACAACGGATGGACAGTATGGATAAAACGTACACATCACGGTGGGCCCCATGGTCCTGACACGACGTGGTTACGTGGTGTTGGGGTCACCGTGCAATCCGCGTCCTGCTAATCCCACGTCAGCGTACTGCCAAGCCCACCGACACGTTAGAACGTGTGAAAGATCGAAGCTGTACGGCAGGTGGACCATGTGGATTCCCCGGTCAAAAATCAGATGGCCGTGGCGTATGGAACAAATGGATGGAAGTTCTTTTCAACTGCGCACTTGTTTCCTGCACCGTGGCGTATTGAATTTTCACTTCCACATCAGGAGTTTTTTTCCCACTGGACGACCCACTTATGGCACATTCACCTTACTAAGCCCACTTATTCTCACATTCCAAGAATAAGCCCTACTGTACGGACATCTTTTCGCTGGTCGAAAATGTCCCTGTTTTCTCAATTTCACTCCATTCTCTCCCTTACACTCAAATACACGTCCGAACTCATCTCTGTCATCACTATTCCTTCTTTTCACTCATTTTCTTCATTAAATCTCCATAGAATCTCCATCTTACTATCACATTACATCTTCCATGTTCCATTTTACTGAAGGTTACCTACATTCGTTTTCTGAGAGGACGTTAATGCATTAATAAACGTGAAATCTTGTAGGCTTTTCTCCGAAGAACATGTTTCACATCAACACACTCTTATTCTTCTTCCCGAACACGGATTTCACTAATATGACAGTTTTGGGAGGTAAGGATGTTTAAATTCTTAAGAAATTACCTAGAAGTTTGTGGTCAATTTCATGCACTGCTAAGTCATAGTCGGCGTGGTTATCCAATAAACTTCAAGAAGTTTGCAGTCAATGTGACAAAGTTTCGTGGTCAATTTCACTTAGTTCCTGGTCAATTTACTGAATTGATCAGTCAACTTCATGCAGTACTTGGTCAATTTCACGCATTTTACCGTCAACTTCAAGAAGTGAACAGTCAATTTGATTATGTTTTGCCGTAAATGTAATGAATTTCTCGGTTAATTTCATGCACTTCTCGGTAAATTTCACACATTTATCCGCCACTTTCACTCAAATATGACCGACTCATCGGTCATTTCACTCAATTCACGGTCAATTTCACTCACATCGCGGTCAAGTTTACTCACTCTGCGGTCAATTTCACTCAGTTTGGCGATCATTTTCAATCAGTTTGCGCTCAAGTTCAATCACTTCGTGGTCAATTTCACTTACTTCATGGTCATTTTCAATCAGTTTGCGCTTAAGTTCACTCACTTTGCGGTCATTTTCAATCACTTTAGGACTGAGAAGTGAGTGAAATTCATCGCGAAGTGAGTGAACCTGCCTTAGAAGTGAGTGAAATTCATCGCGAAGTTAGTGAACCTGCTCTAGAAGTGAGTGAAATTTATCGCGAAGTGAGTGAACCTGCCTTAGAAGTGAGTGAAATTGACCGTGAAGTGAGTGAAAATCATCGCGAACTAAGTGGCATACAGCCCTGCAATTGAAAACTTTGAAAATTTGACCGATACGTCGGTCATATTCGAGCTAGTACAACGGTGGATTTCCTACTACTTGGTCAAATCCGCCTTATACATGTGAATACTAAATGAGTTATATCATTGTGTTTGTTTTCAGAAAATGGCTTTGATAATCATCCTATGCTCATGTGGTGGGGAGTTAGTAAGCGAAAATAATCGATACATGTACAAGGGTGGAGACTCGAAAACTACTACTGTGGGTGTTGACATTACATATGATGAGCTTCTATAAAAAAATGTACAAGATTGCGAAGATTAGACCTGAGGATTATGATATTAGGTTGAAAGCATTGTATCCTTGCACAAACGAATCTATCCCTTTGATTGTAATTGAAGACGATGAAGATGTGAGAATGCTCTTGGCAACGTAGTTGAAGCATCCGGATCGTTTCATCCCTTTATTCATCGATACAATGTAGCGCACTAATGAGGCAATACTCGAAGACTCGGTGGCTTACAGTAGTTTTAAATATGACACCCTAGCTGTTGGAAGTTTGGGTGAGGAACATGGCTTGAAATATGAATATATGACATCACTTTCACAGGTTCCTCTAAGCAACCTCGAATACCCAAGTCGGCTCAGACATCAAACTTCATAATAAGTTAAGTGAGCGCGTTGGCTGACTTCAAGCTCAGAAGTGAATATATGGCATCACCTTCATTTACAAGAGTAGATTTGCCTTCAATATCCAACGCCAGAAACGTAAGTGGAAGCGACATTCCATTGCCCGAGCAGGCTCGAACATTGGACTTCACCACCGGCCTTGCCACTGTGCCTTTCGAGGATACTGATTTCACCAATACAGATCTGTCATTATATTCATATCCACTTGATTACCTGATTGATATAGTTGTTGGCCAAACGTTTAAGGACAAGAGCCAGTGTAAGTATTTTTTGAGCCAATTTGCAATTCGCAACAACTTTCAATATAATGTCCTGTATTCCACATTCAAGAAATTCACCGCGGTGTGTATGGAAGATAAGTGTGATTGGAGAGTACACGCATCTAGGGTGAATGATACGAGGATATTCAAGATTAAGACTTACACGTCCATATATATATGTGGAATGGCATGGATGAAGAGTGATCATTGGCAAGCAAGCAGTAAGTTAGCTAATGAACTGATTGTTAATTGCATTGAGCAACGGTTAGGATTAAGGCCGAAGGACAGTATATTGGTAATGCAAGAGAAGTATAATATTCTTATTAACTATAAGAAGGCTTGGCGCGCTAAAGAAATTGTAATAAATCGTGTAATGGGGTCTTATGAAGACTTTTACAAAGAACTCCCGATGTACTTGTATGAGTTGAGGATGGCGAACCTGGGGACAGTGGCTGCCCTGCTTGTGGATCCACAAACGACGAGGTTCGAGAGATGTTTTGTTGCGCTCAGACAGTGCGTTAGAAGTTTTCAAAGATCTCTGCGAAGGGTCTTGGCCGTTGACGGGACGCATCTAAAAGTAAGTACAAGGGTATTCTGTTTGTTGCTATGGCTTTGGATGGCGACAATCATATCTTTCCAGTCGCCTTTAGTATCGGAGAATTAAAGGACAACAACATTCGAAATTGGTTTCTTACCTACCTTAGCTGTTCGTCAGGGGATCTACCTGGTCTTGTGATCATATCAGACTGACATAAAGGTCTAATAAAAAAAGTTCCCTAGGTCTTCTAATCAGCAATCTATGGCTATTGCGCCTACCATATATACCGAAACTTGGCGAACATGTTCAAAGATAAGTCATTAGAAATCTACTATTGGCAAGCTATAAGACTTGTAGGAGGGATGAGTTCAAAAAGTTAATGCATGATATCGAACTTGCCAACCCCCCGGTACATGCATGGCTGATGAAAATAGGGATTGAAAAGTGGGCATCTTCGCACTTTTCAGGAAAAAGATTTAATTTACTCACTACAAGCATAGCTGAGTGTGTTAATGCTCTATTCAAAGAAGAATGAGAATCCGTGACTATTATAATAGAGACGGTCAGAATGAAAATTCAGCAGATGTTCTACAAGAGCATAGAATCAGCATCATCATTCGTTGGACTGTTGACACCGTGGGCCGAGAAACAATTAAAGGATCTCATACTGAAGGCACGAGATATTCGTTGCCATGCAATTTCTCGGGATGAATACTATGTAGTGGGAGAGTACAATGATACTATTGAAAAGACCGAACTTAAAGTCTTGGGGGGGGGGAGGGGTGAATAGGACTATGTCAAATTAAAAAATAATGCGGAATAACAAAGATAAACAAGAATTGATAGCACAAATAAAGAGCAACCTCAAATGCACAAGTATTGAGAGGTTGATACAAACTGAGTTATAAGGACAACTTTACACCAAAAACCAAGGTTTATGATAGGACAACCTGATTTCTAGAACGTTTGTAAGTATCAAAAACCTAAACTTAAAAGGAGGCAAAAGAAATAATCTAGATTATTACAACATTCACCACAAGTGCATAAAAGGAAATTACACTATTCACCACAAGTGCATAAAGTAAATTACAACATTCACACATATAAACAAATACTATCATCCACCACAACTCCAGGAATTATAGTGGTTTTTTTGTGTGTACACCAACTGTTTGAAAAACAGCCACACAACTACTCCACTCCCAATATCCACACCCATGGGATATTGGCTTTCACTATGAAATAAGGTTTTCCAAGGTTCACCTTAAAACTTTCACAATTGTGTCTTTCAAATGGGCTTACACAATTTCAAAAACCCTACAATGAGCTTTTCCTGACTGAATCTCACAAACCAAAAAATGCAGAAAATTAAATTGTACTTATCTGAAGATTCTTCTTCTGATGAAGCCCGATAGAACCAATTTGATGTAGACGAAGATGTTTAATGTCCAGTCTCACAATTGAAAACGGTTCTACATCTAAATCAATTTTAAATTAAATCAACCTAGGCTAGCTTGATTTGATTTTGATCTCAAAAGAGGGTAAAACACAATTCTCTTCTTTAATGAAATAGAGTTGAATGGAGATCACAAAATCAAATAACAAAAGCTATTAAAATGATTCCAAAATGGGCATAATATAGCTTAACAAATGCAGGAACTTATCTCTCATAGTGATGACTTGATTTAGCTTGGAATGAATGAAAAACTCTGAAATTCGTCCTTTATTTATAGGTGAAAATACTGTTCTCTTGATTGGTCTAAGGGTCGGTTCGACTGGTCGAAGGACCAACCAATTTTCAAAATTTCTGGCGTGATAAGATAAGATCGTTACTTGACTGGTCGAGTGGGACTAAAAAACCTTACTGGACTTTGATTCGAGCCTACACGATTGGTCGAGTAGTTTCCACGGCTGGTCGAGGGTCCAACAAAAAATTCTAAAAATTTACAACAAATCTTGGACTGGTTGAAAAACTCTTGGACTGGTCAAGCCAGAGCTTGGACTAGTTGAATAAAGACTAGGACTAGTTGAGGAAATGACCTACATAAAATATGCAATGAATATGACTCAAACTATGGTCAATCTAGGGTCATCCATACCTTGTTTGTGAGTTTGAACAATTGAAACATCATTTGCTCTGCTTACTCATTCACTTGCAATACTTGAAGCTTGTCTTCAAAACTTGAACTTCAGCTTGAGTTCTTGAGTCTTTAAAGTACATAACTTGAAGATTAAACTTAAACTTGAGCCTTGAACTTGAACTTGTACTTGAGCTTGAAATCTTGAACTTCGACAACGCTCTTCAACTTGAATACATTAAAAAGTTTGACGAAGATGTGGTTAACTTTAAAATGCACGAAGTTGATTTATTTATCTCATCAACACATGATACAGATTCTAAATGATTTGGCACAACAAAATTTGACAACTCTGGGTGCTAGATTTACAATATAGCATTTACAATCTCCCCCATTGTCAAATTTGTGACAAAACCAAATAAAAAATCATGCACCAGTTACCACATAAAGAATCATGCACCAAATGTGCAACAGTTACTCTCCCCCACAATCCATTACTCCCCTTAATCTAGGTGAGGCGAGGTGATATGTAGAACCTGTATAAATCAAATTCATGTCCAATCCAAAAATAAAAATAAAAAAATACACCACATTCTACAATCACACATCCTCAATCATTAAAAAGTATTAAAATCATTTCACATTTTCTCCCCCTTTTTGTCACAATATAACAAAGGGAAGAAATACAAACAGATGATATAATCAAAGAGATATGAGAAGTATAAGAAATAAGAGAGTAAATATCATAAACATGTTCATCAAAATATATTCAGGAAACATAAAGTCATGTTCACAAAAAAAAAGTCCAAATACTATCCAAGCATAAATAAAAATAATAGTTAATACATGCCCAAAATGAAAAGATGAGTCAGAACCAAAAGAAAGAGCAGGGATAGAAGGATCAATTTGATGTAATCCCTTGTTAATGCACTTAAGATATTTGCGCATATACTTGAATTGAGATTCCTGGGATACATGTAAACCTTCCACCTTTTCCTCTAGGGTTCTCAACTGTTCATCAAACTCAGATGGCTGAAAATCAGGATCAGCGTCAGAATTAGATTCTAATTCATCAAATAAATAATCCTTGTTCACATCATCAGGAGGTAAAACATCTTCCTCTCCAGCTTCATCAATAGCTCCTCCATCATTCCTATCAACTTGGCCAGGTAGCAACCTCAAATTCATCTTGTTAATGTTGGAATTGTTGAAGGGTATATGAGAAATAGGAGCTTCTCCAACAGGCATGACCACAAGACTATGAATAGCTAGGGTGGTTATCAGATATGCAAAAGGAATATCACTATAGCTAGGATGGACATGAAACTGAATTATGATATAACAAATAAGGGACAGAAGACAAACTAGAACACCAGAAACAACTAAGTGAAGAATGCGAGCCATGAAAGATGTTAACTCAGTTTTGTTACCAGACCGATGATATACATTTGAAATAAATATTCGATGAAGAATCCTGTATCTGGGTAACATATTTTTAGAACTGAGCGCAATACCGAAATTCCATTCTGCATTTATGTTGCATAACACTCGAATTAGCATACGTTTTTCAGATTTAGACGGTTTTGCAACTAACGTAGAGATAGGTATTCCGTCATCATTCACAGGAATATCCATCAAACCAGAGATCAAGTGACAGTCTACATTAACTGGATCTTCTCTAGTTGTCACAGTAAAAGTTAAGTTTTCAACAAAGTAGTCACTTATACAAGCATACATGGCCTGTGCAATGGACTGGTATGCATGACTACCCCAATTCAATATGTTAGCCCATCCTATAGCTTCAAGGAGGGGAACAATATTGAAAGGACTCAAATGATTGGAGTTAACAGTCCGCTTAACAATTACATTATGGAGACAAATATCCCGTACATATTCGGGGTCCTCTTTGGGTGGTCGAAGAGTACGCATCGTAATCGGTGCGGAACGAGAAGAAGAGGGACCACAAGAGGATTTCTTCTTGTATCTACTATCCATTTCACAATGCACAAAAGAAATACAAGAAAAGAATGGAGGGTTTCACCCAAATCAGATTTTTTTGCTAGAAAACCAAAGAAACTACTAAAAACCTTGAAATAAACCTCAAAATCAAGGAAATAGAAGTGCAAAGATCCTAAATCCAAAAGGAAAATAGAAAAGATGCACTAACCAAGTTACAATCGAAGGTGGGTTCGACCGGTCCTGGAAGGGCTCATTAGAGAAGATGAGAGAATGGAAAAAAAGTGTTTTTTCTACATTTAAAACCCCCAAACCCGAGCTACTCGACTGGTTGAGTACATACTCAACTGGTCGTGCCACGATTGGTCAAGTGTGTACTCGACTGGTCGTGCAACCTTAAAAATTTCATTTTCAATAATATTTAATTTTAAATTTTTTTTTTAAAAAATAAAAACATATAATATAGTACAAGTAGACACAATTAACTCAGATCACATTACACATACTAATATCTAATTTCAATTTAGCAAACCTGTTTCGGTCAAGTGGTTTTGTGAAAATGTCTACAAGTTGATTTTTAGTTTGAATATAATCCAATGAAATAATCTTATCTTCCACTAATTCATGAATATAATGATATCTGATGTCAATATGCTTAGTTCGTGAATGCTGGATTGGATTTTTAGAAATGTTGATTCCACTAGAATTATCATAATACAAAACCATAGAATCTTGTGCATATCCGTAATCATTTAACATTCTCTTAATTCACATAAGCTGAGTGCATGTATTACCAGCTGCAATATACTCAGCCTCAACTGTGAAAAGTGATATAGAACTCTGTTTCTTACTATGCCATGATACTAGACAGTTCCCAATATAAAAACATCCACCGCTGGTAGACTTACGGTCATTAATATTACCAGCCCAATTAGCATCTGTATAACCGGCTAATTGAACATTAGTATTATATGGATACCAATGACCAAGATTGGTCGAACTTGCGACATATCTCAAAATACGCTTAACAACAATCAGGTAGGATTCTTTAGGGTCAGATTGATACCTAGCACAAATTTCTACGTTGAATGCAATATCGGGTCGGCTCGCAGTTAAATATAATAAACTACCTATCATACTGTGATACAACTTAGGATCTACACTTTTACCTGTCGAATCCTTAGAGAGCTTCAAAGTCATACTCATAAGAGTATCGAAGCTTTTATAGCTCTCGAATCCAAACTTTTTCACCAAGTTTAGAGCATACTTGGTTTAAGAAATAAAGATCTTGTCTTCAAGTTGTTTCACTTACAGACCTAAAAAATAGTTTAGTTGTCCAACTATGCTCATTTCAAATTTGGACTTCATTAAATCTGCAAACTCAACAGACATGTTAGAACAGGTAGATCCATAGATAATGTTATCAACATATATCTGTACTAACAGTATGTGATCATTGTGTTTCTTTACAAATAATGTCTTATCAACACTCCCCATTACAAAGTTATGACTCAGTAGAAACTTAGTCAATTTCTCGTACCATGCCCTGAGAGCTTGTTTTAATCCATAGAGTGCCTTTTTCAGGTGATAAATTTGATCAGTATATTTAGGGTCTTCAAAACCTTTAGTCTGTTCAAAATACACTTCCTCATGCAGATCATCGTTCAAGAAAGCACTCTTAACATCCATTTGATAGATTTTGAATTTTTTGTAACAAGCAATGGATATAAATAGTTTGATAGATTCAAGACGAGCTACTAGGGCAAAAGTTTCATCATAATCGATGTCTTCTATCTGAGTGTACCCTTGCACAACCAATCTAGCCTTGTTTCTTATAATGTTACCTAATTTATCAGAATTATTTTTAAAAATTCATTTAGTTCCAATAATATGTTTGTCATTAGGTCTAAGAACTAAGTACCATACATCATTCCTTACAAATTGATTAAGTTCATCTTGCATAGCCACCATCCAGTTTTCATCAGCAAGCGCTTCTTTTACGTTGGCCGGCTCAACCTGGGATGTGAAGCGCACATAGTTACAAATGTTTTCTAATTTTCTACGAGTGCGCATACCAGTGAGAGGGTTTCAAAGTATTTGATAAGTTGGATGGTCTTTAACTGACTGCAGTTCAGTGTTATTTTGACTGGATGAAGAATCTGGTTTATCAAACAAAGAGACTTCATCATTTCTGAACTTGAGATAAGTGTGTCTAGGTGATCATCTATAACCACATTAATGGACTCCTGAATTACACCAGTCATCTTGTTAAGAACACGATACACTCGACTGTTTAGCGCATATCATAGGAAAATACCTTCGTCACTTTTAGTGTCGAATTTTTCCAGATTTTTTCGGTCCCATAGAATATAACACTTGTTGCCAAAAACTCAAAAGTATTTAATTGTAAGCTTCTTATTGAACCATAGTTCATATGCAGTCTTATTATTTGACTTTCTAGTATAAACACGGTTAATAATATAACAAGCCGTATTCACTGCTTCAGCCCAAATATTTTTAGGAAGCTTTATGCTATTTAACATCACATTAGCCATTTCTTGAAGCATACGATTTTTTCTTTCAACAACCCCATTCTGTTGAGGTGTCTTAGGAAGAGAAAATTCATGTGATATACCATGATATCTACAGAACTTCTCAAAATTGCTATTGTCAAATTCAGAACCATGATCACTATGAATTTTAGAGACATGTGATTCCTTCTTAGTTTGGATACGCTTGAGTAACCTTTTCACTTCATTAAGAGTTTCAGATTTCTCTCTCATGAAAACTACCCATGTATACCTGGTAAAATCATCTACTATTACCAGAATATATTTCTTACCACCTGGACTCTCCGTTCTAGTAGGTCCAACAAGATCCATGTGGAGGAGTTCAAAGGGTTTAAATGTGGCACTGAAGTTCACTTTCTTGTGAGCACTCCTAGATTGTTTTCTTATCTGACATTTGCCATAAATTTTATATATTTTTCTTAACTTGGGTAGACCTTCTATTACTTCACCTTTACTCAGTCTATAAAGATTACAGTAGTGTATGTCCTAGGTGTTTATGCCATAAATCGGTCTCATTGGTTTGGACCATGTAACACGATAACTTAGACGAGCTTGAATCACTGATTATATAGTAGTTCTCAGATGTTCTGCGACCAGTTAATATCACAGAACCATTCTCATTAGAAATCTCACACCCTTGGTTAGTAAATTTGACGCTATGTTTGTTATCGTAAATTTAAGAAATGCTTAAGGACCTCTACAAGAAAAACATTCTCAAATGGAGGAAGATTAAAGAGTTAAACCATACCTTGGCCAACAATTCTGCAGTTGCTACCATCACCGAATGTGACTGAGCCATCAGTCATATCTTTGATATTGGTGAACAAAAACAAATCTTTGTCACTTGTCATATGTCTAGAGCAACCACTGTTTAAGTGTCACGCCCCAGAGTCGGTGATCGGATCCACAAGGAATCTGATAGCTGGTTCTGGCCACAACAGCCTCCGTAGCATCCCATTCTCGGTTCCTGGCTCAGGTTCTGATTTTGCGATCCTAAAAGGAGAATTTTCATATCATAATTCTAATCTAAACGAACATACCCAAGATCATAGCAAGTAAATCTCAAAAATAAACAAGGAACATATTGCAAAATCCACTAAGGATTAAAACCTTACAGATACATGACTCAAAAAGGAAATACATGATATAGAAAGGAAGGAAGAAAAGATCTGCAACTGATCTATAGCACTCACAAAACTAATCCGCAGCTCCTCTGCTACGGCGCCGACCTAGAATCACCTACGCATCAATTGTGCATAAGCTTATAGAAATCTTAGAGGGCGGTGTAAGTGTGTGACAACGGTGCTCGGAAGAATAAGGAGTATGCAGAGGAGCTAATGAATAATACCAACACCTCTAGCCGTATCGAGGCTAAGATATGAATGTAATAAGCCAAATCACGGCTATGCAATGCTATACATGAGCACTGGGTGTCATACTAAGGCGATGCAATATAAGGCTTATACAGCCGATGCAATGCAATGCGAAGTAATGCCACTCATCGTGCCTAATCCACATATCAAGTACAGTTCCATCATAAGGAATCCACTGGGGTCAAGTACACTGTAGGATGACTGCCGCTTTGTAAGCCCCGTATAGTCAAATGAGCGTAACAGACTTTACTACCCGCCTGTGGACAGCCAATCACCAGCGAGGCTCGACGGTAGCGGACCCATATCACGAGCTGGTCAAACTCAGCCTATCTATCCCCCTCACTCAAGAGGGTAAGGCCAAACCCCATCTCAACCAACCTCGCAATAGTGGAGTCACGACCTAACGGTATAAGGCCCTCGTGCGCTCATGTTTTTCACTCGGTCTTGGCGTTGAGGCGTCTCCTCGGTACCGTGAAAGTTTAGGAGCTTTCATCCAAGGACATCCTATGCGCCCCAAATGCTCAGGTAACATTTCCGGTGTCCACATACAGCCATCTACAATATCTCTGTGGAGGCTACGACCCTGGTGATACAAGGGCAATAATATTCATGTCTTGCAATGCAAGATGCATGAATCACAACAATCAATCATGCATCAGCTCTGCGCATACAGTGCGCTCATGAGGGTCACTCCATCAATAGGGGGTCCCATACGGTCTGCCTAATGGCATAAACCATGGCCAATGACACCAAGCACACAAATGATGCATTATGGGAATGGGTCATGAAGATAACCAAGTATGCCGTGCTGTAGGGAAGTACCCTCTCCTAACTAGGTTAAGTCTAAACACTTCAACAATTTCCATAAGGAACACAACTCCTAGTGTGGGGGGGGGGGGGCAATAGCCTGGGGTAGCCCACAAGTCTAAGATAGACAATGACATGGGCCTAAATGATAAGAATGGGCCTGACGAAGGTCTATGATGAGCTTTTAACCACCCATAGATGCAAGTGGGCTTAACATGAGCCCAAAAGGGTACAAAAATGTGGACATTCAACCATCATTTGACCCAAGGAGGCAGCCCAATAACAATCTACCAAGAAACAAGGCCCGTGGGCTGAGCACAATCATAAGCAAGAAATGGGCAGGTATATGTACACTACTTACATCATATGTTGGGCCTCAATAAAGTGGCCCAAGGCCTACATACATTACATGGGTCCAAAGGGGTAATACATGGCCTAAAAACATGCAACAATATAGGTCCAAAAAAGAGGTTATGGCCCAAGGATAATACCACCAAAACCCATGCATTATGTTAGACTTAGTGGGCAGACCAAAAGCCCAAACATATAGGCAAAAATCATGTCCAAGTTGGGCCTAAATGGGTCTTACACATTAGCCCAAAAACTGGTTAATTACATGGGCAACCAAGGGCCTAACTCCCTCTACATTCTAGCCCACTAGTCCAGCACAATACAATGGTGGAAACAACCCATGAATTAACTGGGCCTAACTAGGACATTCCATCCCATTTGGGCCTGCAAGATGTCCTAAAAAAATCTAGCCTACCAAGGCCCTTTAAAATCAATATAGATTTGGGCCTTATAAGGCATTAATTAAGGGTAAAAAAATTCTGAGAAATAAAGGCACAAAACATTCCCATAAATCTCTCAATATGGTGGGCCCCACATTCTTAATATTTCAGCCAAAATAATGTACTTTTATAAGGTAACAAGCTGGATTTTCAGCCCACTAACTTTCTGGGCTTGCTGAGGTCCAGAAATTGGGGAAATCAAAAGAGTAAAGTTCCCATGGTGTCTAGCAATATCCACAGGGGGCCCCACCACACAGAGGGTGGCTATACAACACACAAATCAAGTGGACCTTGCTGCCAGATTGAAGGTCCAGCAACAGCCCAGTGCAGTGGGCGTCCCACTAGGGGTGGGCGGTCCATGGGCCTGAACAACTGCCCAAACCAAGCCCAATGTGGGCCCCACCATGGACACCCCTTCAAGGGTGGGCCACGTCCAAGTGGGCCACACCAGATGGGTTAGATTGATGAAACACATCATCATAGTGGCCTCAAGGAGGGTGGGACGGCCAGCCCATGCTGGACGTCAACCACCATGGGACGTCCAACATGGCTGCTGGTCAGCCACGCTCCCCCTAAATTCAGGTGGTCCACATGGCCCCTAATCATGCATGATATGTCCCAGCAAGGTGGGCCACAGTGGAGAGAAGTTTTGAGGCCAATAGGCATGCCAATTAATTTATACAATTTATGGACAACAAGGTATATCTGAAAAATTTGCTGCTGTAAAAATGTTGCTGTCCCCAACTTTGGCACCTAATGGGGTGGGCCTAGGCCTGCCAAATCAAAGGGGAAATGGGTGGATTTGATGCTCCCATATTTGGACAGCAAGTGGGATCCACTGGAGTGGCCCACTTTCTCAAAAATCAGGTGGAATAGGTCCATTTTCTGCATGCAGGACTGCTGGATAGTCCAAAAAATTCTGGATAGTCCAGCCCTCTTGGGTCCACTCCATGGGTCTCAAATCAGGGATAGGTGATGTGGGCTCCATCCTACATCACAGTGGGGTCCACACCTCAGAAAACCCCAAAAGAAATGAGGGAGAAAAGCCTTGCAAATAGGCCTAAAACAATGCCCAAAATCATACATCTAATGGGTCTGAAATTTGGACAGCAACATATGTAGTCCATTTCCAACCCATAGAAAAATATCCAAGGGGATTAATGCTAAATAATACAAGTGGGGTTCACCTAGATGGACCACAAAAATTCCAGACCCATTCCCTATTAAAGATCTCTAAAAAAAATCAAGCATTTTGGGTCATCCAACCCATGTATGCAACATGTATAGGGACGTCCAACTTAGTGGGCCTGAACGTCCCAAAAATCTGAGGGTCTGCGACATTTGTGGCACATCAGTGGGCCACCAATCACCAGAAGAAAAATAGAGGAAAGGAATAGAGAGAGAGAGAGAGAGAGAGAGAGAGAGAGAGAGAGAGAGAGAGAGATCAACGGCCATAGGGGAGGATTACGGTACTATGAATCCTCCACCATTACAATCACACATACATCCTTCATAGATCATGCATGCATGTGATCTTACAATCCAAAGAAGTTGCTAATGCTATCCCTAACATGCATGCTATGGTCTAGATGACCAAACAAGATCTTAGATGAAAGAAATCCATCATGGTGGGTCCATGAAGAATGGCTCACCATGGAAACGTGCATGCATGAAATAGGCCTTTGGCCTCTCATCATGGAGTGATGTAGGACCTCTACCATTAATTGGTGGGTCTTACATACTATCAAATGTTCTAGAAAAGAAATACAAGAAGAAAAGAAGGAAGAAGCTCCATATACATCACCCGACTTCAAGATCTTCCTCCAAACTTCAAGGGCTAGCTCCCGAGCTCCAAAGGAAAGCTTCTAATGGTGGTGATAAGGATTAGAGAGTGGGATTGGGAGAGAGAAGAGAGAAGGATTGCTGAAAAATGGAAGAATGTGTGGACGTCCCACCTTGCAAGAGAGGGAAGGGAGAGGAATGAGAGAGGAGAGAGAGGGAAGAGGGGTTGTAGAGTGGAATGATTGTTTTAGGAGAGAGGGCTAGCTTGGGAAGGGTGAATTGCATGGGATAGAGAGGATATCTCATGATTGCTTTCTAGAAAAGAAAAACAATCATGGCTAGGCTAGGCTAGGTCATTATGGAGGCTAACTTACATGGAAAGAGGTGCACTAGGTGGGGCCCACATGGGAAAACGTGCAAGACCTAGGTGGGTCCCACATGCATGATGGATGACCAAAAATAGTGGGATCCATATCTCAAGATGTACATGTCGAAATCATGCATGAGATGCGGCGTTAGAACCGCGGCGACGATATAGTTGCAATGACATAGGTTTTAAGTCGATCCGAGTCGGGTCGACATGACCGAACTCAAGGGGCATCGCAAATGAAATCTACAGGTCGCTGGTCGCCGAGATTCAACTGGTAGGACCGCGGGACCTAGAGGAATGAAATGCATACACACACACACACACACACTCTCGGTTAGGGTCTTCCACTAGGTACCACTTTGATTAACTCGAAGCCTTAAAAGCAGTGTGGGCAACCAGACAAGCAACCTTAGGGACCCATTTCATTACTGTTTTGGGTTTTGGAGTATAGTTGGTTTTTCTATGCTTATGTTGTTATACATTCTACCATTTGAGTTAGATTTTAGAAGCTCCTTGAGTAAATCTATAATTTTCTCAGCTAAGGGGTTATGATTCTGATTTTTATAATTGATATGGTTGCTTTTAAGTTTCATAGCCTGAAAAGTTTTAGAATTTTTGAAACTATTTTGATTCAGACTTTTCCCTTTTGAGTTAGAGAACTCCCCTTTAACAAACTTAAGTAGAGTGGACTTACTTTTAGGAGGTGTATTCTTATCGTAGCTCAGAACAGATCTATCGCTACATTCTCTTGATTCGGTTAGCAATCTTTATAGCTTAGAATCACCCTAGGAATACCTCCAAGTATCCTTCAAACTCAAGAGAGAAGAGATTTCTAGTTTTTGACTTTTCATTTTCTGATTTAAGGTTTTCAACTTGGGATGTTTTGAAATCTAAATCACACTTAGCTTTTTCAAAACAATCAGAATGATGCGATTTTTCTAAAACTAAGTTATCAAAATCTTCTTTTAATTTAAAAAACTTTTCTTTTTAAAGTTTTAGTTTTACAGCTATCTTGCAACTTTTCATGTATAGAGTATTATAGGCATCTTATAAATCATCATCATTTTCAGGGTCGCTTCTCAAATTTTCATCATAAGTTGAATTACAACTGTCTGAAAAAGTGACTCTGGTTAGAGTCATTAAGGCCTTGACCTCATTAGTAGACTTGGGTTCAGAATCATCTGACTCAGAAGAAACTTCAAAGCAAGATGACTCATCCCATGTGGCCAACATACCTTTTGTCATGCTCCAAACCCGAAAATCAGACTCACAGAAACTCCGATCACCGAATCAGGTACCGACAGCCTTCGTAGTATCCCATTCTCGGCTCCCAGCGCCCATATGACAGGTTCCGATCCTGTGATCCTACAAGGAGGATTTTTTAACGTACATTTATCTCGTAAGAAGCATAACCACAAGTTTACCCAAATCACAAACGCAACATCATCATCACATATTCACTAATATAAACTTTGAATACAATGTTAAAATGAAAATACATATGTCAAAATAAAATCAAAGCTCTAGAAGACAGCTGCACGCTCTAAGCTCAACGCTGCTGCGATCTAACGCCACCTGCACGCATTTATCGTGCATAAGCTTATAGAAAGCTTAGAGGGTGGTGAAAGTGTGTGTGCGAGATAAGTGCCAAGCACACAAATATAACGTCACAATCATACAACGTCGAAAATACTGGCGAGATCATGAATCATACGATATCAGAGTAAGCAAAAATACTCACAAGTCCATGAGTCATAAAATGTCAGAATACACAATACAAATTAGTTATGCAAATGAGTAGTCATAAAGAGTCAAGTATCAGATACCAAGGATACAATGTAATATGCGGTGTGAATGACCATGCATGAGTGTGAAGTCAGGATGATGGTACGTAGTATCGTAAACAATGGGGTCCACCACAAGGGACTTCTATCCAAACCAGTCCCATACCTAAATTTGAATAGTCAGATTCAATATAGTAAACTCCTGATCTCAGGTTAGTCACGTGCCCTAACTGAAATCTTGGCCATTGCGAAGGTACATGTAATAAATAGTTACACACCACTAGCCCGAGTGGATAGTGAATGAATGAGTATGCAACTCCTGCTCCACAAATTAGTACTGTACATCTCGGGGATCATCACCGAGGTATAATACACTCTACATGCGATTGCCGCCCACCGGACGCGCAACCATGCAAGTGGAAGAGACCTCACTATCCACCTGGCCGGTAGTCAGCCAATATCTACCCGACACGTCGATAGCAGACCGAATCACGAGCTGGTCAAACTCAACCTAGCTATGCCCCGTACCATCGGGCGGGTAAGGCCACACCCCCTCCCAACTGACCACGATATAATGGGAAACATGGCCTACTGGTTTAAGGCCTTCATGAGCTCATATATCCACTCGGTCTCGATGTTGGGGCATTTCCTGACCTTGGAGGTTTAGGAATTTTCACCCAGGG
Organism: Magnolia sinica; assembly: GCF_029962835.1. Classification (NCBI taxonomy): domain Eukaryota; kingdom Viridiplantae; phylum Streptophyta; class Magnoliopsida; order Magnoliales; family Magnoliaceae; genus Magnolia; species Magnolia sinica. Next base: position 54,049,246 of record NC_080589.1, on the reverse strand, counting down.
CCATTTATGACAACCTGATGCTAATTACATATTTTTGATGTCCCATCTGGCCATCCACGATATGCTTGTGGAGGCTACGACCCTGATGTCGCTGGGGCGTATAGTAATCACAACATATAATGTAAGATGCATGAGTCATACAATCCAGTCATGCATCAATCCTGCGCATACCGCACGCTCATATGAGATAATGTTCGCCTATCAAGGAGTCTCATAACAACCTGCCCAATGACATATGCAATGGTCAACCACATCTCTTAACAAACATGCAGATGATGCGTATCGGCATATATCATGATGCTATGCTGTCACATGCTTATAATCGGTATCGATAATCAGCATCGGCCTCGATAATCGGAATCGGCCTCAATAATCAAGATCGACCTAACAAAGGGCCTAAGGGAAGGTCACAATGTGGACATTTAACCATCATTGCCCATCAATGTGGACATTCAACCAACATTGCTCCCAAGCAGTGGCCTACATAGAGCCAAACATAAAGTGGGCCCATGGCCTCACACAAAGGCCTAATATACATCACAATGGGCCTCATACAAGGGCTACATACACATCACTCTGGGCCGCATCATATGGTCCTAATACACATCATGGTGGGCCGCATCACATGGGCTTAATACGCATCATGATGGGCTACAACCCATAGGCCTCAAATACAACAAGTGGGCCGCATCAATGGGTAGGTGGGCCCTGCTCATGGGCCTCAAATACATAACATGTGGGCCCTACACATGGGTCTCGTATGCATCAAATGGGCCATGTATTTGAGTCTCGAATACATCAAATGGGCCACGCATCATGGGCCCAACACATATCACAATGGGCCTTGCCCATAGGCCACGAATACATCACAATGAGACTTGTCCATAGGCCTCGAATACATCACAATGGGCCTTGCCCATGGGCCTAATACATATCATAATGGGCCTTGCCTATAGGACATGAATACATCACAATGGGCCTTGCCCATGGGCCTAATACATATCACAATGGGCCTTACCCATAGGTCACGAATATATCACAATGGGCCTTGCCCATGGGCCTCAGATTCAAGCAGGTGGGCCCCATCATATGGGCCTTAAATACAAGGTAGGTGGGCCCTATCACATGGACCTCAAATATACATCATGATGGGCCTCATGGATGGGCCGCACCAATGGGCCTCAAGTGGGCTTGGACCACACCAAAAATCATTTCAATAGTTGTAGGTGTAATATTTGTATCACTGTACACTATTATTGCAAATGGTGGGGTCCACTTGAACTTGAGATCTAACTCATTCTTTTACTCATGCCATAAAATGATCTCTCAAATGGTTGGACATACCGGATACAGCACATGCATCATGGTGGGTCCATAGATGGACGGCGTGGATGAAACAGGTGGGACCCACAGAACTTGCTGCCATCAGTACAACAGCTATATAGCTGGTGTGAGGTACCTCAGCCAATCTGCTTCCCAAGGTGGGTCCACACATGTGGCCCACCAGTCCAATAGAATGGACAGACGGTGTGGATATATACATACATCATGGTGGATCCCACAGCAGATGGGCCTCGCTACAGCTGACGTCAATACAACAACTATATAGCTGCGTAAGATGTAGCGTCAGCTGCTATTGACGGTATAGGTGGGTCCCACGTAGGGCCCACCACCATATACCCTATTATATATATAATATTATATTATATTGTGTGTGTGTGTGTGTATATATATATATATATATATATATATATATATATTGTTAGCTGATTAGTACACCTTACTGTCAGTTCACACTTCATTGTATAGACACGTCCAGCGTCCTTGGACACTGGACAATATGGATATGCATATGGGTCCCACGTGGACATGGCCCACATGATTTAGATTAATCTAACATTTGTGTTTCCCCATCACCATTAAGGTAGGGCCCACATGGCACCATCCAACACATCCATCAGGTGGGTCTCACACACTCTACACTGCTGGATGGTGCGGATGAAATATATCATCAAGGTGGGCCATCAAAACAGGGAGAAGAAAAAGGGGAAAGAGAGAAAAAGAGGATGGATGGAGGAGGGACCCTGCCACTATGGGCCCCTCTAGACGACACAAACCATATATTCAATGGGTCCCACCATAAGTGGGCCCTTAAATCATCAAATCTAAGCAAAAGAAATAATTCTAATCCTAGGAAATACCCACCTTTAGATTTCTTCTTCCTTCTTCCATCAACGCATTCTATAGCTCCAAAGAATGTGATCCAACGGTTGAGAAGAGGCTTGGAGGGTGGGATTGGGTGGTAGGAAGGTGGGCCACACTAGCTTCTCTTCTCTCCTTTGAAAGGCCATGGACGATTGCTCTCTTGGAAGCTTAAGAGTGAAGAGAGATAATGAGAGAGAGAGAAGTGATAGATGAAAAGAGATGGGATGGGTGTAAGGAAGGGATGGGTTGGGTTGAATTTTCGGTGAGAGAGGGATGGGTGGAGAGAGAGAGTTGACTTTAGGTAAGGGCGGTGTAAGAGGGGGATGGTTACTTGTACTTAGGATAGGGTGAGATGACATTGGGGTATGGAGGATGTACTTGACTTGATTGATGTGACGGATAATAAAGATTATCTTAAAATTCGCAATGTGCAGCGTTTCTTCGGAATGAATGGGAGCTCACATCTCTTGGCCTGGGTATCGTATCGGCGCGCAAGATGCGACGTTGGAATTGCAGCGACAACGCGATCACTAGGGTACAAATTTCGAGTCGAGCTGATATAAATCTTCGGGATGCAACTTAGGTTCACAAGCAAACACCGATTACAGATCGTGGGTTACCAAAATTTGACCAGGGAGATTGAAGAAGCCTATGGAACGGCACGGTCTAGGATACGGGCCTAACACCTTTTTTCTTAGGTTTGTCCGTCTTTGGACATTTGTTTGCCAGATGCTCGTATTCATGGCAGTTGAAGCATTTGCTGTCTTTAATAGATTTTCAATTTTTAGATCTAGTCCTTTTCTTTTCATAAGGTTTTTAAAAATCTACCCTCTTTTTACTTTTAAAATTTTTATAAAACTTCTTGGCTAATAGTGCTATATCATCTTCAGAATTTTCACAATCATAATTATTAGCTTTATCATGAGAAATATTTTTAGAAGACTTAAGGACTATAAACTTACATTTAGGAGCCTTAAAATTTAATTCGTAGGTTTGTAAAGAACCAACAAGCTCTTCAACCCGCATATTATCCGTATCATGAAGTTCCTGAATGGCAGTGACTTTAGAATTGAACCTATCAGGCAATGAACGTAATATCTTTGCATAGACTTTACTTTCTGGGATACTATCACCAAGACCCCACATAGAGTTGACTATATCATTTAACTTAGTATAGAAGTCCATGAAAGTTTCACTTTCTTCCATACGTATTTTCTCAAACTGAGTAGTGAAGATTTAAAGTTTAGATTTCTTAACTATAGTCATACCCTTGTGTGTCATTTCTAAAATGTCCCAGGCTTGCTTTGTAGTATCACACGATATAATTCTTTTAAATTCATTTGGTGATAGTGCGCAAGTGATTGCATTTAAAGCCTTTGCATTGGCATTACTCTCATTTTTCTGAAGAGTGGTCCATGAAAAATAAGGTATAACTTGAACAGATTTAATTCCATCGTCACCTAAAACTTCAGATGTGGGTGGGTTCCATCTAGTTACTGTGGCTTGCCATACGCTCTCATCTATGGACCTTAAAAAGATCCTCATTCTGGCTTTCCAATAGGCATAATTGGAATCATTAAAAGGTGGAGGCCTAGTAATTGAGAGGCTATCAAAATTTAACATATTATAAGCTCAGATCGGTTAGCTCAGAAAATGAATCCAAATAATAAAAAAGGAGCTATTAGGCTTTGATACCACTTGAAAAGGTCGAGCTTAAAGTCCTAGAGGGTGGGTGGAGGTGAATAGGACTATGCTAAATTAAAAAATAAATGCGGAATAACAAAGATATACAAGAACTGATAGCACAAATAAAGAGCAATCTCAAATGCGTAAGAATTGTGAGGCGGATACAAACTGAGTTCTAAGGACAACCTTACACCAAAAACCAAGGTTTATGGTAGGACAACCTAATTTCTAGAACGTTTGTAAGTATAAAAAACTCAAACTTAGAAGGAGGCAAAAGAAATAATCTAGATTATTACAACATTCACCACAAGTTTATAAAAGGAAATTACACCATTCACAACAAGTGCATAAAGTAAATTACAACATTCACACACATAAACAAATATTATCATCTACCACAACTCTAGGAATTATAGTGGTTCATTTTTGTGTACACCAACTAATTGAAAAACAGCCACACAACTACTCCACTCCCAATATCCACACTCACGAGATATTGGCTTTCACTATGAAACAAGGTTTTTCAAGGTTCACCTTAAAACCTTCACAATTGTGTCTTTCAAATGGGCTTACATAATTCCAAAAATCCCACAGTAAGTTTTTCCTGGCTGAATCTCACATACCACAAAATGCAGAAAATTAAATTGTACTTATCTGAAGATTCTTCTTCTGATGAAGCCCGGTAGAACCGATTCGATGTAGACGAAGTTGTTCAATGTCCAGTCTCACAAGTGAAAGGGTTTTAGGTCTAAATTAATTTTAAATTGAATCAACCTGGGCTAGCTTGATTTGATTTTGATCTTAAAAGAGGGTAAAACACAATTCCCTTCTTTAATAAAATAGAGTTGAATGGAGATCACAAAATTAAATAACAAAAGCTATTAAAATGATCTAAAATGAGCACAATATAGCTTAAGAAATGCAGGGACTTATCTCTCAGAGTGATGGCTTGATTTAGCTTAGAATGAATAAAAAACTCTGAAATTCGTCCTCTATTTATAGGTGAAAATACTGTTCTCTCGACTGGTCTAAGGGTCGGTTCGATTGGTCGAAGGACCAACTAATTTTCAAAATTTCTACGGCGATAGATAAGATCGTTACTCGACTAGTCAAGTAGCCTGCTCGACTGGTCGAGTTGGACAAAAAAACCTTGCTGGACTTTGAGTGTAGTCTGCACGACTGGTTGAGCACTGTTCACTTGACTGGTCGAGGGTCTAACAGAAAATTTCAAAAATTTACAACAAATCTTGGATTGGTCTAAAAACTCTTGGACTGGTCGTGCCAGAGCTTGGACTAGTCGAATAAAAACTAGGACTAGTCGAGGAAATGACGTATAAACTTATGAAATGACCCACATAAAATATGCAATGAATATGACTCAACCTATCGTCAATCAAGGGTCATCCATACCTTGTCTGTGAGTTCGAACAATTAAAACATCGTTCGCTCTGCTAATTCATTCACTTGCAATACTTGAAGCTTGTCTTCAAAACTTGAACTTGAGCTTGAGCTAAGGCTTGAGTTCTTGAGTCTTTAAAGTATAAAACTTGAAGATTAAACTTGAACTTGAGCCTTGAACTTAGACAACACTCTTTAACTTGAATGCATAGAAAAGTTTGACGGAGACGTGGACAACTTTAAAATGCACGAAGTTGATCTATTCATCTCATCAACATAAGATACAGATTCTAAATGATTTGGTACAACAAAATTTGACAACACTGGGTGCTAGATTTACAATATGGCATTTACAACTGTCAAGCTCAGTGAGCTTTCATGTGCATGTCGCGAGTTTGAAATAAAGGGATTCCCTTCTTTTCATGTTCTTTCAGCATGTATAAACTATAACCTTCCTCATTATGAGTATTGCTCCCCATTGTACATGGTGAGAAATTACCAGATCACGTATGAAGATTCCATGTACCCAGTATGGGACAAGAGCTAATGGGAAATGTCATCTAGATTTGAGTATTGTGCGAGTATGAAGCCCCCGCTACAGAGGAGGGCAGCTGGAAGACCGAAGAAGGCACGGATCCTTTCCCTTGGAGAGGAACGAAAAATAGTAAAGTGTGGACGTTGCAAACAAATATGGCATACTCGTCAGAGTTGCAAATTTCTAATACCTCCAGAATAATGTAATTTGTAATGCATTTTTTGTAATACAACTATGAATGTTATATATTGAATACATTTGTTGCTTTTTTTGAAATTGCGAATTTCTTACCACTACGATTCAAACTTTAAATAAATATTAATAATTGGCTAGATACTTTCTGAAAATTCATGTCCTAGAGGGAATTCAGGGTCCTTACTACTGTTATGCTTAGAATTCGAGTTCTGAGAAGTAGATTTGGATGGTGTGAGTAGGATTGCATTGAAATTAGTTATAATAAATCTGAAACTCTTAGCCGATATCCTTGTTGACATAACCTGATCCATGTCACAAGTTTAAGTTCTTCACTAAGGTCACTTTCAGTCAATAAGACGTTTATTTCACGGTCAATTGCATGCATGTCACGGTCAATTCCCTTCACTTCACGGTCATTTCCATTCTTTTAATGGTCAATTCCCTTCACTTCACGATCATTTCCATTCATTTCATGGTCAATCCCCTTCACTTCACGGTCAATTCCATGCATTTAACGGTCAATTCCCATCACTTCACAGTCATTTCCATTCATTTCACGGTTAATCCCCTTCACGTCACGGTTAATTCCATGTTTTTTACAGTCAATTCCATGCATTTCATGGTCAATTCCCTTCATTCACGGTCAATTCCATGCATTTCATAGTCAATTCCCTTCACTTCACGGTCATTTTCATTCATTTCATAGTCAATTCCCTTCACTTCACAGTCATTTCCATTCATTTCACGGTCAATTCCCTTCACTTCATAGTCAATTCCATGCATTTCACGGTCAATTCCCTTCACTTCACGATCAATTCCGGCGATTCCCCTTCACTTCACAGTCGATTCCATGCACTTCACAGTCAATTCCCTTCACTTTACGGTTATTTCCATTCATTTCACCGTCAATTCGGATATAATACATACATCATTGTGAATTGAAGGGGAATTGATCATGAAATGAATGGAAATGACCGTGAAGTGAAGGGAATTGACCGTGAAATGCATGGAATTGATCGTGAAGTGAAGCGAATTGACCGTGAAATGAATGGAAATGGCCACGAAGTGAAGGGAATTGTCCGTGAAATGCATGGAATTGACCATGAAATGAAGGGAATTGACCGTGAAATGCATGAAATTGACCGTGAAATGAAGGGGAATCATCGGAATTGACCGTGAAATGTATGAAATTGACCATGAAGTGAAGGGGATTGACCGTGAAATGCATGGGAATGACCGTGAAGTGAAGGGGAATCGCTGGGATTGACCATGAGGTGAAGGAATTTGACCGTGAAATAAATAGAAATGACCTTGAAGTGAAGGAAATTGACCGTGAAATGCATGGAATTGACCATGAAATGCATGGAATTGACCGTGAAGTGAAGGGGAATCGCTGTAATTGACCGCGAAATGAATGGAAATGATTGTGAAATGCATGGAATTGACTGTGAAGTGAAGGGAATTGACAGTGAAATGCATTAAATTGACTGTGAAGTAAAGAGATTTGATCGTAAAATGCATGGAATTGACCAAAAGTGAAGCGAATTGACCGTGAGAAGCGAATTGACCATGAAATGCATGGAATTGACCAAGAAGTGAAGGGAATTGACCGTGAAGTGAAGGGGAATCGCCGAAATTGACCATAAAATGCATGGAATTGACCGTGAAATGCATAGAATTGACCGTGAAGTGAAGGGAATTGGTCGTGAAATGCACGGAATTGACCTTGAAGTGAAACAAATTGACCATGAAATGCATGGAATTGACCGTGAAATGCATGGAATTAACTGCGAAGTGAAGTAAATTCATCGCGGAGTAAATGAAATTATCTAATACACAAACAAATCACAATTCATAATGAAATCACTATTAAGAAGACATCATTTACTACAAAATTATGACAAAATATACAAGACATCGTTTACATCATTTCACCCTGAATGTTTTACAAGACATCATTTACAACAATTTACAGATCCTCCTACAAAATTTCTCGATTCCTCTCATGTCTAAGACAACCATATCATATTTTGTGGTCACTTAGGCAATCATAGGCTATTGAGTTCCTAAAGCTGGGAGTGAATTGCTATAAGTCTCCCTGACAAAATTTGATCGCTGCACAAAATATTGATATATTTCATGACAAAAATGCCACAATCATATCCATTCATCTTCTTTGGTATATAAGTCTCTTCTCTGACCGTTTAAATCTTCCCATCTAACGCAGACATATCTCCTGTGGCATGGAATAATATAGGCAAGCCCTCCTTCATCAGCTCGATATGTTCCCTGTATTGATTGAGTGTCCTCAAATATAAACTGTTGAGTATAACAATTTCTCGGTCTCGAGGGTGGATGACCATCAGGGACCAATGACTGTTGGCGTAGTTGACTGGTACGTATACCTGTCCATGTTTGACAAGATAAGATATCATTATAAAAATTATAAAAATGGGTACACCTAGCATTGATAACTTGTAATGATACCATTACCTGTTCATACTGTCACATGAGCTTCTGCCCTTCACGAGGTTTTACAATGCCATGAACAATGAATTTCTCTACTTGTAATAATGAACGTGCTTCGTCGCTGCCAATATCCCGGTACATTCTCAATATCGACATTTCCATATCGATACATGGCTATTACAGACAACATACTAAATTAGCACATATATCATATAATGAAATAATATAATAACCATGATCCAATTCATACAGTTACCAGAAAAGATGTCGGACAGAACTTGCAGTCCTTTGTATATAAAGTAGGAAATGAACTGTGCCTTCTCTCCAAGAAATCGACGTACTTGTCAATAGCCTAATCAATAAAGATGACGAATTAAGCTCTTGTCTAATATAAGTGTTGAATAACCATAGATGTATGTGTGTGAATTACTTACCACACTATCAATCCATGCATTTTTCTCCCATATGGTCCTGAACCAAACAAATTTCGTCGAATCTTTGTTTGTGTTGGCCCAACTATCCAATTCATGTAGTTCGTCCTCCGATATTATCCTAAATGGATCAATCTTAGCCTAGAAGGGTATTAGAGAAGTACACAATTCTCTCAGTTTCTTAGTGTCAGCAGCATTGCTTGGAGTTGTTTGAATGGCAGAGATGGAAGTGAATGGAGAACGCTTGTAGATAGACGGCTTCACCACCCTCTTAGTTCTCCTCTTATATACTGGAATGGAATCTAGTGATTTCTCACATATATCAACGTCTAACGCATCTAAATGTTGAACATCCACCTCTCTGCTCCCTTGGTCCCTACCTTCCAATTCCTCATCTTCCTTCTCAAACTCTTCCTTCTCCTTCTCTAACTCCTCATTCCAAAACTGCGTTTTCTCTATAAGAAATGCCTCCATCTGTTTCTTTAACTCCACCTTACCCTCCTCCAACTCTTCCTTCTCCTTCTTCAACACCTCATTTTTTATCCTCAGTTCTTCCTTCTCCCTCATTAGCATTTCCCTCTCCATCTTCAAAACCGCCTTCTCATTCAACTCTTTCATCTCTAACCTCAAGGCTTCTTTCTCTTTTAGCATTAGTTCTATCTCCTTGAGTACTACTTCTCTCTCCCTCTCCATCGATTCTTCTCTCTCTTTTACCATGCGTTCCCTCTCATCTAATTATTTTTTCCTTTAGCTTCAACTCTTCACCATCTCTCTCCAACTGAATCCTTTTCGCCTCTAGCTCCTCCCTATCCTCCCTCGACTCCCCAGTCAATTGCAATCTCACTCCCTCTCCCTCTCCCTCATCACCACTCTCTTCCTCTCCCCCTTCTTCTCCCTCTTCCTATCCCGATCTCTCTTCCATATCTTCATCATCTTCATCTTTAATGCCCTACAAAATGAAGCAATGTATGTATCAATTATATAACATATTAAAGTAAATATAAAATATCAACATAAAAGAAAACATTTATGACATCTTACGTCAAATCTATCATGGACCAAACGAACGACCTTCGTCTCCAGCTCTTCAATGGTAGGCTCTAAGATAAGAACTATCTTAGTTTGTAGGAGAACATCTTCATGTTCATGTACAGAAACATATATATATATAATTTAATGAGTGACTACCTAGCTTCATAGAAATTGACTTACATCTTCACTCTCTAGTATTTGATGAATCTTCTTATACCTCAAACTATTTCATCCCTGATATTGTATGAATCTTGGAATTTGGGAGGGAACGTATGAAATGATACATTCTCGGAGAGCTGGTACCCTCTCAAGGGCCCATATCTATTACAATGAAATGGCAAAATGATCTTAAATAATTATAGTTTCGTATAAATTATAAATTTAAATAGACAAGGAAAGAATCCTTACTTGTAGGGGAAATATATAACCGGTGACATTGTATTGAAACCCATACGATGCCATCAAGGCACTCTCGATCCCATCAATCATCGTCTGGAAGGCCAAATACCCTAAGGGTAGATATTAAAGTCTTCCAACGAGTCCACAAGGTCGATAAAGTCTATACAACATATAATATTCATGTCGGTTTCCATAACAAACCACTCTACACATAATATTAGGGCTACCTTTACGACATTTTCGTGCTTATTGCTATTAACTATCCTATTAAACACCTCCTGAACATGCTTCTTTAGGATAGGATATTCATTGAAGTATTTCTCTCTTATTGACTTCTTCGAACGATGGATATTGGGTATGGAGAGGTCACCAGTCTTCTACCCTGTTATTAGGGTGAAGTCCATCTCGAAAAGTTTTAAATGGTTTCCCTATATCTTGAATATAAGATTGCCTCTATATCTCTCAATAAGAGAATGAAAAAATGCTCGTATAAACCTAAATGATGGAATGTGTAATAAAAATGAGAATGAAGTTTGCCTAAATATATTTAATCTACTATTATTCTTCTCCAAACCACTCTTTATGCTATTAAACCACCATGTCAATGAACATCTGCATAACAGGGTAGGGGCCGACTCGCCAAATCCCTTACACAAGGGTTTGTCATCTGTAAGGATGAATTGAAAATTATATCAACGATAACATTAAATATTTAATGAAGCATAATGTGAAAGTTGACTTGTTGTAGTGAAAAATCATAAAGAATGGTGTGAGTTTGCCAAGTCAACAGTCAGTTTTTGGCGATTTTCAAATGAAAGTATAAGACTTATAAGTGAATTTTCACAAGTTTTGGGCATGTTTCACTCATTTATCTGTTAATTTCATGAAGTTATCTGTAAATTTATATAAGGTTGTCGGTGAAAAAGATGTCAATATTAAGCAGTCATCTATCATTTTGACAAATTCCATGTCAAAGTGGACAACTCATAGGTGACATTCAACAAGTCTGCGGCTAATTTCACTTAGTTATCGGTCAATTTTCCAAGTTATATGTTGCATTTTGGCTCGAGAATGTCGTGAAATAGACCGTGAGTGAATTTGACTGAGGACTGAAAATGACCGTGAAGTGAAGGGAATTGACCGTGAAATGCATGGAATTGTCTGTGAAATGAGTGGAATTAACCGTGACGTGAAGGGGATTGTCTGTGAAATGCATAGAATTAACCGTGAAGTGAGGGGGAATCATCGGATATGACTGTGAAATGCATGGAATTGATCGTGAAGTGAAGGGAAATGACTATGAAATGAATGGAAATGACCATGAAGTGAAGCGAATTGACCGTCAAATGCATGGAAATGACCATAAAGTGAAGGGGATTGACCGTGAAATGCATGAAATTGACCGTGAAGTGAAGGGGAATTACTGGAATTGATTGTAAAATGCATGGAATTAACTATGAAGTGAAGGGAATTGACCGTGAAATGAATGGAAATGACCATGAAGTGAAGGGAATTGACCGTGAAATGCATGGAATTGACCGTGAAATGAAGGGAATTGATCGTGAAATGAATGGAAATGACGATGAAGTGAAGGGAATTGACCATGAAGTGAGTTATATGTTTCTTGTAGCTGTGAGTTGAATTTCACTTAGTCCTCAGTCAATTCCATTCACTTTGCGGTCATTTTAAGTCAGTTCACGGTCAATTTAACTCAGTCCATGGTCATTTTAGCTCATTTCATGGTCATTTTAGCTCAGTTAACGGTCATTTTAGCTCAGTTCATGGTCATTTTAACTCAGTTCATAGTCCTCATCAATAACTCAGTGGGTCCTCTGTTTATTAACTTAGTCGGTGGTCGGTCTCTTTCACTCTGTCTTCGTTTAGTTTCACATCTCATTTCGTTCTTTGTTTCAAAAACCCTAAATGTGGGCCATTTGAGCATTAAATTTGCTCATTTATTAGGACATGCCATACCAGTCAGTGTTTAAAAAAAAAGAAAATGGATTGTGGACTGTGCATAGATATAGTATAATATACAGTGGGGTTCACATAAAGAAAGCAGGGATTTGAATATACCTGCCGTTCGAAGCTTCTTAGATGGGGGGGGGGGGGGAATCATTTTCATCTTATCTTGGGTTCACAAAAGTCAAAAATGATGTGTGTGGGGTGTATGTTCTTGACCAGATAAAGGTATAGCGAAAATGAAGCTTTTACTCTTAGGGTGGACATCAGAAAAGGGGAAAGAATAAAGCAGTAAAGAGAGGGTTTTACTGCTAGGGTGGATAGTCATAAAGGGGGAGAAGTAATTAGAAAATAAGATTCTTCGGCTAGGATGAAGGATCAGGGAGAGGAAAGAAGAAAAAGCTAAATTTTAGAAGGAGATGCGACTGGCAGCGTTCGAAGGTGCATATAGTAAAAGCAGGGGCATTTTTGACCTTTGAAAAGCTGTTCGTACAGCTAGGGCTTATTCTTGGAAGTTAAAAATAAATGGGCTTAAAAAGGTTCGTGGGCCATAAGTGGGTCGTGCAGTAGGAAATTTCTCCCATATCAGGGTAGATTAGATATTTGGCAGCCTGTTATGTGCCCACCATGTTATATATGTGAAATCTACTCCAACCATCAGGTTCTATCTACAATTCTAGGCCATGGAAAAAAGTAAGTGGCTAGATGCACAACTCAAGTGGGCCACACCGCAACGGCAACATGTACCACCCGTATGTTTTTATGTGAGTCTCTTGGATTTATTTTTCATTAAATCCGTTAATCATGTGTAGCTCACCGAGATGGACTGCAGATAAAAGTCCATAGTACATGAACTTTAAGAGCGATTTCCTCATTGATGTGACTACAGGAGTTATATATGTCTCGGACGATGTGGCTATAGTTCTCAGTGAGGCTGCTCTTCTGCATGTATGGTAGCCCCTGGTAGTTCTCCGTGAGGCTAATCTTTTGCATGTATGGTGGTCCACAGGACTTTTCTATGAGGCTGATCTTTTGCATGTATGGTTTAAAAAAGGGTTCAAACCCGATGGATGGAGTAGTTTACATGTAGAACTTAGTAGCCCTTCATAGAATTGCGTAAAATAAGTGTCATAGACTATTCGAGTTTGCCTGTGTATTGTAGGGATTGAACACATGTAATTGTTGGATGTGGACCCCATGTGGTGGTCCCACCAAAATGCCCATACCTGTGGTGAGTCAAAGATTACTTGCACATGTGTTAGGCTCTAAACATAGTAATTATGTAGTTGATTGGTGGGAGTGATTCTTGCCTTAATGGTGGGCAAGATTTCACTCCACAATTGACTAAGGCTCCTTGCTAAAAAGCCTACATTTAAAGCTAGTGATCCAAGAGGAGAATCGCATCTCAAAGAATCATTTCTCTCGAAATAGGTTTCTCTATCAAAGTATACAAACCTTCGCACATCCACTAATGAGGGTAGGCCGACCTTGGTTCGTCGTTGCGTGTACCATTCATCTTTGTTAGAGTTGTGAGAGGGGTGGAGCACTTTATCGTTCCCTTATACAACATATATATATATATATATATATATATATATATATATATATATATATATATATATATATATATATATATATATATATATATTAAGAGTTTGTTCAGGTCATCAGTGCAAGTCTAACGTGATATAAATTGCTTGATGTATATCTATAATACGATTAAGGATTGACTTGATGTGTACAACCACATGATCAACGTGATTGATACGATTAGTGTGATCTTTATAACTATGTATAACAAAAAAGATTCCTTTGAAAATTAATAATGTGATTGAGGATAAACTCGATGTGTACAACCACATGATCAACATGATTGATACAATCAACATGATCAGTGTAACTATATATGTAGATCTGTAATATGATTGAGGATTAACTAGATCTATGTATCCCCATGATCAACGTGATTGGTATGATCAACATGATCGGTATAACCATATAGATCTGTAATGCGATTAAGTATTGACTTGATTTGTACAACCGTATAATTAGTGTGATTGGTACAATCAATGCAATCAATATAACCATGTAGTTCTGTAATGTGATTGAGAATCAAACCGATTTGCATAATTGTATGATCAACGTGATTTGCATAACCATGTAGATCTACAATATGATTGTAGAATGATGCAATCTGTGTAATTGCATGAATAGATTGATTTGTTCAACCATGATATTATAGATCTATAATGTAATTACATACCCATAGTGATTATAAAACTATAATGTGATCATAAAACTATAGTATCTATATACCTAATATGCAATTGAAAAATCAAAGGGGAAGAAAATCTATAATGCATTTTTTGAACAACGATTATACTAGGGGTCCTTTCAAAGGTCCAAGGAAAATTCAATGTGGTCCATCTTCATTAAACAAGTGGGAGCAATAGCTCCTCATCTATTTTGGACATTTTGAGAATAATCAACAATCAATCCAATGAGGCAATTAAGATCGGATTGGAGTGTTCTACCTCACCACCAAGTGACCCTTTTGACCTATGACCCTCTTAGGGTTGGTAGCTAACCATTCTTAGGAACGTTGAAAGTTTGTATAAAATGAACTTTTGCAAACTATTTTAATTGTGATTATTTATCTTGAGCAAAAGGATTATAATGGCCTCAAAAAATGTAATTATTGATCTCAATAAGGGAGAGAAGCTTAACAGGAAGAATGATGACAAGTGGCATCGTAAGATCCAATACTTGCTAGATGATCAAGGTGTCATTGAAACTTTAATGACTATGAGGAAACAATGACTCAGTATCACCGTGACTTATAGGCATTTCAGAATTGGATTAAACAAGAACGTCATGTGCGCTTTACCATTTTAAACGTTATGTGAGATGATTTGATTGGAGAATTCAAGGAATCAAGACGACTAAGGAGATGTGGGATTCCTTACACATTTAATTTACTGGCACGAGTGCTATTAGGTTGCTTGCTCTTACCTTGGATTTTGCAACATGTAATATAGATATGATAATGCCCAAATATTACATATTTATCCTCTCAATTATATTAGTTTTCTTGGTGTTTAGGTTCTAAATTGATATAATTATATATGTTTTCTACATGTGAGGAGATTTTGGACTCAAAGAAGAATACATGCTTAAAAGAGTATATTAAAGCTCAAAAGAATGATCAATTCATACTGAGCTGGTCACTCATTCTTTGAATATATAACCGTACAAATATGAATGTGATTTAAAAGATACTTATGTTTAGATTGATGAGGGGCATGATACAGACATCAGGGATGCATGGCTGTATCTGCTCCAAGAGAAGCTGCATGATCATGCAGTTCAAGTTTAGTTGCATTTTTAAAAAAAAATCTATTTCATATGTTTAATTATTTCCTTTCTATACTTGTTAGCATTGAGACATTGGTTTGTATAAACCCCATGGGTAACTGCTTATATATTCTAAATGTGTATGTAAACTTTCTTTTATGTTTGATTTGTTTCCTGCTAAATTACTAACTCCGAAAAAGAAAAGAAAAGAAAAGAAAATATACATAACACTTGAGTTTTCGAAAAATGAGTTGTATGCTCGGGTTTTGGGAACCGGGGCATTACACTAACCCTTAACTCAAAACAACCCTAAACCTCTATATGATCATGCCCTAATAGGTAAACCCTTGATTAATCATCCCATAGCCTTAAGACTCCCATTTGAACATTCTTAGAAAGGCTATAGAGGTCTCGAGATAGTGTTAAACCAAACTACCTAAACACAACAAACTTATAGGTGCTATCAATCGATCTCTGATTAATTGGTTGATCAATCAATTGATCCTTGATTGATCATGATCGATTGGTCTCGAGCGATCGAACATGAGTCAAATCTTCCAGCAACAAATTCATTAAAATGTTGGATTTACAACGATCGATCGATGTATCGTTGGATCGATCGAAGGGGAGTTTGATCGATTGATGACTCGTATCGATCGATTAAACTGGCCAATTTCTGCACATTTTTTACTATTGGAACTTGGTTACTATATATAGGGCATTCGTTAGTTGGGCATAAAGGGGGATTTTTACATAAATAGAGGCTATGTGTTTACCCACTCATACCACACATCTTAGACATCAATCCAAAGAGTTTGATACCAATTTTCTTGTGATTCTTAATCCAAATTACTATTCCATGCTCCTATTTGAAGATGTAGATGAAATCTCACCTTTTTAGAGATTAGGCACTATGCTTATAGTCAAATCATTGTCTAAACTCTCTAGAAGACCATTTTAGGTGAATCCTATAGGAATTACAATATTCTTGTGTTGTAGGAGATTTACCCAACCTCTTCAGCATTAGTCACATCATTAGCACATCATATATAAGGCAAACGACCTTAGGAGCCGAAGCATCATCATCAACGATCGGGGGAGCATTTGAGAAGTAGATTCAAGCATGAGAGAGCTTTAAAGAAGAGAGTCAAGTATATCGCTACAAAATGGGCTGAATCTGGTAAGTTATAAATGGTAAGAGTCCTCACACTCCTTCATTGTGTAAGATTAAGCATAGATTTTGTGACCCAAATTCGAATAGGTTCTTGTGCAGGACATAGGATCTTATATAGGGCTAACTTCATTGGACAGGGGTGCATATGTGTTAGTCTTTATGGGTGCCTCTAGAGGGAGTAAACGTAAGTCTTTAGAGTAGGACCGAGGTTATTGGTTAATCAATAGAAAACTAATTAAATTCTCTTGAGGGAGCCTCCGATGGGAGTATACACTAGGTCCTTGTGTAAGACTGTAAATGTCAAAGGTGAACTTGAATTAAAACCTCTGATTGTGAATATCGGTACACTTAGGGAGAGTGCATCTGCCGGGAGTGGAGTAAGGAAATTAAACCACTATACATGCTTGTATTTTAGATTTTCAGATGACCACATTTCAAATTATGCTTATGTGATTGTCTAGTTGAATTATATGAATGCCTAATTAGATGAACGCGAGGATTGAAATAGTTAGCACATTCCACATACATGTATATTATCGTTTATAGATTAGTTACCTAATTGGTATATCTTGTGTAGTCTATGTGATTGGATCTACTATTGGCTTGGAAGCCTTAGTGTTAATTGCTTTAGTTTGATTTGACATATTAGTCTATGTAAGAAATTATGTGTTAATTAACATAAATTTTAATTAGTCCTGTTCATCCCCCGACTTCCACTCTAAAACATAGGCATTATTTTCTTAGCTTCGCGAAGCTTTTGCATGGCATGGTAGACTAATCCATGCAATTTCATGCATGATTACCAAGCCTTTATTAATCTCTATTGAAATGATAGTATTGGCAAAGCCATAATACCTTAATTATAATAGGGCCAAATAGATAGGATCGCATGACTTGTCATCAGCGTCCCAAGATCCCAAATTGGGTACGTTCTCTAACATAACCGAATAAGGGGTCAAATGGTAAGGATCTTAATATCCAATAATAAAATCAACACGTTAATAGGTCATCACCCAAAATCAATGATGGTAGGCTTGTCACCTTCATTGGCGTGCAAGACTCACTATAATATTACCAAATCATTATAGATCAAAGACAACAAAAATATAATATCCGATACCACCATGCTAGGCTCTTAAGCTTCATTATGTAGGATTCAATGCTTAAGGCTCTTAGTGGGGCTTGTCACGCCCTAGACTCGGTAACCGGACTCATAAGGAACCCGATGGCCAGTTCTAGCCGCAACAGCCTCCGTAGTACCCCATTCTCGGCTCTTAAGGCAGGTTCCGATCCTGGGATCCTATAAGGAGGATTTTCATAACAGTATAATCATTTTAATACGAGCATACCCAAGATCACAACAAGTATATCTGAAAATAACAAAGGGCACACATCACAAAATCCACTAAGAATTTAAACTTTTATAAGTTTATATCAGGCCTAAAAGGACATACATCAGATAATAAGAAAAGAGAGAAAAGTCAGCAGCACTGGGTCTTCAAGCTCAGCTCTAATCCATGCTTTGCCACTCTATGACACCTACCTAGGATCACCTGCACGCATCAATCATGCATAAGCTTATAGAAGCTTAGAGGGTGGTGAAAGTGTGTGTCAATGGTGCACAGAAGAATAGTAGGAGGTATAAGGAAATAACATGCTCAATGAGAATATCATTACTTTACCAAGGCTTATCATGAATACCATGCAATGAGTACTGGACGCCAAACCAATGCAGTGTATGAAGGGGGTTTACACAGCCAATGCTAATGCGATGCAAGTAATGCCAGTGCTCATATCCAATCCACATATCAAAAACATTTCCAATCATAAGAAAATGACCGGGGTCTATTACACTGCTGAATGATTACCGTTCTACAGACCCGCATAGTCAAACGAGTGCAAGAGACCTCACTACCTGCCTGTGGACACCCAATCACCAACAAGGCTTGACGGTAGTGGACCCATTTCACGAGCTGGTCAGACTCAGCCTAATAATGTCCTCCCTCACAGGCGGATAAGGCCACATCCTTATCTAACCGACTACACGACAGTGGGAGTCACGACCTATTGGTGTAAGGCCCTCATGTGCTCATGTTTTCACCCGGTCACAGCATTGGAGCAGATCCTTGGTACCATTGAAGTTTTAAAAATTTCACCCATGGGCATCCTATGCACTTGGTATGCTTAAATATCATTTCTGGTGTCCACACGTCCAACCATCCACGAATATCCCTGTGGAGACAAGACCCTGATGAAGCGAGGGAGAATGTCGATCATACTATGCAATGTCAGATGCATGAATCACATAAACAACCATGCATCATACCTAAACATCCAACATGCTCAAGAGAGGAAAACTCCATCTCTCACAATATCTTGCCCAATGGCATAACCATGACCAATCACATCTCAGCCAAGCATGCATATGATGCGTATGGGAGTGGGCCATGAAGATGAATAAGAAATGCCAATGCGATGAAGATTTTCTCCCCTCCTCACTAGTAGGGTCTAGGTACTTAGACCGTTTCTCAAAAGGAATGCAACCTCAATGGGGGCCCAATAGCCTGGGATAGCCCATGAGACTAGATGGATAATGGCATGGCCCTAAATAATAAGAATGGGCCTAGCAATGGTCTATGGTGGACCTTTAACCACCCATAAAAGCAAGAATGGGCCTAACAAGGGCCTAGAGGGGCATATCAAGGTGGGCATTCAACCACCATTATCCCCTTAAGGTGGCTTAATAATAATCTACCAAGGATCAAGGCCCGTGGCCTGAGCATCACCATAAGAAAAAGATGGGCAGCTATATATATATATATATATATATATATATATATATATATATATATAGATACATCACATGTTGGGCCTCGATAAAGTGGCCCCAGGCTACACATAATTCATAGGCCCAATAGGGGCAATATACAACCAAATCCATATGCAATAATATGGGCCATAAGGAAGGTTAGGGCCCAAACATAAGGGCTACCAAGTCCATACGTTGTGGTGGGCATAGTGGGCAACCCATTACTCCAACACATGAGCGAGAATTATATTCAAGATAAGCAAGTTGGGCCTTACATCCTAGCCCAAGAATTTAGTTATTTTGGTAGGCAACCAAGGGCCTAACCACTCATACATTCTAGCCCACTAGCCCAACATAATACCATGGAGAATACAGCCCAAGAATCCATTGGGCCTATTTAAAGGGTTCCAGCCCATTTGGGCTTACAAGGAGTCCAAAAATCTGATTACATATAAATACCCATATAGCCCAAACAAGGTGAGCCTCAATGATGCATTAATTAAACCCAAAATTTAAGGTGTAAAGGAATGAATTATCCTATAAAATTGTCACAATATGGTGGGTTATATAACACATCTAGGTGGGCCCATAAGGTACGCTGGAGGGCCAGCAAGGCTGGACGCCCCAGCTTGGGCGTCCCTACCTGATGAGCCACTCTAGGCCGCACCACTAGTACTACAAGGGCCCGATGGCTCTGAAATTTTACAGAGTGACACTTTAATAGGTGGGATATGCCCCCACAAAATTTCAAGATTTTTAGACACCTAAAAATATTTTAATTAATTTAAATAAGATGGTCTATCCAGAAAATCGAACTGACCTGGACGTCCCAACGTGGTGGGCCAGTCCGGCCCTTGCCATGGTGCGCACAGGGCTCTACTAGCCCCAAAAATCTGTAGATGGGTCTCATCATTGGTATGAAACCTCCCTGTAAATTTTCATAATTTTAAAAAATCCAAAAGTATTTTAATAAATTTCAGAATTCCAACCTATACAGGGTGGAATGCTGCTGGAAAAATAGCTGTCCACTGTCCCGAATTTGGGTCATACAAATGGGTGGGTTCTGGACCTCCAAAATTCCTGAAATTTGGGTCCAAGGTCCCTCATTAAACTTAAAATAAGGTGGGACCTATAAATATGGCCCACCTTCCTAGAAACTATTTTTAAAAATTTGTTTTTATGGAACTATGCTGCTGGACTGCACAGCAGGAATTTCTGGCAACCCACTATATTGGCCCACTATTTTGGATGCCCAAATGGGGTCCATTGGCCCTAAAAGTTTTTAGGTATGTCATAACATGGTGGGGTCACATTTTTATAAAATTTTATAATTTTTGAAGTAGTATAAGTATTTTATTTAAATTCAGAATTACAATCTGTCCAGAATTTCTGCTAAGTGCAGAATTCTGAATAGATCATGGTTGAGCACCCAATGGGGTAGGCCCTGGATGTCCAAAAATTGAGGAAATTAAACATTATCTCATATATTTAGTACAATGTGGGGTCCATCAAAGTGGCTCACCTGATCAGAAACTATTTTAAAATTTTACATTTTCAAATTACAACCTTGCTAGAATTACAACAGAAAACCCAGCAAGTACCCATATTGGCCCACCCTTTTGGGGACCCAAATGAGGTCAATTGGGGCTGAAATTTGGCATGCTTATAGGTGGGATACTCATATTCAAAAATTATATTTCCCTTGGTATACAATTCCCCACCAAAAGCCCCAAATCCTAGCCTCAAGTCGGCCCAAAAATCTGTCCAGACATATTTGGACAGCAACATGTAATAGAAAGAATTAAAATATAAACATTGTTTTTCTTGGGATTTAACCCCAGGAATTTGTGTGGTGGACCACCCCAGTGGGCCCCACAAATTTTCAGACCTTCCCCATCATCAAATACCCCTTGTATGTGTCCCATTTAGGTGAATTTTGGGGCCACATGTCTAAGGATGGACCGCTATGGGCGTCCAAGCTCCATGGTTGGTTTGGATTTTTGTTGGCCTACAAGGTGGGCCACACATGCAAGATCAGAATTCTATCATTAAAAAAAATAAAAAATCCGCCACAAGAAGAGGGGCTCCGCCACATTGAGGCCCTCCCCTTCATCAATCATACCATACATTCCTTCTATTCATATGTTACAATAAAGATCTACCACATGCATGTCCTAGATTTAAGATCAATGGTTAGGATGCCGTCCCAACCATGATTCTAAGGTCTAGATGACCTATTATGCTATTGAATCCAAGTAATCCTCCATAATGGGGGCCAATAGAGGGAAAACCCCATGCATGGGCATGCATGCATCAAATAGGCCATTTGGCCACAACTAAGGGATGATGTAGGATCTCCACCATTGATTAGTGGGTCCTACACTTCCCATAATAAAAAAAGAGATCTAAGAATATGAAAATAGAAATCCTAAATCCTAGGAGTACACCCACCATCGATTGCTCCAAACTTGGACCTCCTAGCTCTTAGTGTACCAAGGGATCCATATTAATGGGTGAGATTGGATTTAGATGGTTAAATTTAGAGGATTAAAGGGGAAATGGGGTTGGAATGGAGGGAAGATGGGTTGGAATAATGGAGGGAAGTTACTAGGGAAGAAGAGAAGAGAGAGAAATGAGAGGGAAAGAGAGAGAAACCTCTTTTATGCTAAGTAATCATTACTTTCTTACCTTGGTTAGAGAGGGGAGATGATTACAAGTAGGGAGTTACAACCAAAGTTGTAAGTTTAATAGGTTAGTAGGCATGTGGGTGGTGTTTGGGTGGTGGGTAGTGTAGGTTATGGAATTTTGGGTGGTGTTGGGTAGTGTGTTGAAACTTGTGCATTAGGGATGGGACCATCTAGAAAAACGTGCACACCACTCCTAGGTGGGCCATGTGATCATGATCAAGGACAATAACATGAGATACATACAACTTATGATCTATACATCGGATGGACACATAAGATGCATCATTGGAACTGCAATGACGATGCGATCGCAATGGCATAGTTTTCGGGTCGATTCGAGTCGGGTCTACGTGACCGAACTCAAGGATGACCGCAAACATTACCTGAAGGTTGCGGGTCACCAGAATTTGACCGGTAGGACCGCGAGACCCAAATAAATGAAATACATACTCACACACACACATACACACATGCGAACTCGGGTCGGGTCTCACAGGGCTTGTCACCTAGCAAAGGCCAACAACTTAGTCAAAGTGTCTCATACCACCATGTCACTCAGGAGACTTAGTATGTATGACTGTAAGTGATTGCACGACAATGGTGATCGTGGTATTCGAGGTTCCATAGGATGTTTGGTAATGTTCAACACAATTATGATCGTCTTTGAATCAAGCTATTTCAGTGGATCAAGTGAACTTTGACAAGACTGGCTAGGCCAAAGTTGGTCAGCTGTGTGTTACCCAAATCGACCGAACAAGTCTGTGACAGCCAAACCCTACGTAGGCAGTCCACACATTTATGGTTTTTCAGAGGCTTATCTAAAGTAATTGCAGACATATAATCTCCTAAACATGTTAAGAAGTACAAATTCATAACATAACAACAATTTCATTACTTAGACATTTAGCCAAATACTTGACGTACGAGACACACAGCTTCACAGTTTCATAACATCAAGTCCATATGGATAATAAGTACATACAATGAAACACTTATGTATTTAAATTAACCCACATAACATATTAATCATAACCAAAGCAAGATCCTAACATTTGAAAAGGGAAAATCTACCCATAAACACAAAATTTACTAATTGAAACTATCGTGGGCTATTATATGCTAACTTAGAAGAATAGTCCTCACCCGACATACAATTCAATGTACTCACGACTTCTAGGGTTAGGGATTTCAAGAAACTCTTAAATTCCTACATGAATTTCAAATTAAAGTCAATTAATCTCAAGAAAACTCAAATTAGTTTCTAATTTTCACAATAGGAGGTTAACATACTTTCAATTACTGCAAGGCTTCGATCAATCGGAAAAAACTACAATAAAATTCATGAAATCTATGAAAAACTCCTCCAAATTCTAAAATAAGAAATTATTGATTTTCTAACCTTTTTAGGGATGTATTTCCTATTTATATATTTTTTTTAGATAGGGCAAGAAGAGTCAGGCAACTCACACTCGATATAAGTTATGTGATTCTGGGTATCGTGTTAGACACTTGATCTAGGGAAACTGTCAACCCCACTAAGATGAACAATTTTGTATAGTTTCAGGATCAGTGGGCCACCAACGAGTGGTTTGGAGCTCTTTTGGGCATTTTGGGCACTTTTAGGGTCATATGGGAAATAGAACTTCATAGGTCTTTATAATAAGTTTGTAGCGGACATTGATAGATCTAAGATGGAGTTTAGAAGGTGCATTTATTTGCTACATAAGGGCATTTAATAGAATTAGTTCAGTTCTCTAGTGGTAATATACGTGTATTTACTTGAGTCGAATACGATCAAAATGCGGGTCGTTATAGTTCAACCCTTTCATGTTGGGTTTAGCCCTTTCACTTTAAGAAATACTCTTTTCTTTTCTTTCTCAACTCCATGACTTCCCTTGAGTAACAATGCTCGATTTTCATAGGTTTACGTACGCCCCTTGTATTGCCCTTCCCTTGAAATAGACCTCTTCTAGGAAAACTGGAAACCTGAATATTTCCTTAATACCTTCCTGTAATGATAGAAATCCCTCCTTTAATAGAACATAAATTTAAGGATTAGTTGTTGAATGGTGTAGTCATATACATTACATACATCATGACATGGCTTGCTAGAATTGAATTAATAACTGCATTATAAATGCTTGAGAATTACTTTCATCTTTATAACATTCATACCATTACTTTATTTAGAATTACTTTTAGATGGATAATATATCAATAAGGCATGACTAATTTGGTCACCGGTGTGTATGGTTGATTTGCTTCCTCTCTGGATAGGTTAGGTGAGCATGGTTGATTTGTGATAGGTTCTTGATGTCTCGAGCCATGTGACATCTAATCGTTCCATTTGTTTATTGAGCATGGTTGATTTGCTTGGTTGTATCGGTAATGCATGGTTGATTTGCCACCTCATTGGACCAGTTAGATGAGCATAATTGATTTTCAATAGGTTCCTAATGTCTAGAGTCATATGATGTCCTAGTTATTGTACATGTCTTGTCGGACCGGTTAAGTGAGCATGGTCAATTTGCGACAGGTTCTTAACTTCTAACGTCATGTAAGATCGTGGACATGTGAATTTTTGTACATGACTCGCTGGACTGGTTAGGTGATCATGGTTGATTTGTGATAGGTTTCTAATATCAAAGCCATGCGAGTTTGTAGATATTTAATTGATAGAATGCACTCATACATTCAATATTACAAACATGATATCATGTTAATCATGCTTCATTCATGAAATCTTTATAGGGATTCCATTCTATTATGTTACTCTATTAATATTCTGCCAACCTTATTATCATGTCAACTTTTTTTGTTATTGAATCAGCTCATATCTATATCAATTGGAATTTTACTATGGTGGATATGATCGCATTGGTGTTCACAACCCCAAGTATAGGATCGCGATGTAGTAATAACTCGTGAGAACGAGGTCAAATCCATAGGGACTAAACTTGTACGTATTCTGAAAAGAATTAGAACTAGAACTAGAACTAGAAAAAGATCTAAATCTAAATATGGAATAAAAAAAAAGTAATTGTGAAAGATTTATCAAATATCAAAAGTGAACTAGAGTGTCAAGGATCTACTTGCAGTGATTAGGGAGCCCTCTTACTTGATTCAAGTACCACAATTGGAATTGGAATCCTATCCTATGCAATTGGAAGATATAACAATTAAGATCAAATTTGAACTTTCCTTGACCTAATTCTCAATGGAGGAGAATTGTGATAATTGGAAGGGATTCCATCACCAAACCATGCCCATGGGACGATGGCCAACAACAAGATTTATCAATCCCACAATCTCAAAATCAGGAAAAGAAGATACTCAAAGCTATTGCAGATCTACTGTAATTTGAGTCACAATAAACCATTAAAAACTTAAAGTATTCATTAAATATCAAATTAGAATCAAAGAAGGTTCAACATAAACATGAATCAAAGCAAGAGAGACATCCCATCATGCTACAAGCTTCATCTCTTAGCTCTAGCTAAGAGGTTTAGCCAACCATAGATATGATTGGACCAAAGTCTCTTAAGAAAAACATGAATACAACTAAGGAAGAAGAAGAAAAACTCTTGAAGACGACTTCTCCACCCTTTTGCTCTACTCCTTAAACCCTATAAGATGCTTTAGAGCATCCTGGGGAGTCCTATTTATAGTTGTGGAACTCCAACTTTCACACATAGTTGGAAAACTTTAGAAACCGCCTCAAATTTACGTAGTTTGCTAAAATAAACTTCACTCTGCGTAGTTTGAATAGACTTCACTCTGTGCAATTTCACAGAATGACCCAGAGTTTCAGAATATGCTTTTTCAGGACGATTTTAGGATTCCTTTTCTTTACTTCAAATCTTTTATTCTCTTCATTCCTCACTTGATTTTCTAGGATATTTGGCATGTGAATTCTTCAATCTTAGTCTCCTAAGATCCATCTCTTACCTTGATGATTCTTGAGCATTAAATCCATGCTTTTAGCACCCTTTTCAATCTAAGCTCTTAAATTCACATTGTAACACAAACATGAGTGAAATAGAACATTAAGCATTATCTTGTTCATAAAACCAAGATATAAATGGAGAATAATATGCAATATTTGACCCTCAACACAATCCTCAACCAGCATTTTGCTAGTCCCGAGCAAAGTATGCGTGAAATAAATCTCAATGCTTAATGTTGAAAACCTCTCTATGAAAATAATCTTTCATATACCCAAGTATGAATGGGTAGAATTAAGTACAAAAGTGGGGTTTTGAAAACTTAGAACCGAACCACATAAGCAACTAATCAAGTAAATTCTTTGTCCATTAAATCGAGCATAATTTGCATATCAAGTTTTTCAATGTGCTCAGTGAAAATCAACTTACTTTATGTATGAATACTATTAGTTCATCATATTAGCCATACTCATCACTTCAAGATCAGTTTCAAACTTAAGTACTGATTCCGAACTTATCCCATTTTCCTTCTTTTTCCAATCTTTGATTTTATATCGACGGTTAATTTTTTATTTATTCATTTTATTTTTACATTTTTTTTTTCATATTTTTCATTCTTTTTATTCTTTTTCATGACCTCTTTGTCGATCTCCTGTTTTTTTTTAACTGGTTCTTTTCTTCTTTTAAGGTGGATAAATTCTCCAGACTTAATTCCCACCATTTATCAATGATTCACATACTAACAATCAGAACTTCTAGCATGTCTTATAAAAGATAAATTGAATATGTCTTGTGATTTAAATTAACATGATATTCAAACTCTCTTAATCAATTGTGCACAAGAGCTTAGGTGATAGATTATTTAGTTGATCAAACTCCAACAATCCAAAATTCAATCTCTATTTTTATCAGACCCAATGCATTCTTAAGTACACAATTCATCGCTTCCCAAACAGATTTCAACTTGAAATATTGAAAATTTTTAAAATTTTTGCTCAAAACTGAGAAAACACTGATTACTTCACCTAATTCCCCCATCCCCAACTAAAAAATCTACATTGTCCTTAATGTAAAAGAAATAAACATGTAATGCAAAAAGAGGCAATGAAAAGAGAAGGGAAGAGATAGAAAGGAATACTTGAAGAAGGAATTTTAAGGCTTTTCGAATGGTCTCAGTGTGAAGATGGGTTAGCATAAGAATTAAACCAACAGAAAGCAAACTATCCTAAACAGTGAAAAGCAAACTATCCTAAATAGTGGAAAGCAAACTATCCTAATCCTAAATCATATGAAAGAAAATAAATCTATATATACCTCCGTCATACTAGGAGGTCAATCCTGGTAAACAGGGTCAATCAGAGGTATTGATATGTCCTTTGAATCAAAATTGCCAACAAATGGCTCTAAATGATGTCTATTTACTTTGAATTCATTGCCATTGTTTGGATTTCGAATCTTGATAGCCCCATGAGTATAAACATTAGTAATAATGAAAGGGCCTGTCCAACGAGATCGGAGTTTACCAGAAAAAAATGTAACCGAGAATTATATAAAAGGACTTTCTGACCTGGTGTGAATGATTTTCAAAGAATGTGTTGGTCATGAAACACCTTCATCTTGTCCTTGTAAATTTTCGAGTTCTCATATGCTTCATTTCGAATTTCTTACAGTTCATTCAACTGAAGTTTGCATAGCTTGAAGTTCAGATTTTTAATCGCCCAATAGGCCCTATGTTCCAACTCCACAGGTAAGTGGCAAACCTTCCCAAAGACATTCCAATAGGGGTCTTAAATGTAGTATAGTAAGCCCGTAAAGCATCGGTCAATTAGATTTATTAGTCATTACGGTCAAGGTTAACCATTTTTTTTCCAAATATGTTTAATTTCTCTATTAAATATTTCAGCTTGCCCACTTTTTTATGGGTGGTATGGAGTGCTTAATTTCTCTATTGAAAATTTCTTCATTAAGTTCGCAAATGACCTATTACAGAAATGTGAACCTCCATCACTAATGATGGCCCGAGGCATTCTGAACCGGGAAAAGATGTTCTCTTTTAAAAACTTAATGACCGTTTGATGATCATTGTTCCAGCACAGGATCACTTCAACCCATTTAGTGATATAATCTATTGCTAGCAAAATATATAAATTTTTAAAAGATTGAGGGAATGGTCCTATGAAATCGATGCCCCAACAATTAAATGCTTCAATGATTAGAATGTAGTTCAAAGGCATCATATTTCAATGGGACAATGCTCCAAATTTCTGACAACGTTCATAAGCTTTGTAAAAATCATGAGTGTCCTTGAACATAGTGGGCCAGTAAAAGCTGTACTGTAGAATTTTGGCCGTGGTCTTTTTAATAGAAAAGTGACCACCATAGGCCTGAGAATGATAGAAGGATATGACACTTTGGTGTTCATTATCTGGCACACATCTTCTTAAGATTTGATCTGGGCAATATTTAAACACATATGGATCATCCCAGAAGAATTTGCATACCTCGACGAAAAATTTCTTCTTATCTTGCGCAGTCCAATGTGTTGACGTGAAACTTGTGGCAAGATAATAAGCAATATCCACAAACCAAGGTGAATGTGAGACTTTAAATAGTTGTTCATTAGGGAGCATGTCATTTATATTCATTGTCTTAAGGAAATCAGATAAGTCAAGTTGGGAAAGATGGTCAGCCACTACATTTTCTACTCCCTTCTTATCTTTTATTTCCAAATCAAATTCTTGGAGTAGGAGGATCCATCTTATCAAGCAGGGCTTAACATCATTTTTAAAAAGAAGATACTTGAGCGCCGTATGATCTATGTAGATGATGATCTTGGATCCGATCAAGTAGGACCTAAATTTATCCAAAGCGAATACTACAACTAAGAGTTCCTTCTCCATAGTTGATTAATTTAATTGGGCAGGATTTAGAGTTCTACTTGCGTAGTGTATAACATAGGACTTCTTCTCTTTTCTCTGGCCTAACACTACCGAAAAAGCATAATCAGATGCATCACACATAATTTCAAAAGGAATGCTCCAGTTGGGTGGCTGCATGATAGGTGCAGTGGTTAATATGCCCTTGAGCTTAAAAAAAGCTTCCTGGCATTGCTCAGTCCACTCGTATGGTATATCCTTCTGAAGTAGATTATATAAAAGACGATAGAGGTGACTAAAGTCCTTTATGAATCTCCTGTAAAATCTGGCGTGTCTTAAAAAGGATCGCACGTCTCGTATATTCTTGGGTGGAGGTAAGTTAGAGATAAATCAATCTTAGCGTTATCTACCTTAATTCCTTTAGACGAGATGATATATCCAAGGACAATCCCCTTACGAACTATGAAATGACACTTCTCCTAATTTAGTATCAAATTCTTTTCCTTACATCACTTCAGCACACATTTAAGATTCTCTAAACAATCGCTGAAGGATGGACCAAAGACAGAGAAATCATCCATGAAGACCTCTAAATATTAACCCACCATGTTAGAAAAAATACTCGTCATATATCGCTGAAAGGTGGTGGGGGCATTAAACAGTCCAAATGGCATCCTTCAGTAAGCAAAGGTGCCAAAGGGACATGTGAATGTGGTCTTTTCCTAATCTTCAGGGGGGCTATCTTTATCTGGTTGTAGCCCAAATATGCGTCAAGGAAACAGTAATAGGAATGACCAGCTAGCCTTTCTAAGATTTGATTAATACAGGGCAAAGGAAAGTGGTCCTTCCTTGTGACGGTATTCAATTTCCTGTAGTCAATACACATTCTCTAACCAGTAATAACTCTAGTTGGCACGAGTTCATTGTCGGCATTGACTTTTTCAGACTTCTTAGGAACCACTTGAGTTGGACTCACCCATTGACTATCGGATATAGGGTATATGATATCCACATCCAATAGCTTAAGAACCTCAGTCTTAACCACTTCCTTCATGTTTAGATTTAATCTACGTTGTGATTGTCAAGAGGTCTTCACATTATCCTCTAGATAAATACGGTGAGAACAAATCAAAGGGTCAATTCCCTTAAGGTCCGCAATCGACCATCCAAGGGCTCTTTTGTGCTCAATGAGAGTAGAAATAAGCATACTCTCCTGTTCTTGCTCAAGGTGGGAAGAAATCACCACTGGTATGTCTTATCTTGACCTAAATAGACACATTTTAAATTAGAGGGCAAAGGTTTTAGGTCAAACTTCGGTGCCTTGAGGTAGACGGTAGAGACACTATATCCGTTTAGGATAATTCTTCAAATTGTGGCATCCACGGTTAACTTCAAGTACCAGCACAGTATTAAGCATGACACTCGTCTTCCTAATCATATCATCATCTAAATCATGGGAGTGGGCCAAGCATGTCTCTAGAGGGTCAGAGGATAAGGTCATCAGAGTTCTATCTTCCATGAAAGAATCAATCAAGTTAACATCGTGGGCATCATCATCATCCTCTGCCTGTTTATTCATATTGAAAAAGATATTGAGCTCTAATGTTATATTCCCAAAAGACAAATTCATGACTCCATTCTTACAATTGATGATTGCATTTGATGTAGCAAGGAATGGGTGACCAAGGATGACATGAATTTGAGTGCTCATATCCACGATGGGTTGAGTATTCAGGACGATAAAATCTACTGAATAGTAGAATTTGTCAATTGGACCAAGACATCCTTAATTATCCCTCTCGGCACACGAACTGAGTGATCGGCCAGTTGTAATATAGTCTTAGTGAGTTTTAATTCACCTAGACCTAGTTGTTCATGGACCGAGTATAGGATTATATTTACACTCGCTCCTAAGTCAGGAAGTGCATGCTCAATCCGGTAATTCTCAATTACATAGGCGATGGTTGGGCTACCATGATCTTTATACTTATATGACACATCTTGCTTTAGGATGACACTCACTTTTTCTGTTAAGAAGATTTTTCTTTGAATGTTTTGCCCTCTTTTGGTCGTACATAAATCTTTCAGAAATTTGGCATATGAAGGTATTTGTTTTACGACATCCAGTAGAGGAATGTTGACCTTCACTTGCTTAAGCACCTCTAGAATATCCCGAGAGTTAAAGGGAGGTTTTAATGCTATAAACCGTTAGGAAAATGGAGCAATCGGTTTGCTTTGAAGTTCAGGATCTACCTCATGTGGAGCATTGCCAGGTCTATCAGTCTCATATACATCTGGGTCCTTAGGCTTCTCAGCCCTTACCAGAATAGATTTGTCAATTATCTTCCCACTCCTAAGAGTGGTGATAGACTTAGCTTGTTCCATTGGATTTGAAGAGCTTAATTGGTTCACTAACTTCGTATTGCTATTTAGGATTGGGGATAGGTTGGGCTGTAAGCATCCTTTTCTCCATAACTGTAACGCGTGAGTTTATCTTTTGTATAACCTTTGTGAGTTCTTGTAAGGCTTGAAGAGTACTTTGTTGGATGAGCTCTTGAGGTTTCCCTTGATTTAAGAATTGATTAGGGATTCCTTAAGGTGTAACAGATTGTCCATTCCTCCATCTGAAATTCGAATGATTTCTCCAGCTGGAGTTGTATGTGTTCGAAGTGAGTCTCTTGAAAGGCCTTTGGTAGTTGTTTACGGCATTTGATTGCTCATTCAATATTTCTTGAAACGCAGGTATTATTGGGCAATTTTCGGTTGTATGAATGTTACAAGCACAAATACCGTAAACAACTTCCTTATCCTTATCCTTCCTAAGTTCCATGGCCTCGAGTTTCCTTGTGAGACTAGCCACTTTAACATTAATATCATGTTCCTCTTTCAAAAGATATATTCCACCTCTCTTTTTGATTGAATAGGCTTAGACATGATGCTCGTTCTTGGGGAGATGTCCCATGATTGTGCGGTTTCAGCAAGTTTATCAAAGTTCCCACACTTCATCAACATCTTTGTTTAGGAATTTCCCATTGCTCATTGTCTCGACAAATTGGCGCTCGGAAGATGTCATTCCTTCATGGAAGAAATTTGTTTTGCGCCATGTTTCAAAACTGTGTTGTGGGTATGAATTGACAAGATCCTTGAACCGCTCCCAACATTGGAAGAATGTTTCATCTTCCTTTTGGGCGAAGTTCATGATCGACTTACTGATGGTGTTTGTTTTATGATATGGGAAGAATTTCTTTATGAACTCCCTTGTCATGTCATTCCATCTGCCAATAGATCGTGGACGTAGTGAATGTAACTACGTCTTAGCCTTTTCTTTCAGGGGGAAAGGGAAGAGTTTCAGCCGGATTGTGTCCTTAAACACATTAGGAAAGTATAAAGTGGCTATGATCTTATCAAACTCTTTCAATTGTAAATATGAATTTTTAGATTCAAGCCCAAGGAACTTTGGAAGGAGTTGGATCACTCCTGACTTGATGTCTATGTTTCCTGTATTTTTTGAAAAAACTATACAGGAAGGGGTGCTCACCCCCACCAGTTGTAAATAGTCTCGTAAAGTATGAGGCGGGGGTGCTCGATGCATCTCGTTCTCATCCTGGATTTCCTCCACCCTAGGTTAGGGAGGATTTGGAGGTTGATTGGCCAATTGATTTGCAGCCATAATTTCGGTTAACTCTATGGATCTTGAGTGGTGTTTAATCCTGTGATAGATAGATAACCCCTCAACCAATCCCCATTCACTGAAGAGATGTTGAGTGTTGACATGGACCCACTTGGGCATAAAACACTCTTAGTCTTAAATTTCAAAATCTAATCTAAACCTAAAAAGAAAAAGGGAAATAGAAATCAGAAATAGAAAGAGAGAGAATTAGAAAGAAGTTACCAAATTAGAAGTTTCTATGTTAGGATCCTGCAAAAGAAAAAGGAAAGTGAATTAGTTTCTAAAAAGAGAAATATAAAGTTTCTAAAAAAAAATTAGGAAAGTTTCTGAAAAAACAACCTAGTTTCCAAAAACGAAAAAGGAAAGTTTCTAAAAACAAATTAGGGAAGTTTCTAAACCTAGAAAAAGGAAAGTGAGTTAGTTTCTAAAAAAATAACTAAGAAAGCAACCTAGTTTCTGAAAAAAAAAAGAAGAAAGTTTCTAAAAATAGAAAGTATGCTAGTTTCTAAAAATGAAATAGGAAAGTAAACTAGTTTCTAAAAATGAAAAAGGAAAGGAAATTAGTTTCTAAAAATAGATTAAGAAAGTTTTTAAAAAATTTGTTTTTAAAAACATATTAGGAAAATTTCTATCTTAGAATTAGAAAGTAAATTAGTTTCTAAAAATAGAAAAGGAAAGTTTCTAAACCTAGAAATAGAAAGCTAAGTTAATTTCTAAAATAATTCATAAAAAACTCTAACAAAAAAATAGAAAGTAGAAAAACCCTAATCTTAAACTAATTCCAAAACTAGTTAACCTCAGAAAAATGCAACTGTTAGTCCTTGGCAACGGTGCCAAAAACTTGTTCACAACCCCAAGTATAAGGTCGCGATGTAGTAATAAATCGTAAGAACGAGGTTGAATCCACATGGACTAAACTTGTATGTATTCTGAAAAGAATTAGAACTAGAACAAGAAAACAATCTAAATCTAAATATGGAATGAAAGAGAGTAATTGTGAAGGATTTATCAAATATCAAAAGTAAATTAGAGTGCCAAGGATCCACTTGCAGTGATTAGGGAGCCCTCTTACTTGATTCAAGTACCACAATTGGAATTGGAGTCCTATCCTATGCAATTAGAAGATATAACAATTAAGATCAAATATAAACTTTCCTTTACCTAATTCTCAATGGAGGAGAATTGTGATAATTGGAAGGGATTCCATAACCAAACCATGCCGATGGGACGATGGCCAACAATAGGATTTATCAATCCCACAATCTCAAAATCAGGAAAAGAAGATACTCAGAGCTATTACAGATCTACTGTAGTTTGAGTCACAATAAACCATTAAAAACTAAAAGTATTCCTTAAATATCAAATCAGAATCAAAGAAGCTTTAACATAAATATGAATCAAAGTAAGAGAAACATCCCATCACGTTACAAGCTTCACCTCTTAGCCATAGCTAAGAGGTTTAGCTAACCATAGACATGATTGGACCAAAGAATCTTACGAAAAACATGAAAACAACTAAGGAAGAAGAAGAAGAACAACTCTTGGCAACGACCTCTCCACCTTTTTGCTCCACTCCTTAAACCCTATAAGATGCTTTGGAGCATCCTGGGGAGTCCTATTTATAGTTGTGGAACTCCAACTTTCGCACCTAGTTGGAAAACTCTAGAAACTGCCTTAAATTTATGCAGTTTGCTAAAATAAACTTTACTCTACGCAGTTTTTCAAAATAGACTTCACTCTGCGCAATTTCACAGAATAACCCAGAGTTTCAAAATATGCTTTTTCAGGACGATTTTAGGATTCTTTTTCTTCACTTCAAATCTTTGATTCTCTTCATTCCTCACTTGATTTTCTAGGATCTTTGGCATGTGAATTCTTCAATCTTGGTCTCCTAAGATCCATCCCTTGCATTGGTGATTCTTGAGCATCAAATCCATGCTTTTAACACCATTTTCAATCCAAGCTCTTAAATTCACCTTGCAACACAAACATGAGTAAAATAGAACATTAAGCATCATCATGTTCATAAAACCAAGATATAAATAGGGGATAATATGCAATATTCGACCCTCAACAATTGAGCTTATAACTTACCCTAATTTGTTAACCCTTAGAAGTTTACAGGAGGAAGAGGAGCAAAAGATGAAGAATACTAGATGACTACTTCAATTAGACCTTAGTGCTTTGCTTTGCTTTTTTTTTTTTTTTTTTTGGAGAATTTATAATAGATTTAAAGTTATGAAAGAGAATTAGTAGTGGTAGTTCGATTGGATTTGGATTCATGAAGATGATTTTAAAGTTTAAGTTTGTTCCATCATGGTTTGGATGATTGAATTATGGCTTTGATTGGATGAGTGATGAATTTAAAATAAATGTGAGGAATAAACGCATGAAATAATAGTTCATACCTTAGTACTTGGAATCAGTGTCACCGTACTCGAGTTCCAAATTTTAAGGCATGATAGAGTGATATAAGAGCTTAGATTTTAGAATTAACAAGGGCCTAGGGTTATGGATTATACCTAGAGAAATAGAGTTAGGATTTCCCTACCAATTAATTTTGAAATTTAGACTATGCTTAGAGTAGTCAAGAATGGATGAGTCTTGGATGAACGTTTAAGGCCCCTGGACCTACAATGAATATTTTTAATAATTATAGGTTAGATGAACAACATAGAACATATAACCATAGCTCACAGAGTACCACAATTTATTTTATTATGAAACTCTAATAAAATTAAGTGAGAGGTTTTAAAGTCTAAGTTTAATTCATTATGGTTTGGATGATTTAATTTATGGTTTGACATAGATGAATAATGATTCAAATATTAAAGTGATGAATGTATTCATAAATATTAGTTCACATCATAAAACTTGAGATCAGTGTCTCCATACTTGGGTTTTGAATTTTCATGGCGTGACATGCACAACTGGGCCCCCCTATTTGGGAGTGCGATTGACTTTCCCCTCCTTAGGTGCAAACACAATTCTTACTTGGCCATTTTCTTCTTGTTGTTGTTTCTCTTGAAGTGTTGATTCTTTTTCTTTAACATTGTAGAGCAATAGTGGAGACTACGCTACTCAGATAGACTCTCAACATATCTTTTTCCATCTTGTAGAAGGAGATAAATAAAATATTATTATGAAAATACGTAGAGTAATGACTATAAAAGATGACCCCTAAAACATACATTGAGGCCTATGCCTTCCAGAGACTCCGCTTTTTGGAAGGAAGCTATTAATGATGAAATGTAATCTATAGTGTTAAACCAAACATGGGAACCAATGAACTTAACTCCAGGTTAAAAGCCCATATGATGTAAGTGGGTATTTAGGAAGAAATATCACACTGATGAGACTATTCAAACCTTTAAAGTTAGATTTGCAGCTAATGAGTTCAGGTAAAAAAAAAAAGATATATTATTTTGACACATATTCTCTAGTAGCTAGGATAACATCCATCAACATTTTATTTGCGCTAACATGCATACATCTTCACATTCACCAAATGGATGTAAAGACTGCCTTCCTGAATGGTGACCTCAATGAGGAGGTATACATAGAACAACCTTAAGGGTTCGTTCTACTGGAAAATGAGAATAAAGTTTGTAAATTAATTAAATCTTTGTATGGATTAAAATAAACACCTATAAATTCAAAGTTTAATTAAAAAAAATACTATCTCATGGTTTCATGTATAATGTAGCCGACAAATGCATATATTCTAAGTTGATGGTAACTATGTAATTATTATTTGTCTGTATGTTGATGACATGCTAATAATTAGTAATAAAATGGAAGGTGTAATTGAAACAAAGAAGTTTCCGCTTTCCGTATTCAAAATGAAGGATTTAGACATGTAGATACCATCCCAAGTATTAAAGTTAAAAAATATAGTGGAGGTTATGCTCTATGTTAATCTCATTACATTGAGAAGATACTAAACATATTTAACCATCTTTATATAAAAGAAGAAAAAATCACATTTGATCCAAGTATTAAGTTGAATGAGAATAACGGAAGAACAGTTGCACAACTTGAGTATGAAAGTGCTATAGGCAGTCTAATGTATGCTATACAATGCACTAGACCAGATATTGCATATTCTATGAGTAAACTCAGTATGTTTACTAGTAACCCCAGTGTGAAACACTCGAATGCTATAAGTAGAGTTCTTGGTTACTTAAAAGTAACCAAAGACATAAGACTATTTTACTCAGAGTTTCCTGCCGTATTGGAAGGATATACTGATATGAGCTGGATATCAAGTGCATGAGACAATATATAAGTCCACTGCAGGGTGGGTATTCACCCAAGGAGGTGCATCTATATCTTGGGGATCCAAGAAATAAACTTGCATAACTCACTCGACTATGAAGTCTGAGTTTATATCCTTGGTTGTAACATGTAAAGATACTAAGTGGCTTAGGAATCTTTTATTAGAAATTCCTTTTTATGTAAAGCCTATACCGGTGTGTTACTACATTGTGATAGTAAAGTTACATTAGCTAAAGCCTACAACGATACTTATAATGGAAAGTCTAGACATATAAGTCTATAACATGATTATGTCCGACAATTGATTCAAGATGGAATAATTACAAAATTTTATGTGAAATTAAACAATAACTTGGCTAACCCTTTTACTAAACTTCTAACGAGAGATGTAGTAATGACACCATCTAGATGGATGAGGTTAATTAAAACTCTTCAACTAAAGTTCCACCTGTGATGGAAACCCAACTTAAAATTAGAAAATCTTTAAGTTCAGGTTTAATGGGTAAAAATAAGTTGCTGATATGTGAAAAGTTTGTATAAAACCTCACCCATAATAGATAAGTACTGAGCATTACAGAAAGAAAATTGAGTATTAAAACTCTTAATGAAATCCAGTCTAAAGGATAAATGCCTTAGTAGTAACGAAGACATTAGAAGGATTTCACCTATATGAATGTAGAGATGACATTGTCTCTCATGAGATTTGGAGTTTCTCTCAAGATCGTTTATGAAATACGATAAGCACGTTACCATTAATTGTGCTAAGAACATTGTGGGAACTCTAATAACACAAAAGTGAATATGTGTGTGGTTTCTCCGACTCTGTTATTTAGGAATAACTGGTTCAAAGCTGTGACTACTAGAAATTTCGATAGAGCTTTGAGATACTAACACTAAGGAAAAATTCAAATTGAAAGATACATTTCTTTATGCATATAAGCTATTTATATTCTGGCAGATATTTTTTAAAAAAAATATTTTCAATTAATTGGGGGATTGTTGTGAAAAATATTGATTAAAAATATTTTAATTATATATAATAAAAGTTTTATTTGAAAAACTTGTTGTTTTGACATTTTTAGGAATAATCCCATATTGGAAAGGAGAGAAGAAAAAACAGTGTTTATATGTGAGGTGTGGGTACCTTATTATTTGCTTCGTTGATTCGTGGAGTACCAGGACTTGAGTGTTCTAGTGCTTCGCACTGGAACACCCACACACACGCACATGCATGGGCTCGGGCTCGAGTAAGGGCACGGGCATGGTCACAATCACAATATCGGGTTCTGTGCGAGGGCATGGGCATATGAGGTAGTGTGGCTGTAGAGGCACTAGTGGCGCACTTTTCACTTCGCATGTGCATATCGTGTCACAGATGGGTTGCTCCTTCGCAAAGGAATATGGGTCAGGTGGCTGGAGTGGGTGAATGGTCTGAATGTGACCAGTGTGGCTGTTATAGAAGCTGGAAACTAATTGTAGGAGAGAGGTTTACTTGCACATGCAGCATTAAACCAGACCATAAAGAAACTATTGCATGTGGTCATAAAACGGCTACAGAAACCGCTGCATGTGGCCAGCCCAACATTCATAAAATGGTTGGCCAGTGAGTCTAAATGGCTGTCATGCAGCAATTGGTTGTCCCACATGCATAACGGTTAGAAATTGGCAATAACAGCTAGTTTCTCACCAACAACCATATAACTGTCATACTGAGTTATGACCCTGGCCAAAACGGTCAGCAACCATGGCCTATATAAACAGTGCCTGGATGGTTCATTGGATCATCACCAAACTCGAACCATTCTCACTTACAACCCAGCAAGAAGAGCAACCGTGTACTCTGACTAGTCAGCAAGGTTCATACGAACCTTAGCTAGAAGACCGTAAAAAACAAACCAAAGCACTAGTCTAAAATTTTCTTATCTTCTTTCTAAATTGGGATTTTCTTGTACTTATCTGCCAGATAAAAATTGTGTATACAGAGTTCCATTCGTGGTTCTTCATATTTGCTGAACACAGAACCACACCCAAGCTCATCATATCTTAAAAGTAGTTTGCCTGCAACCTATCAACATTCTCAATTATTTTGAGAAGGGGCGAATAACGCTATAAGGACAACATGATCACACGTGCTTCAACTTGTTCTTATTTTTTGGTTTCTTTAATTACTTTTACATAAATTGTAAAATCTGTAATTTGTGCTAACATTGACAGCTTTGAGGGCTAATTTTGTGCTAGAAATATGCTTGATTGTAGTCGTAAAGATCCCTCAAAGAGTTGGCTAGTTGTGGTAGTGGCAACAACATTTTGAGATTTTCAAGTACCTTCGGAGGGCCATTTGGAATTTTTCTTGAGTGTGATAGGAGAGGTTGATCGAACTAATGTGTCGACATGCTTTTTATATCTTTACATTGTAGTTAGTCATTGAATATATCATGTAACCATTTCATGTGGAAAGTAATGAATGATCCATTTTGGTGTTTCGTGCGTCAGGCATGGAATGCGAATGTTTCTTTTATCATCTCTCCTAAAAGTTATAATTTGTGAAAAAACACCTGAGGTTAATATACCTCTTATAGAATGTAATGCACATGATGTTGTTTTATAGTGTAAGTAAGTGATGCTTAGTCTCATGCAATGACCGTGGGCATCCTTCTTTGGCAGGCTTAATATGCCGTTATGGGTGGTTCGGCTAGCCAATCCGGTGTATGACCCTTTGGCCATCTAGTGTCATCGGCACAAAACCCCTCGGTGGCATGACGCTGCTACTGCCCACCTAGCCATGAGTCATCGATAGCCTAGTGATGTTGGCATGTGATCCCTCAATGGCATAGTGACAGTAGCGCATGACCCCTCAGTTGCCCCACGCCCAACGGTGCATGACTAGCCATGGCCTAGAGGTCGTCTGGCGATGACTTGGCATTGTCGGCCCATGTCACTTTTATTAGTGCCGCAATGCCATGGCGGTGACACGGAGCTAGCTGCTTCCACTCCTATAAATACTCTCATGGGTCTTTATTTGAATCATTTAGAAGAAACTCTCCAATGACTTTTAATTAGTACTCTTTCTTACTAATAGAGAGGAGAGACGCTCACTCACTCATATATACTAGTAGGCTAGGATGACAGTCCCAGTGGGTGTTGAGGGTCAAATATTGCATATTAGACCCCAATTATTACTAGTAGGAGAGACGCTCACTCACTCATGATACTGTTTAACGCCCTATTTTAATCATGTTTGTGTTGCAAGGTGAATTTAGGAGCTTAGACTGAAAAAGGGTACTAAAAGTATGGATTTAACACTTGAAAATCACTAAGGTAAGGGACGGACCCTAGGGGACCGAGATCGAAGAATTTACACACTAGAGATCTGAGAAAATCACGAGATTGACGATAAAGAGGCCTGAAAATAGTTCAGAACGCAAGATCACAGGGTTTCCACCATCCGTTTAGCTCGAAACTTTTTATATGGCCTGAGGACCCTAAATTAACTGTACATGTCGAATTTCAGTCATTGGATCATTGTGGAAGTGGCCCAACGGACAAATTAGGCTATAAAACACTAAACTAGGGCCCACCCGATATCTAAATATGCTTCGATTTTGGTCTCAACCCCTTAAATGAGGTGACATAAAAAATGGATGGAATGGATTTTTCATAAACATCTCAATGGACTGCACACGTGATGTGCATGTACATAGTGTACATGCACCGGCCGCCCACCGGACGGTCAGCCCAGTCAAAGCCAAGCTGACCCAACCTCCTTCGCAGAAATGTCCAACGAATGGATGTCTTCACCGGGTTTGAGTAGTGGGTCACCATTGTCACCCAAATTGAAGATCTGGACCATCCATTGTGTCTAGAGTTGGTCACGACCCTGGCCATAGGGGCCTTTTGGCCCCATGCACATGTACACACGTGGATCGCTGGAAAACACAGGATGAATGGTGAGTTGATTTGATATAGTAGACCGCACCAAAACTCGACCAAAACCACTCCTTTCTAACTGGTTTTTCATCAGAAATCTAATGAGCGGGGTGGATTTTCTTGAAAATATCACTGTGGGTCCCATTGAGCATCACAGCATAAGAATTTTGCACCCTATGCACGTCCGATTTTTTCAGACATTGCGAGGTGTTATGGGTCACTGTTTGTGGTCGGTTGGATGACCTGAACCATTTAAAAGATTGGGCAGGAGGTTTTTACCCTAACCATGGAGTCAAAATTGATTTCT
Source organism: Magnolia sinica (assembly GCF_029962835.1). NCBI lineage: Eukaryota > Viridiplantae > Streptophyta > Magnoliopsida > Magnoliales > Magnoliaceae > Magnolia > Magnolia sinica. The sequence continues at coordinate 54,007,908 of NC_080589.1, read as the reverse complement.
TGGATGCCTATTAGTGGAGAACTCGGTCTAAACGCAACTTGGCTTGCGTTTCGCGGCTGTGCAAGCACCTACTGTGCGTAAAACATTCCACCGACTTCAGGAGCACCGACCTCCTCTTGCTCTCTATAAAAGGGAGAGGGAAAGAGAGAGATTCATCATCCTGAGACGTGAAGGGAGAAAGCAAGAGAGAGAAAGATTAGCGTGGAGAGGCTGGCCGTCAATAAGATCTTCTTTCCTTTGCTTAATTTTTGTTGATGATTTGTTTTTACTGAGATTTTAGCTAGATCATGTCTGGCTAAGCCTCTTAGCTAGGGTTAAGAGGTGAAGCTTGTAGTGTGATGAGAGATTTTTCTTTATGCCTTTTGATTCATGTTTAAACTGAACTGATTTTGATTCTAGTTTAATTATAAGGAATACTTTTAGTTTTTAATGGTTTGTTGTGACTTAAATTATAATAGATCTGCGATAGCTTTGAGCATGTTCTTTTCTTTATTGTACTTATGAAGTTAGGAGGCCCTATTGTTCACCATCGTCTCCTGGACATGATTGGATGATGGAACCCTTCCTAATGTTCATAACTCTCTTAGATTGGTTGTGGATTGGTTAAATTCTGTTGTTTGCTTTGTCTCATGGGCATGACCTTGTGATAGAATCAATTCTAATTCTCATCATTCTCATCTCTTGAAAACTGGATCAAAGGAAGTTTATAGTTGATTTGTAATATTATATCTTCTAACTGGATGAAGATAGGATTCTGATCCCAGTTGTGTTCTTGAATCAAACATAGATCTCACTGATCTTTACAAGTGGATCTTGCGCACCATAGTTTCCCACCTTTGAATTTCACAAGTTTATTAAGATTTCACCATTATTCCCTTAAATTTTCCTGATTTAGGTTATATCTTCATCTAGTTCTAGTTCTGATTACTTTCAAATTACGTACAAGATTCAGTCCCTGTGGATTCGACCTCGGTCTTACCAAGATTATTAGTACATCACAACCCTATACTTGGGGCGGTGAACAGTGAGCTGCTACGACAATGTGTTGAGGGTCAAATATTGCATATCAGACCCTATTATTGCCTGAATTTTCAAACATGATACTGTTTAACGGCCCGATTTAAATCGTGTTTGTGTTGCAGGGCGTATTTACGAGCCTGGACTGGGAAAAGGTACTAAAAGCATGGATTTAACGGTCTGAAATCACCAAGGTAAGCGACGGACCCCAGAAGACCAAGATCGATGGATGTGCACGCCAGAGATTCAAGAAAATTGAGAAACTGAAGCTCAAGTGGCCCGAAAGACATTCAGAATGCAAGATCACAGGGTTCTCACCATCCGTTCAGCTCGAAAATTCATACATCGCCCGAGGACCATAAATTAACCGTACACGTCAAATTTCATCTGTTCAATCCCTGTGCAAGTGTCCCAACGGACAGATCAGCCAATAAACTCTTGATTTGGGGCCCACCTGCTATCTGGATATGCTTCAAAATTGGTATCAACGCGTTAAATGAGATAAGAATATAGATGGATGGAGCGGATTTCTCACAAACATCGTCAAAGGGCCTCATGTACGTCATGTGTACACAGGAGACAAGTGCACTGGCCGTGCACTAAAAGTCTCAAAGTCGGTCAGCACACGCTGACCGACTCCATTGTCTCCAAATCAAAGACGGAAACAGCGTCTGCCACTGTCCGTCTGTTTTACGGTAGTGGGGCCCACCTATCATACATAGGTACGATCTAGACCGCTCATTGTGTCCGTAAGATGGGTACTACCACAATCATGGTGAATTTTTGGTCCCATGCACCCGATCACAAAACATCTATGTTCAAACTTGAGATGGACGGCCGAATGAAAAGCTCAGTATGCCACACCAAATCCAGTAAAAAACTATCCGTTTTCATCTAATTTTTCGAGCTGAATACAATGAACGGGGTTGATTCTTCCAAAAACATCTCTGCGGGGCCCACCGAACATGTCAGCGTGCTCTGTTTTTCGCAGGCCCTGCGTCCATGAAAATCGGACGCTGTGGGTTGTTCTGTGATCAAGGGCACGGTCAGATCCATGATCCGGACCGTCCGCACGCTCGATCAGGTTGTCCTGACCCCCACCAAGAAGTCAGATTCCGAGTTTGGACGATCAGTCGTCCAAAATTTCAATCCAAACGCAAGTGCTTTTGCGTTTTTACTGCTGCGCACGCTACTGCACCGCCTGGCTGCGTAAGAAGCTTTCTAGGAGCTTTCTGCACGGACGCCAGGAACCAGAGGATTGCGCTTAACACTTCTATAAAGGAGGGGAGGAAAGAGACAGGGAGGGGGGATCTTTACGGGAGGTGAGCAGAGGCAGCCGTGAGAGAAAGGAGAAAAACAGAAGAAAAAAAGAAAAAGCTGTGGAGATTGAGCAGGAGAGAGGGAGTTCTAATTGTCAGGTTTCCTTTTTGTTTGATTTATTTTTAGCCTAATCATGTTTATGTTAGGCTAAACCCCTTAGCTAGGGCTAAGGGGTGAAGCTCGTAGCGTGATGGGAAGAATTTTATGCCTTTAATTCTTGTTTAAATTGAACGGATTTGGTATTGGGTTGATTGTAAGGGATTGTTTTCAGTTTTTAATGGTCTGTTGTGACTAAAACTACAATAGGTCTACGATGGCTTTGAGCATGTTTTTTCATTATTTTTTATGTTTATGACGTCAGGAAGCCCTGTTGTTCACCATAGTCTCATGGGCATGGTCGGATGACGTTGCCCTTCCTAACCCTCATAACATGTTGATTGGTTGGTAATTAGTTTAATTCTGTTGTCTACTTTGTCTCCTGGGCATGGTTTGGTGAAGGAATCCATTCTAATTCCTATACCTTTCATCTCTTGAAACTTATATTAGGTAAGTTCAGTTAATTTGCATGATTCTTGAAGCAGGCGTAAGATCTCCCTGATCTCTACAAGTGGATCCTCTGAATCCCTAGTTTCTTACCTCTGATTTCTCTTTTGTTTTAGATAATTTATTTCACAATTATTCTTTAAATTCTATTTTGATTTAGATTACATCTTTCGCTAGTTCTAGATCTAGTTAGTTCCAGATCATGTACAAGTTTCAGTCCCTGTGGATTCGACCTCGGTCTCACCGAGTTTATTACTACATCACAACCCTATACTTGGGGAGTGAACAAGTTTTTGGCGCCGTTGCCGGGGACTGACGGTTGCGATTCTCTGAAATTAATTAGGTTTACAGTTAGTTTAATATTAGAATTTGATTAACTTTAGTTTTAGGTTTTTAATTGATTTCTAGAACTAACTTGTTTCCATGTTTTGTAGGATCCTGACATAAGTTCCTAAATTGGTAATTCCTTCCTAATTTCTCTACTTTTTCCACTTTTAAAATTAGGGTTTAAATTTTAGAAATCTTCTAATTCTAGTATTTTCCTATTTGTAGGAAATAGTTTATTTTTGAAAATTTCCTCTTTTGTTTTTAGAAACTAGGTTAGTTATTTCCCTTTTTAGAAATTAACTTTCTATTTTTATTTTTATTTTTAGTAACTTTCTAATTTTAACTCTTTTAGAATCTAATTTTGCTTCCTAATTTATTTTTAGAATTTTTGTTTAGAAACTAACCTTCCTATTTTGTAGGCCTTTAAGATAGAAATTTCTAATTTGGTAAGATCCTTCCCTACTTTCTATTTTTCAGTTCTCTTTTAGTAATTTACTTTCTAGTTTAGGACTTTCCTAATTTATTTTAGAAATTTTCACTTTCTTTTAGGAATTCCTTCTTTTAGAAATCAGTTTACTGCTATCTTTCTTTTAAAGGATTGTTCTTCTCTTTTTAGAATCTAACTTATTTTGTTTTATTTTGCAGGTTTTTAACTTAGGGACTCCAATTTGGTAATTTCTTTCCAACTCTCTCTTTCTTTCTAGATTTTCTTTCCCTTTCTTAGGATTAGGTTTTGAATTTAATTGAGGGCTGTGAGTGTTTCATGCCCAAGTGGGCCCGTGAAAACACTCGACGTCTCTTGACTGAAGGAGGATTGGTTGAGGGGTTGACTATCCATCGCAGGACTAGACACCACTCAAAATCCCCTGAGTTAATTGAAGTTATGACTGAAGACCAACCTCCTCTACTTCCACCCAGGGTGGAAGATACCCAAGATGAGAATGATGTGCATCAAGCACCCCCGCCTCGTACTTTATGAGATTATCTACAACCGGCGAGAGTGAGTACGCCCTCATGCATGATTTTTCCTGAAAACACAGGACAAATGGACATCAAGCCAGGAGTTATCCAACTCCTTCCCAAATTCCATGGACTTGAATCAGAAAGTCCATATTTACATTTGAAAGAGTTCAATGAGATTATAGCTACATTATATTTTCCTAATGTATCTGAGGATACAATCAGGCTGAAACTCTTTCCTTTTTCCTCAAAAGAGAAAGCTAAGACGTGGTTACATTCACTGCGTCCTAGATCCATTGGCACATGGAACGACATGCAGAGGGAATTCATAAAAAAATTCTTCACACATCATAAAACGATTACCCTCAGAAAAGCAATCATGAACTTTGCCCAAAAGGAAGCTGAAACATTCTTCCAATGTTGGGAAAGGTTCAAAGATTTGGTCAGTTCATGCCCACAACACGGATTTGAAACGTAGCGCATTACAAATTTCTTCTACGATGGACTGACATCTTCCATGCGCCAAATGGTCGAGATAATGTGTAATGGAGAGTTCATTAATAAAGAGGTCGACGAGGTATGGGACTACCTCGACAGTCTGGCTGAAAAAACACAATCTTGGGACTATTACCCAAAATCAAACACCACGTCTAGGCCGACTCAATTAAAGGAGAAAGATGGATTATATCTCTTGAAAGAAGAGGATGATCTCAAGTGTAAAGTGACTACGCTCATAAGGAAAGTTGAGGCCATGGAAGGAAAGAAGGATAAGGTTAATGAAATTGTTTGCGGCATCTGTGATTGCAACATTCATACAACTGAAAATTGTCCTACAATACCCGCCTTTCGAGGAGTGTTGAATGAACAAGCTAATGCCGTAAACAACTATCAAAGACCTTTTACTGGACCTAACTCCAATACGTACAATCCTGGTTGGAAAAATCATCCAAACTTTAGTTGGAGGAATGGACAAATGGCTACCCCTCAAGGTTTCTTCAATCAAAATCCAAATCAAGTGAAACCTCAAGAGGAACCGGTTCAAAATTCGATACACGAGCTGACTCAGGCATTGCGGGGAATTACATATTTTATGCAAAAGATAGATTCTCGTATGACAGTTATAGAAAAGGGGATGCTTCCTGCACAACCTCTCCCCAATCCTAAACCGTAGTATGAGATTAGTGTTCCTAGCTCTTCAAATCAGATGGGGCACGCTAAATCCATTACCACTCTTAGGAGTGGAAAGATCATTGATAAAACTCTTCCGGTTAGGCCCGAAAAGCCTCAAGAACCAGAAGAGGACAACAATGATGGATCTAGTGATGCCCCACAAAAATTAGAACCGAAACTTCTAGAGAAGCCAGTTGCTCTGTTCCCTCAATGGTTGGTTGCACCAAAACGTCTTTCTAACTCTCAGGATATTCTGGAGGTGTTGAAACAAGTGAAAGTTAACATTCCTATACTTGATGTCGTGAAACAGATTCCTTCATATGCCAAATTTCTGAAAAACTTATGCACGACCAAAAGACCGCAAAATATTCAAAAGAAAATCTTCTTGACTGAGAAAGTGAGTGTCATCCTGAAGCAAGACGTGCCGCAGAAATTCAAGGATCCCGGTAGCCCAACTATATCATGTGTAATCCGGAACCATCGAATTGATCATGCATTTCTTGACTTAGGAGCAAGCGTAAATCTGATTCCCTACTCGGTATACAAACAGTTAGATTTGGGTGAATTAAAATCCACCCTGACCACACTACAACTTGCTGATCGCTTTGTTTGTATACCAAGAGGGATAATTGAGGATGTGTTAGTCCAGGTCGATATATTTTACTACCTTGTAGATTTTATCATCCTGGACACCGAACCCATCAATAACATGAGCACTCAGATTCCCGTCATTCTTGGTCACCCATTCCTTGCCACGTCAAATGCAATTATCAATTGCAGGAATGGTGTCATGACTATGTCTTTTGAAAATTTGACATTGGAGTCAAACATCTTTTTCAATAACGGCAGCAACTCAGAGGATGATGACGATTTCCACGACATTAACATGATTGACTCTTTCGTGGAAGATACGACACCTCTAACCTTATCCTCCGACCATCTAGAAACGTGCCTGGCCCACTCCCATGATTTTGATGATGACATGATTAGGGAGACGTGCGCCTTGCTTAATACTGCACCGGTACTTGAAGTTAACCGGTGGAGGCCACAATTTGAAGAATTGCCACAAACCGATGTAGTGCTTCTACCGTCTAACCTCAAGCCGCCGAAGCTTGATCTAAAACCTTTGCCCTCTGATTTGAAATATGCCTATTTAGGTCAAGATGAGACATACCCGGTGGTGATCTTTACCCACCTGGAGAAAGAACAGGAGAGTATGCTCATATCTACTCTCATTGAGCATAAAGGAGCCCTGGGATGGACGATAGCGGACCTCAAGGGAATCGATCCCTCAATTTGTACTCACCGCATATATCTTGAGGATAATGAAAAAACCGCTTAGCAACCACAACGTAGACTAAATCCAAACATGAAGGAAGTAGTTAAGGCCGAGGTTCTTAAACTATTGGACGTGAGTATTATATACCCTATATCTGATAGTCAATGGGTGAGCCCAACTCAAGTGGTTCCTAAGAAGTACGGAATCACCATCGTAGCCAATGCTAATAGTGAACTCGTGCCAACTAGAGTCACTACTAGTTGGAGAATGTGGATTGACTACAGGAAGTTGAATACCGTCATGAGGAAAGACCACTTTCCTTTACCATTCATTGATCAGATCCTGGAAAGGTTAGCTGGTCATTCCTATTACAGTTTCCTTGACGGGTATTCGGGCTACAACCAGATAGAGATAGCCCCTGAAGACCAGGAAAAGACCACATTTACATGTCCCTACGACACCTTTGCCTACCGAAGGATGCCATTCGGACTATGTAATGCCCCTGCCACCTTTCAGCGATGTATGCTTAGTATCTTTTCTGATACGGTGGGGCAATATCTAGAGGTCTTCATGGACGATTTCTCTTTTTACGGTCCATCTTTCAGTAAGTGCTTGGAAAGTCTTAAATGTGTGCTGAAAAGATGTGAAGAAAAGAACTTGATACTTAATTGGGAGAAGTGTCATTTCATGGTTCAGAAGGGAATTGTCCTTGGGCATATCATCTCGTCCAAGGGAATCGAGGTAGATAAGGCAAAAATCGATCTTATCTCTAACCTACCTCCACCCAAGAACATCAGAGACGTGCGATCCTTCTTAGGACACGCAGGATTTTACAGGCGATTCATAAAGAACTTTAGTCTCCTCTCTCGTCCTTTATGTAATCTTCTTCAAAAGGATGCTCCGTATGCGGGGACTGAGCAATGCCAGGAAGCTTTCACCAAGCTTAAGGGCATGTTAACCATTGCACTTATCATGCAGCCACCCGACTGGAGCCTTCCTTTTGAGCTTATGTGCGATGCTTCTGATTATGCTCTTGGAGCGGTTCTAGGCCAGAGAAAGGATAAGAGACCCTACGTCATCCATTACGCGAGTAGGACTTTAAATCCGGCCCAAGTGAACTACTCAACTACGGAAAAAGAACTCTTAGCCGTAGTGTTCGCCTTGGACAAATTTAGGTCCTACCTGATTGGATCCAAGATCATTATCTATACAGATCATGCGGCACTGAAGTATCTTCTTTCTAAAAATGATTCTAAGCCCCGCCTGATACGATGGATCCTTCTACTCAAAGAATTCGATTTAGAAATTAAAGATAAAAAGGGAGTAGAAAACGTTGTGGCCGATCACCTTTCTCGCCTTAATACCTCTGATTCCCTTGAGACGATCCATATCAACGACATGTTCCCTGATGAACAACTATTCAGAGTCTCCCATTCACCTTGGTTCGCTGATATTACTAATTATCTTGCTATAGGTGCCATACCGACACAGTGGACTGCGCAAGATAAGAAGAAATTCTTCACCGAGGTGCGCAACTTTTTCTGGGATGATCCTTATTTATTTAAATATTGCCTAGATCAAATCTTAAGGAGATGTGTACCAGACGATGAGCATCAGAGCGTCATCTCCTTCTGTCACTCACAGGCCTGTGGTGGTCACTTTTCTGCTTAAAAGACCACGGCCAAGATTCTGCAGTGTGGCTTTTACTGGCCCACTATGTTTAGGGACACTCATGAGTTTTGCAAAGCTTGTGAGTGTTGTCAGAAATTGGGAGCATTGTCCCGTCGAAATATGATGCCTTTGAATCTCATCCTTATCATTGAAGCATTTGATTGCTGGGGCATCGATTTCATGGGACCATTCCCCCAATCGTTTGGAAATCTGTATATTTTGCTCGCCGTAGATTATGTCACTAAATGGGTCAAAGCGATTTCATGTCGAACTAATGACCATCACACGGTCATTAAATTCCTAAAAGAAAACATCCTTTCTCGATTCGGAACGCCTCGAGCCATCATTAGTGATGGGGGCTCACACTTTTGTAATAAACCATTTGAGAGCTTAATGAAGAAATACGGTATCTCTCATGGGTGAGCACCCCATACCACCCACAGACAAGCGGGCAAGCTGAGATTTCTAACAGGGAAATTAAACACATTTTGGGGAAAATGGTTAACCCTGATCATAAGGATTGGTCAATCCGATTGACCGATGCCTTATGGGCATACCGTACTGCCTTTAAAACCCCTATTGGAATGTTTCCCTTTAGACTTGTCTATGGGAAAGCTTGTCACTTGCCTGTGGAGCTGGAACATAAAGCGTACTGGGCGATCAAAAATCTTAATTTCAATTTGGACAATGCTGGCTCGCTACGCAAACTTTAATTGAATGAACTTGAGGAAATCTGGAATGATGCGTACGATAATTCAAGAATTTACAAGGACAAGATGAAAGCATTTCATGACCAACACATTTTGCGAAAATCATTCACACCTGGTCAGAAGGTCCTTTTGTACAATTCTCGATTACATCGATCTCTTTCTGGGTAAGCTTCGATCTCGTTGGACCGGCTCTTACATTGTTGTTACTGTTTTTCCTCATGGGGCCGTTGAGATAAGAGATCCCGACAATGGTAAGGAGTTTAAAGTTAATGGACATCGATTGAAACCATTTGTCGAGAAATTTGATTCAGAGGACATGTCCATGACCCTGACTGCTCCTGTTTACTAGGATTGATCTCCTAGTCTGATGGAGGTATAGGTAGGTTTATCGCTTTCATAGGACTATGGTAGTTGCTTTATTTGTCTGGCTGAAGACGGTAAACTTAGTGCTCCTGGGAGGCAACCCAGCTCTTCATTTCATTTCGTTTTTATCATTAGTTAATTCAATGTTTGTGGGTAACATTACTGCAAACCCTCACGAGACTACAACTCGTTCACTAGGGGCAACCTAGGGGTTTAAAGGCTTGTCGCATACACTAAATGCAATCTAGAGCACCTACGAAAGTGGTATAGGTAGGATTTTATTTTTGTTATTTTTGTGTTGCCTTCTCTCTCGTGTTGACCGACGCCCATGCTGCGATATCTTGGAAAGTGTCTCTCGATTCATCATCCAGGTACTATCTTTCCATCACTTCATATTCACTTTTCGTTGTCCCAAGTGCATTGCACGCTCATATCTTTTACATTGAGGACAATGTAGATTTTAGGTTGGGGGTGGGAGATTAGGTGACCTAATCAGCATTTTCTTGGTCTTGAACAAAAATTGTGAAAATTTTTAATTTTTCTGGACTTTCTTGTGAATTCGAAGGGATTTTGACAGCCATCTAGGGCACTTGGAATTTCAAGATACATGATGTTGGAAATTTAAGATGCTTGGATTTAGTATCTATTGGATTGCTTAATTAAGTTTGAATTGTTAATCCAGAATTAGAAGTTGTACACTTTGATTGAGTTATGATCTCACATGTCACATCTCGCTTTCACATTAAGGTTTCAGTTTGATATTGAAGGATTTACTTGGTACTCACTAAGCATGAAAGGAACCGGCCTGAGAAAATTGAAAGGATTGGGTGAATAATCTTCACCATAGGTTTACTCCCTATAGGTGAAGGTTCAATTTCCCAAAGTAGCCAGCTGAAAGGGGTGGGCAATGGTCTTCATCATAGGTTTGCTCCCTATAGGTGAAGATTTGATTCCTCCCCTTGGCGGTATTTTAATGAAAAAAATATATATATCAAAGGTCGATTAATGAAAAGATGATCCGTGAGGAAAGTTTTAGTTATTATGAATTATCTTAGTGTTTACCGATAATATCATGAAATTAAGAAGTGAACCTTAATGATAAGCCGAGATTACACGATACACCCATGGAATTCAATATTTAGAATCGTTCTAATTAATGGATTAATATTTGAGCTTGATTATGAAGTTTACCGTGAGCTTGATTTCAGGAGAAAGTAATGCCAACATTCATGAATCTTAGAATTCGAGTATCTGAATTGTTTTCATAAATCTCTTGAGTTTGTAGAAATTGTCCTGTAATTCTCAATTTATTTTTCGCATACTTTGCTCGGGACTAGCAAGATGCTGGTTAGGGGTTGTGTTGAGGGTCAAATATTGCATATCAGACCCTATTATTGCCTGAATTTTCAAACATGATACTGTTTAACAGCCCGATTTAAATCGTGTTTGTGTTGCAGGGAGTATTTACGAGCCTGGACTGGGAAAAGGTACTAAAAGCATGGATTTAACGGTCTGAAATCACCAAGGCAAGCGACGGACCCCAGGAGACCAAGATCGACGGATGTGCACGCCAGGGATTCAAGAAAATCGAGAAACTGAAGCTCAAGTGGCCCGAAAGACATCCAGAATGCAAGATCATAGGGTTCCCACCATCCATTTAGCTCGAAAATTCATACATCGCCCGAGGACCATAAATTAACCGCACACGTCAAATTTCATCAGTTCAATCCCTGTGCAAGTGTCCCAACGGACAGATCAGTCAATAAACCCTTGATTTGGGGCCCACCTACTATCTGGATATGCTTCAAAATTGGTATCAACCGTTAAATGAGATAAGAATACAGATGGACAGAGTGGATTTCTCACAAACATCGTCAAAGGGCCTCATGTACATCATGTGTACACAGGAGACAAGTGCACTGGCCGTGCACTAAAAGTCTCAAAGTCCGTCAGCACACACTGACCGGCTCCATCGTCTCTAAATCAAAGATGGAAACAGCGTCCGCCGCTGTCCGTCTGTTTTGCGGTACTGGGGCCCACCTATCATACATAGGTACGATCTGGACCGCTCATTGTGTCCATAAGATGGGTACTACCACAATCATGGTGAATTTTTGGTCCCATGCACCCGATCACAAAATATCTATGTTCAAACTTGAGATGGACGGCCGAATGAAAAGCTCAGTATGCCACACCAAATTCAGTAAAAAACTATCCGTTTCCATCTAATTTTTCGAGCTGAATACAATGTGAATACAATGAACGGGGTTGATTCTTCCAAAAACATCTCTACGGGGCCCACCGAACATGTCAGGGTGCTCTGTTTTTCGCAGGCCCTGCGTTCGTGAAAACCAGACGCTGTGGGCTGTTCTGTGATCAAGGGCACGGTCGGATCCATGATCCGGACCGTCCGCACGCTCGATCAGGTTGTCCTGACCCCCACCAAGATGTCAGATTCTGAGTTTGGACAATCAGTCGTCCAAAATTTCAATCCAAACGTAAGTGCTTTTTGCGTTTCTGCTGCTGCGCACGCTACTGCACCGCCTGGCTGCGTAAGAAGCTTTCTAGGAGCTTTCTGCACGGACGCCAGGAACCAGAGGATTGCGCCTAACACTTCTATAAAGGAGGGGAGGAAAGAGACAGGGAGGGGGGATCTTTGCGGGACGTGAGCAGAGGCAGCCGTGAGAGAAAGGAGAAAAACAGAAGAAAAGAAGAAAAAGCTGTGGAGATTGAGCAGGAGAGAGGGAGTTCTAATTGTCAGGTTTCCTTTTTGTTTGATTTATTTTTAGCCTAATCATGTTTATGTTAGGCTAAACCCCTTAGCTATGGCTAAGGGGTGAAGCTTGTAGTGTGATAGGAAGAATTTTATGCCTTTAATTCTTGTTTAAACTGAACGGATTTAGTATTGGGTTGATTGTAAGGGAATGTTTTCAGTTTTTAATGGTCTGTTGTGACTAAAATTACAATAGGTCTGCGATGGCTTTGAGCATGTTTTTTCATTATTTTTTATGTTTATGACGTCAGGAAGCCCTGTTGTTCACCATAGTCTCATGGGCATGGTCGGATGACGTTGCCCTTCCTAACCCTCATAACATGTTGATTGGTTGGTAATTAGTTTAATTCTGTTGTCTATTTTGTCTCCTGGGCATGGTTTGGTGAAGAAATCCATTCTAATTCCTATACCTTTCATCTCTTGAAACTTATATCAGGTAAGTTCAGTTAATTTCTATGATTTTTGAAGCAGGTGTAAGATCTCCCTGATCTCTACAAGTGGATCCTCTGAATCCCTAGTTTCTTACCTCTGATTTCTCTTTTGTTTTAGATAATTTATTTCACAATTATTCTTTAAATTCTATTTTGATTTAGATTACATCTTTCGCTAGTTGTAGATCTAGTTAGTTCCACATCACGTACAAGTTTCAGTCTGGATTTGACCTCGGTCTCACCGAGTTTATTACTACATCACGACCCTATACTTGGGGAATGAACACAATGCCCATTAAACTCTCATGATGGAACATAGATCCATGGTTAAGTGAGGACCGTCCATGGTACTCTCGCCCACGGGCATGCCATCCAATACCTTAACGCGGAAGATCTTAGCCACTCAATCCTTAGCCTTTTCTCATTAATCATGGATTTTTGGTATATTCCCTCTTAATCAATCATTGTGTACAGCAGTAATTAAAACTTTTGAGTTGAATATTCGGCACACTTTTACGAACTCTATGCAATAAGATACCTGTCATGGCTAATTCAGTTCTTTCTAGAAGTATCTGGGATATTCCCTTCCTTTTAAATGATACATCGTTATAATTCTAACACGACGCACTGAGTGTAATAAAATCTGCTTGAAAAAGAAGCGACAAACGCCATTCTTAATTCACAACACTTTTCTAAATTGCGGTGTACATGTCATTGTTTGGGAGAATACATCATACATGAGGACTCTAACCTTTGAATCGAAGGTCATTGATCCAAACCATTTATACAGCGGGCCTTACATTGGATAGAAGATTTATAAAAGATAAACCAGTTTGGAATATTTAACCCTTTCATCATTTGATTCTTTTGATTTGAATATATACGGTTTCCCTTTGAATTATCAAAGGGTTCAAATGTTCCGATCCATTTTTTTTTTTTTTCAGGTATATTACTGTTCCAACGGTTATTGTCCCCGCCTATCCAATTGCCATACATAGGGGTGTATTTTAGAAAACTCATCATACAATTCTCAGGCAGAGAGATTATACAGCTGTTACAAGTCGGGCATGTACTGTTCAGTGATCCAATCCGTTAATATAATTAAAAAGTCCGGCGTGAGTGGCCCGTGCACTAAAAATCTGGCAGATGTGAATTCCTAATCTTTTAATAGGTGCCCAACAAAGAAATAGTTGATAAATCAACGGTTACCATTTGATCAATTAAAGACCAAAATTTCTACCGCTAGGATCTTGTAATCTTGAGATTTTCAATGCAAGGAACCGTTCGCTTTGAATCCCATCGTATCAATATTTTGGATCACCGAACCATGGACCCACTTATTGAAATCTGGAATACATGTATATAAATCCAGACCATCATGATTATCAATGGATCGAATGATCCCACCCATCCAATTAGTGGCTATCAAATAGATGGTCAAAAATAAAATGATCAACATTCCTAATTGAAGAAGATAAATTAGATGGTTAAGATCTCTTGATTGGTGTAAATTCCGAATTTAAGGTATGCTTTTAACTTATAAAGTCGGCAAACGTAAAATCATTATTTCAAAGGAGTGGATAATCTTGAAGGATTATTATAGTATATATAAGGAAGCTTTTCCTGTGAAGTGAGTTAGGGAGTATGAGGTCTGAATCATGGTGCTGATAATTATTTATTTTATAATAATAGTTTGCCAAGTCAAGACACGTGTAGAGACCTGGCCGTCACATGCATGCAGGCATGCAAATATGGTAGACGTGCTCAAGATCTAAGCTTTATATCAGACGGTCCAGATTGTTTACATCTTCTGGAGACTATTTCACTCATCCGTGGAACTTATCTAAAACACTGTTTTCTAGCCATCTGTTTGTTTTCTACAATGTGGCCCACTTTTTTTTTTTTTTTTTTGCTAAAAGTGGATTGGTGCACTATGGCCCTATAGGAGAAGTTTCTAGGACAAAATTTTAGGACCGTTGTTGGGTGGGCCTCACATGATCATCACATTAGATATTATCATTGAGCATACCGGTGGGTCCCATGGTATGGCGCAGCGAGTGAAAGGCTTGGATTTCATACGTGTTTTATGTATGGATGGACAGTCTTCACCTACATGTGGGCTGAGTGAACTTCCTCAATGATATATGAGGCTTTCAAGGCAGCCCGGCCGCAGACACACCTCTATATTCGCTAGCATGGCACTTGGGTGTGAGATACAATACTAGATGCGTCCCATTCGTTGTGTCCTGACTCAAGATACAAACAAGCCGCCGTCTTTGAAAACTTGGGCTTTTGTTGTTGTTTTTTGACTTCCACGTAGGGCGCAGCTTTGGTTGATCCCGAGCCACCAAGGTGCCTAGGACCTGACTATGAGGCCTACCTTGATACACGTGAGTATATCCACGCCATCCATCTGTATTGAAAACTCATTTTAGGACATCATAAAAAATGAAGCAGAACCTGGGTACAGAAAACAGTCGTAATTGACCATTAAGGGCCCGTTTAGCCGGGTGGATTGGAAGGGTTTGAATGGTATTAGGGTGGATGGCATGGATTTCTAAGTAATAATGGTGTTGTCAGTGGATTGTCTGGAGATCCATGGGATTGATATATCCCTGGATTGCTATATCCAGTCTGTTTGGCGCGCCCGGCTAATCCCGGTTTTAAACTTTCTCATCCCTTCTAATCCCTCAAACCAAGCACGTCCCAAGCAAATTTGAAGGATTAGGGTGGATTTGATGGGATTTAAATGTAATGATGGTGATGTCAGCGGATTGTCTTGAGATACCTGGGATTGGGATCAGATCACCGACTCTGTTTGGCACGCCAGGCCAATCCCAGGATTTGACTTCCAATCCCTTCCAATACCATCCAATCCCTTCCAATCCGACCGGCCAAGCGGGCCCTAAAAACATCTTATGGGCCACGAAGCTTTGGATAAGATGATATTTGTGGTCTCTTCAAATAGCTCTTCGTGACCTTATTAACCAGTTGGATGGCAAATAAACATTTCCGTGGACTCTATGAAGTTTTTAATGGTGGGCATTCAATAACTACTCTTTCTTATAGTGTGGTCCACTTAAGATTTGGGCATGCTTGATTTTTGGGATCATGCTCTAAAATGATTTTTGAAAATGGTTGGACGGTGTGGATTTAAGGCACATTTATCACTGTGAGCCCCACAGTCAGGGGGTTCCACCCACCTTGGTGTTCCAGTGTCTCACCGAATCAGCTCCCTTCATCTGGAAAAAATTACCAAAGTAAACGCTGTCTTTTAGGGTAATTATTATTCTAGCAGGCGAGAAACTTTGCCGATGGAAGATGATTTTTAGGGTACGGATGAATGAAAATACCCTTGAGTTCGAGTAAGAAGCAAGTGAAAATGGAGGGTTAATTTCGTTCGAAATAGATTGTCCGTACAATCAGGGTTCTACTGTTGGTTATCTATGCTTGTAGTATGCCGAAGCTGGTATGGTAGGTAAATGGTGGGGTCTAAAGCCAAAAATTACCCCATCTGCCTATTGTGTTTTGTAAACTGTGGGCAACTGACGAGTGGACTGGTCTATTTTCATATCAGGGTTGTAAGAGGTGGGACCACCTGGTTGATGGAGTGGATCCCGTGACCATGTGTAATGCGGCCGCATATGATGGAGTGGATCCCTTCTAATCCCTCACACCAAACACGTCCCAGGCAAATTTGAAGGATTAGGGTGGATTTGATGGGATGTAAATGTAATGATGGTGTTTTCAGCGGATTGTCTTGAGATACATGGGACTGGGATCAGATCACCGACTCTGTTTGGCACGCCAGGCCAATCCCGGGATTTGACTTCCAATCCCTTCCAATACCATCCAATCCCTTCCAATCCGACCGGCCAAACAGGCCCTAAATGCACGACACAGTCCCATTTTTTTGTCATTTCAAGGCATTGAGTAAAAAATGAAGCATATCCAAATCTTAAGTAGACTATATAAAAACATTTAGTGGTGATTGAACAACCCATCACTGAAAACTTCTCAAGCCCACTGTAATGTTTGTTTTCCACCCAACCTATTGATAAGGTGACACAAAATTGTATAAAGGGAATTTGAAAAAAAAAAAAAAAAACTTGATCCAAAACTTTTATGGCCTATGAAAAGTTTTTAATGATTAATCAGTACTATTTTCTATGATATGGTCCACATAAGATTTGAATGTACTTCATTTTTGGGCTCATGCCCGAAAATTATCTGAAAAAATAAATGAACAACATGCATATAAGACATCAAGGTGGACCTATGATAAGGACTGCACCAGCTTAGGCGAGGCCAGGTGCCGCCACTAATCTATAAACTATAGTATCATACTAGGTCATTAACCCTAATTTAGACCTCTACCGTCTCTACTTTATGCTATGCTATGAATTTATGGTTGAAGCATCATGACACCGACAATACAGGTGGTTTTTCTTCTTTGCTTTTTCATTTTCTTTTGCCCTTACTCTTTTGGTCAGGCTATCAGTTCCTTTCATGTTGTCATTACCCTTGACATCATAGTTGTCTTTTGTATTTCTGATAATTCGGTTGCTGCCTAAGAAGCCTTCTATACCATAACAACATACTTTACATCTCATGTAATTGGTCTAATAGAATAATTGTGCATGTAACTTCCGTCAGAATATTTGAGCTCATATATATCATAATTGCCAATAAACCTATTTTACATGGGTATTAGTGACACCAGGATAACATTCATAACCGTTTTCTTCTTTTTGGCAGCTCAAATGTTTCTAATTCTTTGGCTATCTCGAGCATTTTCATGACATGCTCGCTGACTGAGGCGCCCTCCTCGAGTTTTGTAAATTATAATTTTCTTTTTAAAAATTTGACTTGCACAATGACCTAGGCATCAAATATCTCCTTCAGGCGTAGATTTTTGGCATATATCATATTCCGCGTCAGCTTCTAAAATGCATAGGATATGAAGGCCAAAATGTATACTTTGACCATCTCAGTGTCACTTTCTCCTTTTTCATATTTAGCATAGATAGGCAATGATTCAATATTCTTTTTAGAGTCATGAGTAGAGAGGCTACTCATGATGAATGAGGTAGAAAACTCGTCCAAGGCGAAAAATGAGTTCAAGCTTTTGATACCAATTAATGAAGTTCATTCCAATCAACTTCTTGTATGTAATGATTTTAGAAATAACATTCATCTTTGACATTTTTTGTATTGTCATAATAACTTTGACTATGAAGGGTCTACTCATCTTGTGCTAGGGAATATATTTTAGGCACACAAATGTAGAGTTCGTCAAGAAGTATCCCTAACACAACCAACAACTTTCATTGTACAAAGCAGCAATGTGTGATCTATCCAAGTCTCGAGATAAAGTATTTTTAATTTATTAATCATCCCCTCATGATGAGCGGGATACCACAAACCATATGCATGGCAAAATGCACAAAACTTGATGCCCTGTTGATTTGACAATCTTGTTCGCATGCATGCATTAAATTTGTATCAAAAGAATGGAATTAGGATACTTTTTAGCTGTTGTGGGACTTTAAAGTGAAATTTGAATTATATTCTTGGGACTATCATGCTCGAGTCACATGAAGGATTCTGCGAACATCTTTACGTGTACTATAAGGATTGACCTAGAAAATATTAAAAGCTCATTATTGTGCGTCCCACTAGACAATCTAGACCAATATGTTTGGTTAACACATTACTAGGGCAAGGTGCCGATTTTTAGCCCATTCTGATCTCAAATGAATGAGATCTATCCTAAATGGATTTAACGGATTCAGAATCAATCTTGGGTGAATCAGATAACTAATGTTCAGAACCTTTCCTTCCAATAGATGCATTACAAGTACAAGTGCCTAATCTTGAGTGCATAAGAGCATTAGAGAATATATCTCTCAAAGCTACACAAACATATTCCATAAGAATTAACTCAAAAGGTAGGTGCATCATGCATATTAATCAAAATCTAATAACAATAGTTTTCCAAGGTAAAATCCCAACAGTTTGGCCCTTCCGCATGGCTTTCACAAATAAATTTTAACATAATGTTTCGTGCAAAGGACATTGTCACTTTGCCCTTGGGTTTTGAATTGGGTAGAGTACCAAGACTTCGTACTCTTAAGTTCCTACCATTCTAACAACTACCTATGTAGTCTAGGTTTCTTCAGAAGTAGTCCTTCCATGCTAGACTACTTCTTGAGGGTTAGGCCTTGTATGCTAAGAGACCTAGGATCGACCATTGTTTTTTAGCACCTAAGCATATCGATCCTTTTGTTTGTGACAATGCCCAAAGAATGAGTAAATTAACTACCTCTCATTCCACGGTAATTAGGAGCTAGAAGATTTCTTCTTAGAGCCTAACCAGTGGCTCCACTGTTTTTTAGTCCTGAATTAGCTCATTCTTTGCATTTAAGAGCCATGCACTAACATGTAATCCCAAACATGTAAGCCCACAATGCCTGTTCTCCTTCATTGGCATTAGGCCCTAAGGTTGCACCCAACATCTTTTACACTTCCTCTATTAGAGTTAGAAGATTTCTTCTTGGAGCATGATGAGTGGCTCCATTGCTTCTTTAGTCTTGAATTAGTCCATTGGATCGTTGTGCTCTCAAGCCATGTGCTACAATGTACTCTTGAACAATTAGGCCCACATTGCTTGTTCTTGTTATGTGACATTAGGTCATAGGGTTACACCCAACGTCTTGTACACTTCCACTATTAGTTTAGTAAATTTCTTTTTCTGTGCTCCTCTTTCACCAAGCACATGCATTTCCCCATCTTTTAAAAAGCGACACCACTTTCTCCTTCCTGAACAAGCATTGGTGCCTTTTTGCCCTAAGTAATGGTAGCATTTTATGCATTAGTTAGAACTAGCATCTTCACATGTTCATTGTCGGTTTACCTACGTCTCCTCTTTAATTCGGCCTTAATGTCAAAAAAAGCACCAACTGTTATGTCTGCCAAATCATAGGTGCTAACGCCCAAGGTTGGTTATTAAGATTGCATAGATTAAGCTCTTCTCGAGATTGCACTAGTTTGTTTGGTTTCTAAGATTGCATGAAATTAAGCTATTCTATTCTAATGAGATATTCACATGTGTCCACAATTGTGTAACAAACTTTTGGAGGAAAATTAAGACTATGTAGAGTATAAATACATTCTAATGCAACGTGTCATGGGCTTTTTCTTTGACATTACGACCTTCCAGTACAAGAAAATGGGGTCTTAGCCTCGGTTCAAAACTATGGCTAAAAAGGTTAAAAACTGAGGCTAAAGCCTTTAGTCTTAGTTTTGCCTCAGTTATCCAAACCGAGGTTGAAACCCCTGTGGCTAAAGGCTTTAGCCTCAGTTTTAGTAACCGAGGCTAAAATGACTTTTATAGCCTCGGTTCTTCAAGTGAGGCTAAAAACCTTTTTAGCTTCAATTTTCTCGAAATGAGGCTAAATCAAAATTTTTTCCTCCATTGTTTTCAACTGAAACTAAATCCAAATTTTAGCCTCAATTGCCTCCAACTGAAACTAAATCTATTTTTAACCTCGGTTCTCAACAATTGAGGCTAAAGCCTTTAGCCACGGGAATTTCAACCTTGGTTATCAACAACCGAGGCTAAATTCAAGCCTTAGTTACAAATTGAGGCTAAAAATATTTTTTTATTTTTTTAAATATTTATTTAAACTACTAATCCATTCATTCAATCCACTCATGAAATAATCAATCATGAAAACCACAATACCAACAAAACAGTTAACAATAGTTTATTTAAAGTTTAACTCAATCAAACTGTTACACAACATTAGGTTCCACAAATAATACAAAGTCATGGTCGCACCCGTCATCACCGGTGTCGTCAGTGCTTAATGCGGCGGACCTCATCAGGTCCATGTTGCAGACTCTTAGCCTGTAGAAATTGATAAAAACCAAGATGAGGCAGGAGAAATAAACTTATGCATTGTAACATAAGACTTTTATATGAAAGACAATGCATCATAAGATATTCATTCTTTAAAAGCAATTGATATGACCTTCTTTTTCTAATCCAAGCTATGCTTTTCACAATAAGCCTTGTGCTGAAAAAACTTGCCTCCATTAGTCTTCACATTCATGTGCAGGCCAACACGTTTAGCACAAGTAGGATGAAATGCAGTTTGACAGTCATCATGATTTTTTTATTTTTTTATTTTTTGTTAATAATGCAACGGAGAAACATACCAGCTCGTTCGATCTGTGGCATTTAGATGCAAGTAAATGAAACCCAAGATCGCCACAACAAGGATAGGAAAGGAGTATACAACGAAATTAAGGCCTTACAAATTAGAGAAATATTGATAATTATGAGATTAATAAAGGAGAATCTCAAAGTGTTGCTGCAATTCCATTCAAAGAAGGCATGTGAAAGAAGAAGTAACTATAGTGAGAATTTAAGTACCGGAGTATCTGAAGAAGGTGGATTTGGCATCATCTTCAGGTACACGCTATGATTTTTTCTAGATTCCAGTGGGGGTGATGAACCACACACATACCCAACTGATGAATATTAAGATCATCAACGTTTTCATTAGCAGGAATGACCTTGTCAGTTGTGCTGTACAGATACAGCTGAGGGCAGGGAGGCTGGTCGCTTGAGAGGATGGAGATGATCTACCTCAACCTCCTATTTACAGCAACATACTGTTAGAAAAACTATACACAAAAACTTTAATTCGTGAGTGAGTAAGCTGCATTAACTAAAATCATCAAAAGATGCAATGGTCTGTAATCGTTCAGTGCTGATCGAAGGAGGAGGGCAAACAAGATTAGCTAAAACATTCAGTGCTGGATGAATCACCTGCCAAATATGAACACATGCTGCAAATCTAGTTGCTCATACCCACCTTCAAGCTCCTCCCACTGTGATGATTATAAACTCAATATATCAGTCGCAGTGGATTGATATTACATAAGTGTACTTCATTGACTCCAGAAATGAGAATAATCTATCATAAACATCTATTATAAATGTTTGTAATTTGAATTCAAAGAAAAAGTGCAGTGAGAAAAAAAGTTTAACCATATGATTTTTTCTCTCTTCAAATATGAGCCACTCACTATTTTACTTTGAACCATCCATTTGATAGCAATTAATTGGATGGTTAGAATTGCTTTTGGTAAGTGAATTTTTAGTGATATGCTCCATCCACAGTGGGATTCATAGTTCATGAGGTAAATTACCAAATTCAATCACTTGAATCAAATTGTTTCATAATCATACCTTGTTAACACTGCAGAAGTTACATCATGGTCATTTGAGAACACCCTTCTGAATCATATAGCCCCAGAAATCAGAATGTCCACTTTCTCAGGCAATTTAACATCCTCAACTTTACCTTTGATCACTTGTAACATAAAGAACAAAAACCCTCATAAAAATGAGAACAATGTAGGAACAAAGTGAGTTCAGCAAAGAACTCAAAAAAGTCAGGTATTAAGTTTAAACTGCAAAATAAAATCACTGCAAAATAAAATATTCTTATAAAAGAAATAACAGATCTGAATGCAATGTAGTTTCCATGAGTACAAATTAGCCATGCAACCCATATAAATATACAATTTTGTGTTGAGTGAAAGTAGAGAAAGAAGGGATTTTGTAGCTGTTACCATTTGGGTAATCCTCTTATAGCACTAGTGCCCATGGACGACAAGTAGTCGCTCTAGAAACCGGAACTGAGCAATAGAGAAGTCACTAGGTGGTTGTTCTTGGCATCGCCTGTTTTTGAAACCATCATCAAGACAAGAACTTTAGTTGCAGTTTCACAAAAAGCAAGAGTAGGGAATCGCCTGTTTTTGAAAAATAAGAAGTCAAAAAGAATCAGGAATTGTGCTTTTTTTCCCATGTGTGTGGAACTGTACTGTGTGTGTGAGCATGCACACACTAGTAAATTGCATGTGCATCACACATGGGAATGCCTAAACATTTTTCCTACATAACTACAAAAGACAAAAAGGCAGTGATTTACTTACAAGAATCCAACAATAATTTGGTTCTCATAGTTCAAACCATCAGACATTCCTAGATCTCCAAGGTGATCACTAAGAAGTAACACATTAGTTCTCTTCTTCACTGAGGCATTGCCATCGTTTGGCTCGTCAGTATCTCCTAATTGGTGATGAAGTGCTACAGCCATATCAAGAGCATTTTAAAAACTCAAAATATGAATAGAAGAAAGAAACTGCAGTACTAATACAATATACCGACCAGGACCAGCACTGTTTCCTCCAATAGCAGACATAACACAGCTAAAAAATGTTGCAATTGTCTGTTACAAAACCAAAAGAAGAAAATGAATAGTTAGAGCAACCATTTGTTTCATAATCTAACTAGTTTAATTTGACTTAGCACAAGCTTATCTTTTCCAGGGCATTGAATTACTCAGCTCTACTTTAAGTATATTGTGGGAAGTTTCTCCTTTTTGGTATTCTAACTCACGTGTGACATTCAGGGACATAGAATTCTCTATTTCTTGGTCAATTGTTGATGGACAAAAGAAAGTAAGATATAAGAAAGGTGCTTCAGCATTCGAGAGCCCAAAATAATCATAGAAACCTATGAGCCTCAATTTGCCCACAAGTTTAGGCTGAGTTTGGATGTACGGAAAAGGTCAGGAGGAAAGAATGTATTTTGTAGGTCAGAACTGACATGTAGCAGAATTTACTTGTCATGGTACAGATAGAAATGTGGGCAATGTATAATGTGGTTCCTAAAATTCTGCCACCAAAATGCGCATTGGAATGGATAAACATCCGTAACCCATCAAAATATGCATTTCTGTTGAATTTTGGCATCACCCAGATGCACTCTTAGTTCACAAATGAAGTCATCACCTTGCTTTGAAAATTAAATCACAGACCATTTTAGAGTTATTAGAAGCCCTAATGAGTTTTCCTTTTTCAACTTGTCCACGAGTTTAGTTCTTTGTATTTTGCACATCTTGCTATTTGTAAGAAACAAAAATTCTAGAAACCAATGAGATTCCAGTACTCATGGTCTGTAATCAGGAAAGTGCAGCATTGACTATCAGAGGCATAGTTACATCATCTACGATTTTGAAGATTGTTGCTAATATATTACATCAAGTACAGAATCTGATGACTGATACATAATATATTAGCCAATATGCAAAATATATGGTACCACTGAACTGGGATACCAAGTATCCTTGTAGTTTATGTTGTTCTTCCACTTCTCCTTTCTTTGTGTTATTTTTATTATTATTCCTGTTGATAAAAATATAGGTGGTACCATCCACCTTCACCAGAAAAATAAATGTATCCTCCTAAAATGAGCCAAGAACCTGCCATTAGCCAGCAAATTGCATAATCCTCTAGAAAAGCTAAAGGGAAACAATGGAAAACAAAAGCGTTGTTTTCAGGATTTCTAACATGAAATCAATGGAAAGGGAAGACAAGCTTCAGATTTTCAGCAAAAGGAAAAAAAAAAAAAAAAACCAATGATGAAAAATGTTAAAACAAGTATATTATTTTATTTTATATTATTTTATATTGCACCACATAGTAATGAGCATGCTTTGTTGAAGAACCATGATTCATTAAGATAATATTAATCTCGTGTCTTGATCTAAGTGGACCGTGGCCATCAGAAGATTACAAGATAGCCCATTAAAATACAAACAGGAGCTCATGTGTTCCAAGTTGTTGGTTTGGTATAAACGAGATGGTGTTGCACTGAAACAAGTTGTAGGACAAAGCGTAGGAAGAGAAAATTCAACAAATGTCTTCCCACATGGATTAAGTTGTGAATTGGCAACAGTTTTGAGCAGAGATAATTTCTAACAGGAGATCAGAATCACATGTACTACTAGTAGATAAGAAGCAATTGAAGGTTCCTAAGAATCTGTGTTTTATTGCAGGTTCATGTATTTCAAATCACCAAAAGAAACAGAAAATCCAATGAAATCTCAAAATGTATTTCAAATACATGATATTACATAAATCAAAGATAAATCTCTAAAATCTAAATACAAAAACCTAAATTACAACTTAAATCAGCAAGAATCGAAACAAAATCCAATGAAATCTTTAAGAATAAAGAGACATAAGTTGGATCAAGCACCAAAAATCAAGAAAAAATTACACAAACCAAACCCTAAGTGGAAAATTTTGGAGAAATGAGAGGGGGAAACTCACCTGATTGAAAGTTAAAACCCTTCCTCTATCCTCAAATAATGCCAACTGTAAATCTGAGTAACTTCTTCAAATAAATAATCAAACTGAGAAAAAAAATCGAAAAGGAAGGCAATATGCATCATCAACTCAAAACAAAAATAAAAAAGCAAAGCTCCAAACAATGAGATCTGAAAGGAAAATAGATCTATCAGCAAGAATCAGATCAAAATCTAATGAAATCTCTTAGAATCGAGAGACATAAGCTAGATTCATATTAAAATAGATTAAGCACTAAAAATTGAGGAAAAAAAAAACCATAAGTGGAAAAAAATTAGAAAAAAGCTCACTGTCTTTTGAGGATCTGATGATCGGAGAGAGAGAGAGAGAGAGAGAGAGAGAGAGAGAGACGGTAGATCTGACGAAGATGAGAGAAATATTAGAGAAGACGGAGAGAAGAGCTAGGGTTCGGTTTGGTGAGGAGCTGCAATTGGTGTATATACCCCTTGTTTATCTAGCCTGCACGGAAATTGGCAATGAAGGAGCAAATTTCGCAGCAGAGAACAAGGTTTTGCTCTCAGATCGAACACCAAACCCTAATCGCTGATATTGCAATGCAAAAACTGCTCAAATCCAGCAAATGAGCTAGAAACGATAGGATTTTCCACTTCCTGAGCAAGATTTCAGTGAAATCAGCAAAAAAAAAAAAAAAACTCCTCAGATCGAACCAAAAAACGTGGAAATTGGATTTTGAACGGCCAAATGGGGAAAACGCATGAAAATGAGAGATTTCTGCCCCAATTTTTTATGTTCGAGAGGATTTCAGTTGAGAAATCAGTAGATAAAAAGAGAGAATGAGTACCTGAAATCGGCAACGAGATCGCTGGTGTGGAGGACAGAATTTCCTTTCGGAGTTGAGGGATTTTGAGAAGAGAGCTCTGTTGAGAGAGAGGGATTTTGAGAATTTCCTTTTATAGCGCCACACACTAATTACTTATTAGGCTTTTGAAAACTGGATTAGGCCGATTCTCCGGTTGAGCCGGGCCTGTTCGAGATCCAAGCTTTCCATCTGGACGGCCTGGAAGGACCGACCAACTTTATTTCTAGCCGTCCATTTCGATACTAAAATCTATTAACCATTCTAGAGAAATGCTATAGCCACTCGCCATATATCCGCATCTTATTCCTCCACTTCCTGCACATGCCAACCTCACATCTGTGTGAAACATCAAGGCCGTATATCACGTGGGCCCCTCCATGTATGTTCCTTGGCCCCAGAGTTAGGCAGGTCTAGTAATCGCGTATGAGATAAATGTATGTTAAATCTGGACTGTTGGTAGTATTTTCTATATAATCCATTTTAACTGCTGGTTGTGGCTCACCTGATGATTGAGCTGGTCCGATTCAACTGCAGATTTTTGGTCGATATATCTAAGCTGGTGCATGCACAATAAGAAGAACTCAATAATATATGTATATTTTTTGTTTCTACATTGTGATTTTTGGAACATGGCCCATTCATTATTTGATCATGAAATGGGTGGTTTCAATTTGATCAGACGGAGTAATGTCCAGACGGAACGGGGCCCATTCATCGAAAATTAGACCTTTCACCTTGGTTCCTATGCAACTGAGGTTAAAATGTAGACTTTTGGCCTCGGTTCCTATGCAACTAAGGCTAAAAATTAGACCTTTCGCTTCGGTTTGTATGGAACTGAGGTTAAAAAGTAGACCTTTCGCCTCGGTTCCTATGCAACTGAGGCTAAAAAGTAAACCTTTCGCCTCGGTGCCTATGCAACTGAGGCTAGAATGTAGACCTTTCGCCTTGGTTCCTATGTAAATGAGGCTAAAAAGTAAACTTTTCGCCTCGGTTCCTATGCAACTGAGGCTAAAAAGTAGACCTTCCTATGCAACTGAGGCTAAAAAGTAGACCTTTCGCCTCAGTTCCTATGCAATTGAGGCTAGAGTGTAGACCTTTCGCCTCGGTTCCTATGCAACTGAGGCTAAAAAGTAGACCTTTCGCCTCGGTTCCTATGCAACAGAGGTTAAAATGTAGACTTTTGGCCTCGGTTCCTATAGAACTAAGGCTAAAAATTAGACCTTTCGCCTCGGTTTGTATGGAACTGAGGTTAAAAAGTAGACCTTTCGCCTCGGTTCCTATGCAACTGAGGCTAAAAAGTAGACCTTTCGCCTCAGTTCCTATGCAACTGAGGCTAGAATGTAGACCTTTCGCCTCGGTTGTTATGTAACTGAGGCTAAAAAGTAGACCTTTCGCCTCGGTTCCTATATAATTGAGGCTAGAAAGTAGACCTTTCACCTTAGTTCCTATGCAACTGAGGCTAAAAAGTAGACCTTTCGCCTTAGTTCCTATGCAATTGAGGCTAAAAAGTAGACCTTTCGCCTCGGTTCCTATGCAACTGAGGCTAATGTGTAGACTTTTCGCCTCAGTTCCTATGTAACTGAGGCTAAAAGGTAGACTTTCGCCTCAGTTCTTATGTAACTGAGACTAAAAGGTAGACTTTTCCCCTCGGTTCCTATGCAACTGAGGCTAAAAGGTAGACTTTTCGCCTCGGTTCCTATGCAACTGAGGCAAAAGATGAACTTTTAGCCTCAGTTCCTTAGCAACCGAGGCTAAAAGACACATTTAGCCTCCATTTTTTTAATTGAGGCTAAAAAACTATGGCTAAAGGCCTATTTTCTTGTAGTGTTCGACTCTTTTTTACTTAGGAATTTTAGACAATGACTCTCATTTAAGTGAGTGTCACTAGTATGAAAACTACTATTCCCACTGGGAAGGCTCTGCACCAGGTGTTAGATCTCCTAAGGAAAACCTTAATGCCAAGCGCTAGTGTCATGCCCCAAAATCTAGCACCTGAGTATGGTAACTTCGGTCCTGAGTTCTAGAATGGGGGATAAATTTAATACAAATTTTAAACATTCACAATTGTAATTCAACAAATATCAAACAATAATGCCATAAAATATCTGAACATCATCACTTTAATCCAATGTATTCCTCCACCATTTGTTTTTTTACATTGAATACAAACTAGAAAAGAAAACTATACCTAGACAGATGGCTAGAACTCCACTCCACTTTGTTCCTTAACTAAAATGTCCTAAAGTTTAAATCCACAATAAGGGTGAGCTTTGATCTTAGCTACCCCAGGTGCAGGATTGTGAAGTAGTATATACGTAGTAAGATTGAGGTCGATCCATATGGACTAATTTGGATAAAAAACACTACTAGAACTAGATCAAATCTAAATTTGGAATTTCCTGCGAATTAGGTTGATTATAAAAATAATAATAAATGACAATTAAGGATTTAGGTATTCAACACTGATTAGTTGACCGGAATGATTCCTGGTTGACCGTGAATAATCCACCAAGCCCCGGTCAACCTTGAAATTCCTTAGTCGATCAGACTGGCCTATCCAGTACTTTCAAATTTTACATAGAAAGTAGGGGTCGACCTTGAAATTATAAGGTTGACCTTGAATTTTCAAGACTTATTTATCTTATTTTTTCATCGTTAAACACGTTCAATTCTTTCACTTAATTTCTCCAAGGTTCCCTCAAACTTGATCTTAATCACTTGTTAGCTTTAATTCTCCTTTATTGTCTTGGATTCATATTGGACCTTCCATTCTTTCATGCACATAAAAATACATATAATTAGACAACGTTAATATGAATTTGCATGAGAAAATACTGCAAAATAGGGGTTTATCATACAATATTACGCAATTATTACACCCCCAAGCAACATTTTTCTAATCCCTAGCAAAACACGTGAAAAGATTTCAAAATCCAAAATTAAAATTCATTTTAGAAGAACAAACTCTATTTATTCATGTAACCCTTCAAGTGACACAAATAACGAAACTCTAAGGCATGAGGCTTTGTGAGTAATTATAATTTAGATCAACTTATATCCTAATGCACTTAGTAGATAATTAAATTATGAGTTTAAAACGTTAATCATCTGGTACATTAAGTATCATTGTGCTCAGTAAATTATAACTTAACATTAATGGTAATTTTATTTTTCTACTATAATGATAACACCAATAACTACCGAAAGTGAACAGATCAACTAAAGACACTGAGGCAAAACCTCAATAGTTATATAGTAGAATTCCAACTTACTTTCAATTATTATTATTATTTTTTTTTTTCACATCAACGACTTTTACAATATTTATTCTTTTTCTCTTCTTTTTTATATTTAATTCTTTTTAATGTACATATATTAATTATTCTTTTTTTTTAATTCCATTTTTTCCAATCAAACAATAAGTAGCCCTTTTTGATGTATCCTTCTTTTTTAAGAGACATCAATGAATAAGATAGTCAAGGTTCAACATGGTTGGTTCCTAACACTCTAGGTAATTATCAAGTTAACACTATAATATCAAATTTAGACCCTAGTAGTGTCAGGCCCGTATCCTAGTCTGTACCATTCCGTAGATTCTCGTGATCCTCCTCGTCGAATTTTGGTAACCCGCGACCTGTAATTGGCATCTACACGCGACCCTGAGTCGCATCTCATAGATCTAAGTCAGCTCGACCCAAGACTTGTACCCTAACGACTACGCCATCGCCGCGGTTCCAACGCCGCGTCTTGCGCACCGATGCGATACCCAGGCTAGGAGTCGTGGGCCCGCATATATTTCAAAGAAACGCTACGCGTTGTGAATTTCGAGAGAATCTCTACAACTCATCAAATCAATTAATCAATGTACAAGTCAAGTACACATCCATCACTCACCCATCCCTCTCTCAACTAAATTCAACTCTCAAGTCAAGTACACCCATCCCTCACCCATCACACTCATCCCTCTCTCCTTACATCACTCTCCCTCTCTCTCATTTCTCTCTTCACTCCCAAGCAAACAAGAGAGCCACCATCCAAGGTTTTCCAAGGAAAGAAAGAAGCTAGGTGTGGCCCACTTCCTACCCCTCTAATCTCCCATCTCCACCTTTCAATCCTCATCTTCCACCATTAAAGGGAAAGCCTAGGAGCTAAGGAGTCAAAGGAGCCTAGAAGACGCGGAATCGGTGGGTAATTTTAGGATATCTAACCATTGATTTTCATTTGAGGGCCCACTCATGATGGGACCCATCTTGATGTATGTACATGGAGGAGTTCATAGTGGCAGAGCTCCTCCCATTTCCGCCGTTTCTCTCTCTCTCTCTCTCTCTCTCTCTCTTTTCCTTTTTGTATGGTGATGATGATGATGAGGTGTGGCCCATCTGATGTGTGTGTGTGGCCCACCATGATGTGTTATATCCATGCCATCTACCTATGGGGCCCACTTTTCTGTCGTCCAGCAGGTGGTTGGACGGTCCAGCGCTACTGGCACCATCTAGCAACCTGGATGAAGGGAAAACAAATATCAACTTTGTTCTAAGCTGAGGTGGGCCACACATGTGGACCCACCTCTGATATATGTGTTTCAACCATGCTGTCCGTCCATGGGTCCCACGTGAGGACTACCATGATGTATGTGCTGCAGATCCACACCGTTTATAACTCTGGACGGTGGGTCAGATCATGAGATATGTGTTATATCCCAAACCATCCACCCGTTTAATCCAGACCGTCTAGCCATCTAGACATGGTCGTGGACCCCACTTTTGATGTACATGTTTCACTCGTCCATCCATCTAACGTTGGAAGCCACCATGATGTATCCATTAATCCAAGCCGTCCATTTGCCCAGCTACATGGCAGATGCATTGATGTTAACAAGTTCTGTGGGTCCCACGTAGCTCTCAGCTGTTGTACCCATGTCAGTAAGTTCTGTGGATATCATGGTGATGCATGTGATTAATCCACACCGTCCAGCCTCCTGGACGGTGTGACCCACCTCAGTGTATATATTTATATATATTATAATAATAAATAATATATAATATATGTGGTGGGCCCCACGTGGGACCCACCTGCTGTAAAACAAATTGGCTGGTGTATCCCATGTTAGCTATATAGCTGACTGTTTTGATGTCAGCAAGGGTGGGGCCCACCTTAATCCATTTAGACAGGCTGTGTGGGGTGCACCATGATGTATTGTATATCCAAGCCTTCCGTCCATCTGGACGGTACTATGAGACGCACCTTGATGTATCTGATCCATCTAGCTGTCCATCTGGACATTTTATTGGGTGGGGCCCACCTTGATGATAGTGTTGTACATTCACACCATCCGTCCGTCCTGTACAGGGACGTGGGACCCTCATGAGATGTGTGGTTTTCCACACCGTTCATCCAACTAAGGAGATTCAAATCTCAGGTGGAGCCTACCTGGATGAAGGGAAATAGATATATAAACTTGATCCAAAGCTCTGGTGGACCACCACATGGACCCACCTTGATTTATGTATTTTATCTCCACCTTCCATTTGGATGGTGGGACCCACCCACGATGCATGTGTTGGATCCATACCATTCAATCATCAGTAGAGATCGCTTTGTGGCATTACAATGAGAATAAGATAGATATAAATTTCAAGTGGGACCCACCGTTATGTATTTCATCCACATTGTCTAGCAGCCGTGGGTCCCAACGTGATGTATGTGTTATAAACCGCACCGTCCAGCCATGGACGGTGGGACTCATATGATGTATGTGTTTTATATCCGTGCCATCCGTTCGTGTTACTGTACGTGCAAGGCCCACTTGCTGTACACGCAGGGCTCACCTGTTGTATGTGTAGGGCCCGTTGTGGCCGTATGTGAGGCCCATTGTGGCCATATGTGAGGTCCATTATGGTTGTGTGTGTGAGGCCCACTTGATTGCGTACATGAGGCCCGTGTATGCAGCCATTGTGATGTATGAGGCCCATTGTGATATGTATTAAGCCCATGAGATGCAGCCCACTTGATGTATATGAGGTCCTTGTATAAGGCCCATTGTGACCTGTATATTAGGCCCATGTGAGCGGCCATTGTGTTGTATATTAGGCCCGTGTGAGAGGCCCATCATTGTATAGGAGGCCCACTATGTATGTGTAAGGCCCATTGTTGTGTGTGAGGCCCACCTATTGTATATGAGGCCCGTGTTTGAGGTCCGATGAGATGTACATGTGGCCCAAGTGATAAGGCTCATTATGTGTATATGAGGCCCATGAGTGAGGCCCAATGTGATGCATATGTGGCCCATGAGTGAGGCCCATGGTGATGTATATTAGGCCCTTGTGTGAGGCCATGGGCCCACTATATGTTTGGCCCTATAAGGGCCACTCCTTGGGAGCAATGTTGGTTGAATGTCCACATTAATGGGCAATGATGGTTAAATGTCCACATTGTGACCTTCCCTTAGGCCTCATTAGGCACATTCCTAATATGAGTAGGTCATCTAAGCCCATCCTTGATATAAAGAGAGTACATCATCATCATATAACATGCTTAATATAGCTCCACGATCCATGCCCATGCGCATCATATGTATGCTTGATATGAAGAGTGATTGATCATAGCACATGCCATTAGGCGGATTATTATGGGACTCCTTGAGAGACGAAGTTGCCCCACATGAGCGCGCGGTACGCGTAGGTTTAATGCATGACTGGAGGGTATGACTCATGCATCTCGCATTTTGTGATATGACTACCATACGTCCTAGTGAGATTAGGGTTGTGGCCTCCACGGGCATGTCGTGGATGGCCAGATGGGACACCAAAAATGTTTGGTTCGAACATTTGGGCACGTTAGATGTCCGTGGGTGAAAGTCTCTAAACCTCCGTGGCCAGGAGATGCTTTAACGTGTATACCGAGTGAATAAACATGGGGGCTCGAGTGCTGAATACCAGTAGGCCGCATCTCCCACTATATCATGGTCGGTTGGAAGGGAGTGTGTCCTTGTCCGCTCGAGTGAGGGAGCTGTAGCTAGGCTGAGTTTGACCAGCTCACAAATGAGTCCATTATCGACGAGCCAGGTAGGCATTGGTATACTGTTAGTAGGCGGATAGTGAGGTCTTTTCCACTCACTAGGCTGTGTGGCCGGTAGGGGTGGCAGCCAACTTGGAGGGTACTAGACCTCGGTGATGATTCCAGAGTTGTACAATACTGATATGTGGACTTATTGAGCAGGAGTTGCATACTCAATATTTTACTCATTTATTCATTCATTCACTATCCACTCGGGCTGGTGGTGCACAACTAATTGTTATGTGTACCTTTACAATTATCAGAATTTCGGTTGGGGCGTACGACCAACCTGAGATCAGGAGTTTACTACATTGAGTCTATCTATCGAAATTTAGGTATGAGACTAGTTTGGATAGAAGTCCCTCATAATGGACCCCATAGCCTGTGGCACTACATACTATCATTCCGACTTCACACTCCATCTTGGTTATTTCATTTGCACCGCATATTGCATTGCATCGTCAGTATATGATATTTGACTTACTATGTCTCCGAATTATATAGTTGTTCTACATTGCTTCCTTAGTATATGATATTGGCTTATTATGTTTTTGCATTGCATAGCCTAGATAAGGTTGATGGTATTTATGAACTTACTAGTATGTTTTCACATTGCTCGGATATTGCATACTTGACACTTACCTTGCGCACACACTTACACCACCCTCTAAGCTTTCTATAAGCTTATGCACGATAGATGCATGCAGGTGGTGTTAGGTCGCAACAGCGTTGAGCTTGGAGCGTATAGTTGTCTTCTAGAGCTTTGATTATTGATATATATGTATTTTCCTTTCAGCACTATATTCAACTGTTTATATTAGTAGATATGTGATGATGATGTTGCCTTTGTGATTTGGGTAAACTTGTGGTTATGCTTCTTACGAGGTAAATGTAAGTTGGAAAATCCTCCTTATAGGATACCAGGATTGGAATCTAGCATACGGGCACTAGAAGCTGAGAATAAAGTACTACGGAGGCTGTCGGCACCGGATTTGGTGATCAGGAAATTTATGAACCCGGTTTTCGAGTTTTGGGTATGAAAAGTAGTTTAAGTCAGATGTGAAACATAAAATTTATGATTCATCATTATTTATAAAATTATATCAAAAAATTACTGAAAGAACTCAATTTTAATCTTTACAAATATATTGATTTTTAGACTTTGAATTCATATAATTGTCTTATCATTCTAATATTTCGATTACTTTTATTTTTATTTTTCAAAAATTAGCTTGAAACAACTAAAGATTAGCATTTGAAAGAACTTTTCATAGGAAACCCCACCCCCAACCTCAATGATACATTATACAAAATGTTGAAAAATGAATGCATAAATAAATAAATGCAACATGAGAGAAACTAAAAAAATTACAAGTAAAGGATAAATAGTACCTGGACGATGAATGACCATAGGTGTTAAAAATTTTCAAGTCAGTAGAAAAGTAAAAACAAAATACAAATATCAAAACAACCTATCTTATTAAAGAAGCTAATTTACGAAAGAAATAGAAATGGATCTCCATCAGACTATAAGATTATTTTTGATAAACATGATCTTCTAGAGTTATGGACTCTTTGTTTAGAGCAAACTTTTCAACCAGTATTTAGTAAATTGGTGCTCCAATAGTCTAAAAGCTCAATAATCAAAATTAGAATTAAAAGCATCTTATTTCTCTCACAGGAATGACAAAAGAAGATGACATTAGTTTGCTCATTTCCAGGAACACACCTCCTTACAATTTGATTAGGCACTATATTTTCAACTTCTTATTCATTATGTATTTCCGAGTTAAGCTTCAATGCCTCGATAGTTAATACTTTCACACTCGATGGTAAAGGCTTAAAATCCCTTAAGGCATTCACTATGTCCAATATCATATCATCATTAGAATTAGCAAACTGAACCAAACATACTTCTAAGAGGTTGAAACACAAGTTTGAAAGGAACTCATTATCCATGATGGTATCAATCATATAAACTTTGTGGATGTCATCAACATCCCCTTGTTATTTACACATATTGAAAACATTCAATTCTAACGTTATATTAACAAAAGACAACTTCATGACCCCATTCCTACAATTGATCATTGCATTGGAAGTTGCTACGAATGGACAACCAAGAATGATAGGAATTTGAGTGCTAGTATTGCTAATAGGTTGTATATCCAAGACAATGAAATCTACTAAGAAGTAGAATTTATCAACTCATACCAACACATCTTCAACTACCTCCCTCGATATTCTCACAGATCGATCAACAAGTTGTAAAGTTGTTTTAGTGGGTTTTAATTCACCAAGTCCTAATTGACCGTATACCGAATAAGATATGAGATTAACACTTGCCTCGAAATTGAGAACTACTTATTCAATTCGGAAGTTCCCTATGATGCAAGAAATTGTAGGACTACTAAAGCTAATGCCATGAATTCTTATAAATACCTCTTGAAACTAATAGATTATAGGACAATCCTTAATCAAGTGACTCTCACAAATACCATAAAAACTTTCAACTATCTCATTAGTCTTAATCACATCTATTTTCTTAGTTCCATGGCATCAACCTTACGTGTAAAACCTACTATCCTTACATTCACATCGTCTTCCTCCTTCAGAATGTAAATACCCCATTCTCCTTGGGTACATGCTTGTTTTTATCCATTTTGTTAGAAGTGTCCCAGGATTGGACATTCTTAACTATAAGATTAAAATATTTTCAAGCCTTATCGAGGTCCTTACTCATGAACTTGCCGTCATTATATATCATCTCTATAAATTGGCACATGTTCAAACTTAACTCATCGTAGAAAAAGCTAATAACTTGCCACGTTATGTAGCCATGATGTAGGAATGTAAGTAAGAGTTCTTTAATTCATTCTTAACACTTGAAAAAGGTTTCACATCCTTTTGGGAGAAGTTCATGATGTTTTTGTCTTAGTGTGTTGGTCTTATGAATGGCATAAACTTTTTAAGAAATTCTCAAGTCATCTTAACCTATGTCCCGATGCTTCTCAACCTTAAGGAGTGAACTATGACCTATCTATCTTCTTCAAGGAGAAGAAAAACAATTTTAATATAACAACATCATTAGAGACACTCTTATAATGCAACGCAACCACGATCTCAACAAATTCATTGAGATGTAAATATGGACTTTTATAATTAAGTCCATAGAATTTTAGAAGTAGTAGTATCACACCACGTTTAAAATCAATATTGCCTTAATTTACTAAAAAAAATCATACAAGGTGTGGTTGCTCTTGTAGGTAGTAGGTAATCATGTAATGTCCTAATTGAGGGCACATTATGTACTTCATTCTTATCATAGTTTGGTTTGTTCTCAGCCATATTTCTAGTTGATTCACAAGTACTAAGGTGTTTTCTAACATGCTAGTGTATGGACAATCCTTCAACAAGACCTCCTTTGCTTAGAAGACAAAATATATAATCACGTGTCCACTTGGTCATGAACACACACAAAAACCACCTAATATCAAATAAAATATTATTTACAACAAAACAATAATCTAGAAAGCCATGAGAAGGGGTGAGGGAAGAATGTGACTCGATATGACAACACTCGATTAGAAAATAATCTTACAACAAAAACAAACGGATGTTAGTAACACTAAACTAATCAAACAAAACTATTCTAAATATAGAAAATTAAAAAAAAAATCTTAAGAATTAACATATCCTAAAAGTGTTATCAACCGTTAGTCCCTGGAAACGGGCCAAAAACTTGATATTATCTGCCCCAAGTGCGAGGTTGTGAAGTAGTATATAGTCGGTAAGACTGATGTTGGTATATTGGAAATAATTTCGATAAAAATATTACTAGAATTAGATTAAATCTAAATTAGGGTTTTTAAAAACTTAAGGTAATTAAAAAATAATAATAAACAATAACTAAGGATCTAGGGATCCCTAGTTAATAACCCCTTAATGACAGTTCATCAATTCAATATGATAACTCAATTGGAATTCTTCAATTTCCTTCCAATCAGGAGATAAAGTAATTAATCAAATTTATAACATCCAAACAAGGTATAAACTTTAGTTGATCAATGAAGATCTAAGTAATTGATCACAAGGAATTTCAAGAATTTATTGTAACTAAAGTTAACAATCGATCATGGATTTTACATATCAAAACTTTCATCAACAATAAGAATTCAATCAAAACAATCTTAATTCATCAATAAAAACTAATAATATTGAATTAAAAATGAATTAACAATAGATATGAACTTTCTAAATCAAGCCCATGGATTTTAAGAAGAAGTTGGATCACTCCCGGTTTGAAATATAGATTACCTACATTAACTAGAAAAATCATGCAATATGGTGTAGTTGTTCTTGCAGATTGTAAGTAGTCTCTCAAAGTTCTGACCAAATGAACATAGTGTGCCTCGTTCTCATCACATATTATCCTATCCGATGGTGTGTTAGGTTTAGCATAAATATTTTCATCAATGTGTAGCTCTTGCACAGCCATGTTTGGAGTATTCTCAGCCATGGTTTGGGATGGTTCCAGAGTATTTAGGTATTATATAACTCGACGGTGAATGGAGAGCTTGTCGACTAAACCTCCTTCACTTAGAAGTTGTTATGTATGATCCCTTACCCACTTGGGTATGAACCATGTACAAAAAAATTAAAATTTAAACCTAAACCTAGAAAATAAAATCTTACATTGAAAATTAAAAATCCTACAACAATTAGAATTAATTAAAAAGCAATAAGAAGAGATGAGGGAATGAACGGAGTTACCGATTTAGAAGAACTACCATTAAGGATGTTACAAAACAAAACCAAATGATATTAGTATTTTAGAAAAAGAATTTATAAAATTAACTTATGTAAAATTAAGCCTTCAAGAATTAAACCCTAAAAGCAAAACCTAGGTTAGAAGTAGAAATTAAAATCCTAACCTAAACATAAGTATTCTCAGTGTAAATTTCTATTAACGACACCAAAAACTTATTGGATTATTCCAAGTGTAGGACTATGAAGTAATATATTATCGGTGAGAACAAGGTTGAACCATAGGGAATTGGTGAGAACATAGTGAAAGCTAAAGGTTTTTAAAATTTTTAATCTAGTGGAAAAGAAATTTAAAGGTTTAAACAATTAAAAACGCAACTAAGGATCTAAGAATTCCCAATCAATGGAACTTGAACTTAATCCATCTTCTCAAGTTGATAACTTAACGAGAACTTGATTCAATACATTATAATCGGAAGATAGTATAGTAAATTCAATCATAAACATCCATCATAGATTAGAACTAAGATAGGTTGATCTCTCATGAAGAACTAGATAATAAATCACAGGGAATCAAAAACATCTAATGTACCCAGAGATGACAATAGATTAATTAATTTTACAAATTGATTGCTTCTCTAGTTTAGAAATTCAATCACATCAAATCATAATTCAACATAAAAACCAAAAAACTTTCATGAAAATGAATTAAATATTAAAAAAATTCATTAAAAGATTCATCCCTTAGCCTTAACTAAGAGATTAGCTAAGTATGACTAAAATCTTAACAAAAGAAAAAGAAAAACAAATTATGGAAGACAAAAGAGCTTTGCCTCACTTGAAATCACCTCCTAAACCCTAACTTGATTATTAGGAACATTTAAAAGACTCATTTAAATAGTTCTTAAGACCCAAGTTATAAACTTCTCTATAAAATTTACAAACCGACTTTGATTTATGCATTTGCCACTTCTATCGATTGGAGCTTTGATCATATCAACAGGTTGTTGATAGGTGTTGATGAGATCGAAGTCATATTCGATTAGATCAATTTAGAAATAGAGTTTGTCTAGTAATTAAACTTGAAAATCCAGAATTTCTTGATAGGATCAAAGTGTGTTTGATGGGATCGAAGGAACTGTCTAGTAAGCAATCTGAAAAATTCAAAATTTCTTGATATGTGGATTAATCTCATTGAGTTTTGTCAATGGCCTATCAATATGAACGAAAGACCTATTAATGGGATCGATGAGTACTGATTTTTTTCAATTTTCAACTTCAATTTGAATTTTGACTTTTTATCCTTTTGTACTTGATTTTCTCTAGTCTCTGGAGCTTGATATTATCATGTACATCCTCCAAATCTTTAATTTTCTACCTTGCACTCCTTTGAGTTTTAATTCATCGTTTTAAGAACATTTTTATTCTTGAACTCTAAATTATATCGCATGTATAGAAAATATATAAGTATACCAAATTAACACTCAAATTTAGGAAAAATGAGTTTAATTGAGAGGATAAATATGCAATATTTTAGTCTTAATAGTTTCAACATCCATTCTTTACTTGGAATTATGGATGACAAAGACATTATCTACGAGCCAAGAGATACGAATTATGAAATATAAATGGATTAGGAAATTGGAGATGAATAAACGATCAACACATCTCTTAATGGTATATCTACCTAACTGATTAAATTAGTCACCCATCCAAGACATAATAGATTGTAATACTTTCATATTTCCCATTTAAATGCCCACACCAAAATTTCGGGAGCATCTCCCCATGTCTCTCCAAATACGTTGATCTTCTATTTGATTCCAACGTTATCCACACTTTACTAAGTGTGGATATTTGATTTTAAAAATAAATGTAAGAAACATATTTTAAAAAAAGAGAGATATGACGCATAATAAACATATGCATTTAAATCAGAGAAATGAAAGCATTCTAATCTATCGAACCTTGAATTATCCAAAAGGGATAATTTGAGAATTTTATGCCTTAAAAAGCATCCTATACATTCTCAAATGGGCAACTAATTGGGCTATACTAAAATAAATTGATAAGAAGATAAGTTTAAACCAAATCGAATAAATTCATTTGTAAATTTTCACAAATATAAATCAAATATCTTACTGATATGTACTATATACTAGTAATATACATGCAATATTGAGGTACTATACTAAAGCTCTAAAAATAAGAAAATGTGACAAAAATTGAAATTATTAAAAATAGTAATTATATATATATATATATATATATATATATATATATATATATATATATATATATATATATATATATATTAGGACTATTGATCTGGTCAAATTAGCACAAAAATAAGGGCATATCAATTATTATACTTTTGGCCAAATTTTGGACCTTAAAATATGAGCCTTACCTTAAATTTTTCTTAAATCTCAAACCCTGAACCCTTAATTCTAAAACATAAATGTAAAACCCTAAACTATAAATAAACTTAAACTTTAAATGCTAAACCAAAATCCTAAACCTCATCCTTATACTTTAAACCCTAAACACTAATTCGTAATCTTAAACTCTAAGTCTTACCTTAAAACCCTCATAATTCTCAAACCATAAACCCTAATCCCTAAACCCTCCCTAATTTACAATTACAAATAGCTTTATATATATATATAGTTACTTAATCACTTTAGTTTAATAAGTAGAAATCAAGATAAGCTACTTAAGGCATAAGTAGCATTTCTTAAGTAACTAAATTAGATCTAAACGCCACCTTAGGGCTTGTTTGGACACACCACCAAATAAGTTACTTTTCTACTTACAAAAATATATAAGTAACTTATTTGAGATAAGTTTAGTTTACAATTAATTATAAGTGAAAATTTTATTTAAAGTTACTTAATCACTTTAGTTTAATAGTAGTAAAAATCAGGACATGATACTTAAGACATAAATACCTTATCTTACATTACTTAAGATTTAAATACCCTCCTAAGGGCCCATTTGGATATCACACATTTAAGTGCACTTATTTTAGAGTCTTCACTACACATCTAAGCATTATAAACATATGTTAAATGGATTGATTTCTGGCATTATAAACACATGTTCAATTACTAACATCATAAACAAATGTTAGATGGATTGATTTTTATCATCATATACACATGTTAATTAGACTAATTTCAACATCCTAATCCATATCTCAAGTGGTAGATTGAGTGAAGATACCTCGTTTCAACACCGAGGTCTTGGTATCAATTCCCAGGGTGGCTAACATTAACAGAGGGGTGTGTACTAACAAGCTAACCCACCCCCCCCCTTAAAAAAAAGGGACTAATTTCTAACATCATAAATACATATAAGTGGACTAATTTCTAGCATCATAAACAAATGTTAAGTGAACTAATTGTTATCATCACAAGGAGATGTTAATTGGACTAATTTTCAGCATCATAAATATATGTTAAGTGGACTGATTCGAGGATAATAATTAAATTTTAAGTGGACTAATTTCTAACATTATAAACGCATGTTAAGTAGACTGATTTGATCATACTAAACATATGTTAAGTAGGCTGATTTAAGTACTAAAAACATGATAAAGGTGGGGCCTACAATATCACAATTTCACATCATTTAGTGGGATCCTATCCAATGGACAACATAGATCAAAAACTGTATTAGGGTGTGCCCTGTTGTCCAGTGGACAACGCACCAACGTGCCCCACTTCCAATGTGCCTCAATTATTTTGGATCAAGACGATACTGTATTTTTAATTCACTTAGTAGGGGTGACCTGGAAAAGGGTGTCGATGACATCAAAAAAACATCACAATGGGGTCCATTTGATGGACGGTATAGATAAAACCCAAACATCTTGATGGGTCACTAAAGGTTGGATGACAAGTCAACATCATAGTTGGCCTCATGTGACGGTGGGCCGCCTGGACTAGTAGGATGGTAAATAAACATTACAATGGACCCTAATGGAGAGTAAACGTGGGCATTTTTCCACTACTACAATGATCTAACAGTGTGGCTCACATGAAATCTGGATATGCTTAATCATGTTGGGGCCTATAAAGATTTCAATGGGGGGGGGGGGGGAGAGAGAGAGAGAGAGAGAGAGCTTATACCTGAGGGGACGTGTGTCGTCAGAAGGAGGGAAGGAGAGGTAGGGGCATCGCATCAGTGGAAGGACATCACTGTGTTGTCAGAAGGAGGG
The DNA here is from genome assembly GCF_029962835.1 of Magnolia sinica. Classification (NCBI taxonomy): domain Eukaryota; kingdom Viridiplantae; phylum Streptophyta; class Magnoliopsida; order Magnoliales; family Magnoliaceae; genus Magnolia; species Magnolia sinica. The sequence goes on along the minus strand of NC_080589.1, from coordinate 53,966,248 downwards.
AGGGAGAGGTAGGGGTGTTGCATTAGTGGAGGGACATCACTAGAGAGAGAGAGAGAGAGCTTATACTTAGGGGGAGGAGCGTCGTTAGGAAGGAGGGGGAGGTGGGGTTGCATCAGTGAAGGGAGGGACATCACTGGAGAGATAGAGATAGAGAGAGAGAAAGTCGCCTCCCAAATTAGGGCGTCGGCGTCTGTGCCAGAGTGGGAGGGAGAGGGAGGGAGCGAAAGAGAAAGAGAAATGGGAGAGAAAGAGAGAGAGAGAGAGAGAGAGAGAGAGAGAGAGAGATTAGGGTGTTAGTGCCAGAGAGGGGTTGGAAAAATTTTCTTTATGAACTCCCTTATCATGTCATTTCATGTGCCAATAGATCTAAGACGTAGTGAATGCAACCATGTCTTAGCTTTCTCTTTCAAAGAAAAGGGAAAGAGTTTCAGTTTGATTGTGTTCTCAAATACGTTTGGAAAATATAAAGTGGCTATGATCTCATCAAACTCTTTCAAGTGTAAATATGGATTTTTTGACTCATGCCCATGAAATTTAGTAAGGAGTTAAATCACCCCTGGTTTAATATCCATATGTCCCGTGTTCTCTGGAAAAACTATGCATGAGGGCGTGCTCACCCCCGTCGGTTGTAAATAATCTCATAAAATATGAGGCGGGGGGTGCTTGATGCACCTCATTGTCATCCTAGACTTCCCCAACCTTTAAAGCTGTGCATTGGACCGAGTCGGATCGGATTGGGTCCAACTCGATCCGATTCAAAATTTCAATTACCTGACCCAAACTCGATTCGATCCGGGATCGAGTCCGGGTCACTTGACTCGAACCGATCCGGAATGTGTATGGGCTGATCCGATCCGAGTCCGACTAAAATCCTATGTCAAATTCTATCTCAAAACCTTAAAATCATAGACAGACAGAAGAAGAAGAAGAAGTAGTAGAAAAGAAGAAAAGATAGAAAAAAGAAAAGAAAGCTCTGTCCTAAGAATCTATCCTTTACTGCCCTACACAAGTTGTCCTCAGTAAATTCCTTGCCTCCATTTTCTAAAATAAATTTCAACTTCTTGATAAAAAACGAAAAACAAAAATCAAAACTGACAGCAGTAACGTTGCATTTTTTCTTTGAATCACTTTCGAATTCCAAGATTCTTGAATCTATTGCCGCTGTAGATCTTGTCCAATCGTACCCCATCATTGCCATGGCCCACAATGATGGACACCCACCTGAGATCGATGAGGATCTGCACAGCCGACAGCTCGCCATCTATGGACGGGAGACGATGCAGCGGCTCTTTACGTATAATGTTCTTGTCTCCAAAATATAGTAGGCAGCAACAACAACAATGGTAAGGAGATAAAAAGAGTGTTTTATCTAATGCATTCCTTGAGGATCGGTCCGGATCGAATCAGATTTAGTCCAATCCAAACTCGACCCGAACAACTTTCGAATTTCAATGGACCTACCCGATCTGCACCGATATAGGCCATCGATTCGGTTCGAATTGTGTCAGATCGGGTCGGATCCGCCGGATCGGGTCAGAAATGCCCAGCTTTACCAACCCTAGGTTGAGGTAGTCCTTCAGGTTGATTGGCCAGTTGATTTGCGGCCATAATCTCAATTAACTCTGGGGATCTCGAGCTGTGCCTAGTCCTGCAATGAATAGTCAATCCCTCAACCAATCCTCCTTCAGTCAAGAGATGTCGAGTGTTGTCACGGACCTACTTGGACATGAAACACTCGCAGCCCTCAATCTCAGATTCTAACCTAAACCTAAAAAGGAAGAAAAGAAATAGAAAGAAAAGAATTGGAAAGAAGTTACCAAATTGGAAGTTTCTAAGTAAAAAACCTACAAAACAAAACAAAACAAGTTAGTTAAAACTAGAAAGTCTAAAAATATAAATTTTCTAAAAAAAATAACTTAGGAAAGTTCTAAACTTAAAAATAGAAAGAAAGTTAGTTTCTAAAATTAAAAGAAATCCTATAATTAGAAAGTTTCTAAAAATAGAAAATAAAACCTAATCTAAAATAGAAGATAGAAAAACTAGAAAAATTAGAAAGAGATTACCAATTTAGAAAGTCTATATCAGGGTCCTATAAGACATAAAAGTTAGGTTAGTTTCTAAAAATCAAACATAAAAATCTAAACTTAAAATTAGAAATCCCTAATCTTAACCTAATTCTAAAACTAGTTAATCTCAGAAAAATGCAACCGTCAGTCTCCGGCAACGGCGCCAAAAACTTGTTCACCACCCCAAGTATAGGGTCGCGATGTAGTAATAATCTCGGTAAGACCATGGTCGAATCCACAGGGACTGAACCTTGTACATAATTTGAAAGTAACTAGAACTAGAACTAGACGAAGATGTAATTTAAATAAGAAAATTTTAAGAGAATAATGGTTAACTAATTAACTAAAACTTGTAGAATTCAAAGGTGGAAAACTAGGGTTTCCAAGGATCCACTTGTGGAGATCAGGGAGATCTATTCTTGATTCACGAACACAACTGGAATTAAAGTCCCATCTTCATCCAATTAGAAGATATTTCGTTAAAATTCAAATATGAACTTCCATTGATCTAGTTTTCAATGAATGATAGGTATGAGAATTAGAATTGATTCCATTACAAAACCATGCCCATGAGACAAAGCAAACAACAAAATTTAACCAATCCACAACCAATCTAACAGATGTATGAACCTTAGGAAGGATTCCATCATCCAAACATGTCCATGAGACAATGGTGAACAACAGGGTTCCTAATTTCATAATCATAATAATGAGAAGAACATGCTTAAAGCTATCGTAGATCCATTGTAATTTAAGTCATAATAAACCATTAAAAATTAAAAAACATTCCTTATAATCAAACTATAATCAAAGAGAGTACATTAAACATGAATCAAAGCCGTAGAAAACACCCCATCACGCTACAAGCTTCACCTCTTAGCCCTATCTAAGACGTTTAGCTCATGATAGACATGATTACACTAAATCTCAGAAAAACACGTCAAAGGGAAAGAAAAAAACCAAAGAAGAAGGAAGAAGGAAGATTCTTTAGCCGGCTATGATCTCTCTCTCTCTCTCTCTCTCTCTCTCTCTCTCTCTTGACTTTGCTTCCCACGTCCAAGCATGCCCCCCCTCTCTCTCTCTCTCTCTCTCTCTCTCTCTCTCTCTCTCTTCTCCTTTTATATAGTGTGAAGGGCGGTCGGTTGGGAGAAGTCAGTGGCTGTGGAGAGCTTTCGTAGCAACGTGCGCAGCAAAACTGCAAACCAAGCTGCGTTTAGATCAAGTTATGGGACGAAAGATCGTCCCATCCTTAATTTTGTCTTCTCGGCTAGGGTCGTGGCCACCCCCTCTCTCTCTTCTGGACAGTCCGAATCATATATCCGACCGTGATCATGCTCATACAACGCCCCATTGTGATCGGGTGCTTCCAGATGCCTTCTTACGCATGTACCTGCACTGATGTGTTCGGTGGGCTCCATAATTATGTTTTCGGAGAAATCCACCCCGTCCATTGGATTCCTAGCGAAATTTCAGTCAGGAATGGACAGTTTTGCTCTAGTTTGGTGCGGCCCTTCACGCCGTTCATCCTGTGTTTGACGGTGATCTGCGTGTGTACACGTGCATGAGATCAAAAAGACTCCATGGGTATGGTCGTGGCCACCCCCTAGATCTAATGGATGGTTCAGATCGTCCATCAGGACAATGGTGGTGGCTCACTACACGTCACAACATTCAGATGTGCGGACGCTGTGCGTAAGACGTTGGGTCAACCGACTTTGACCAAGACCCTTGGTCCGGTGTGGTGCCTGTGCATGCGCAGATCGTGCGCATGCATCACTGGTGGGGTCCATGGAGATGAATTTTATAAATGCATTCATCTATCCTCTTTCTCATCTAATTTAAAGGGTTGAGACCAAAATTGAAGCATATCCAGAGATCAGGTGGGCCTCAAATTAGTGATTTAGTCGTTGATCTGTCAATTGGGCCACTTACACAAAGATCCAAGGGCTAAATTTCGACGTGTACGGTTAATTTAGGGTCTTCAGGCTTCTTATAAAGTTTCGAGCCAAATGGATGGTGGGAACCTTGTGATCTTGCATTCAGGGCAATTTTCAAGCCTCTTTATCGTCAATCACTTGATTTTCTCGGATCTTTGGTGTGTGAATTCTTCAATCTTGGTCCCCTAAGATCCATTCCTTACCTTGGTGATTCTTGAGCATCAAATCCATGCCTTTAACACCTTTTTCAATCCAAGCTCTTAAATTCACCTTGCAATAAAAACATGATTAAAGTAGATCATTTAAGCATTATCATGTACGTAAAATAAAGTAAAAGTTGGGGTCTAATATACAATATTTGACCCTCAATAAAAGACAATGGTGAGAGAGACTAGGGGCGAGATAGATTATGACATCTCTCGCCTGATCTTTTAATACCCAGTTTCAAACTTTTGATGACATTTGTTGTCAAATAACTAAAACCGCATTCGACGGGTCCCATCGTTTTGAGCCATTTTTCACGTATTGACATATTAATACTCAGAGCTTGCACAGATTATATGGGTCGGTCTTTGCGTGTATGCTTGGATGAATACTTCTGTACATGTATATATGTTGATTGAAAGCTTACAAAAATCCCATGTCATTACAATTAGCCTTCCAAAGTACATGTCTCTAAGTTCATTTGCAAACTTATTACAACATTTTTGCCAGATGTATAGCACAATTTCTCTTGTTCAAGGACAATAGGTGTTATAACCACTAATTCTATATTTAGGCTGACTCCGTTCGTCAGGCATAAACCTTTAGGGCCCGTTTGGCCGGGTGGATTGGAAGGGATTGAATGGTACTAGGGTGGATGGCATGGATTTCTAGGTAATGACGGTGTTGCCAGTGGATTGTCTTGAGATCCATGGGATTGCTCTATCCCTGGATTGCTATATCCAATCTGTTTGGCACGCTGGGCAAATTTTGGGATTAAACCTTTCCATCCCTCGAACCAAACATGTCCAAGGCAAATTTGAACGGATTAAGGTGAATTGGATGGGATTTAAAGGTAATGATGGTGTTGTCAGTGGATTGTCTTAAGATCCATGTAATTGGGATCAGATCATTGACTCTGTTTACCACGCCTGGCCAATCCCGGGATTTAACTTCCAATCCCTTCCAATACCATCCAATCCCTACCAATCTCACTGGCCAAACGGGCCCTTAAGGGATATGTGTTAAGGGCCTCGCCACCGAATGATTGGCCCTAACGTGCAAGACCAAAACTTGAAATGTATTTTATTTTCTAAATCAATAATACCCTCTTGATAGGGCATATCCTTACAATATAATTAATAATTGAACTAATATGAATTCTTATCGATCAATAGACATTTGTAATGAACATCATGTAAAAAGAATATCACGATCCACCAAGAGGTGAATTTAGGCCCATTAATCATTGCTTTGTGGGTGTGGCCCCATTTACCATTTGATCCTCTCAAGTAAGAACAGGGCCCACTGGCTTTGATTTTCACTTTGCTGCTACTAGAATAGGCAACATAAATATTAAAGAATATGCTTTGGGTATTAATGGGCCTGACATCCAAATTTGGGCTTAGCATGGTACATGGCCTTTAGGTGGCTGAGATGTTTGGTAATTACTGTCCATGGGCTATAACAAGTGGGTCCAGTATATGTTAGGCTATTAGGTAGCAATCTTCGGCTTAAGCCCCACCTTTTTGGCCCATAATTTAAAAGTCCACTAATCACCAAATGCATGCCCAATATCTAGGCCCTTGAAATCCCTTCTTCATCAAATATTTCTTTAACCCAAACACAAATTTAGACTGGGACCACCATTTCCACGGCTAGTACCACATCTTTAAAGATTCAACTTTATCCGGTCCTAAAAGGTCGCATTATGATGATTATCGATTTTTAGAGGTGTCTGACAAACGCTTTCAGAGGGTTTTAAAGAACCCATCGGTTGGAGATTGGTCACGTTATTGCATATGTTAGATCTACACATCACACCTCCATGAGTAAAAAAACAGTGTAAGTTGTTAGACTTTGAAGAGCTATCCATATCAATGATGATCAAAAAACTTGCCAAGGGAATGGGATAATTTATATGAGATGCACGCCATCCCCAATCATTATATCCAACAACCATCTAGAATGCGTAACTACGATCATCTTCTTCGCTACATAGAAATGTGCATAGTCATCAAGAAAACCCCACCATAGATATTAATTTTAAACCACATGGGAAGAGGAGTAAACTCATTATGAGATCTCCATATTTGCTAAACCAATATTTGTAAGAGAAGATATTTTGCTAGGGCTAGGGCTATAAGAGAGAGAGAGAGAGAGAGAGAGAGAGAGAGAGAGAGAGAGAGAGAGAGAGAGAGAGCTGTCTTAAACCAAATAGCTACCCTTATAATTTATAGACAGCCGTACTAGAGCAATCATTATTAGAGACCAATGCCAATATCTCTTATGACAGTAGTAGGGTGTGCTAAATTGCAATGCTCCCTCTTAATTAGAAAACTTAATCTATGCCTTTCAATTAAGTAGCTTTCTTGTGTTGTCTCTAAGACTATTATCTTTCCTAGGGGATGACAATGCACCAAATTTACAAGCAAACCAAAAAATAAAAATAAAAATGATTCTTTCCAATCTCCAATGACTTTTCCAAGATGATTGATTTGATCACACTTAAACCAGCATGTTGGATTCCACACGTGAACGTGCATATATATATATATATATATATATATATATATATATATATATCTATATATATATATATATATATATATATATATTGCAATTCTAGCGCCTTATATAAGTCTCTTGTGCATCATCTCCACTCTATGATCATCTACGATCTTCCGTCATTCTATTTTCTTGACGATCTTGATGTGGATGCTTTTCTTATGTACTTATGACCTAGCCAAATGTGCGCATGGTTTTGAGAATGCACGCCAAATTAGTGCCACCTCATTGCAACCATGCAACATAGCCCAGAGTTATAATAATACTATAGTTACTTATAAGACTAACATGCTCATACATCAAGTGGACTGAAATTGATCCGATTTGTGTCCGATTTCATTTTGGTGATCTCATAAATTCAGATGGTGGTACATCTCATATGTACTTCATCTCAATATGCATCACTCCTATTATGCATACTTGCACAGTTGCCTACACCATACGAGAAGCAGACCAATCCTTTATCTAATAAATATTGGTCACACTTACATAATCATAAAATGATCACATCCATATATACATATAATCTCAAACATATGACAAAAATAATAATTTATGATATAATTTAATGAAAAAATATGTTTCATGTCAATACCGTTTTGATGGGCCACATAAAATCTAACACTCTCTGAACGGCCACGTATTTCAAAGTTACACAGCATAAAAAACCGTAGCTATCACTTTCGCTTATATTTTACCACTAAATATCAGGCCATCCTTAACTTAGTTTGTGTCCCTATTCGTTTACTAACTAATCTATTTTGTTTTCTAATCATTGTCCACCATATTGTGGTCCATTAGATTAATGGTCCACATCCACTCACTTCTCCAATGATACATTTGCAATGGACATATATGTCTCCATCATATCATGGTAGAGCCGGCTTTGTTACAACTTTAGTAAACCAACAAAGAGGAAGTAACCAAATTGCAAGCTAGTTTCTCTGCTGCATTCTAACAGACGCAAAATGCAACTTTGTTACTTCCCAGGATATCTGAGCCCACCTCTACAACTGTTTTTGTGTGGGGCATATGTGTGGTATCCAACCAGTCCAATAAGATCACCCTACCCTGAAAATGGGATACCCAATAAAAGCAGAAAGTTCAATGGTCATGTAAGTCATCATGTGAATTTGAAGGTTTTGGATGATTTTTTATTGTTTTCTAATGGTATGGCCCACCTGATAAATGGGAGCCACATTTTCATAGATAAGCAACCCCGTTGAACGGTTGGATGGATCCATATGCAATTCCTCAAAGTCTGTGACAAAAGAACTGGCTTCACTTAGGGCCGGCAATGGGCCGGATTAGGGTTGGGTGGGCTTGGCCCTCAGCCCTGGCCGAAATAGGGTTAAAAATGTTCTGCCCAGCCCTAGCCCTATGGTAGTGGGCCACGACAAGTGCAATCTGTAACATGATTAAGGTCTAAAGTAGCCCAAATTAACTACTTTGTAGTCCCATAACCCTTCTGGTTAGCCAAAATAACCCCCATCCAATGTCTAAAGTAGCCCAATTGAGGATATTTTTTATGATTTCAGTTCATCCTATTAGGAATTACTTTATGAATGGTATAAATGGTATATGAAAAACAAGGTGGACCCAGAATGGTTTCAACGGTAGGAATTTACCTGCACACATTTACCTGATGTAAGGCTCACCCGAGTTTTGGATTTAGATCATTTTTGAGCCCTTCACCTAAAATAATCTTGTAAAACTGATGGGCGTGGTGAATTTCCCATAAGCATCATGGTGGGTCCCACCTAACTTCCTGTAGTAGGAAGTTTCTGCGAAAGGCTTTGGCTATTTAATGACCCAAACACCATGCCTAGAATTCAAACTCTGCTCATACATCGGGCCATAACAGCCCAGGCCCTATTAATACTTAGCTGGCCTGGAAGTAGACTCGCAAGAGTTTCAAGACAAGGTCATTGATTCGAAAACTCATTTTGGTGAAAGTCCATTGTGGTGTGAGCGCGTGTGCAGGAAGAAAGGGAAAAAAAAAACTAGCAGTACCTAACCGGCCCGGTCGATTCCTAGTCCTACCCTCACATTCAAGGTGGGATGGTAAGAAACGTAACTTTAGTACATGAAAGCTACATCCATGGCATGAATACATGGGAGCAACGCTCATTTTTGTCATTACGACATTGTGCACCCAAACGCAGCCAAATTCTACTTTGAAATTTGAAAATTCAAACCAATGGCATTTTTCGCGTTGCTTCTAGACTCTTCCAAGTTCCAACAGCACTGCTGACGCAGAAAGAGATAAATATATCAGTGGACGTCATGTCTCAATCAGTTGTTGAGGAGATAGTATCTACAAAATATTTCTTTGCAGACATGACATTTACACCCTTCAATTTTTATAAACACACCTACTTTTTAAAAGTTTTGGTACAACATGCTAAAAGAATGCTACGACATTTCTTACGTCACACGTGCCATATAAAGTTGTTGATTGGTCAATTATCAAAAATTCTTTCTGACCGTCCAGTCAAGCCAACCTTTCTCGTTGAATATGAACCGTTAGTTACTTTTGTTGTGTTCGTTGCATGGTTTTAAGATACGCCTGAGTTAGACGATCCAGCCACGACTTGATCATGTCACGACTTTAACTCCGGCCCGAATGAGTTGATCCTAGCCGCCAGTCTTTTAACCATGGTTAGTGGTTTTGGACCCACCTTATTAAATTGTATTAGATGGAATTAACATCATTATTCTACAATGGTTGCATGTCTGAAAATACTATAGTATTCTAGCCATCTAATCCTCTAGTGCCAGGAAAAAGCACCATAGTAAGTAAAATTGTGTTTGATGAACCACGAAATTGTAATTAATTGGCCAAATTCACAATGGCCGTAGTCCATTTGTGTACATATATAACCAAGATGTGAATGGTAAATGGTGTTTATAAATGGATAGCATGAATAAACATATGCATCAATGGGGGCCTATGTGTATAGTGAATTTCAAAATTTATGAAAATCCTACATGGGCCCAAATGCAATTTCTTTGGACTAAATGCAATTTCATCCCACATAATCTCAATATTTCCTATCCTCTCCAAATGTCAGTGGATTACATGAACCAAATACAATTTTATCCCACCTAATCCCATCTAGTAACCTTGCACTTACGCCTGCTAAATGGTTAGGATTTTCTATTCATTGCTTTTGTTTTTCGTTTATGGCCCACTTACTGCTGGACCTGGTGAATGAACGGTGATGATCTCTAAGATTGTTCCATTCAAGGATGTAGAGATTCCTGAGGGCATGTTTGGCTGGGCGCTGGACGTGGGATTAGATGGGATTAGGAGGGATGGGATTGGCATGACGAGCCAAACAGATCCGGTGAACTTGTCCCGGGATATGAGCAATCTCATGGATCTTAACACAATCCATTGACATCACCATCATTACCTTAAAATTGATCCTATCCTTTGGTTAGATGGATTGGAAGGTAAAATCCGAGGATATACAGGGCGTGCCAAACAGACCCAATAAACTTGCCCTGGATATAAGCAATCCCATGGATCTTAAGACAATTCACTGACACAACTATCATTACCTTAAAATTGATCCCATCCCTCTTAATGCCATGGGATCTGCCCGGCCAAAGAGGCCCTGAGTGACTCAAGGGGCACTTGACCGGCTCTCCAACCATTTTCTTAAGATATCGTTATCATAAAAACGTAATCATCCACTTTCATGACGCAATAATCTCTTCGTTTTTTTTTTTTTTCCCCCTTCGGTGGAATCTTTCTCGAACATGCGCAGTGATGTGAGGTTTGTTGTATACATCTCGAAGAGCTGGAATACAGTATGTCACATGACTTTAGCCTTCTAATCTCGGTCATCTTTCAATGATCCAAACCGTTTATATAATTTGTCTCATTTGGTAGAGTAGAAGAGAACAAATAAATGCTCCTAAATAAATTATTTGAATATTATATTTTTTTAATATAGACGGTCACCATAATCGTGTGATATAAGCGTAAGGGTTGAAATTTTAATCTTATCGGGAATGTCCTGTCAAGGAACGAGACGAGTTTCCTACAACACCTGCATTTCTGCGGCACAGATCCCTGTAGACTCCACTCCAATGTCTGTGTGAAATCCGCTTTTTCGTCGTTTTGCAATTTAGGATAGCAAAAAAATAAAATCCAAGGCTTAAGTCGGCAACACGCAAGAAACACAGGGAATGAAAATGTCCACCGTTGAAATCTTCCTAAGTTTCGTGTTATGCTTGTATGCCATCCAACTCATTTATAATGTAATTCTCACAATGGATAACAAAAATACGAGTCTGATCTAGAGCTTCGGTGGCCCACTAAGATTTTAATGATGGCCGTTTAGGAAACGGATTGGCTACTCCTCCTTGCCACCTGCCCTGTGGCTGATGGTCGGTGCTTTGTGCCCCAACATGATGTATGTGTTTCATCCATTCCGTTCATCCATTTTTACTGATCCGTTTTGGATTTTAACCCAACAATGAGAGGAATATAAATCTTAGGTGGACCACACCACATGAAAACAATAGTGATTGGACACCCACCATTGAAATCTTCCTGAGGCATACTGTACTGTTTATTTGACATCCAATCTGTTAATTAGGTCATACAGACCCAAATGAAGGGGAAAAATCAAAGACCCAGATGAAGGGAAAAATCAAAGATCAACTTGATCCAAAATTTTTCTAACCCCCAAAAAGTTTTTAATGGTTGACGTTCATTAAATACTGTTTCCTGTAATGTGGTCCACTTAAGGTTTTGATATACCTAATTTTTGGTCTCATACCATAAAATACCATAAAATGATCTAGAAAAATAAAAAGACCGCATGGATGAAACACATACATCCTGGTGGAGCCCACAGAAGACCGACCACCAGCCATTGGCTGGTGGCAGGGGAGTAGCCAATCCGTTTCCGGCCGTTTAGTCTCCGATTGTTTCTTGTGGTGTGGTATGCTTGAGTATTGTATATGTTATTTTATTTATTTTTTTAATTATAAAGGGTTGGTTTCTCATCATGAACTGAGCAGTCAAAACTGATGGACGGAGTGGATTTTGCACAAATCACGGTGACTTTGTGCTGCCAGAACTCCCTGTCTAAGGGGTGTTGCACGAAACTCATTTGAGCCATTGAACAACACCTTATTCTAGCAAACCTCATGAGATGTGCACAGCCCTTGTCCTTTTGTAGACATGAATGGCTGTTTGTCTTCAAAATTCAACAATGACCGGGAAGAATGAGGACAACATGGAATCAGACCTAATGACTAGAATAACTTATTTAAAAAATATATATTATTATTAAATTTATTCTTATTATTATCATCAGGCTTAATGACCAAACTAATTCATTTAAATATGTTATTATGACAAATGCCCCAGTTCTCTAAGAGAACAACAAGTTATAGTGCTCCTAGTTGCATTGGGACACTTCAACAATCGAATGATTTGATCTAAACCGTACATCAGGTCCATGGTAGATTTTTTAAGCTACCATGCAAATATTGTGCTAATCTGAATATTTTAACTATCTAACCATTTGCCTTTAATTTCTACGGTAAAGTTTGTTTATGCAAAAGTATGTTCAATCAATCAATTTGTTGGATCTGATTATAGATTGTTTATGATCCTTCATTGAGAAATCCTAACCATCTCATCCATGGCCAGGATATAAAGGATGGCTAGAAAAATAAAGAGAAATCATGGATGGATTGGATCATGCGATCCCGGTGATTTTTTGCATTGTAGCCCATAAAATGTGTTTTGGACTTCATATATAGACAATTCAGATCAATTGATTGGATTGACTAAGTGCCGGATGCAACCAAGACCACTATATCTCATAGTGTTGTGGGGCACTAGAGCATGTCTCTATGATTATTTAATGTTATTTAATTTTATCATCATGGAAAATGGTTACTAAAATAGCTATGAATTCGTTACCTTTACATGGACAAGGGTTTCTCGACAAACTGGCTTGACCAAATGGAGCTAGTCTAACAAAACCGCTTCTCGCTCTTTCGCTCTCTCGCATTCATTTGGTGGGCCACCACGTGGATGAATCATAGTCCAAAAGTCTTAGCGAACGTGCATTCATAGGTTAGTTATTGGATGGTTAGATGAGTTCAATTGCCACGAGTTTTGGCTAGGCCCATCAGTATAGTTGTTATGGTACCTGTCTTAAATAAATATTCACAGCTGGCTTTGCATGGAGTTGCTATGCATGCTAGATGTGAGGTTATATTTTTAAAGATTTTCCTTACTTTGGAGATCATCTATGGCTGTATCATTACCTCATTGATAGGTTCACGATTATTGTGTTGGGGACCGTGGAAGCGTGAAAAGATGAATCAAGTAAAGTACTTCAACCGCAACAACTAAGTCCAAGCAATAATAATCACTATGAAAGCATAAATTACAAGAGGTAGAGAGAATACCCAATTCGAAGAAGCTTCGAATATCCCTTACAAGCCGTTGAAACCCTAGGAATGAATTAGAAAGCCTTAGAATATTCCTTAATCCCGATTATACCCATATATATAGACTCTATGAGAATCACAATCGAAATCGGAAACAAATTTCACATATATGCAACTCAGCGTTGTGTAACACTGCGCAATACTACAATGACACCTTTCTTGAGACTTCGATGGCATTGAACCGAATATCAAAACATTCCAGCGACTAAACATTCAGATTTTAACGATGGCATCGAGTAGGGCTTCGATGGCATTGAGCAGGACACCCAAAGTGTCCAACAACCAATATGGAAAATTTCATAGTTTTGCGATGACATCAAGCAGGACTTTGATGGCATCGAACTGTCATTAACAGACATGTTGAATTACGAATTTAAGACATCAATCAACAATCTCCATGATGTCTTCAATCGTTATTCTTCATAACTCATTTTTTCTCATTTCTAATTCCACCTTGTATCATAGATCCACCATTGCTTCTCTTGCATCATCTGTCTTCCTTTACGCCCTCCCCAAGCTAAGGGATGTTGCACAGAACTTGAACTTTTTTGTGGGAACTATCTTAGTGAGCATGTCCGCTGAATTGAGGCATGTGTGAATCTTCTATAGAATTAGGCCTCCTTCCTCAAACGGTTATCGGATAAAATGGTAATGCACATCAATATGTTTAGTACGTGAGTGATAGACAGAGCTTTTAACCAAATCGATCGTGCTTTCACTATCATAATTAACCGACACGGCCTCCTATTGAAGCCCCAATTGATTTATAATTTTCCTCAACTAAACACCTTCCTTGAATGCCTCTATCACTGCTATATACTCATATTTGATTGTAGAAAGAGTTACCACAGATTGAAGCTTCGACATCCAACTGATCGCTCCACTCGCGAGCTTGAGTAACTAAAAGTCGACCTTCTAATATCAGCACTACCTGCGTAATCAGAATCCACATATCTAATTAATTTGGCCCCTGATTTCTCAAAAGATAAGATGTAATCCTTTATACCTTGAATGTATCAAAGTAGTCATTTCATTGTCTCTTAGTGTTGCTTTCCCGCATTAGACATGTAACTGCTAACAACACCAACTACATATGAAATATCTAGTCTAGTACAGACCATGACTACATCAAATTGTCAACCACATTCGAATAAGGCATACGAGACTACCTTCTTTTCCTTATCTTTTTTAGGACATTGTTTTGAGGAAAGTTTGAAATGAGCCGCGTGGGGAACACTGACTAGCTTTGCCTTATCCATCTCATACTTGATCAATACCTTCTCAAGGTATTCTACCTGAGATAACTAAAGCCTACTCTTCTTCCTGTATCTGTGTATATCAATGCCGAGAACCTTCTTTACAAACCCTAGATCTTTCATCTCGAATGATTCTGATAATTGAGTCTTTGGTAAATCGATTTCAGATATGTTATGACTGGCGATTGGTATGTTATCGACATACAACACTAGGATAATGAACTTGCCATCACTCAGTATCTTGTAATAGACACAGTGATCGTACTCACTCTTGGTAAACTTCTGACTCAACATAAAAGAATCAAACTTCTTGTACCATTGCATAGGTGACTGTTTCAAGACGTATAACGACTTCTTTAACCTACAAACCTTATTCTTTGCCCCTTTTATTTCAAAACCTTATGGAAGCTTCATGTAGATATGCTCTTCCAATTCCCTATGCAGGAATGCAGTCTTTACATTCATTTGTTCCAGCTCGAGATCGTATTGAGCAACTAGAGCCGATACAAATCTAATAGATACTTGCTTCACAATCGGCATGAATATCTTTGTTAAGTTGACACATTCCATCTGAGAATATCCATTTGCTACCAACCTTTCCTTGTACCTATCCTGTTTCTTTTTAATGATCCACTTGCACCCGATCACTTTTCAGCTAACGGGAAGCTCCACCAGCTCCTGCGTCTCATTCTTATACAAGGAATCCATCTCATCATCCATCGCTACTTTTTACTTTTTCGCATCAGGCTCATTAAGAGTCTTCTGAAGAGTAGATGGATCCCCCTCATCTGTATTGAGAAAATATGCGATAATAGAGTCATCCATGTATTTCGCTTGTAGCCTGCGATCCCACAGCGGATTCCTTCTCATAGGTGGCTGCTCCACCTGCTCATGTACCTTTGTCTGCGTATCTGTTTCATCTTGAGTGTCATCCATGTCTGCCTAAACATCCACAACCAACTTTTCTGGTTCCTCATGCTCATCCTTATGGCATAAGGATCCTTTGTCGAACTTAACACCACGACTAATGATGATTTTTCGTGTGACCCGGGCATACATCCTATACCCCTTCACACCACCACCATAGTCAATAAAGATATACTTTTTGGCTCTTTGGTCTAGTTTATCTCTCTCAACTGATGGTACATAAGAGTAAGCTTCACAACCAAGCACATACAATCCCGAGTAGTCTACTTGCTTACCACTCCATACTTCCTCTGAAATTTTATAATCAATGGCCATAGAAGGGAACTGATTCACTAAGTAACAATTTTTATTAATGGCCTCAATCCACAATTCCTTGCCTAACCCAAATTATTAATCATGCATCGGGCCCTCTCCAAGAGAGTCTGATTCATCCGCTCAGCCACACCATTTTGCTCTGGTGTGTGGTGTACTGTGTTGTGCCTCATCCACCATTATCTGTCCTTGGAATCTTCACCTTTAGCCTTGACTGTTTTTCTACCATCGCATTCCATTGCTTAAAATTGGTGAAAACATCGGATTTATTTTTCATAAAATAAACCCATACTTTTTTGGAGTAGTCACCAATGAACAAGACAAACCATGACGACTCTCCAGCGAAAACCACGGGCACTGACCCCCATACATTAGAATGCACATAATCAAGAACACCCTTACATACATGTTTTCCAAATTTAAAAGATAACCATGAATGTTTACCATATATACAATACTCGCATATAATTACATAAAAAACTTTAAATACTGGAATTAAATAACGGTCGAAAGGTACCTTCATGGCCCTCTCACTTATGTGACGCAGACGTGCATGCCACATATGTGTAGATGTGGAATCCGCTACAAATGCTGCAACTCCACCCAATGAAGTGTTCTTGATTAACCTATAAAGGTTCATGCTCCTTTAGGCCTTCATAACAACGAGTACCCCTTTGAAACTTTAAGGATACGATCAAAACCGGTGAACTTACACCCAAGCATCTCGAGTACTCCTAGAGATACCAATCTCTTCCTCATGTCAGGAATGTGTCTCACCTTGGTCAAGGTACTCTCCATGCCATCAAATATCTTGTTGCGTACCGTTCCAATACCCACCACATTACATGTATTATCATTGCCCATAATATACTTGGCCACCATTACACTCTCTGTAACTGGTGAGCCAACTCCGATGAGAAGTCATGTGATATGATGTCCCAATATCTAAAATCCACTCACCCCTTCGATCATCGTATAAGTGTCCGGCTATAAATATTGACAATATATCACTTCCACTCATACCTTCATCAAACTTGGCAGTGCTGGCTTCTCTAGAAGAAGCCTCTAAGTTCTCTTTTCTTACCTTAGGATTTGTACAATCCTTCTTCATGTGCCCAAACAACTCACAATTCCAACACTTCAATTTCCCTTATACTTACCTTTGGATTTAGATCTCGATCGAGAAAATCCATTACCATGTTCAGAATTCCACCCCCTTGTAACCAATCCATCAGTAGAGGCACCCATGTTATTATTTTTCTTTCTCATTGTCTTTCCTTGAAGGGTTGAGATAACAGTATCGACATTGAGGGTTGATCTACCGGGGCAAAACAAGTTCTTGAATGACTCATACGAAACCGGGAGAGAATTTAACAAGATACATGCTTGATCTTCATCCTAAATCGTTTCCTCCACATCTAGTAATTTGCAGATCATCTTATTAAAGTTACTAATGTGGGCCTCAACATCACTTCCCTTTGTCATCTTCAGATTGAACAACTGAAGCTTCAAGTATACATGATTTTCAAGGAATTTCTTTGCATAAATGTCCTCTAACTTTGCTCATAAACTTGTTGTAGTTTTCTCTCTCATGACATTGTAGAGAACCTCATCCGTTAGACATAATTGGAAGAAGATTATTGCTTTCTTATTCATTTTCTTCCATTCATTATTTGTCATAGAATTTGTCCACTTCTCAAGGATGACATCATCTAATCCTTGCTAAATTAGGAGTCAAATCATCTTAACCTTCCATAATTCAAAATTATTATTTTTAGAGTACTTCTTAACATTGAACTTAGGATTAGCTGTCATTGATACACTACTTTTGGATTCAACCTGTGTCCCAACATTTAGCTTTGATACCAATTGTTGGGGGGACCACGGAAGCACATAGAAATGAATCAAGCAAAGTACTTCAATCGCAACAACCAAGTCCAATCACAAATACTTTAAATTTGAATGTGGAAAAATCCTTTCAGGAAAAAACCATGGCACCGAGCGACAATAACCACTATGAAAGCAAAAATTACAAGAGATAAAGAGAATACTTGATTCGAACAAGCCTCGAATCTCCCCTTACAAGCCCTTGAAACCCTAAGAAAGAATTAAAAAGCCTTAAAATACTCCATAATTGTAATGCCTCGGTTTTTAGGACTCGAGTATACAACTCGCATCCCAAAAACCTAGGAGTTAACAGAATATTAATGGCAATAAAGATCAAAGTGCAAATATCAAAAATCAAGCATAGCATAAATTTAACTAAGATGGGAATAATATCCGAGAACACTCAGCTGGGGTCCAAATACAAAACTTCAGTTTCAAAATGTTTTAAGAGTTACTAGCTAAGAAGGAAATAAAAGCAACTATTGATTTAGACCATAAAACTCCACTGTGTCCTGACGGGGCTCCTCTTCATATTAGTCTTCTCTCAATCCCGTGGGATTTGCATCCAAATTCGCCCCATTCGCACCCTCATTTATGCCTGCATTATCTGTACGGTTATATATTCAAAGGATGAGTGGCCAGCTCAGTGGGAACTCCTCTCAAGATTACACATTGCTGCATTAACCAAGCATTGTTCCAGATAATATACATTCAAAAGCAATTCACAAATGCGATCTTATTTAGGTGCATGGGTGCGTGAATGCACACCAACTGGGGATGCACATCTAGTTGGCCAAGTGGGTGGACCTTTCAAACAGTCGGTCCGTTAAACAAGAGAATGACCTTTCAAACAGTCGACTCATTCAAGCATGGGGATGGGCCTTTCAAACAGTCAGCTCATTCAAAACAAGGGAATGAACCTTTCAAATAGTCAGTTCATTCAGGCGAGAGAATAAGTCTTTCAAATAGTTGACTCATTCAACTTGCGAAGGAATGAGTCTTTCAAACAGTCGACCCGCTCAAGTAAGATAATAGGCCTTTCAAACAGTTAGCTCACTTAAGCAATGAATGGGCCTTTCAAACAGTTGACTCACTCAAGCATGAGGATGGGCCTTTCAAACAGTCGGCTCATCCCAAATAAGAAAATGGATATTTCCAACAGTTAATCCACTAGGAATTTTTCCATGAACGGCCTCAAAGTTTGTGTCATCACCCGCATGAAAGTACTGGGTGCGTTAGTCAAGCCGAAGGGCATGACCAACCACTCATACAACCCATCTTTCGTCTTAAACGCCGTCTTCCACTCATCTCCTGGGCGTATATGAATTTGGTGATATCCACTCTTAAGGTCTATCTTAGAGAATATAGTGGACCTGGCCATCATGTCAAGCATATCATCAAGTCTAGGTATAGGGAACCTATACTTGACAGTAATTTTGTTTATGGTACGGCTGTCCACACACATGCGCCACGTGCCGTCTTTCTTTGGCGTCAACAATGCAGGCACGGCACACGGGCTCATACTCTCTTGGATGAAACCCTTTTGCAGAAGCTCATCAATTTGCTTCTTCAACTCTGCATGCGCTGCAGGGTTCATCCTGTAGTGAGGAAGGTTCGGTAAAGTAGACCCTGGGACAAGATCAATGGCATGCTGTATGTCTCTCATAGGTGACAACTCATTCGGTAAGTCTTCAGAAAATACATCACTGACGTCCTTGTGGATAGGCGACTATTGAGGAGCTGAAGACCTTTCACATGTGATTGGACATATAGAAGACCCCACTTAGGGAAGACACATGTGAAGGAAGATTGAAGAAAGAAGACCGAGAGCCCAAACTTTCCAATACTTATGTTATTTGCGTGTTTTTGACTTAGTTAGGGGTCTTTTAGTAATTTTATGTCTTTATTTGCTTATTCTAGGGGTATTTTAGTAATTTTATGTCATTATTTGCTTATTTAAGTGGGCTAAAGCCTTAAACACGAATTTTAACTATTGATTAATGAAAAGCAAACCCTTTGGTTGCCTCCTTCCTCTCTTCTCTCTAATGGTGCTTCTTCTCTCCCCTTGATCTTCTTCTTCTAATTTCTTCTTGTGCCCCTCCAACTTCCTCAAGGTAATAACTTTCTTCCTTCTATTTTTCAGTTTTGGCTAATTCTTCTTCGATCAAAATCTTGAGAACCGATCTAAACCCTAAATCCCCAAATTCTCAAATTCCTAATCTGAGAAACTTCTTAGTTCTTCGGACTAGTGATCGTCATTGATCGATTAGGTGTGACCATGCAAGATCGGGAGGTCTCATCCCTCACCGGATCCAACCTAAGTAGTAATTGAATTCCATACTCCATGGTTGTAGTGATGGCCCGCTCCATTGTATGTTTCCTTTATGATTTTCTCAGTTATGATGATTACTGTTAGAATTTTAGATCATTTATTCCTTTTATTTCTTAGTCGACTCATCCCAAATAAGAAAATGGATCTTTCCAATGGTTAATCCATCCAAAGATAGGAGTGTCATGTATGCATGATTAATTTCAGCAATTGTTAAATAGTCAATTTAGGTACACATTTAAATAAGTGTCGCAGTTCAAGATTTATGAGCGTGCGATTCATAAGGGTATATATAGGTTTCCACAAATGAGTGTCGTAGTTCAAGGTTATAAGCACGTATTACATAATTATTCCTTAAGAAAAATTTGGCATACCATACATGTAGGTTTTCACAAAATAGATATTATGCATAACAATAACTATTGTAAATAACCAAGAAGACGGAGTCATTAATTATTAGGTAATAATTAGAGTTGAACTAACACATGAATTAACAGGGAAGAGGAAAGCTCAAGGGGTAGAATCCTCACTTGAAGGGTTGCAGCTCCTTTCTTGGTTCGATTTTCTGCGGCTAGCTAACGGTTTAATACCGTATAAGGGACTTCCTAAAATCATTTCCAAGACAAGAGTTGTATCAATAAGTTGGCATTTGAGCAAGTTGATAAAGGCCTTCCTACATGCGACTTTGGGCCAGACTTAGCCCAACAATTAAGGCCTGAACTTGACCTGACCTTGGCTTTATCTGGTTGCCCAGTTGTAGCCTAAATTGGGCCCGATCGGGGCCCATAATTGTTGACCATAGATAGCCCAAAAATTTGGCCATAGTGGGCCCTGTTTGGCCCAACTTGGCAGCCCACTAGCTGCATGAGTGCGGCCCACAACAATAAGCAGTGCTTGGCCCACTGCAGTGCATGATGATGTGGCCCACAGTATCTATGGTGTGGCCCATCGAGATTAATCGTGAGGCCCACCGGTACTTGAAATGAGGCCCATTGATTTTCAAACTCAGGTGCGGCCCATTGAGTGTTTAGTGGGGGCCCACTGTATATATGGTGTGGCCCACCTATTATCAGCATGAGGCCCACTGTATATATGGTGGCCCACCTGTTATCAGCGTGCAGCCCACCTGCGTTGTAAGGTGCGGCCCACAGAACCTGGCTGAGACCCTAGTTTTTGGCCTGCTAACACAGCTGGAAAGGCTGGGTTTTAGCCCATGCTTCTGGGTTGATTTCCAGTCCACAATGTGGGCTAGTTTCGGCCCGCTGCTTGTGGCTGAGACCCAGTTATGGACAATTGGTTTTGTTTCAAACCGTGGCCCTGCTGAGGACCCTAATCAGTTTCAAATCACAGCCCATTAAAGGCCTGTTTCTAGTTCATATCTAAGCCTTGCTTGAGGGTTGTTTTTAGTCCCTAACATGACCCATTTATGGCCCACCAGAGGTTTGATTTCTCCTATGGTTCTGGCCCAAGACGCAGGCATTTCTCGGCCTGGTTTCGGTCTGGATTGAGCTCCTCCCTAGCCTCTGTTCTGGTCGAAAACACAGCCATTGTTTGTCTTGATTTCAGGCTGAGATTGAGTTATTGTTAGGCCTAGTTTTGGCCCAAAACACAACAATGGTGAAGGCTGGTTTCGGTCTAATACGTTGCCATGATGAAGGCTGCAACTCCAACAGCTATGTTATTGTTGGGAGGAGGGAAATGGAGGAGAGGGAGGCCACTACCTGGCCTACTTCGATGTTGGCCGAGGTGGTCTGACTCAGGTGCGGTCAACAGTGAACCTGATGGGTTCCAGATGCCGAGTCGAGCTGAGAAAACAACTCACTCAATCTCTCTCTTCTCTCTCTTTCTCTTTCCTTTCTCTCACTCCTTTCTCCTTCTGGTGTTAATTCCGAGGGCAACAACAAATTTCTTTTATAGACGTTGGAAAGAGAGCTCCAATGGCTAGAAACAAGTCTCCTTACGATGGTCATAATTGAAAAGTGGTAATGCATGGGGCCTATCCATATGTTGGGATGGGTTGTTGATGCCTTGGCCCACTAGAAAAGCAAGTTTTTAGCCCTGGTGGGATCCATCTCGTGATTGTGGGTTGGACAGTTTAACGGGGAAGATGGAGTGGCCATCAATGGCAAAACACTCCCTCATGTATTTTGACATGATCTAGTCCATTTGAGCGGCCAAGATGGGACGTCTAATTAGCGTAGGGCCCACTTTTTGGACTCCAAATGTTAGTTTCAGAATATCTCATGAGATATTCAGGTTTTCATCATTGTCTCACGAGATGGAGTATTTCTCTCCATAATCTTGTACCACTTTACAGAGAAGGGTCGGGATCCCTCCACGTAGCCCAGGGGGTGGCTGAGATCGAGCCAGTATATGCTTTCCCAGAAAGGAAAATTCCCTTTTTGCTTTCCTTGGTGCAGGCCCTTGCTTGGCTATTTTTGGAAATGGGAGAGCGTGGCTCTACCTGGAAAATGGATGGCTGGGATGGCCTGATCAGTACGATCATGGGTCACCCAAATGATCGCAGATGGGCCCACCATCTTGGATCCCAGTCGCATGAAGGCTTCCAAACGGTTCCATCCGATCTTTCTCATTCCTATGCATGGGCTCGAAAGCCTATACGGTTTTGGTCTGCCGGGCCCTATGAACAAGATGGATGGTTTGGATTGTCTAGATAGTGTCCAGGAGGGCCACTTTGGAGGCCAAAGTTCATCAGTTTTGAATGGGCGTTGGCGGGAGAGGATTTGGTGTTTTGGCTCTATCAACGGTTGTTTGACCTGCTCAATTCGTCCAGTGCATGTTGTGCACTAGCACACGAGGTGTACTCACACACCATGTGGGGCCCACTGTGTTGCTTGTGACCAATCCACATCGTTCATTAGCCTTGGGAGCCCTGTATAGGGGTCCTAGCCCAATTTGAGGCAGATGTGAGGCCCAGGTGGGCCATATCACACGTCTTAACCCTTCGTTGGTCAATACACCTTGATCTAAGGGTTGGATTGGTTTGAAATTGGGTTACGGTTAATTGGGAGTTTAGGTCACGATGAGGGTTCGGTTGGCCACTAACTAACCCTCAAGAGTCAATTGTAGGTGCATTGTTCCAATATGATTCGATCAGGTGATCTATAAATGGTTTTAACTTGAAGTGTTGAGTTAATCTTACCCTTTCGACTGGTGTAGGGTTTACTTCAACTCCTAGAGTCTCTGATGGATGGCTCTAGGACTACTTGGAACCTCCTGGTGTGCCTTAAGTAATTGAATTCTACAATAGCAAGGTTGGGGCTGTAATTCAATGGTTGGGTTAATCTGTGAAATGTTGTAGATCCTGAGTTGGTAGTTCGAGAGTCGAAGTTGTCAGTGGACATCCTGACTAGACTCTAAGCTCATCCAGGTATTATTGAATGACTTGAGGGACGGTTCAGGTTACTTCCATTCACTAACTAGGTTTTAATGGTAACACTCGAGTACTAGAAAGTACGGGGCATTACAATAATCCTGATTACACCCATATATATAGCTTCTATGAGAATCACAATCGAAATCGAAAACAAATCCCGCAAATACGTAACCCTGTATAACTCTCCGTGATAGTTGAATGTCACCTTCAATGAGACTTTGATAGCATCGAACAACCTTCGATGTCATCGAACGGTCTTCGATGGTATCGAGCTAAACATCAAAGCGTTCCAGCAACTAAACATGAAAAATCCATATTTTTACGATGACATGAAGCAAGGCTTCAATGTCATCGAACAACCTTTGACGGCATCAAACTTCTTTCAATGGCATCGAGCAAGACACCCAAAGTGTCCAACAACCAACATGGAAAATTATGGATTTTTTAAATTGCATCGAGCAGGACTTCGATGACATCAATGTCTGCTCGATGGGATCGAACTGTCATCGACGGACATGTTAAATTACATATTTAAGACATCAATCAACATATTGATATTTTACACTATATTGGGGATTATTGTAAACTTTATAAATATGGTTATAGATGTTTAAATTGGATATGATTGTGTTAGATCTACCGGACATATTGCAGCATGACTCACAAGAGAATAACATGAGATTCCTAGGGTCGATATGATCAGCAAAAAAAATGTGAAGAATTAAGGAGACCATCTCTAGAAGACACGTGTCAGCAATAAAAAAATTAGAAACTATACGATTAAAACACTGACACATTGCAAAACAAGAAAGATCATGAGCTCTATAATATCCTAAAGCGAGAGTGAGCAAGTTGGTAGTGATTCTCTATGTAACACGTGGCCAAGTAGAAGAGGCCATTCGTATGTAACGATGTGAGAAAAGTGTGTAACCATGTGTCTAGCTAAGGTGGTGATCCCCTCTGACATGTGGGGAAACATAACTGGCCATACGCGTTCAGAAGTAAGTTTATTATGTAAAGATCATAAAGACATATCAAGATAGAAATATAATCAATTGTCTCCCAAATGATTTGTTGATTACAATAAATATCTTAAAGACTCATATTGAGTTAGAAGTATAATGGGCCATGCTTGCTAATTGGCAAGTTAATCCAAAGAAAATCAGAGATGGATTCCAACATGAGTCTTTAGCAAATTGTCGTATATCTCAAAATAGATTGTTCATGTGATGTGTATATGTTAGGCATGCCAAAGCCAAATGTGGCTCAAATTGAACCAAATGCCTTATGATGGCAAGCACCAAGGTAGATCGATTAAGATTAGATATGTGCATATCGGTCGTTTATCTCGCTACCGATTATGAAAAGTCAAGCAATTGGCAAAGGGGAGGGTTCGTCCTTTTAATGAATTTCTTTTCCCTTCGGAGAAAGGACTTTTAATTAGGCATGTGATATCTTACACCATTCAACGATAGCTCAATATTGCTAAAAGAAATAAAATAATGCCAAAGCCAATAATAATAATAATATAAATTTAACTATAATCACAAGGGAATAGACAAAAAGGTAGCAAAGAATAACTAACAACAACCCATTTGTTGTTTAGTAACAAACATGCTTCTTAGCAAGAAAGTTGTCAAGCACGAAGACTGGATCACTACTCAACTGGCTTTGTAGCAAGATTGTTGTCGAGAATTAAAATTTTTTCATTACACGTCTAAACTTCATTATGTAAGACCATTGTGGTTTGTGAGAATGGTCATATGTTCGTTGCTCGGCTGGCTTTGTCACTAGGTGGTTATTGGGGAAATTGCTTATTCATTACTCATGATCGGGTTTCGTGGCAAGACAGCCGATGGCGGGCAGATCTTCAATAATTTGCTCATCGTATGACTGGGCTACGTTGTGATATACTCGTTAGAAATGGCAATCCGTTCATTACTCCACATGGTTGAGCTTCATAAGAAAGTCGATCATTTTAGACGAGCGACTGTTTATTACTCAATCATTTACTTCATAGTGTGGACACTGGAGGGTAGATTTTTCGAGAGGACGGGAGATTGACTCTCACTTTCCACTAGTTGCCTAGCTCGAGGGCTTTCATTTGGAGGTAAAAATGGTGTTATATTTGACCAGAGTCACCACTAACTAATTATTATGATCTTATAGTTGGTTAGACCCTATAGAAATACTTAAGGGTGAGAACCCGAAGATCCTTGACCCTAAGATGACTCGTGAGTTTTCTTTCCAGAGATTTCGAGTAAGGGACCACAGTTACTGAGAGGAAAGGTGTTAGGAACCCACTATGCCCATACAATGTATGATCTTTACTTTATAAGATCCAACTAATTTATGAGGAATAAGACTAGTTCTCGCGTGCAGAAAATATAATGTGGTGCAATGGCAATGATAATTGATTGATCCGAATTTATGATGGGCAATATCCAATTAGATCGGCAAGTCGCAGTTCATACATTCGAAATGATCGACTGTAGGGTGCAAAGTATGTATGTATGGTATGCTTGATGCTGTATTGATGCTAATGATAAAATGATAACCAACTGGGTAAGGTTTGCGGTGGGTCAGTTTTGATTATATCGGCAAGCCTCAGATCATACGCCCGCGAGTCAAATATAAGAAAATAATGAAATACAATATGATGCTGATGTATATGAGGAGCAAAGGGGTTGAGAAGAGAATGAGTGATGCATAATGCTAATGCACTGATTTTATGAAATTGATTGGGGCTTGAATGGTTAGATGAACGGTAGTGTCATAAGGCTAGATTGAGTGACTCAAATTTGAACTTAGGTGGCTCAGGATGCTTAAACTTTGGCTAGGCTAGACTAGACTAGGGTTGGGCTCTCTCTCACTATCACTCTCTTTGGTGGAAGGATGAATAAATGGCTAGGGCTAAGGGACCTCTGGGTGAGAAGGGATGCTTCCTGAATCCGATGGGTGTTTGAAATGAGAAGGGGAGGGGGGCTATTTATAGTCTCCAAACTCGATTTTCTTATAATTCTTAGTGATCCTAAGGGTAAAAGATGGCTAACAGGTTAGGATTGAAGATTGCCACATGGCATCATCTCATGGGTTGATGAGGTGGTATTTGATGAGGTGGTATAAGTGTAATTTTGGGTAAAGAGATGAGCATCAGAGTAAATACACCTCAATCGCACACTTGGGGTTAAAAAAAAAAAAGAGTTCCACACGCTTGAGGGATGTCACCCTAAAGAGGGGGAATGCCACATGTTGGCGGTAATCTGGATACTGCCAGTCCCCACTTAGACTCCATGCTTTTGTAGGCAGTATCCTCCAACCTTGTGGAGGCTGTGTTATGAAGGTTGTTGCTTTGAGGTTTCGCCTTTTTTCCAATTGGGCTTGCTTTTTGGCTTAGTTGTAGGCTTACTGTTAAGCTTAATTAGGAGAGTTGACTGGGTGATTGGATTGGGTAGGCTGATCGGGTCAGTTGACTTAGTGATATATTGGATTTGTACATTAGATTTCATGATGATATATTAATTGAATTAGATTTAAATTTATTTTAAAGCTTTTGAATTGATTATTTCTGGATCTGTTGTGAACTCTATGTATATCGGATGCTTTAAAGTGCAATTGCTTAGCTTGTTTAGAGAAGGAATCAATCTGTAAAATTCTTTAATCTATTGTAGATTTCGAGAATGGTAGATGTTTTGAATTACATGTGATTGATGTCTGAGTGGTTCATAAGAGAATTGTTCAATTGAAATCATACCTCATTGGATGTTTAAGATTGGTTTAACTATTTGATCTTTCGATTAAAATGAATTGAAATTTGGTTATAGTTGAGTTATAGAGGACAAATTGATGAATTATACATTGTGATTACTAAAAGTGAATCCCTGAATATTTAGTGTTTTGTCTTATTGTTTTTATCCATACCTTATTCGTTGGATTTCCTAAATCATAACCTTAATCTTAGACTAGTTATAGTTTTGTTTCACATTCCCTGTGGATTGACCTTTGTCTCATCGAGAATATATTACTTCGCAGTCCTACACTTGGGATTGTTCAAGAAGTTTTTGGCATGATTTCCAGGGAGTGGCGCGAACATAGTAGGTTTTAGATTTAGTTTTCTTTTTTTTTTTTTTTTCTCTAGGTTTAACTCATGTTTTTAGTTTAGTATTTCATTTTCCTTAAGTTTCTAACTGAGGTTTTTTTTTGTTTTGTTTTGTTTTTTTTTTTTTTTGTTTTGTTTTTTACGATTTTCAATTTTTGAATTCATTTCTAAGTTTTGTTTTAATTTCCTAGCATTAATAGAATTAGGTTATATTTGTTTTGTAGGATTTCCCCTTAATCGTAGTTTTTCTCTTCTGATAACATCATTCTACTTTCTTTCTACTTGTTTCTCAATTGCTATAGAAGTTTTATTTTATTATAAAGTTTAGGCTTATATTTTAAATTAGGGTTTTGTGTGGTTCATGTCCAAGTGGGTAAGGGATCACACGTTGAGGCTTTTAAGTGAAGGAGAACTGGTTGAAGGATTATCCATCCATCACCATGTGAGAAAACATCTAAATGCTCCTGAAACACCATTTTGCAATATGGCTGAAATTGAACCAAATTTTAATGAGAATGTTGTGTGATGAGAATGAGGTATACTAAGTTCCACTAGTTAGGACTTTACGTGATTATTTTCAACCATTAATAACAAGAACACATTCCAGCATGATTTTTCCAACTAATGCAAGAAACGTGGATTTTAAAACAGGAGTTATTCAACTGCTACCTAAATTATATGGACTTGATTCAGAGGGTCCATATCTATATATGAAGGAGTTCGATGAGATTGTTGCAACCTTACAGTTTAACAACATCACCCAAGCCATTATTAGATTAAAATTATTTCCCTTTTCTCCAAAGGAGAGGGATAAGTCATGGCTTCACTCCTTAAGGCCACGATCTATTGGCACTTGAGCTGAGATGACCCGAGAGTTCCTTAAAAAGTTCTTCTCCATTCATAAGACCAATACAAAGAGGTGTGTCATTATGAATTTCTCTCAAAAAAAGAAGAAATATCTTTCCAATGTTGGTAGAGGTTTAAAGGCTTACTTCTCGCTTGCCCAAATCATGGTTATGAGATTTGGTGGGTGATTAGCATTTTTTATGACAGATTAAGCTCAAACATGAGCCAATTCGTTGAGTTGATGTGTAATGGCGAAATCATGAGCAAAGATCACGAAGAAGCTTGGGATTTTTTTAGGATACTAGCCGAAAGCACCCAATCATGGGACACATCTAACGAACCTAGTAATTCTAAGCCAATGCCAAGAGAGAGAGAGAGAGAGAGGAATACATGTATTGAAAGAGGAGGATGATGTTAATGCAAGGTTGGCGGGTCTCACAAGGAAGGTCGAGGCCATGGAATTGAGGAAGGTTGATGTTGTCTAACTTGGTACGACTATGGAAAGCATATGTAGTATTTGAGAAAGTGATGCTCACCCAACTAAGGATTGTCCTACAATCCCATCTTTCCAAGAAGTGTTACGTATACGTTGTCAAGTGTATGGCATGTATGCTTACCAATGCTCCTTTAGTGCACCGAATTCTAACACGTATACTCTCAAATGGTGGAATGATTCAAATTTCAGTTGGAGGAATGAACCAACTACAAATGTAAAAAATACTCCCCAAGGGCCATCTACTAGAACTCCACATGTGAACCCTTGAGGATACCTTGAATGCATTCATACAAGGAAAAATGCAATATAATTATACAACCATGAAGGCCATCAATGAGCTCAAAACTTCGATTGTGAGGGTTGAGTTACATTTAAGTGTTAGGGAGAAAGGGACCTTTACAGCCCAACTTCAACCTAACCTAAAAGGTCGATTTGAAGTATGAGACCTAAGTTCTTCAAACCAACATGTTTAACATGATAAGTCTATCACGACTCTTAAAAGTTGGAAGTGATTGAAAAAGAGATTCAAAGCAAGGCCAAGAAAGCCAATGAGCACTACCCAATCAAAGCAAGGCCAAGAAAGCCAATGACCACTACTCCACATGACAAAGAGTTGGAGCATGAATATAAACCCGTGGCCCCATTTCCCCAATGGTTAATCTCATCTAAACAATTGGCCAAAAATCAGGACATCCTAGAAGTTTTTAAGCAAGTGAAAATCAATATTCATTTGTTAAAGGCCATTAAACAAATTCCCTCCTATGCCAAATTCCTTGTGTATGGTAAAGTGAAAGATGAACGTATAAAAGAAGGCTTTTCTAATCAAACTAGCAAGTGCAATCATTACGTAAGGCACTCCCCTAAAATATAAAGATCCGGGTATCCCACTATCTTGTGTATTATTGATAACTATGGGATTGAAAAAGCACTACTTGATTTAGGAGCGAGTGTGAACTTGATACCTTACACGGTGTATGAGCAACTTGGGCCTGGTGAATTAAAACCCACCAAGATAACTTTACTACTAGTCGATTGCTCAATACGAAAACTAAGAGGGTTAATTGATGACGTCTTGGTCTAAGTCAATAAATTCTACTTCCTGGTAGATTTTATTGTCTTGGATACAAAGCTGCTTACGAATATGAGCACTTAAACTTCGGTTATTCTATGCCAACCATTCCTAGCTACTTCCAATGCCATAACCAATTATAAGAATTGGGTTCTTAAATTATTTTTTGGAAACATGACTGTGGAGTTGGATGTGTTCAACATGGCCAAATAATAAGGGGATGTTGATGACATTTAAGAGTTTGACATGATAAATGATTTTTAAAGAAGACCTCTTTACCAACCTTTGCTCTAACCCTTTAGAAGTTTGCTTGGCTCATTTTTCTGATTTCGAGGATGAGATGATCTCAGATATCATTAATGCCTTAAGAGCGTCAAAATTTAAAAATTTGTCAGAAGGTGTTTTAACTTATGAAACACCAAAATCAGATATGAAAATTTCTATTTTGTAGGAAATTAAAATATTTGTGTTTGATATACTTGAAGAGAGGCCTATATCTGAAAGTGTAATGGTTGAGGATTCATTTCGCACTACACTATATTATTTGGTGGAGAGGGAACCTAATGGACAAAATTCTAGAATTTACTTTTTTCAAATCCTCGAGACAAGAATGATCTTAATGATTGATCAAGCCTAAATATTACATATTTATCTTCTTAATTGCATTAACTTTCGAAGAATTTAAGAGCTTAATCAATATATTAATATATGTTTTCTGCATGCGAGGTGATTTCAGAACCAAATATGAAAATGTATTCAAAGGGTAAAATTAAGCGCCAAAGAAGACACGATGATGAATTAAAGATTTTAAGGTCATGAAGAAATAATAGAAGTGCCAAAGGAATGAAGAAATCAAGTGAACAAGGAAGAAAAATTGAAAATTCAAAGTTGTAAACTGAAGAAATTCAAAGACTTTCGATCCTATTGATGAGAGTTTGTTGCCATCAAGTGGATTTCGATGGGATTTCGATCCCTTAAGCACAAATCAAGGAATTATGAGATTTTTCAAAAAAGTTGCTAGACAGTTTCTGTGTTTTTACTCGATGTCATCGATGGAGCTTTGATCCCATCGACAAACTTATGAATTTTAAAAAACTATTGCTAGATAGTTTTTGTGTTCCTACTTGATCCCTCGAGGAGATCTTCTATGCCATCAACAAGGTGTTCAATGGAAGCTTGACGTCATCAAGCTACCATCGATGGTGCGTGTGGCTGCATAATTTAAAGTCAGTTTGTAACTTTTATGAGGCGGTGCGTAAGATTACTTGTAAATCTTATAAATAGGAGTTCCTAAAATGTATTAAGGTATTAAGTTAGGGTTTATGAGGTAATTTCAAGTGAGGTGGAGCTCTTTTGGCAGTGTTCTTCCTCAATCTATCCTCTCTAGTTTGTTTTTCTTTTTCTTTTGTTTATGATGTTAGTCATGTTTGCCTAATCCCTTAGCCTTCTTATCTAAGGCTAAGGGATGAACCTTTTGATGGATATTTGATATTTAATTCATTTTCAATGAAAATTTTAGGTTATTTATGTTGAATTGTGATTGGATGTGATTGAATTCTTAGATTGTGGAAGGAATTGATTTGTAAAGTTTATTGATCTATTGTTGCCTCCGGGACATTAGATGCCTTCAATTCCTTATAACGATATGAATACCTAGATCTTCACGAGAGATTAAGCCTATCGTGATTTTAATATATGTTGGATATTTATGATTAATATTACTGCGCTATCTTCCGATTAAAACGGATTGGAATCCATATCTAGTTGAGTTGTCAACTTGAGAAGACAAATTAAGTTTAAATTCCATTGATTAGGGATTCTTGGGCCCTTAGTTGTTTTTGTTAATTATTTAAAAAACCCTTCTACTTCGATAGATTAAAAACCCAGAAATCTCAGGGACATGATCAAATCCGACGAATTTCCACCCAAGTGCCTCGAGTGTAATCAGGGATATTAGAATCTTTCTCAACTCAAGAACTTGTCTCACATCGATCAAGATACACTTTATATCATCAAACACCTTATACGCACCGATCCAACACCAAACACGTTACAGTCATTGTCATTGCCTATAAACACCCAGCCACCATCGCACTCATTGTAACTGGTGAACCAACTCCAATAAGGGGTCATGTGATACAATGCTCCCGTATCCAAAATCCATTCATCATTAAAATATTTGGATTTTGATATATTCAACATGTCACTACTACTCACCTCCTCACTAGATTATGTGGTGATGACCACTTTGGAAGAAATTTATGATTTCTCCTTTGTAGACATAGGATTCTGAAAATCCTTCTTCATCTGCCCTGATATGCCACAATTCCAACACTTCAGTTTGCCTTTGCCTATAGATTTGGATCTTGATCGAGAAGATCTACTATCCTATTCAAAATTTCTCCCCCTCATAACTAACACATCTGTAGAAGCACCCACATCACCGCCTTTCTTTCTCATTACCTTCGACTTAAGGGCTGAGATAACGATCTCAATATTAATGGTCATCTTACCGGTGTACAAAGAGTCTTTAAATGACTTATACAATTCTGGAAGAGAATTCAACAGAATACATGCTTAATCTTCATCTTTCATCGTCCCGTCCACATCCAACAATTTGCAAACGAAACTATTAGAGTTGCTGATGTAGGCCTCAATGTCAACCCCCTTAGTCATCTTCATATTAAACAACTGTAGCTTTTGATACAAACGATTTTTAAGTGACTTCTTTGCATAGATGTTCTCTAACTTCGGCCATGTATCCGCTGCAGTCTTCTCTCTCATAAAATTATATAGGACCTCATCCATTAGACACAATTAGATTGAAATATTAGCATTTTGATCTAACTTGTTATATTCTTTTTCTTGCACAGTATGGATTGTATATCCGCATGCTCCTCTCAAGGATACAACATGTGAAGTATAAAGTGCGCCTCAAGTGCCCTTATACCTAAGCCTTAACTCATATCCTCATGCAAGATGCGTGATAACCCTTATATGAGTGGGACACAACCTAGCTGCAACTGCATCCAATCAAGTGTGTGAACCGGACCATGGGGTCTACCTGGATGTATGAATTGTATATCCATGCCATCCATCTTCTTTGCTAACTTATTTTAGGGCTTGGTTAAAAAAATGAAGTAGATAGAAATCTCAGATGGACTACAAAGTAGGGATCGAATTCCTACCTTAAAAGCTTCTCAAGGGCTATAAACTTTTTGGATCAAGTTGTTATTATTTTTATCTTCATCCAAGTTGGTGTAATCTTAGAAACAGGTTGAATAGCAAATAAACATTATGATGGACCCTATAAAGTTTTTAATGGTGGGCATTCAACGACCACTATTTCCAATAGTGTGGTTGATCTGAGATTTCTATCTGCTTCATTTTTGGGCATATGCCTTAAAATAAGTTGGCAGAAAGGATGGATGGCATTGATATACAATGGACACATCAAGTGGGCTCCATGGTCAAGTGCCTTGGAAAAATGTATTTCGGAAATGGAGTCCTTTATAAGAGTATTTCATTTCCACCCTACGTGAACTAGTCTAATTTTTGGGAAAAAACAAGATCTGAGTTACGGCAGAGGTGGATTTTCACAGGAGAGTTTAATTGGGAGGAGGGTTGGGATTTGCAAGAGAGGGAGAGGGAGAGGGAGTGTAAACGAGGGAGAGCTAGAGAGGTATGGAGAGGGACAGGGAGAGGGAGAGCGAACGAGAGAGAGAGAGAGAGAGAGACGATTAGGTCGGGGCTTTGTTTTCATTCTGCATCTAGAATGGTTTAAACCTATTCCAAATTTAAATTGGCTAACATGTAAGACCCGTAACCTAGCCTGTACCATTCCATAAACTTCTACGGTTCCCTCTAGTCGAGTTTCGGCAACCCGGGACGAGTAGATAGCATTGGCGCATGCTCTTGAGTCACATCCTGTAAACCCGAGCCGACTCAAAATGAGACCTATGTCATTTTGACTGTGCCGTCGCCGCGGTTCCGACGATGCGTCTTGTGCGTCAATACGATGCTCAGATTATAAGATCCGGCCGTGCATTATCTAGGCCGTTGATCGCTTGATTGTGGGACCCACCTATCCCTATTGTTGTACTTCCCTAAAAACATTAATTACTATGATGTCACCCTAGGGGTGACATCACCCTACCATACCACCTTACCTTCCCTTTTCCCCATAAGTCAACTCATTAATTCCCATTACCTCACCATCCCTCTCTCCCATCACTCCCTTACATCATTTCTCTCTTTCACTTCTCTCCATTCCAAGCAATCCCTCCATGGAGCAACCCACGTCCATGGCTCCCATGAGAGAGCTAGTGTGGCCCACCTCCCTATCTCCCATCTCCACCATCCAATGATCATCTCCGCCATTGAAATTGTTTCTTTGGGGCTCTATCATGCATTGGCGGAAGAAGGAAGAAGAGATCTCGAGGTGGGTGCTCCTTTCTTTTCCTCTCATTTTTTTTGTGATGTGTGGCCCACTTGGATGAATCCCATCTTGAGGTATGTTTTATCCCAACCGTACAAGTCATGTGGACCCTACTTTATAGTGATGGAAACACACAAATATCAAGTTGATTTAAATATGGTGGGCCACGTTCATGTGGGACCCACCTTGGTGACACGTGGACCACCTACACGTAGGACCCACTATGATGATTGTGTTATACCTATGCTGTCCAACGTCCAAGGGACGCTGGACAGAGAGTGGCTAAAGTGGTGTGCGTGCACTGAAATGGTGGTGTACTAATAAGCAAAGGAGAGGAAGAAGAATAGTATTTGGAGGTGGGCTGCTCATGCAGGCCCCACCTTGATGTATGTATAAAATCCACGCCGTCCATTTCACTTCTCATCTCATTTTAGGCGTTGAGCCAAAAGATGAGGCTAATCTGACAATCAAGCGGGCCATACTGTAGGAAATGGAAATTTTTACCGTTGAAAACTCACCCAACGATTCTACATGCTGAAAAATACTCAATATTGGTCTTGTTTGGTCAATATTGAGCCGTGAGATGCAATGGTCAGGATAGATTTTCCTGATGAGGGCCCCACCTAAGAAATTCCCTAGAAAAAATTGGATTTAGAGAAAAAAAAAAACACAGAATCATAAGGCAGCAACGCTGCTGCTGTCAGAAGACTGCATGGGCGGGCGGACGGCTTGGCTGGACCTCACGGCTCCAGCCGTGGGCCCCACGTGATGCATTTTGAACATCGAAACCGTGCATTTGATGGGTCCCCATGGACCAGCCGTCCATCCCAAAAATTAGCTGTATACGGAACTCAGGTGGGCCATACCATCTAAAATCATGTGATAACATGCCTAAAAATATAAAAACATCTGGTGGGGCCTCCTTGAGTTTTGGATGTGATTGAAACTTGGTTTGGACCCCTAACTTTATGGGACAGATATAATGGACGGAGTAGATCTGGTTAATGTGGGTCCCACCTAGGATTAAAAAAAATATATAAATATATATGCATGCATGTACATTGACGTCCAGACTCTCTGGACGTCCAACGTTAAGTAGGGAGGATCCCATTGGCCCCAATGGTGGACCCTACCATGATGTATGTTCTACATCCACGCCATTCATTTGATAGGTCCCTTTATTTGATACGTTGGTTCTAAAAATCAGTTATAAAACGTTCTCGTATGGCCCACACCATCATCTTTCATGCGGTGGTATGTCAAGCCACATGGAATCAACTGTTGGGGTCCACATGCAGCTTGGATCCACCTAAACTCGGTTTGGACCCTTAAATTGGTGGGACACACACAATGAATGGGTTGGATTTGTGAACTACATCATGGTGGACCCCAAGATCACATAATCGTACCAAAAGTTTGGTGGACAAATAAATATTACAGTGGCTTAGTCCACGTGACTTTATAAAGAGGTTGTATGGCAAGTAAACATTGCGGTGGGCCCTTGGCCCATGTGACTTTATCAACAGATTGGATGCAAGTAAATGTTGTAGTGGGTCCAATGTCGTGTGACCCTATCAACAGGTTAAAATAATAATAATAATAATAATAATAAATAAATAAATAAATATTGTAGTGGCCCCAGGTCTATATGACCTTATTAACAGGTTGGATGCAAATAAATATTACAGTGGCCCAGGTTGAATGCAAATAAATATTACAGTGGCCTAGGTTGGATGCAAATAAATATTATAGCGGGCCCTAGGCCCATGTGACCCTATCACCAGATTAGTTTGGATGGAAAATAAACATCATGTTGGCCCCAGTTTGGATGGACAGTATGTTGGGCCCTAGGATGGGTGGAAAATAAACATTTTGGTGGGTCTTACTTAAGACCCATTTATGCATGTGTTGTGTCCACAATTGTGGACCTCCATAGCGGGATATGTGACTTATCTATGCCTTCCATCCCAATGGGACGCACCACGATGCATGTGTTTCATCCAACCGTCCAACCATTTTTGGAAAAATGATTTTAAGGTTTAGGATGAAAATAATACAGATTTATTTATCAAGTGGACCATAGTGCACGGTGAGGATTGAACGGCTATCTTTGAAATCTTGAGACCTTATGATTAGATTAGATGGGAAATAAATGTTATGGCGGGCCTTGAAAATTTTAGTAGTGAAAATCATTATCACCACTTATATTTGAGTGTGGCCCAATTGATATATATGGGGCCCATTGGTGTGGCCCATTTGATGTATGTATGACCATGTTATGAGGCCTACTTTGGTGTATGTTGTGGCCCATTTGTCAGGCCCACTTTGATGTATTTTTATCCACGCCATCCAGGGTAGGCACCCCATTATGATATATATCGAGGCTCAAGGGTCGAGGCCCATTAGTGCTGCTATTTGATACAACCCACTTGATGTGTATGAGGCCCATTAGTGCGGCCCATCGATGCAAGGCCTATTGTGACATGTATTGGGCCCATGACGCGTGACCCATTTGGGCGTATAAGACCCATGGGTAGGGCCCACATATTATGTATTTGAAGCCCATGAGCAGGCCCACCGGAGGTTAATATATGGGCCCCATTAATGTGGCCCACTTGTATTTGAGGCCCACGGGTTGCGGCCCATGGGTCGTGGCCCATTGTGATATATACTCGGCCCATACGTCGTGGCCCATTGAGATGTGTTTCCGACCCATTTAGTGAGGCCATTGTGAAATATTCCTACTCTTGTGATGAGGCCCATTGAGATGTATTTCTGGCTCATTGATGCGGCCCACTTGTTGAATTGAGGCCCATTGGTGTGGCGTGCGGCCCAATGTATCGACCCACCGTGATGTGTAGGTCCACGTGCTGTATGTGTAAGGCCCACCTGTGATGACTATTTGAGGCCCACTTGTTGGATATTTGGGCCCATCTTATGTTTGACTCTATGTGGACCACTCCTTGGGAGCAATGTTGGTTAAATGTCCACATTGCTGGGCAGTGATGGTTGGATGTCTACATTGTGACCCTTCCTTAAGCCTTATCAGGCCCATTCTCATCATTCTCTTAGTGGGTTAACCCAAATAAGTGGGCCCCATTTACCATGGACGGATGGCTCCATGCTACCAGATTTGATAAAACCATGGTCGAGGGCTGATCTTTATATTATGATTGATCAGATGTTCATCTATGGACCAGTCTTGTCTATGTGACCGGTCGTCGGTGTTGATTATCGAAGCTGATTGTTGGTGCTAATTATCGATGTAGATTATCGGTGTTGATTTGTCGAGGTCGATTGTATTGGCCGGTTCCGATTGTCGAGGCCGATTCTGAGTATCGAATTCGATTGCCATGGCCGATTGTCGAGACCTGCATGATGTATATGTGACCCGTAGTTGAGGGCCATTGTGATATGTATTAAGCCTATGATGCATGGTCCATTTAATGAATTCAAGACCCATGTGTAGGGCCCACATGTCCTGTGTTTGAGGCCTATGGGCAAGGCCCATTGTGATGTATTCATGGCCTATGGGCAAGGCCCATTGTGATGTATTCATGGCCCATGGGCAAGGCCCATTGTGATATGTATTAGACCCATGAGCAGGGTCCACCTGTTGTGTATATGTGGCCTTTGAGTAAGACTCATTGTGTTGTATATTAGGCCCTTGTGTGAGGCCGTGGGCCCATTATATGTTTGACTCTATGTAGGCCATTCCTTGGGGGCAATGTTGGTTAAGTGTCCACATGGTCGAGGTCGATTATCGATGCTGGTTGTGGATACCGGTTATGAGTATGTGACAAACATAGCATCATGATACATGCCCATACGCATCATCTGCATGTTTGTTATGAGAGGTGGTTGATCATTGCATATGTCATTGAGCATGTTGTTATGAGACTCCTTGGTAGGTGGAGGTTATCTCACATGAGCACACGGTATGTGCAGGACTGATGCATGACTGGATTGTATGACTCATGCATCTCGCATTATGATTACTATACGCCCTAGCGACATCAGGGTCGTAGCCTCCACAGGCATATCGTGGATGGCCAAATAGGACACCGGAAATGTTTGGTTCTAGCATACGGGCGCCATAGATGTCCCTGGGTGAAAATCCCTAAACCTCCGTGGCCAGGAGACGCCCCAACGTCGAGACCGAGTGGATACATGAGCGCCCGAGTGCCAAATACTAGGAGGCCGCGTCTCCCACTGTGTCGTGGTCGGTTGGGAGGGGGTGTGGCCTTACTCGCCCGAGGGTAGGGGGCAATACTAGGCTGAGTTTGACCAGCTCGTGAATGGGTCCGCTATCGACGTGCCGGATAGGTATTGGCAGACTATTGGCAAGGCGGATAGTGAGGTTTCTTATGCTCACTTGGACTGTGCGGCTGGGAGAGCGGCAGTGCCATTTGGAGTGTACTAAACCCCGGTGATGATCCTAGAGATGAACTGTACTGATATGTGGATTTAGTGAGCAAGAGTTGCATACTCATTCATGCATTCATTCATTCACTATTTACTCAGGTTGGTGGTATGCAACTAGTTGTTACATGTGTGTTCGCAATGGCCAGGATTTTGGTTGGAACGCGCGACTAACCTGAGATCAGGATTTTACCACATTAAGTCTGACTATCCAAATTTAGGTATGGAACTGGTTTGGATAGAAGTTCCTTGTGCCATAGCCTGCGATATTACGTACTACCATCCCGACTTCACACTCTAGCATGGTCATTCCATTCACACCGCATATTGCATTACATCCGCGGCATACGACATCTTGGGTTACTGTGCTTCTGCATTTATATGGTCTAGATATGACTGACGTATTTGTGAACACATAAGGAATTATATACCCCATTGCATTCTCGGCATTTGATATTTGACTTTTTATGACTCCTCGTTTGCGTAGCTGTTATATATTGCGTATTCTGATATTGATTGGCTCATGGACTTGTTCGTATTTCCTCTTACTCTGTTATCGTATGATCTATGATCTTGTCAATATTTCTGCTTAATCAGATAATTCCTGCTCTTGTCAGTATTTCTGCTTACTCAGATAATTCATGATCTTGCTAGTATCTTTGCTTATTCCGATATTGTACGATTTATGGATTACCAGTACTTCCAGTTTTTATGATAATGACATTGTATTGAATACTTGGCACTTACCTTGTGCACACACTTACACCACCTCCTAAGCTTTCTATAAGCTTATGCACGATAGATGCGTGCAGGTGTTATTAGGTTGCAGCAGCGTTGAGCTTGGAGCGTGCAGTTGTATTCTGGAGCTTTGATTTCGATATATGTATTTTCCCTTTCAACATTATACTCAAATGATTATATTAGTGGATATGTGATGATGATGTTGCCTTTGTCAATTGGGTAATCTTGTGGTTATGCTTATTACGAGTTAAATGTATATACAAAAAAAAATCCTCCTTGTAGGATCCCAGGATCGGAATCTGGCATATGGACGCTAGGACTCGAGAATGGGGTACTACGGAGGCTGTCGGCACCGGATTCAGTAATCGGGATTCCTGCGAATCCGATTTCTGGGTTTGGGGCGTGACATAACATCCATACCTAAACCAAAGATATGACCCTTCCAAATATGAAATTTTGGTGTAGTGGACCTATATATGGTAAAGTGAAAGATGAACGTATAAAAGAATGCTTTTCTAATTGAACAAGCGAGTGCAATCTTTACGCCAGGCACTCCCCTAAAATACAAATATCTGGGTAGCCCAACTATCTCGTGCATTATTAGCAACTACGGGATTGAAAAAGCATTACTTGATTCAGGAGCGAGTGTGGACTTGACCCTACATGATCTATGAGCAACTTAGGCTTAGTGAATTAAAACCCACCAAGACAACTTTACAACTAGTTGATCACTCAATACGAATACTAAGAGGGGTAATTGATGATGTCTTGCTCCAAGTTCATAAATTCTACTTCCCGGTTGATTTTATTGTCTTAGATACGAAACCAGTTACGAATGTGAGCACTTAAACTTTGGTTATTCTATGCCAACCATTACTAGCTACTTCCAATGTCATAATCAATTGTAAGAATGAGATTCTTAAATTATTTTTTGGGAACATGATTGTGGAGTTGAATCTCTTCAACATGGCTAAATAGCAAGGGGATGTGGATGACATTCAAGAGTTTGACATGATAAATGATATTGTTTAAGAAGACCTCTTTACCAACCTTTGCTCTAACCCTTTAAAAGTCGACTCGGCTCATTTTTTTATTATTCCGAGGACGAGATAATCTTATATATCATTAATGCCTTGAGAGAGTAAAAACCTAAAAGTTTGTCAGAAGACGTTTTAACTTAAGAAACACCAAAATCTTATATGAAAAGTTTGTGTAGGAAGTTATTATTTTTATTTGTTTGATCTACTTGAAGAGAGGCCTATATGTGAAAGTGTAATGGTTGAGGATTCATTTCACACTACACTATATTATGTGGTAGAGAGAGAACCTAATGGAAAAAATTCTAGAATTTACTTTTTTTGAAATTGTTCACAACCCCAAGTGTAGGGCTGTGATGTAGTAATAATCTCGGTATGACTGAGGTCGAATCCACATGGATTGAACTTTGTACATAATCCGAAAGTAACTAGAACTAGAACTAGAAGAAGATGTAATCTAAATCAGAGAATGAAAGAGAATAATTGGGAATGATTAAACTAAAAGCTTGTAAATTTAAAGGTGGGAAACTAGGGTGTCAAGGATCCACTTGTAGATATCAGGGAGATCTATGCTTGATTCAAGAACACAACTGGAATCAGAGTCCCATCTTCATCTAATTGGAAGATAATTCATTAAAATCCAAATCTGAACTTCCTTTGATCTAATTTTCAAGAGATGAGAGGTATGAGAATTAGAATTGATTCCATCACAAAACCATGCCTATGAGACAAAGCAAATAATAGAATTTAATCAATCTACAACCAATCTGAAAGAGTTATAAACATTAGGAAGGATTCCATCATCCGACCATGCCCAAGGGAGGATGGTGAACAACAGGGCTTCCTAACTTCATAATCACAATAATGAAAAGAACATAAACAAAGCTATTACTTTCAGAAAAATATAGCCGTCAGTCCTCGGCAACGACGCTAAAAACTTGTTCACTCCCCAAGTATAGGGTTGTGATGTAGTAATAAACTCGGTAAGACCGAGGTCGAATCCCAAGGGACTGATATCTGTACGTTGTCTGAAACTAATTAGAACTAAAACTAGAATGAGATGAAATTTAATTCGAGTTGTAATTTGAGTAATAAGAGTGAACACTAATCTAAAACTTAAGTAATTTAGAGGAAGGAAACTAGGGATTCAGAGGATCCACTTGTAGGGATCAGGGAGATCTTATGCCTGCATCAAAAATTATGAAATTTAAACTGAACTTACTTGATTTGGTTTTCAAGAGATGAAAGGTATATGAATTAGAATGGATTCCATCATCTAACCATGCCCAGGAGACAAAGCAAACAACAGGATTAAACTAATTACCAACCAATCAATAGTGCATGAAAGTTAGGAAGGGTACCATCATCCAACCATGCCTAGGAGTTGATGGTGAACAACAGGGCTTCCTGACGTCATAAACATCAAAAGG
Source organism: Magnolia sinica (assembly GCF_029962835.1). Lineage (NCBI taxonomy): Eukaryota > Viridiplantae > Streptophyta > Magnoliopsida > Magnoliales > Magnoliaceae > Magnolia > Magnolia sinica. The sequence goes on along the minus strand of NC_080589.1, from coordinate 53,924,301 downwards.
GAAAAAGAAATATTCAAAGCTATTGCAAACCCATTGTAATTTCAGTCACAACAGACCATTAAAGACTAAGAAAAACATTCCTTTTATAATCAACACAAATCAAATTCAGTTCATGAATTTAAGTTAAAAGCTTGAAATAGTATCTCCCATCTCGCTACAGGCTTCACCTCTTAGCCCTAGCTAAGGGGTTTAGCCACACATGAATGGGCTAAAATAAACAAATAAATAAAAGAAAGAAGAGGAAGAAAACCACAACAAGGAATTTAAAGTAAAGAAAGACTTCTCTCTCCTCCCTGTCTTCACGTTCCAATAGCCAAGATCTCCTTTTCCTCCGGTCCAAACCTCCTGCCTCCTCCTCATCTCTCCTTTCTCTTGTATTTTATACCTACCAGGGGTCCGGAACAGCTGCTGTGATATACGCAGTCCATAAGCGTGCGCGTCAACGTGCGCAGCAGACGAAACGCAGAAAAGCACTTGCGTTTGGCTTGAGATTTTGGACGACTGATCGTCCAAAATCGGAATCGGACTTCTTAGTGGGGTTTAAGAACCCCTACTCTATCATTTGAACGGTCTGGATCATTGATCCGGTCGTGATTGACATCACATAAGGGGCCATGAAAAACGGCAGCGTCCGGGCGCTGCTTGGACTCTCTGCCTGCGCAGGACCTGCGCTGAGCTACTGGTGGGGTCCATGGTCAGCGTCAGTGAGGAGATCTACTCCGTCCATTGGATGTACAATGAGAAACCGTTCGGGAGTGACAAGATTGGCTCGATTTCGGTGTGGACCACAAGATCTATCTTGTCACCGTCTGTCTGCCGTTTGGACAGTAAAAAACTAGTCGCCACTTTCATCTAGAAGTCTGTCAACGAGCCGATGGTCAAGCTTACAGTCTAGAGTGAATGAACGGTGTGGATCATCTAAATCCATGATGATGGTGGCCCACTGCCGCTTTCCGTGGTCGGCTACGCGTGAAAGAAAAATAGAGATTGTTTCCTTCTCTGTTTATGAAATAGAGTGGGTGCGGGTCAATCGCAGTCAAAACTGCGTATTAGGCGTGAGTGCACATCCAGTGCGTACTCTCTAAAAAAAAATGGGTCCCACCTTGATGCATGTAATAAATCCGCTCCGTCCATCTGGTTCTTCACATGATTTAAGGCATTGAGACCGAAGATGAGGGGTATCCAGAGATCAGGTGGGCCCCAGATCAGTAAATTGTGGGCTGATCTATCCGTTGGGTCACTTTTTCAGCGATCCAATGGATGAAATTTTACGTGTACGGTTAATTTATGGCCCTCAGGCCATGTATGAAGTTTTGAATCGAACGGATGATGGAAACCCAGTGATTTTGCATTCTGGTTGACTTTCAGGCCGCTTGAGCTTCAGTTTCTCAATTTTCGCGGATCCCTGGCGTATAATTCCATCGATCTTGTTCCCCTGGAGTCTACTCCTTGCTCTGGTGGCTTCAAAGCGTTAAATCCATACTTTTAATACTCTTTTTCAATCAAAGCTCCTTATTACATCCTGCAACAAAAACCCGATTAATTTATAATATTAGGCATTATCGTGTACGAATAATCAGGCAGTAATCAGGGTCTAATATGCAATATTCAACCCTTAACACAACCCCCAACCAGCATTTTGCTAGTCTCGAGCAAAATATGCGAAAATAAGTTGAGAATTCCAGGACAATTCATATGAACTCGAGTGACTTCTGCAAAATAATTCAGATACGAGACTGTTACGTTGCATGAATGTTGGGCCTTACTCTCTCCTAGACTCAAACACACTGTAAATTTCATAATCAATTTCAAAGTATTAGTCTCTCAATTAAAACAATCCTAAATACTGAGTTCCACATGTGTATAGTGTAATCTCGGCTTTCAACATTAATAGGTAACTCTCTGTTTCAGGATATCATTGGCAACCAGCAAGAGAGTCCATGATAACCAAAACTTGCCTCGAAGATCAACTTTTCATTCTTTCAGCTTTTTTTTTTTCTTTTTTTTTTTTCATCAAAAGTAATACCAAAACAAATCCTCACCTATAGGGAGCAAACCTATAGCGAAGACTGCGTACTCAAACCTTTTTACGTATTATCCGTAGGGGATGAAATCCACACGTATAGGGAGAAAACCTATAGTGAAGAGTCCTTGCCTAACCTCTTTCAACGGTATCTTTTCCTTTCAATTGATCATGACGGGCAATTTTTTCAAGATGGTTCCTTCCATGCTTACTGATCACCAAATTAACCCTTCAGTATCAAACTGAAATCTTAATGTGTAAGCAAAATGTGACATGTGAAATCATGACTCAATCAATGTTTAAAACCTCTAACCATGGACTAAAAATTTAATTGTGAAATCTAATAGATAACTGAATCCAAGAGTCATAAAGTACCAATATTACGCATCTTGAAATTCTAAGTGCCCTAGACGGCCGTCAGAATCACTTCGAATTCATCAGAAGTCCCAGAAAACTTTTTAAAATTTTCACAATTTTTATTCAAGACTAAGAAAAGGCTGATTAGGTCACCTAATCTCCCACCCCCAACCTAAAATCTACATTGTCCTTAATGTAAATGATATGAGCATGCAATGTACTTGGGACAACGAAAAGTAAATATGAAGTGATGGGAAGATAGTACCTGAATGATGAATCGAGAGACACTTTCCAAGAGATCGCAGCATGGGCGTCGGTCAGCACGAGAGAGAAGGCAACACAAAAATAAAAATAAAATCCTACCTATACCACTTTCATAGGTGCTCTCGATTGCATTTAGCGTATGCAACAAGCCTTTAAACCCCTAGGTTACCCCTAGTGGACGAGTTGTAGTCTCGTGAGGGTTTGTAGAAATGTTACTCACAAACATTAAACTAACTACTGATAAAAACGAAATGAAATGAAGAGCTGGGTTGCCTCCTAGGAGCGCTAAGTTTACTGTTTTCAGCCAGACAAATAAAGCAACTACCCTAATCCTATGAAAGCGATAAACCTACCTATACCTCCATTAGACTAGGAGATCAATCCTAGTAAACAGGAGCAGTCAGGGGCATGGACATGTCCTCTGAATCAAATTTCTCGACAATTGGTTTCAATCGATGTCCATTGACTTTAAACTCCTTGCCATTGTCGGGATCTCTTATCTCAATGGCCCCATGAGGAAAAACAGTAACAACAATGTAAGGGCCGTTCCAGCGAGATCGAAGCTTACCCGGAAAGAGATATAATCGAGAATTGTACAAAAGGACCTTCTGACCAGGCGTGAATGATTTTCGCAAAATATGTTGGTCATAAAATACTTTCATCTTGTCCTTGTAAATTCTCGAATTATCGTACGCATCATTCCGGATTTCCTCAAGTTCATTCAATTGAAGTTTGCGTAGCGAGCCAGCGTTGTCCAGATTGAAATTAAGATTTTTGATCGCCCAGTGCGCTTTATGTTCCAGCTCCACAGGCAAGTGACAAGCTTTCCCATAGACAAGTCTAAAGGGAGACGTTCCAATAGGGGTTTTAAAGGCAGTACGGTATGCCCATAAAGCATCGGTCAATCGGATTGACCAATCCTTACGATCAGGGTTAACCGTTTTCTCTAAAATGTGTTTAATTTTCCTATTAGAAATCTCAACTTGCCCACTTGTCTGTGGGTGGTACGGGGTGCTCACCTTATGAGAGATACCGTATTTCTTCATTAAGCTCTCAAATAGTTTATTACAAAAGTGTGAGCCCCCATCACTAATGATGGCTCGAGGTGTTCCGAATCGAGAAAGGATGTTTTCTTTTAGGAATTTAATGACCGTGCGATGGTCATTAGTTCGACACAGAATCACTTCGACCCGTTTAGTGACATAATCCACGGCGAGCAGAATATACAGATTTCCAAACGATTGAAGGAATGATCCCATGAAATCGATGCCCCAGCAATCAAATGCTTCAATGATAAGGATGGGATTCAAGGGCATCATATTTCGACGGGACAATGCTCCCAATTTCTGACAGCGCTCACAAGCTTTGCAAAACTCATGAGTGTCTCTAAACATAGTGGGCCAGTAAAAGCCACACTGCAGAATCTTGGCCGTGGTCTTTTTAGCAGAAAAGTGACCACCACAGGCCTGTGAGTGACAGAAGGAGATAACGCTCTGATGCTCATCGTCTGGTACACATCTCCTTAGGATTTGGTTTGGGCAATATTTAAATAAATAAGGATCATCCCAGAAAAAGTTGCGCACCTCGGTGAAGAATTTCTTCTTATCCTGCGCAGTCCACTGTGTCGGTATGACACCTGTAGCAAGATAATTAGCAATATCAGCGAACCAAGGTGAATGGGAGACTCTGAACAGTTGTTCATTAGGGAACATGTCGTTGATATGGGTCGTCTCAAGGGGATCAGAGGTATTAAGGCGAGAAATGTGATCGGCCACAATGTTTTCTACTCCCTTTTTATCTTTAATTTTCAAATCAAATTCTTGGAGTAGAAGAATTCATCGTATCAGGCGGGGCTTAGAATCATTCTTAGAAAGAAGATACTTCAGTGCCGCATGATCTGTATAGATAATGATCTTGGATCCGATCAGGTAAGACCTAAATTTGTCCAAGGCGAACACTACGGCTAAGAGTTCCTTTTCCGTAGTCAAGTAGTTCACTTGGGCAGGATTTAGAGTCCTACTCACGTAATGGATGACGTAGGGTCTCTTATCCTTTCTCTGGCCTAGAACCGCTCTAAGAGCATAATCAGAAGCGTCGCACATAAGCTCAAAAGGAAAGCTCCAGTCGGGTGGCTGCATGATAGGTGCAGTGGTTAACGTGCCCTTAAGCTTGGTGAAAGTTTCCTGGCATTGCTTAGTCCACTCGTACGGAGCATCCTTTTGAAGAAGATTACATAAAGGACGAGAGAGGAGACTAAAGTCCTTTATGAATCACCTGTAAAATCCTGCGTGTCCTAAGAAGGATCGCACGTCTCTGATGTTCTTGGGTGGAGGTAGGTTAGAGATAAGATTGATTTTTACCTTATCTACCTCGATTCCCTTGGACGAGATGATATGCCCAAGGACAATTCCCTTCTGAACCATGAAATGGCACTTCTCCCAATTAAGTACCAAGTTCTTTTCTTCACATCTTTTCAGCACACAGTTAAGACTTTCCAAACACTTGCTGAAAGATGGACCATAAACAGAGAAATCGTCCATGAAGACCTCTAGATATTGCCCCACCATATCAGAAAAGATACTAAGCATACATCGCTGAAAGGTGGCAGGGGCATTACATAGTTCGAATGGCATCCTTTGGTAGGCAAAGGTGCCGTAGGGACATGTAAATGTGGTCTTTTCCTGGTCTTCAGGGGCTATCTCTATCTGGTTGTAGCCCGAATACCCGTCAAGGAAACTGTAATAGGAATGACCAGCTAACCTTTCCAAGATCTGATCAATGAATGGTAAAGGAAAGTGGTCTTTCCTCGTGACGGTATTCAACTTCCAGTAGTCAATGCACATTCTCCAATCAGTAGTGACTCTAGTTGGCACGAGTTCATTATTAGCGTTGGCTACGATGGTGATTCCGGACTTCTTAGGGACCACTTGAGTTAGACTCACCCATTGACTATCAGATATAGGGTATATGATACCCACGTCCAATAGTTTAAGAACCTCGGCCTTAACCACTTCCTTCATGTTTGAATTTAGTCTACATTGTGGTTGCCGAGCGGTTTTTGCATTATCCTGAAGATATATACGGTGAGTACAAATTAAGGGATCGATTCCTTTGAGGTCCGCTATCGTCCATCCCAGGGCTCCTTTATGCTTAATGAGAGTAGATATGAGCATACTCTCCTGTTCTTTCTCCAGGTGGGTAGAGATCACCACCGGGTATGTCTCATCTTGACCTAAATAGGCATATTTCAAATTAGAGGGCAAAGGTTTTAGGTTAAGCTTCAGCGGCTTGAGGTTAGACGGTAGAAGCACTACATCGGTTTGTGGCAATTCTTCAAATTGTGGCCTCCACCGGTTAACTTCAAGTACCGGTGCAATATCAAGTAAGGCGCACGTCTCCCTAATCATGTCATCATCAAAATCATGGGAGTGGGCTAGGCACGTCTCTAGATGGTCGGAGGATAAGGTTAGAGGTGTCGTATCTTCCACGAAAGAGTCAATCATGTTAATGTCGTGGAGATTGTCATCCTCCTCTAAGTTTCTGCCGTTATTGAAAATGATGTTTGACTCCAATGTCATATTCCCAAAAGACATAGTCATGACACCATTCCTACAATTGATAATTGCATTTGAAGTGGCAAGGAATGGGCGGCCAAGAATGACGGGGATCTGAGTGCTTATGTTATTGATGGGTTCGGTGTCTAGGATGATAAAATCTACGGGGTAGTAAAATCTATCAACTTGGACCAATACATCCTTAATTATCCCTCTTGGTACACGAGCAGAGCGATCAGCAAGTTGTAGTATGGTTAAGGTGGGTTTTAATTCACCTAAACCTAACTGTTTGTATACCGAGTAAGGAATCAGATTGACGCTCGCTCCTAAGTCAAGAAGTGCGTGATCAATTCGATGGTTCCCGATTACACATGATATGGTTGGGCTACCGGGATCTTTGAATTTCTGTGGCACGTCTTGCTTTAGGATGGCACTCACTTTCTCAGTTAAGAAATTTTTCTTTTGAATACTTTACCGTCTTTTGCTCGTGCATAAGTCTTTCAGAAATTTGGCATATGAAGGAATCTGTTTCATGACATCAAGTAGAGGAATGTTGACTTTCACTTGTTTCAACACCTCTAGGATATCCCGAGAGTCAGAGAGAGGTTTTGGTGAAACCGCCATTGGGGGAACGGAGCAACTGGCTTCTCTAGAAGTTCTGGTTCTAATTTTTGTGGGGCATCACTAGATCCATCATTGTTGTCCTCTTCTGGTTCTTGAGACTTTTCGAGTCTAACCGGAAGAGTTTTATCAATGATATTTCCACTCCTAAGTGTGGTGATGGATTTAGCGTGCTCCATCTGATTTGAAGAGCTGAGATCATTAATCCCGTACTGCGGTTTAGGATTGGGGAGAGGTTGTGCAAGAAGCATCCCCTTTTCTATAACCATCATACAAGAATCTATCTTTTACATAAAATCCGTAAATCTCCACATTGCCTGAGCCAGCTCTTGTATGGAATTTTGAACCGGTTCCTCTTAAGGTTTCACTTGGTTTGGATTTTGATTGAAGAAACCTTGAGGGGTAGCCGTTTGTCCATTCCTCCAACTAAAGTTTGGATGATTTTTCCAACCAGGATTGTACGTATTGGAGTTAGGTTCAATAAAAGGTCTTTGATAGTTGTTTACGGCATTGGCTTGTTCATTCAACACTCCTCGAAAGGCGGGTATTGTAGGACAATTTTCAGTTGTATGAATGTTGCAATCACAAATGTCGCAAACAATTTCATTAACCTTATCCTTCTTTCCTTCCATGGCCTCAACTTTCCTTATGAGCGTAGTCACTTTACACTTGAGATCATCCTCTTCTTTCAAGAGATATTATCCACCTTTCTCCTTTAATTGAGTCGGCCTAGATGTGGTGTTCGACTTTGGGTAATAGTCCCATGATTGTGTTTTTTCAGCAAGACTATCGAGGTAATCCCATACCTCGTCAACATCTTTATTAATGAACTCTCCATTACACATTGTCTCGACCATTTGGCGCATGGAAGATGTCAGTCCATCATAGAAAAAATTTGTAATGCGTCACGTTTGAAATTCGTGTTGTGGGCATGAACTGACCAAATCTTTGAACCTTTCCCAACATTGGAAGAATGTTTCATCTTCCTTTTGGGCAAAGTTCATGATTGCTTTTCTAAGGATAATCGTTTTATGATGTGGGAAGAATTTTTTTATGAATTCCCTCTGCATGTCGTTCCATGTGCCAATGGATCTAGGATGCAGTGAATGTAACCACGTCTTAGCTTTCTCTTTTAAGGAAAAAGGAAAGAGTTTCAGCCTGATTGTATCCTCAGATACATTAGGAAAACATAATGTAGCTATAATCTCATGGAACTCTTTCAAATGTAAGTATGGACTCTCTGATTCAAGTCCATGGAATTTGGGAAGGAGTTGGATAACTCCTGGCTTGATGTCCATTTGTCCTGTGTTTTCAGGAAAAATCATGCATGAGGGTGTACTCACTCCCGCCGGTTGTAGATAATCTCGTAAAGTACGAGGTGGGGGTGCCTGATGCACCTCGTTCTCATCTTGGGTATCCTCTACCCTGGGTGGAAGTAGAGGAGGTTGGTCTTCAGCCATAACTTCAATTAACTCAGGGGATTTCGAGTGGTGTCTAGTCCTGCGATGGATAGTCAACCCCTCAACCAATCCTCCTTCAATCAAGAGACGTCGAGTGTTGTCACGGGCCCACTTGGGCATGAAACACCCGCAGCCCTCAATCAAATTTGAAACCTAATCCTAAGAAAGAAAATGAAAATCTAGAAAGAAAGAGAGAGTTGGAAAGAAATTACCAAATTGGAGTCCCTAAGTTAAAAACCTGCAAAATAAAACAAAATAGGTTAGATTCTAAAAAGGAGAGGAACAATCCTTTAAAAGAAAGATAGCAGTAAACTGATTTCTAAAAGAAAGAATTCCTAAAAGAAAGTGAAAACTTCTAAAATAAATTAGGAAAGTCCTAAACTAGAAAGTAAATTACTAAAAGAGAACTGAAAAATAGGAAGTAGAGAAGGAGCTTACCGAATTAGAAATTTCTATCTTAAAGGCCTACAAAATAGGAAGGTTAGTTTCTAGAAAATTTCTAAAAATAAATTAGGAAACAAAGTTAGATTCTAAAAGGGTTAAAATTAGAAAGTTACTAAAAATAAAAGAAAGATGAATTAGTTTCTAAAATTAGAAAAAATTTCTAAAAAGGGAAATAACTAACCTAGTTTCTAAAAACAAAAGAGGAAAGTTTCTAAAACTCAAACAATAATTCTATAAATAGAAAAAGTAGAGGAATTCGAAAGGGATTACCAATTTAGAAGTTATTTCAGGATCCTACAAAACAGGAAAACAGGTTAGTTTCTAAAATAAAATAAAAAAATTTAATCTAAAGTTAGTAAAATCCTAATCTTAACCTAATTCTAAAACTAATTAATTTCAGAAAAACGTAGCCGTCAGTCCCCGGCAACGGCGCCAAAAACTTGTTCACTCCCCAAGTATAGGGTTGTGATGTAGTAATAAACTCGGTAAGACCGAGGTCGAATCCCAAGGGACTGATATCTGTACGTTGTCTGAAATTAATTAGAACTAAAACTAGAATGAGATGAAATTTAATTCAAGTTGTAATTTGAGTAATAAGAGTGAACACTAATCTAAAACTTAAGTAATTTAGAGGAAGGAAACTAGGGATTCAGAGGATCCACTTGTAGGGATCACGGAGATCTTATGCCTGCAAAAAAAATTATGAAAATTAAACTGAACTTACTTGATCTGGTTTTCAAGAGATGAAAGGTATATGAATTAGAATGGATTCCATCATCTAACCATGCCCAGGAGACAAAGCAAACAACAGGATTAAACTAATTACCAACCAATCAACAGTGCATGAAAGTTAGGAAGGGTACCATCATCCAACCATGCCTAGGAGTTGATGGTGAACAACAGGGCTTCCTGACGTCATAAACATCAAAAGGGAAAAAGAAATATTCAAAGCCATTGCAAACCCATTGTAATTTCAGTCACAACAGACCATTAAAGACTAAGAAAAATATTCCTTTTATAATCAACACAAATCAAATTCAGTTCATGAATTTAAGTTAAAAGCTTGAAATAGTATCTCCCATCTCGCTACAGGCTTCACCTCTTAGCCCTAGCTAAGGGGTTTAGTCACACATGAATGGGCTAAAATAAACGAATAAACAAAAGAAAGAAGAGGAAGAAAACCACAGCAAGGAATTTAAAGTAAAGAAAGACTTCTCTCTCCTCCCTGTCTTCACGTTCCAATAGCCAAGATCTCCTTTTCCTCCGGTCCAAACCTCCTGCCTCCTCCTCATCTCTCCTTTCTCTTGTATTTTATACTTGCCAGGGGTTCGGAACAGCTGCTACGATATACGCAGTCCATAAGCGTGCGCGTCAACGTGCGCAGCAGACGAAACGCAGAAAAGCACTTGCGTTTGGCTTGAGATTTTGGACGACTGATCGTCCAAAATCGGAATCGGACTTCTTAGTGGGGTTTAAGATCCCCTACTCTATCATTTGAACGGTCTGGATCATTGATCCGATCGTGATTGACATCACATAAGGGGCCACGAAAAATGGCAGCGTCCGGGCGCTGCTTGGACTCTCTGCCTGCACAGGACCTGCGCTGAGCTACTGGTGGGGTCCATGGTCAACGTCAGTGAGGAGATCTACTCCATCCATTGGATGTACAATGAGAAACCGTTCGGGAGTGACAAGATTGGCTCGATTTCGGTGTGGACCGCAAGATCTATCTTGTCACCGTCTGTTTGCCATTTGGACAGTAAAAAACTAGTCGCCGCTTTCATCTGGAAGTTTGTCAACGAGCTGATGGTCAAGCTTACAGTCTGGAGTGAATGAACGGTGTGGATCATCTAAATCCATGATGATGGTGGCCCACTGCCGCTTTCCGTGGTCGGCTGCGCATGAAAGAAAAACAGAGATTGTTTCCTTCTCTGTTTATGAAATCGAGTGGGTGCGGGTCAAATGCAGTCAAAACTGCGTATTAGGCGCGAGTGCACATCCAGTGCGTACTCTCTCTCAAAAAAATGGGTCCCACCTTGATGCATGTAATAAATCCGCTCCGTCCATCTAGTTCTTCACATGATTTAAGGCATTGAGACTGAAGATGAGGGGTATCCAGAGATCAGGTGGGCCCTAGATCAGTAAATTGTGGGCTGATCTGTCCGTTGGGCCACTTCCACAGCGATCCAATGGATGAAATTTTACGTGTACGGTTAATTTATGGCCCTCAGGCCATGTATGAAGTTTTGAATCGAAAAGATGATGGAAACCCAGTGATCTTGCATTCTGGCTGACTTTCAGGCCGCTTGAGCTTCAGTTTCTCGATTTTCGTGGATCCCTGGCGTATAATTCCGTCGATCTTGGTCCCCTGGAGTCTGGTCCTTGCTCTGGTGGCTTCGGAGCGTTAAATCCATACTTTTAATACTCTTTTTCAATCAAAGCTCCTTATTACATCCTGCAACAAAAACACGATTAATTTATAATATTAGGCATTATCGTGTACGTAAAATCAGGCAGTAATTGGGGTCTTATATGCAATATTCGACCCTTTACATAACTCCCAACCAGCATTTTGCTAGTCTCGAGCAAAATATGCGAAAATAAGTTGAGAATTCCAGGACAATTCGTATGAACTCGAGTGACTTCTGCAAAATAATTCAGATACGAGACTGTTACATTGCATGAATGTTGGGCCTTACTCTCTCCTAGACTCAAACACAGGGTAAATTTCATAATCAATTTCAAAGTATTAGTCCCTCAATTAGAACAATCCTAAATACTGAGTTCCACAGGTGTATAGTGTAATCCTAAAATACTTTGTGGTTGCTGGACATATAATGGCCTAATTCGATGATTTCGAGTGGTTTTCGATATCATCGATAGTGAGTGTTCGATGCCATTGTTGAATACTCGATATCATCGAATACTATCTAAAAAACTTAGAAGATTTTCCTGTTTTGAGAGTCAAGTTTACAGACATACATTCCTATGTTGTTCTAAGACTTTTAAGGCTTTTGTTTACCTGGGTGTTTTGGGTTTTGGGATGTAAGGCTAGATTTACCTGTGACGAGCTCGTAGCACACATCCGGTTGAGGCGACGGCTTGAACAATCTTCATATAAGGCACATTTGACTCATCGACTCAATGCTCACGCTAATTGACAAACCAGGGCACTTTCAATCTCTCCCTTTGTCAATTATGTGACAAAACACCTAAAACATACTTAGAACAACACCCTAAATTGTGTGTAAATGAACTTTACATAATTTTATAAAGATACTATGGAGTTCCACACACAATCTTGATTCAAGTAACTGCTCTCCCTCGCTCCTTGCAGCTGCTCCCCCTATCACCTGCATCACCATGCTCAAAACCATATACCAAGCAGTGTTCTCATGGTGGGATTTGTTCTCCCCCTTTCTGTCAGTCATTGACAACGGTTAGCATATACCAATAACATAACTACTGACTAAAGTTGAAAATAAACTAGAAAAATCAAGGCAAGGAAGAGCTATGATTTTAGGCAGATATGCATTATAAAAACATGAAATCGCCACAATAACCCACTTCTATGGATATACAATAATCAGCAAAGAATCATTTGACAAGCATTCCATAGGCAATCGGTATAGAGTTCAATCAAAGCATCAGAAAATAATATGAGTAATTATGTTTGGCAAAAAGTAGGCATAGAATATATCAACATTCATACACCATGATATCCAAAAGAACTGCCCAAGCTTGGCAGTATTTAAAGTATCTAAAATAAACCATTTAGCCCATCCATGGGCATATAAAAAAAAGTATTTCGATACTTTCAACATCTTTGGTCCTCCACAGGAACAGTCTCAGACACAAGAAACTATCAGACTATACAAGTTAGTGGACCATCACATACACTCATAAGTGCGTAGGACACCCAAAAAGATATCCATGCCCTAAGCATGAGTTAGAACCATGTGTATGTGATGGGGCATTCTGTAAAACTATGGCGCCGAGCTGGAAGGAGCAGTATTGTCATGATGGCATGTCAATAGGTCGATAATCTGCTAGGCCATATGTTGTAATTCGGCCGCCAACCGCTCCAAGCCTGAGAGCCGTTCTTGTTGTTTATCAAGTCTGTCCTCAATCCATGCCACTCCTCGCAAGGTTGCCCCAGCCCGATCTTGATGAAATTTGTATCGCTAAGTCATTGCAGTATTAGGCGTAGTCGGAGCAGATCGATGCCCTTGTGGTTCCTCTTCAGTCGGCACTGCTCCTGCCCCCATTTCTGCTTCTCCTAGTATCTCTTCCTCGGGCTGTCCTTCAGTAAACTCATGGAACTTAAGGTCCATCTTTTGGATGTTGACCTTATTGAAATGTTGCATTGGACGCTCAGGATCGGTTGTCATGGGCAGTCCAATTTGATCACACAGCACATGGATGATATGAGGAAAAGTAGATGAGTTGCTTTGGAGGTGTGAATGATTCAGGCTAATTGGTGGAGAATGAAAGTGGGCAGACATAGCTTAGTACCAGTTGTGATGCTGTATAGAACTAAGACCATGAAGGCAGTAAGATCAGCTCGATTTGTCCCTTTGGGGTATACATTTGTGGAGAAAATCCCATGTAAGATTCGGTATTTAGGCGTCATGTATTTTGCTTTAAGAGCGTTCCCTTGATGCCATGGGATATCTCTACCTTGACACAAAAATTTAGTGACCTTAGATCGGTTTGTCGGGTTGTCGAGGTCAAGACTAGATAGACCAATAGGCAACAAGGTAAGACCAAAATGTTTGCAATGGTTTCGGTTATGATTTCAACACTTTCTTCCTTGATAGAGACAATTATCGATGGAGGATCAAGGACTGGAGAATGATAGTATGGAAGAAAGCGATAGGTCCTTTTATCATGACATATACCACTAAAGTCCAAAATGGGCAATCAATCGACTGCATCTAGAAGAGATTCTAGATTGTGTGTTTGAATGCACTCCCTATCAATCCATCATTCATGTACTAGACTCCTCCTAGTATATTTTTCCAACACATTTACATTTAGAGGAGAAGTTGGTGTAGCCAGTGGAGGAGCAGGTGCCATTGCCAAAATCTCACTGTGAGATGTTTGTCTTGCGGTGGATTCACGGCGGCGAACCGGTGATGAGGAAGCTCTAGCCCTTTCTCGTGAAGCCAATGATTTCTGATGTGTGGGACAGGATGACTCCCCTACAATTGGTGCCTTTCCCTTGTTTCTTGACATGGTTAATCGACAACAAGGTGAAGGAAGACAGAGAATTAACCAAGGAGTGAACGAGTGAATGGTTGACTCAACAGAAATCCTAACAAACTGCGTTACACCAAATCAAAGGAATGATACCTTTGAATGGAAAGAGTAGATGTTGGGGATCCTCGAATTTCAAGAGCAAACAATCGGGTAGGATAACAGAAATGTTGTGGAAGATGAACCACCCAAATGGAAATGGTAAAAGTGAAAAGTGAAAGACCTTTTCCCACTCTTCCGACTTGTATCAGGCAGAATTGTTCGATGACATCGAGTCTAATTCGATCTCATCGATAACCTTAAGTCGATGTTATCGAAGAGGTCTTCGATAACATTTTATAACATGTGACACTTCTGATTCTGAATGGTTGTCGATGATATTGATACTTTTTTGATATAATCGATAATTTGAACCGATTCATTGACAGACTTATCGAGGTGAAAAAGTATGACATTGATTCGAGCACTTCGATGATCTTTCATATATGCATATCATAGTATATTTTCATATCAGCTTGTACACACATCAAAATTTGTAAAAAATGTTGTGATCTCCAAAATTATAAACATTTCTAGTGTTTATATTCAAAAAGAAATTTTAAGGAATAGTATCCATAGATATATCATGATAATCACAAAAATACATTACTTTACACACACATATGTCCAAGGCTTAGATGTTGCAACCTAGACTCATTATTTTGTGTTCACATACTATTAGGTACAAGAATCATTCTTCGTGTTACCTCTAATGACATAGCATTGATCATTGGCGTGAAGACCTTTCATAATTAATTTTCCTGACAAGTCCAAGATCTTGCACTCTTGTGTGGAGAATGTTACCATATGCATGTTGTCACATATTTGAGAGATGCTTAGAAGGTTATATGTCAAAGAAGGTTATATGTCAAACCTTCTACACAAAAAGCATTCTCGTGTTTGAGCATCTCTAATCCAATGATAGTTCCATGCCCTTGTATCTTAGCGGTGAAATTGCAGTGAAGACCGCTTTAGTTGAAGTAGGAATATGTCAATATGTCCTAGAGGGGGGTGAATAGGACTTTTTAAAGTTTTTATGATTTATTTAAAATCCTATTACACTAATCCTAACACCAAACCTATATTAGGATTACTCAAGAGTAACTCTACTGGCTTCCAAGTCCCATAGAGGATCCAATCACAAATTATTTAAGAGATGAATAATATGCAAACTACTTTATGATGGATATGACTGTGTATGTGTGTGAGGTGTGATCGCAGATATGAAAATATAAAAATATTAAAGTAAATCACACAAACAAAAGAATAGCAATCTCAAACACGGTCATTTTTATAGTGGTTCGACTACTTGTCTACTCCACTCCTGGTAACCGTACTCAACCCTTGAGTGTACCGAATTTCACTAAGGAGGTTTCACAGCGGTTCACCTCAAACCTAAGGTTTTAAATCAGGTTCACTTTCAACTTTTACAACCTACACTGAGGCTGACTATTTATGCTCTCACGAGCAAGGGTCCACACATTGCACCCACTTTTAAGCACACTGGCCAAGGATCTTCCATAAGACCCTAATGGAGGTTTTACATGGTTCATCTCAAACCCAAGGTTTTGCACGGTTCACCTTAAACCCGAGGATTCACACGGTTCACCTCAAACCCAAGGTTTTGACTGGTTCACCTTTAACTAGATGTTTATGCTCTCCACAGAGCAAGGGTCCACACAACGCACCCACCACATACACTCCCACCGGAGGCCTCCTAGAGGACCTGCAAGGGTAAGAAACACCTTAAACCCAATCCTACAAAGGAATGATCAAAGGGTCCTCTAAACTCTGATAACTTATAGATAAGTGGATGAGTCCCATTTAACACGTTGATGAAGATCTCCTCCTTTGTTGATGAAGAGTCTTCTGCTCCCTTGAACCGCAACTCAGAAGATATATCGATATATGGCGATGAGTTGGGTCAAGGTTATGATGGAATCCTATTCTCAAATATTTTTCTATAAAGGAGATAGAGTGATTCCAATCATCTCTACATTCAAGGCATCCCAACTTAATGATATGCATTAAGGTAGTAGTGGGAAGATCCTTGAATGTGGAAGTTCATTCCCTAATCCACTCTATTGAATATCAATGATGAGGGTGGATTGGAGGATGAACTTCCTTGAGAGAAAGGGCTTTGGGTAAATGATCTAAAGTTAAACACTCAAAAGTAGTCTCTTCTTTCTCTCACAGCAACAATAAACAAGCTCCCTTTATATAGGCAAAAGGTTCCAATGAATATAAAATGGTCAGATTTATGATAGAGTTCGATATCATCGAGCGGGATCGATATCATCGAGCGTATACTCTCGATTGCATCGACTGGCCGCTCGATGACACAAACTCAAATGTCATACGCTTTTGAAACCTTTTGCCAGTTGGTCGAGGGAATCAAAACACGTATCGATGCCATCGGATTTTGAACTCCGATATCATCGATGAGAGGATCGATTCATCGACACTTGAAAATGAGAGAGACTTGCTATGTAATATTTCAGGTTTTATAAGAATGATCGAGGGACCTTCGAGATCATCAGAATTTAAATGTCGATGATATCGATAGAGTGTCAAGGCATCGATAAATCCAAAAGATTTTCATTTAAGCTTGCTGGACAGTTTGTCCCTATTCGATGCCATCGAAACCGTACTGATATCATCGATATTTGAATATCGATTCTATTGAGTGCCCTTCGATTGCAGATAAACAATCCTGAAATAATTGTTAGAGAACTTAGGCGCCCATGACCGATAACATTGAGAGTCTTCCGATATCATCGAGATTTAAACTTCGATGGTATCGAGAACGACTTCGATATATCAATGCATATGTGATTTTCTTAAGCAAAAATAAGGGCGCCGGAGATCTGTCTATCGATATTATCGAGTCACCTTCGATGGACTCTAGATTCAAATATCGATGATATCGATATGTATATCGATACATCAATAAATCAATCCAGATGAGTATGTGGTTGCTGGACATATTTTGTCCTCATTTCGATGATATCGTTTAAGCATCGAGGACATCGACAGAGCAGGTTGATCATATCGAGGTGTATATCGATAAAATCGATAAAGCAAGAAAAACTTAGAAATTTTCTGTTTTCAAAAAAGTTTTCTTACTTAAAAATCCTATAATGTTCTAACTTGTTTTAAGGGTTTTATTCACCTGGTGTTTTGGGACACAGGATGTGAGGCTTAGATTTACCTATGGCGAGCTTGCACACATCCGGCTGAGGCAGACACTTTGAATTGATCTTCTTATGAGGTTTTGCAATCTGACTGACTCAACACTCACGCTAATTGACAAACCAGGGCACTTTCAAGTGGTGCTTCCATCACCAAAAGTGACATTCCCTTCATCAAGATTTGAATAGTTGGAGAGAAGAGTTTTGTCACTTGTGATATGTCTTGAGCACCCGCTATCCAAGTACCACTTAGTATTATTGCCTATTTTTGGACTTGATTGAGTTACTAGGCAATTTTTATTTTCTCTCACTGCCCATTTTGTGCCAAGTTTATCTGAAGGTATTGTTTTTACTTTGCTTTTAACTTGTTTGGGTATGTTGGGTAGCTGAATCTCTTTTCCTTGTTTCATTAATTCATTTGTTTTCTGATTCAATTGAGCTACTTAACTTAGTAGCTTCTCCATATTCTTAGTCATTTCAGGTGGGGACGAAAGTGTCTTACCTCTTCCCATGTACTTTGGTGAACTCTTAACAGTTTGTATCATTTTTTCGGTTATTTTATATTTTCCTGTGAGGTCCACACCGGAATTGGATTGAGTTCTCCTAGTAGCGAGGCATTCGAATTTATAATAACTAGAGTCGCCACATGAATGACAAATAAGAGTAGACCTAGTGTTACTTCCTGATGTAGCACCCTTTCCTACCATTGGTGCGGCAGGAGTGAGGTTTGGTTTGAATTTTTCATATCTCAATCCTCTCTTGTCTTTTTGTGGTCTCCCCATCCCTAAGAGCCTTTCTAATTTTTCACTACTGTGGGAGAATTTGTAATTCAGCTCAACAGATTTTTTGAATTTTTCTACATCAAACATAAGTTTGTGATTTTCATTCTTAAGACGCATGTTTTCATCTTTCAATGACTCGATTTATTTGTTTAGTTTCACCGACTCAAATTTTAAAAATGAGTTGATTGCTTCAAGCCTATCATTATCTTAGTGGTATTGCTGAAGATCATTAATGATGTGTGTATTGGTGTCTAAGGTTTTATCTAGATCCATTTACAACAATTTATTCTTATTTTCACCAATGCCAAGTCTTTTAAGGATGTTGATGCTATGTATGTAAAGTTGATTATAGGCATCCTGTAAATTATCTTTCTACTCATTTGATGGAAATGTCCCTTCCCCTTGCGATTCACCAATTTCCTTGGTTACCAATGGAATGTTTGTGGGTGTGGAGGCCATGAGTATTTTCAGAGATTTCTGGTCTCCATCATTTTCTGAATCACTAAAGTCTGAGTTTGATTCTTCAGTATCATCCCAAGTGGCTGCCATAACCTTTCCTTTGGTTTTTCTATTAAGGCATTCAGTGGATATGTGTCCAAATTTTCAGCATGTGTAACACTGTGGCTCTTTGGACCTTTTAACAGGTTTACATGTATAATGCTTGTTTTCCAACTGTTTCCCTTTAAATGGTCGACCATAGTTTTTATGGAAGAATTTTTTGAACCGTTGAGCCAAAGGGCAACTTCCTCATCTTCATTTTCCCTTTGACTTGCCTCCTCTTCAGTACTGTTGATATGTTTTGCAGCTTTAAGGGCATTACTTTTGGATTTGATGGTTGGTTTGAAGTGTAGTTCAAATGTTTGTAGGGAATCTACTGGTTCTTCTACTTTCATTTCGTCTAAGTTTTTACATTCTTCAATGGTTGCGACTTTGGAGTTGAATCGCTCTGGTAGGGATCTTAGTATTTTCCTACAGATTTTTTACACCGGAACCTTCTCTCCCATTCCACCCATGGAATTACAGATGATATTCAGTTTTGTAAAGAATTCCATGAAGGTCTCATGTTCCTCCATTCTGAGATGTTCAAACTGTGAAGTTAGGAGTTGCAGCTTGGACCTTTTCACTATACTTGTCCCCTCATGGGTTGTTTCCAACAGATCCTATACTTCTTTAGTTGTGCCACACATACTAATTTGGTTGAAAACTTCTTGAGACACAGCACAGTAAATAACATTCATTGCTTTTGCTATAGAGGTTTGTTTTTCTTTGTCGTATGTTGTCCACATTTCTTTGGATTTAGGTTTGGAGATAGTTGTACCATTTTCAAGTACTACATTGTCAGTTGGTGGTACATATCCATTTTCAACTATTTTCCAAACCTCATGATCCTGAGATCGCAGAAAGTAGTGCATCCTAGCTTTCCAGTAATCATAATTTGAACTATAAAAAATAGGAGGTCTAGTTACAGATGAGCCCTCTCCTTTGGCCATGATTCTAAACTTCAGTAAAGATCACTCTCTAGGTAGTTAAGCCCTCAAGAGAGACCTGCTCTGATACCAATTAAAATTGCGGTAATGACCGCTCTAGTAGAAGTAGAAATAGGTCTAAGTGTCCTAGAGGGAGGGGGGGAGGGGTTGGAATAGGACTTTATAACATTTTACGACAATTTAAAATCCTATTACCATTATCTTGATCTAATATAACAATTATCAAGATATCTTTAATGTAACCCCAGTGGCTTCAAAGCCAAATAGAGGATCTAATCACCCGACTATTCAATATCTAAACAGTATATAAATTTAGTTTATGATTGATGCACTGAGTGACTGTGTGTGAGATGTGATACTTATCAGTTCTACACAATCATGCATCATATGATTATTCAAAGTAGACATAATAAGAGAATATGCAAATAACAATCTCAAACACAGTCGTTTTATAGTAGTTCAGCTATATGCCTACTCCACTCCTGGTAGATGCACTCAACCCTTGAGTGTACCGGATTTCACTAATGGAGGTTTCAAATCAGGTTCACCTCAAACTAGTACAACCTACATAAGGCTGACTCTAGGACCTACATAAGGTACCTAACATGCCTACACAGAGGCACAAGTTTATGCCCTACACAAGAGCAAAGGTCAACACAAAGCACGTAACTTTTATGCCTTACATAAGAACAAAGGATCCACTCAAGGAACCTACCTTTTAGACCACACAGGTCAAGGACTTACACAAGGACCTAACTTTTAGACCACATAAGTCAGGGACCTACACAAGGACCTACGTTTATGTCCTACTCAAGAGCAAGGGTCAACACAAAGCACCCAGACATACTCTCCCATCGGAGGCCTCTTATGAGGACTTGAAAGGGGTGAGAAGCACCTGTGACCCAAACCTACATAAAGAATGATCAACAGGGTCTCTGGACTCTAATGACTTACAGATAAGTAGGTAAGCCCCATTAAGCACGTTGATGAAGATCTCCTCCTTAGTGATGAAGATTCTTCAGCTCCCTCGATCCGCAACACTTGATAATGTTCCAATAAAGGCAACGGGTTGGGTCAAGGTTATGTTGGAATCCTACTCTATTAAATATTTTCCTATTTTAGAGAAAAAGTGATTTCAAGCATTCAAACATTCAAGGTATCGTAGGTCAATGATTTTTCATTAAGAAAGTAATTGGATGATCCTTGAATGGAGAAGTTCATTCTTCAATCCACTCTATTGAATGTTAATGATGAGGGTGGATTGAAAGATGAACTTCCATGAGAAAATGAGCTTGTGGTAGGTAATATGAAAGACACTCACAAAGCTCTCTCTATTTTTCTCACATCTTTTAGCAACCAAGAATAAGCTCTCCTTAAATAGACAAAAAGTCCTAACAGAAATTAATATGTCAGAGTTTGACTGAGTTCGATATCATCGGGCCTGCTTCGATGTCATCGAAAGTATACTTTCGATTCCCTCGAAACAAAGTTCGATGATACGACTTTCACTAGAGAATATACCTGGAACTTTTTGACTGAGGATCGCTGTTATCGAGCTTGTGTCGATGTCATCGGAGTTTGAATTCCGATTTCATCGACAATCTGTTCGATACATCGATCATTTCCATATGATTTTCAAAAGAGTTTGCTGGACAATCTTTGATCCATTTCGATAACATCGATCATATATTGATTTCATCGATATTTGAATTACGATCATATCGAGTCATCATCGATTCCTCAGTCATTCCCATATGATATACCTTGTAAGTTTGCTGGAATAGGTTTGTCCAGATTCGATCTCATCGATATACCTTCGATATCATTGAGATTCGAATTTCGATGATATCAAGTAAGGTTTTCGAGTCCTCGATCTTTCTAGATAATTTTACTCTGAAGCTTGTTGGACAAAGACTTGACCGAAGTCGATGATCTCGAACTCATCTCGATATCAACGAAGTTTGAATTCAGATGATATCAAAGATGATTCGATTACTCGAGCAATGTCAAGATATTTTCTAAAAGTTACTAGACAAAGCTCACGGTAAATCCATATCATTAATTCTCCTTCGATGTGATCGATATTTGAATTTCGATATCATCGAAATGTTGTTCGATTTATCGAACATATTGTCCAAAATACTGTGTGGTTGCTGGACATAGAATGGCCTAATTCGATGATTTCGAGTGGTTTTTGATATCATCGATCATGAGTGTTCAATGCCATTGATGAGTACTCGATATCATCGAATACTATCTGAAAAACTAAGAAGATTTTCCTATTCTGAGAGTCAAGTTTACAGACATACATTCCTATGTTGTTCTAAGACTTTTAAAGCTTTTGTTTACCTGGGTGTTTTGGGTTTTGAGATGTGAGGCTAGGTTTACCTGTGACGAGCTCATAGCACACATCTGGTTGAGGCGACAGCTTGAACAATCTTCATATGAGGCACATTTGACTCATCGACTCAATACTCACGCTAATTGACAAACCAGGGCACTTTCAGAGTTAGGGAGGATTCCATCATCCAACCATACCCAAGGGACGATGGTGAACAATAGGATTTCCTAAATTCACAGCCTCAACAGTGAAAAGAACATACTCAAAGCTATCACAGATCCATTGTAATTTAAGTCACAACAAGTCATTAAAAACTGCAAGTATTCCTTATAATCAAACTAGAATTAAAGAGAGTTCAATATAAGCATGAATAAAAGCAATAGAAAACATCTCATCACGCTACAAGCTTCACCTCTTAGCCCTAGCTAAGAGGTTTAGCCAATCATAGACATGATTAACTAGAATCTCTTACAAACATAACAAAAACAATTAAGAAAAAGGGAAGAAAAAAAACTCTTAAAGATTGCCTCTCCACGCTTCTCTTCTCTCTTTTTTCTTCACTCTTTTTCTCCTCTTGCTCACGTCCTCCCCTCAGTCGAATGGGGAGGATTTATTTATAGAGAGAAAATTCTTGCGCGAATCACGTTCCAACCAGGAATCGGATTTCGTTCCTGTGCACCCTATTTTTACGTAGGGACAATCGGACGCCAATTGTCGTCCACTGTACCACTTCTGATTCCATCTGTTAGTGTGGGGATAGTCAAAATCCCCTTCCCTAGCATCTAGATGGTCCGGATCATAGCCCCGATTCGGACCTTGATCATCCAACTGTCCTCAGTGGCCCCTGTTGCGTCTGTTATTCACTTCGTACGACCTGCAGAGATTTCTTACATTGTGGTGGTCGGTGGGCCTATGATCAGTGCTGGTGAGGAAATCCATTCCGTCCATTAGATTCGCATTGGATTTTCGGTTCGAGATAGATGGTTTTGGCTTTTCGTTGATGCGGCCCACCTGGTTGATTGTGCAACAATGATTCCGCTGTTCAACGAGTTGATGACCGCTTTCTGGCATGTCCCAGACCAAGATCACCCAGATCTTGGTTGGGCCCTTCATCTGGTTCGAATGGACAGTGCGGATCTGGCTTCTGAATAAAGATGGTGGCCCACAGAGAAGGACCACAACCCCCTACTCGGGTGTTTCGCAGGCGGAAGAAGGATTTTTGAATCCTTTTATAAATCAACGGGTTAATGGTTAGTTGACCACTTTCTCTGGTCTGGTACACCGCAGGCGTACTCCTACTGTGTACACCGGCTACATGAAGTGGGGCCCACCTTGCTGTTTTGAGAAATTTATTCTGTCCATCCGCTTTCCCATCTATTTAAAGGGGTTGTTCCCAAAGTTGAGGCATATCCAAAGATCAGGTGGGCCCCAAATCAGTGATAAACGGCTGATTGGTTAATCTGTCCCCTGGCTTTGGTGATTCTTGAGTGTTAAACCTATGCGTTTAACATTCTTTTCAATCCAAGCTCTTAAATTCACTTTGCAACACAAACATGATTAAGATAGAATATTAAGCATTATCATGTGCATAAAACCATGTAATAACTGGGGTCTAATATGCAATATTTGACCCTTAACATCCAGCACTTCAACTTGCCTTTGCCCTTGCCCTTTGATTTGGATCTCGATTGAGAGGATCCACTATCCCATTCAGAATTTCTCCCCCTCATAACCAATGCATTTGTAAAAGCAACCACATTGCCACTATTCTTTCTCATGCCTTCGCTTAAGTGCTGAGATAACGGTCTCAACATTAATGGTCATACTACTGGTGCACAAAATTTCTTAGAACGAATCATACAATTCTGAATTCAACAGAATGCATACTTAATCTTCATCTTTCATCGTCTCATCCACATTCGACAATTTATAAAAGAGCCTATCGAAGTTATTAATGTGGGCCTCAACATTAACCCCCTCAGTCATTTTCATATTAAACAATTGTAGCTTAAGATACAAACAATTTTCAAGAGACGTCTTCATATAGATGTTCTCTAACTTCACCCATGTATCCGCCGCAGTCTTCTCTCTCAAAACATTATAGAGGACTTCATCCGTTAGACACAATTAGATTGAGATATTGGCATTTTTATCTAAATTGTTCCATTCTTCTTTTTTCATAGTTTTTGGTTGCTCTCCAAGTAGTGCATCTTCTCCACAATGAACTTCATGTTAGATGCCATCGATACCTTATCTTTAGATACAATTTGTTTCCAAACATTAGCTCTAATACCATTTGTTGAGACTTGCTAAAGCACA
Organism: Magnolia sinica; assembly: GCF_029962835.1. Taxonomy (NCBI): domain Eukaryota; kingdom Viridiplantae; phylum Streptophyta; class Magnoliopsida; order Magnoliales; family Magnoliaceae; genus Magnolia; species Magnolia sinica. The sequence goes on along the minus strand of NC_080589.1, from coordinate 53,900,160 downwards.
TAGAAAAGAATACAAACAAATACACCCAAAGAACAATCCAAATTTACATGGAAAAAACCTTATGGGAAAAAAACAAGGCACAAAGTAAAAATGCACTATGAAAAATAAAGTTACAAGAGATGAAACTTTACTGATCAAAGCCCCAAGAGGAAAAGTCCTAGCCTTTGCCCTTCGAAACCCTCTCAAATCCTTAAGAACATTTAGAAAACCCTAATCCTCGCCCTAATCACAATTACACATGTATATACTACTGTAACCAAAATAGGAAACAAAATGTGCACTTACGCAATTCTGCATGCGCCTTCAATGGCATCGACCACCATCGAGAACCAGTTGATGAAATCGAAGAACCTTCGATGCCATCGAGTGGCAACCTTCAAAATTGTCCATCTCTCGATGGCATCGACAGCTGGTCGATGGAATTGAGTGATCTATCAATGACATTGACAAACTCTATTACAGACAAATTTAAAACATTAAACAACATTATATATCTCTGCGGTGACAATAGAATCATAAAATTTATTAGGAAATCTTTTAATCAAATGACGAGTTTAAAGTGAAAGATGAAAATGAAAGAGAGAATCTGCGGAGAAAATAAAATGCTAGAATGTGCAACCCATTACCTCTTCTCCTATTTAGAGGTTGTGGTGTATGTTGGGCTTAAGCTCAGGCATGCATTTGATCAATTCAACCCTCTCTCAATCAAATACTTTGAAACAATAAAATCACTTTGAAAAGCCACCGTACCCCACAGGTCCATAACATCGACCATGAACGGCCACAATACACAGCAGATAACCATCCATGCAACCACCCACCCATGTCAGCCACATCACACAATGGTCAGCTCAACCAACCCTCCATATGGTCAACCTAGTAAATTAATTCCACTCACCATACCCACTTAGCACGACGTGGTAGACTAATGGTACACACCATGGATTGATCCTGGTCAAGATGGCTTTAGAAACAATTTTAGACTCTTCATGCTCGTATAAAGTGGGCCTCAAGTGCCCTTAAACCTAAGCCCTAGCTTATGTCCGCATGCAAGCTGCGTAATAACCCTTATAAGAGTGGGACACGGATTAGCTGTGACCCAGATCCAACCAAGTGGGTGTGACCCGGACCATAGGGTCTACCTGGATGTATGCATTGTATATCCATGCCGTCCATCTTCTTTGCTCGCTTATTTTAGGGCTTGGGCCAAAAAATAAAGCAGATAAAGATCTCAGATGGACTATGCAGCAGGGATTGAATTCCCACCCTTAAAAGCTTCTTGGGGCTATAAACATTTTGGATCAAGCTGTTATTATTATTTCCTTCATCCAAGTTGGTGTAATCTTTTGAATATGTTTAGTAGCAAATAAACATTACGGTGGATCGTAGGAAGTTTTTAATGGTGGGCATTCAATGACCATTGTTTCCTGTGGTGTGGTTGAGGTGAGACTTCTATCTGCTTCATTTTTGGGCTTATGCCTTAAAATAAGTTGGCAGAAATGATGGACGGCATGGATATACAGTGCATACATCAAGTAGGTCAACCCATGGTCAAGTGCATTGGAAAAATGGATCTCAGTAATGGAATCCTTTATAATAGTATTTCTTTTCCACGCTACGTGAGCTAGTCTAATTTTTGGGAAAAAACAAGAAACTGAAACGAAGAATTGGAATCTTTGGCATTTAAAACACATGAGAAAACAAACATTAACAACTAACTATATTTTATATAGATAACACCGGATTCTCCATTGATTTTAAAAATTCCCAAGAGGTGGGACCCATCTTTCAGTTGTCCGACCTTGGATTGTTGGTGCCTTGTTTGGTGGACAATGATAAGAAAAACAATCACCCATGTTGGACTTTTTTCATCTGTACATGCGTACCGTTGCTGTAACTCTCGTCCAGGGAAACGGATTGGCTACTCCCCTGACACTAGCCCGGTGGCTGGTTGTCGGTGCTCTGTGGGCCCCGCCATGATGTATGTGTTTCATCGATGCCGTTCCTCCATTTTTATAGATCATTTTAGTCCTTGAACCCAAAAATGTGAGGGATATAAATCTCAGGTTGGCCACACAACAGGAAAACAATAGTGATCGGATATCTACCATTAAAATCCTCCTAAGGCCCACTGTACTGTTTATTTGACATCTAATCTGTTGATTAGGTCATACAGACTTAAATGAAGGGAAAACACAAATATCTTCTTGATCCAAAACTTTTATGGGCCCCAAATTTTTTTTAATGGTAAACACTTATTCAACACTGTTTCCTGTAATGTGGTCCAGTTGAGATTGGGATATACCTCCATTTTTTTGTCTTATTTCCTAAAATGATCTAAAAAAATATATAGACGGCATGGATGAAACACATACATCATGGTGCGGCCCACAAAGCACTGACCACCAGCCATTGGCTGGTCGCAAAGGGGAGTAGCCAATCCGTTTTCCTCGTCCAGGATCTAATGGAAATGGATTGGCTACTTCCCCTACCACCTGCTGGTAGTTGGTGCTCTATGGGCCCCACCATGATGTATGTGTTTCATCCATGCCATCCATTTATTTTTCTAGATCATTTTATTGCATGAGACAAAAAACGAGGTATCTCCCATTCTCAAGTGGACCACATTATAGGAAACAGTGTTGAATGAATTTTGACCATTAAAAACTTTTTGGGGGTCATAAAAGTTTTGGATCAAGCTGATCTTTGGTTTTTCCCTTCATTTGGGTCTGTATGACCTAATCAACATATTGGATGTCAAATAAACAGTACAGTGGGCCTTAGGAGGATTTTAATGATGGATATCCAATCACTATTGTTTTCGTATAGGGTGGTCCACCTGAGGTTTATATTCTTATCATTTTTTGTATCAAGCCCTAAAATGATCTGTAAAAATGAATGAACAGAATGGATGAAGCATATACGTCATGGTGGGGCCCACAGAGCACCGACAACTAGCCACGGGGCTGGTGGCAGGCGGAGTAGCCAATCCGTTCTCGGATTAGACACTGACAGGTTGAGTTGCAAGTAGAGCTAGGCATCGGTCCGGATCGGATCGGATCAGATTGGGCCTAACTCGATCCGATCCGAAATCCCAATAGTCTGACCCGAACTTGATCTGATCCGAGACCGAGTCCGGGTCACCTGACTCGGACTGATCTGATGCATGATTGACTTGACCCGAACTGAGTCCGACTCGTCAAGGAAACTGAGTCGGATTGGGTTGGGTACGATTCAGATCGTTTGATATGGTGTGGTCTACTTTAGTCTTCAATATATCGTACTTTTGTATTCAACGCTTAAAATGATATGTCAAAATGGATGAACGGCTTAGATAAAACATATACATCAAGGTGGGCCCCACATGACTATGAAAGAAGTGTATCGCGCATTCTCTGGACGTATCACAGTGTTGACGTGCATTGCACGAAAGTGCAGTGACTTTCTTTTCACGCAAGTCTGTGACTTGCTGTATTGAGGTTAGTAAGTTCTATAGGTCTGATCATGGGGTATGTGTTATATCCAAACCGTCCATCCATTTGGCGAGCTCGTCTTAAGGCTTAAGACTAAAAATAAGACAAATCTAACTATCATGTGGACCACACATTGTTTAACAGTGAAAATATTCTCTGTTGCTATTTGTGGTGTGGTCCAGATGATCTTTGGATATTATTCATTTTTTAGACAATGCTCTATAATGGTCTCTAAAAATATATGAACGGTGTAGATATAATAAATACATCACTGCGGGGCCATGTGACTTTGATATCCTTTGAACCGTTCGTACAACTCGGAGCTCGAGGAGCGTCAGTGCTCGTCTTCGCACAACACGTACTACGCCAGCTAGAGTATATGTCAGATAGACATCATGGTGGGCGCACAGAGAGGGAAACAGATTGGCTACTCCCCCTGACATGATCGGTGTATGTGGGCCCCACCATGACGTATGTGTTTCATCCATGCCATCCATCTATTTTTACAGATCATTTTACAGTATGATTCCAAAAATGAGGTATATCCAAATCTCAAGTGGACCACATTGCAGGAAACAATGTTGAATGAGAGTCGACCATTAAAAACATTTTGAGGGCCATAAAAGTTTTGGATCAAGCTGATCTTTGTTTTTTCTCTTCATTTGGGACTGTATGACCTAACCAACAGATTGGATGTCAAATAAACAGTATAATAGGCCTTAGGAGGATTTTAATGGTGGATATCCAACCGCTATTGTTTTCGTGTGGTGTGGTCCACCTAAGATTTATATTCCTCTCATTTTTGGTATCCAGCCATGACATGATCTTTAAAAATGGATGAATGGAATGGACGAAACACATACATCATGGTGGGTCCCACAGAGCATTGACCACCAACTTCAGAGTTGGTGGCAGTGGGAGTAGCCAATCCATTTCCCACAGGAGTAGGTGTTGCCTGTGCAGTAGCCTGTGCTTGCTCCTTGCTCCTGGCCATTTGGAAGCGACCCAAGCTAATCCGATATGGTTGTGAAGCCACCTCCACACCAACGGTAATGGGATAATCATCGTGTTCAGCAAATCCTTCTCTCGTTTCCCACGCAATACGTATAGAAGATATGTCCCATAAACAATGTCAGCAAATGCATGTGGTTTGTTTACTCCGGATTAGGTCGGGTCGGATCGGATCGGATCCAATCGGATCGGATTCTGAATCGGATCGGTTCGGGTAGGCATGAATCCAAACTCGACCTGAAAATCTTTCGGATTTATACTACCCTACTCGATCCGCACCGATCCAGGTCGTCGAATCGGATCGGTTCGGGTCGGATCTAGTTGGATCCACCGGATCGGGTCAAGATTGCCCAGCTCTAGTTACTAGTGGCTACTATAGTGACGTCACCAAGTTCTGTTGGGCCCACTATAATGTACGTGTTGTATCCACACTGTCCATCCATTTTGAAATATCATTTTAGGCATGAGCCAAAGAATGAGGCAGATTATTATCTATAGTGGACCCACCACAGAAAACAGTGGGGAGAGTGATTCCCACTGTTGAAACTATCATAAGGCCCACCATAATGTTTATTTGAAATCCAACTTGTTAAAAAGTTTAAAAAGACATGAAATATGGGAAAACACAAATATCAGTGTGATTTAAAACTTTTGTGGCCTTTAGAAGTTTTTAATGGTGGATGTCATTATCCCCACTGTTTTCTGTGCTGGGTCCACTGGAGCTTTGGATTTAACTCATTCTTTGGATCTTGCCGTAAAATGATCTCTCCAATTGGATGGAAGGCGTGGATACAAAACATACATCATGGTGGGGCCCACTAAGTGAACTTAGTGACGTCACTTCATTAGCTAGTCTCGCTACTCAACCTGTCAGTAGCTAATCCACGCTCAATCCAATTGGGGAGCGGATTGGCTACTCCCCCTGACACCAGCCCCGTGATTGATGTTTAGTGATCTATGGGCCCCACCATGATGTATGTGTTTCGTCCATTCCATTCATCCATTTTAAAAGATCATTTTAGGGCTTCATCTTAAAAATTAGAGGGATATAAATCTTAGGTGGACCACACCACAGGAAAACAATAGTGATTGGATATCCATCATTTAAATCCTCCTAAGGCCCACTATACTGTTTATCTAACATCCAATCTGTTGATTAGGTCATAAAGACCCAGATGAAGGGAAAAAACAAAGATCAACTTGATCCAATACTTTTATGGCCCCCAAAAAGTTTTTAATGGTCGACGTTCATTCAATACTATTTCCTGTATTGTGGTCCACTTGAGATTGGTATATATCTCATTTTTTGTGTAATACCATAAAATGATATAAAAAAAAATAGATGGACAGCATGGATGAAACACATACATCATGGTGGGGCCCATAGACCACCAAACACCAGCCATTGGGGGGGGGGGGGGTTCGTGGAGGAGGCCGGGTAGCCAATCCGTTTCCATCTAATTGGGACGCAGATTTTCTGCTAAAGGCTTTCGCACGAAGTTCCTGCGCAAGGATGCTAGGTGGGCCCACTGAAATGTATGTGATAAATCCATTCCGTCCATCCGTTTTGAGAGATTATTTTAGAACGTGATACCAAAAATGAAGTGGATACAAAACTCAAGTCGATCACACGAGAGGAAAATTTTGGGAAAGAAATTTCTACCATTAAAACATTTCTGGGCTCCACCTTAATGATTATATGCTATCTAAACCGTTTATAAGGTCATTCTCAATGGGATGAGGTGAAAACATAAAAAATACAGCTTGATACAAAATTTTTATAACTATAAGGGCCTATTTGGGCAAATGGATTTCGGTGTATTAAAGGGTATTAGGTGGTATAGGATTCTCAAATCCCACCTACCCTACTCTCCTGCGTGTTTGGGCGGCGGCGTGTGCAGGAACTCGGGCGTCCTTCGATGTATGCGCTGGAGAAACGGAGGGATTGCAAAACCCCTCCTTTGGATTGCCCTACGTATACATCGTGCGTAAGGATGCGTGCCACCGTTGTACAATGCGGTGGTGAGCCATCCATTTGTCTGCGACACTTGGAAAGGGAATACCCAAATACGAAAGTGAGAAGATCCTTGTCGTTGGATCTATGGCCTGGTTTCGGTTGTAAGCGACTGGATGGGGGGCTAGGATATTTCAATCAGGAGACTTCCAGAGCATACTCCATCCACAATGGAGGCCATAAATCAAGGGTCTGGACCACTAAACATCCATAGTGGGCCCGCATGAGCCTGTGAGACATTGCAAGTTTCGAGAGTGGATTCCGTCAGGTCCGGGGAACACCGACTTCGGTCAGGCCATGACCATGGGGCCTACCTTGTTATATTTCTAGTATATCTATGCCGTCTATCCATTTCTTTGGCTCATTTCTCAAAAATGAGGCAGATCTAAATTTTGAGGTGGGCCACACCATAGGAAACACCAGTGATTGAATGCTCACCATTAAAAACTTCATAGGGCCCACCATAATGTTTATTTGCATCCAACTTGTTGAAAAGGTCACGTAGACATTGATGAACTGAAAACACAGACATACCGTCTTGATCCAAAACCTTTTTTGGCCCATAAGAAGCATTTAATGGTCAATCGCAACTGTTTGCCGTGGTGTGGCCCAAATGAGATCTGGATCAGCCTCATTTGGTACCTACTCTAAAATCAGCTGACAAAATGGACGTACCGCGTAAATATATAGTACATGTATCAAGGTGGGCCCATGCCTGACCGACGCGTTAGCCCAACCTGACGGAATCCGCTCCTGTAAACCACCCGACCGTGGTTATAACGGTTACTGGAAGCAATTTCTCAGTTCTCCAAACAGCATTAGCTGGTGGGATTTCTCAATACCACAACACCCAAACAGAATCGTAGCTGGTCGTGGGATTGCCGTCTACACCCAAACCACCCGACCACCCGACCGTCCACTAACAGCATTAAATGCGTCATACTATACACCTCAATACACCGAAATCCATTTTCCCAAACAGGCCCTAAGAATACTTTAACGGTACTCACTGAATTCCCACTGATTCCTATTGTGTGGCCTACTTGAGTGTTGGATACAAATCATTTTTAGTCACAGGTCCTAAAATGATCACTCAGAACGGATGGACAGTGTGAATTTCTCCCATACATTCCATTAGGCCCCAACTAGCATCCTTGCGCAGGAACTTCCTGCAAAAGGCTTTCCCTGGGAATCCGCGTCCATCTAATTGCAGACAACAAATTTAAGAACTTGATTGTGCTTCTCGCGGTGGGGCACAGTAGCTCAATGGTTTGGATCATAGCCCATTTCATTTTACAAATTAACAAGAGAGAAGAAGAAGCCAATGACACTCCTTTGGTACGTTCAGCCTGCATGACTATCGAGACACATGAATGAGTACGTACATACATAAATATTGGCAGAAAGCATGCAAGCATTGCATGCATGAGAGAGTAGTAAATAGGTAATAAATAATAACCACTGTTTTGTACTACTTCGTTTTTCTAGGATAATGTGTGAGTTCGTTAGAGTTTACAAACAATGGCCATAGATCCACCGAGCATGGGCGTGGCTTCGGTGGATCCCTGGATCCACCAAGGTGGGTGAATCCCTAACTATGGGGCCCACCGGGGTGTATTTTCCTTAGATCCACACGGTCCAACCGTTTTGACCATTTCGGTTGATCTTAAAAATGAAGTAGATCCGAAGCTCAGGTATACCACAAGATAGGAAACAATTGTGATTGACCATTAAAAACTTCTTGTGGGCCAACAAAGTCTCAGATCAAGCTGATATCCGTATGTTGCCTTCATCCACGTCTTTGTGACTTGGTCAACAGGTTAGATGGCATATAAACATTCTGGTATCCTCAAATAAGTTTTTAATGGTGGATATTCAATCACCACTGTTTCCTCTGGTGTGGTCCACATCAGATTTGGATCTACTTCATTTTTTAGATAATGTCCTAAATAAACTGTAAAAATGGATAGACAAACTGGATTTAAGCCACATACATCACGGTGGGCTCCACAGTGAGGGATCCACCAATCCACCAAAGCCGCACCTGCCGAGCATAGGGTGTAGTGTGCATTTCAATCCACTCTGGCCAGTCAATAGTCTCTGATGTATGATAACCCAAAATCATATCGGTCCTGTATCCTTAACCGTTAAAGAAGAAAGTGGGAAAAACCGACGGTTCAGTTGGGTTGAACCTGAACCGGGCACGTACTCTATCAATTTCATGCGAAGCGATCACCAATTAAAGTAAAAAAGAAAAGTCAAAAGCAGCTTAAACTCATTTAACCACGCGGATTTTTATGCATGAAAAAAATAGGAAATTCCCGAGGAAACTTGAATCGACCAAAAAGCCCCTCAATGCTTTGAATTTTCAAAAAAGATCTTCCGACGAATTACATGGTATATAAGTAATAATTACTTGCGAGGGAATTACCCATAGTTTCCTATGCGCTTTTTGAAGTTAAAATTGAGGATGACTGTCAAATGAAATAGGGTCCATTGTGACGTACGTGATGTATCAACACCATTCATCTTATACATTAGCGTCATTTAGGTCATGAACCAGAAAATGGGGCAGATCCAGAGCTCCAATGGACTACACCACAGGAAACATTGGAAATTTAATGTTTGCCGTATAAAATTTTTTATGGCCCTTAGAAATTTTGGCCGAAGCTAATATTTTTGTTTTCCCCTTATTAATGTTTTTATGACCTCATGAATAGGTTAGATGACAAATAAACATTAATGTGGGCCCAATAAACAAAATAATTTTTAATAACAGACGTTTAAGGCTATTGTTTCATGTGATATGGGTCACTTGAGCATTGCATTTGTCTCAATTTTGAACATAAGATCTAAAATCTTCTAATAAAATTGATGGACAGTGTGAATATGTCATGCACATCACAATAGGGTCCTCAAATGCAAGCCAATTTTTTCGGACCAATTTTTGAAGCGAAAATGCATTTGAAATTTCGAACGGGAAAAAGGTAATAATTACCTTTTTCAAGGGTATTTCCCAGTTCCCTTGAAATCAAACAGGCACTAAAGGTTGTTGACATAATGACCACAATACCCTTCATTTATTTAAAGTGGCATTGCAAGTAGACGACATGCAACCTCTCAGATAGGTGGATCCCACCACAATCATGTATGACCAAAAACAGGCCGTGTCCAGTCATCATGTATGTCACATCATAAAAACAAATGTACCTCCCAAAGATCTCTAATTCCAAGCGTGGCCCAACTGGTAATTGGATCACTCTAATTTTTGGTGCATTTGATCATCATGATTGAGTGCACCTTTTGGACAACCAGGATATCATCTGCAAACCACAATAGACCTAGAATGCTTCACCACAGCGTTAAAAAAAAAAAAAAAAAAAAGTCTATGAAGGCCATTTTGGTCATTGTTCCATCCTACGGCAGGTACAATGAATTCTGATGAAAATTCGAAAGAATCAATGCTTTCCTCATGATTTCAGGTGTTTCAAGGATTTCTTTTATAAAATCATTAAAAAAAATTGCCAAACCAGTTTTTTTTTTTTTTTTTTTTATAATTATTTTTTATTATTATTTTTACACACCAGTTATATCTCATTTACACAATCAAACCAGAGTAGTACTGGTCTAGGTCTGCCAACTGGTCAAACTAAGTTAAGTCTCATCCCAGATTTTGAACTGTTGGACCTAGCTATTATACTGAAACTGTTGGAATATTTGATTGAATTAAATAGGCTATTAAAATCGAGAACCAAAAAAGAAAATAAAATTTTGAGAAAGAGGATTTATTGAATTGAGTCGAGGTGTGACTGAGTCACTCGACTTGAAATCGAATTTGTTCTCATTAGATAGTGTCCCAAATGCAACAGATTTCCAGAGCAATCGACCTCCAGGATACAATGACTATGACCCAGTCCCAGTGGTGCACTCACTGTACGCGGGCTCGAACCACTTGTAGTTTAACCCGAAAGTTCTGAGTTGACTCAGCGGTGAACTCAGCAATCAAAATACTTAAAAAAGAATATCAAAGAGTGTTTTATAAGAGAGAAGGATTTTCGTATTTGCAAACTTAAATCGGAAGTCTTTATATAGACTCCGAAGTGGTGCATAAGCATCCTTTACAAAGGGTTAGGTCTGTTGGGTTTAAATCCAATAGGTGCGACCAACCGGAACGGATACATCTCTCTGGTTTAAAACGAAAAGGTGCAAGTGCGGGTATACTCTCGCAAATAAAGTCCCGCAAATACTCATACACACATACCTATGCTAATACACTCACACCGCACCCGCACCCAGCCCAGCCTGTCCACTCGTGTCGTGCACGCGCACAAGCACACGCACACGGACATGGACTTGGCTCGGCACAGCACGACACGGCTCGGCTCGGTGCACGCGCGCGTGTGGTCAATGGTATAAATTAGAGCTATTGGCATAGCCCTCCCTCCCCTAAGACTAAATTCACATGCCCCCTAAATGGGGCTCAAGCCCAAAGCAAAAATTCTATCTTATATACAAGATATATTCCTTTGTCAAATCCGATGTGGGACAAAAACCCATAACTCAAAAACACCAACAATTCCAAAAGTGGAGGGAAACTAAAAATTTGAAAATCAAATTTTAGTATTTATTTTTAAAACAAATTATAATAATCTCTCATATGTTTTAAAATAAAACTCTTTCGGGTTAAAGCGTAATAGTTGTGCAGTGGTACCGGTGTCACCATAGACTTGAACCAACATTAGAGTAAACAAGATACGTCTACAGGAATTAGGTGACACTATAGTCTTGAACTTGAATCTTTTTAAATTGCAAATACATGCCACTCACATAAGTCTTCCTCTGCAAGTGATTTTACGGTTCGGTGCGTTTCGGCCATATACCATTACCTGGATTTCATGAGTGCTCTAGAGAATTCGCCTAGATTCTCATAGGAAGCGGCCTCCACCTCCATACCCATATAGGTGAATTCCATCAAGTGTATGCAACAATTATATATACTACTAAATATATGGCTATGGATCCATTAAGAGTTTTAAAAACTCATCCTTCTGTATTGCTGCTCGCACTGTACACCATAAAAGGGGCTCATATAACTCAGTGCAATCGTCTACCTCGTGTCTTGTTGTTTACCTATTGAACCTATCTCATGGGATCTCCACTTATATAGGTTAGGTTATCGTCATTGGCAGCTCGTATATTAGGATCAGCCCCATTCCCTTCGATGTATCATTGACTAACCTTTTAAATAATCATTTGGTCAGAGGATCTGCCAGATTTTTCTGACCTCACAAAGTCAATAGATATGACTCAATCACATAACATGTGTTTCACTATGTTGTGTTTGAGTCTAATATGCCCGCTCTTTCCATTATATAATTTACTCATTGCTTTTGCTATAGCTGCTTGACAGTCACAATGAATAGACACGGCCGATACAGGCTTTGGCCATAATGGTATATCAGCTAAAAGATTTCTAAGCCACTGGGCTTTTGATACAACCTTTTCTAAGATAATAAACTTGGATTCCATAGTCGATCGAGCGATACATGTCTGCTTGGTAGACTTCTAAGAGACTGCTCCTCCATCGAAAGTGAAGACATATCCGCTAGTAGATTTTGTCTCATCTAAATCTTTGATCCAGTTAGCATCACTGTATCCTTCCAATACAGGAGGATAACCATTATAATATAAACCATAGGCTAAACTACCTTTTAGGTATCTCAAAATCCTAGACAAGGTATTTCAATACTCTTTTTTCAAGATTATGTGTATATTTACCCAGCCTTCCTACTGCAAAAGCTATTTCTGGTCTAGTGCAGTTTGTTAGATACATGAGGCTACCAATTATTCTGAAATACTCCAATCGAGACACATTATTTTCTGTATTCTTCATGAGAGTCACACTAATCATAAGGAGTACTGACAGGTAAACAGTCAAAATGTTTAAACTTTCGCAATATTTTCTTAATGTAATGAGATTATGATAATATAATAATACTGTCTTTCCTGGTTACTTCAATACCGAAAATTACACTAGCTTCTCCTAAGTCTTTCATGTCAAACTTAGATGACAGGAATTTTTTAGTTGTATTAACTAATTTAATATTAGTTCCAAAAATAAGCATGTCATCAACATAAATGCATATAATAACATAATCATTTTCAGAAAATTTGCTATATACACATCCATCGAAATCATTTATATGATAACCATTTAATTTTAAAAAACCATCAAATTTTTTATGCCATTGTTTAGGAGCCTGTTTTAAACCATATAGTGATTTAATTAGTTTATATCCTTTATTTTATTTACCTGATATCTTATAAATATATATATATATATATATATATATAATATATATATATATATATATATATATATATATATATATATATATATATATATATATATATATATATATATATATTTTCTTCTAAGTCTCCATTTAGGAAAGTCGTCTTAACGTCCATCTGGTGTACCACCAGTTTATATATGGAGGCTATCGCTATTAAGACCCTGATAGTTGTAATTTTAGTTACAAGGAAATATGTATCAAAGTAATCTATTCTTTCCTTTTGTTTAAAGCCTTTCGCTACCATCCTAGCCTTAAACTTATCAATAGTTCCATCGGGTTTTAGTTTCTTTCTAAACACCCATTTATAACTTATTGGTTTGTTTCTATGTGGTAGATTGAAAAGGCCTAGCTATATGTCCTAGAGGGGGGGTGAATAGGACAATGCCAAATAAAACTTATAATAGCGGAATTAAAAAGAATATGATAGCCAAAATAAATCACAATGCAATAAAGTAAAATAACCTCAAAATTCAGATCTTGAGAGGTTGATACAAATGTTGTTCTAAGGACAACCTTACACCAAAAACCAGAGTTTATGGTAGGACAACCTTATTTCTAGAAAGATCTTTGTATCAAACTCAAACCAAAGATGAATACAGAAATAAATACAAACTAAATTGAAATAAATTGTAATCACAAATGTATTGTTCTAGGGACAGCCATACACTATAAAAATGGCAGGGCAACCTTGCTGGAACAACTTTTAAAGGAAATTGAATATCAAGCTGATAAAGGAATGACAGAAAATAAATTCTAAACTATTACAAAATTCTCACAATGCTTGAATTAAATGATTACAACATTCACCACCATACATACATCCCACAAAAGAATAATTAAAGATCAGAAGTATAAATCATTCAACCACAACACAAGAGATTATAGTGGTTCGCCTGTGTGTTCACCAACTGTTAAACAACAGCCACACAGAATGCTACTCCACTCCTAATATCCTCACACAGGAGATATTAGCGTTCACTAACAAAATAGGTTTTCCCAGGTTCACCCAAAACCTTTACAATTGTGTCTTTGTCTGTGGGCTTACACAATTATAAAACCCCACTTGAGTTTTCCTGGCTCTCCTCGGATAACCAATACAACAAGATTTTTCGCAAATCTTGAAAGAAACCAAAACAGAAAAGAATTTACAATTAAATGTAAAATACCGATTATCTCCTTCGTTGTATCGGCCTGGTAGAACCAAATCAGAGTAGATGATTGAATGTCCAAGTTCAATGTCTAGTACTCAATTACAATAGTTCTAATTCTAATAGATTTTAAATTAAACCAAATAAGGCTTGCCTTAATTGATTTTGATTCCAAAGAAAGGGAATAACAATTCCTCTTATCAAATTAGATTGGAATAGTAGAAACAAAATCAATTAAATAAAGCTAAGGAAAGAGAATATTAAATAAGCACACTTAGCTTAGATGGAGCACAAAATTATCTCTTAGAAGTTCGACGAAGATTAGCTTGAATGGACTAATTAATTCGATGATTTCTTCTGAGATTCGTGTACTATTTATAGGTGAGCAGATCGCGTCTTCGACTGGTCTAGGGAGCTCTTCGACTAGTCGAAGCAAAACAAATATTTGAAAAATCAGGCGCGATAAGCTTTGACCGTTCTACGACTGGTCGAAGGTCTCATTCGACTGGTCGTAGGTCACCTTCGACTGGTCGAAGAACCTAAAAAACAACGCTGGATTTTGAGTCGAAGATTTTCGACTGGTTGAAGATGCAGTCGACACTGTTCCTTCGACTGGTCGAACAGATTCCTGGACTAGTCGAAGCCTAACAGATTTTATCCAAAATTTGTAACAAACTCACGACTGATCGAGAAATTTCTTAGACTGGTCGAAGCAACTCTAGGACTAGTCGAAGAAGGCCTAGGACTAGTCGAAGAACAGACCAAACTTATGTAAAATAAACATTCGACTTATGTATCCAAAATGACCTACTTCTAAGGTCAACCTAAGGTCAGTCAAACCTCAACCATGAAGTAAGGACATTGAAACATTAAGAACTAGTGACCTTGAAGTATGAGCTTTGAAGTCTTGATGTAGTTCAATCTTGAAATCTTGATGTAGCTCAATCTTGAAAGTGTCTTGAGTTCTTTACAAACTGCTTTGTACTCTTCTTGAAGTCTTACAGCTTGAGTCTTGTCTTGTGAGCAGTTCTTGCATTCAAGATTGATCCTTATACTTGTGAGCTTTGCTTGTTGTGAGCTTAGCTTGTTTATGAATGTTGATCCTTGAGAGAGCTTCACTTATGCAAGTTATATATAACAGAGATTTTGGCACTACAAATTTGACAACAGATAGGGATATAAACTATACCACTTACATAGATCTACAAGTTCCCAAGTGTTATTAGATATTATAGATTCCAACTCATCAATTATTGCTTCCTTCCAAAAGATTGCATATGTAGATTTAATTGCTTTTGTATAGGTTATAGGATCATCTTCTACTAAGAAAGTGAAAAAACCATCTCCTAGGTTAGTCTCTTTTCTAACCTTAGTACTTTTTTTTGGTTGTATCTCTTTTAGTACTTTCTCGTAAGTATTTTTACTAGGAGATGCGATATCTGATTTATCGACTTCCTTTATTCGTATAGATTTAGATTTCATAGAGAACACGTTCTCAAAGAATTCTTCATCCCTAGCTTTTATAATTGTATTAGGATCTAGAATATTATCCTTAGTTTTTAAAACTAGAAACCTGTAGGTTGCACTGTTTTGTGCGTAACCTATAAATACATAGTCCGTCATTTTAGTGCCTAACTTTCTTTTCTTAGTTTCAGGCAATCCTACTTTAGGAAGATACCCCCACACTTTAATATATTTATAATTAGAAACATGATTCTTTCAAAGTTCATAAGGTATTTGTTCAGAAGATTTAGAAGAAATTCTATTTAGGATATAACAAGCAGACAAAATTACTTCTCCCCACATATTTGAGGGTAGGCTTGAACTATTTAACATAATATTCATTATCTCCTTTAGAGTTATACTATTCCGTTTTGTTCTGGTGTATAAGGAGCTATAGTTTCCTGAACTATTCCACTCTTTTCACATAATTCTCTAAATTGAGAAGATTCATATTCACCTCCTTTATCTATTTTAAGTCTTTTAATTTTTATATTAAACTGATTTTCAACTTCAATTTTGTATATAGAAAAAACATCTAAAGCTTCATCTTTGTTCCTTAACAGATAGACTCTAGTGAACCTAGAGTAGTCATATACAAAAGTTATGTAATATCTTTTTCCACCTCTAGACATGTGATTTTTAAAATCACTTGAGTCACTTTGTATCAACTCTAATAAAATAGATGATCTTTCTATTCTTTTAAAAGATTTTTTAATGAATTTTGATTCTACACATGTTTCACACTAATCGAATTCCTTATTAGATATATTAAGTAATAAACCCAATCTTTTTAATTTCTTTAAAGATACTACATTCATATGACCTAATCTACTATGCCATAAATAAAAAAGTTCAATGATATAAACAGAATTGGATGTCTTCTTATTATTATCATTGGATACATATATAATGAATAAACCATCACTACAGTATCCTTTACTAACAAAAGTTCCATTCTTAGTCATTATGAGCTTATCTGAATCAAATACTAACTTGACACTAGCCTTAATGAGGAGAGAACTAGAGACTAAGTTTCTTCTGATGTCGAGCACATGTAGGACATCATTCAACATCAGAGTCTTTCCATAAGTGAGTTCCAGAAGTACTTTCTCTTTCCCTACAACTGGAGATGTTCTAGCATTACCCATGAACACTTGGTCATCATCTTCTGATACTTGGTAGGAGGTAAACATGCTACGATCCTTGCACATGTGTCTAGTTGCACCAGTGTCTAATATCCACACCAAGTTGTTTATAAGAAAGACTTCTGACACCACAGCTACTACCATGTCAGACTCATTGCCTGTTTCTATAAGATTAGCTTGCGGCTTATCTTTATTTTTCTTAAGCCCACTTGTTTTAATGTGATGCACAGGCTTTCCACAATTGTAGTAATTTCCCTTTTTCTTTAATTGATTGTTTGCATTCTTCTTTTTGAGCTTGCATTCATTTGCGTAATGTTCAGGTTTGCCACAGTTATGACATGTGGCCCTTTTCTTATTATTTTTCCGACTTGATTCCATAAGATTCGCCTTTGAATATATCTCGTTTTCATTTTTTTTGGTCCCTGATTCTATTGGCCTCATCTATTCGTATGTGTACGATAGTAATTTCTAAAGAAATACCATTCTTTTTTATGTTTCATTCTATTCTTATATTCTTTCTAAGATGGCAGTAAGTTTCCTATTAGTGCTTCTTACAGAAACACTTTATCCAACTTAATTCCTTTAGTTGACAGTTCGTTAACTAGATTTTGAAAATCATGAATCTGATTTGTGACAGATTTATTGTCTGTCATTTCATAATGAAGGAAATTAATAATTGCATGTTTCTTAGCACTTGCATCTTCCAATATGTACTTCTTTTTTAAAGCAGTTCATATGTCTTTAGCAGATTTATAAGAAGCATACACGTTATATAGTTCGTTGGAAGATGGGTTTAGAATATAGTTTTTACAATTATTTTCATCTGCTACTTCAGTTGGATTTGTTGGATTTATAGTAAATGATTCAGATAGTATGTATGAAACTTTAAGGGTGGTCAATGCAAACATCAGTTTCTGTTTCCACTATTTAAAGCATTGTCCAGCGAATGATTCGATTTTGGCTAACTCAACAGAAGCATTTACTGTTACTGTAGCCATAGTATATGTAATTTAAGAAATTCGATTTCAAGATTATTGGAATATTTGGTTGAATTAAATAGACTATAAAATCGAGAACCAAAAAAGAAAATAAATTTTTTGAAAAGAGAACTTATTAAATTAAGTCGAGGCGTGACTGAGTCACTCGGCTTGAAATCGAATTTGCTCCCCTTAGACAGCGTTCCAAGTGCAACAGGTTTCCAGAGCAATCGACCTCCAGGATACAACAATTATGACCCGATCCCAGCGGTACACTCATTGTACGCGAGATCGAACCATTTGCAGTTTAACACGAAAGTGCTGAGTTGACTTAGTGATGAATTTAGTAAAATTCCTAAACTAAAATATCAGAGAGAGTTTTATAAGAGAGACTGATTTTTTGTTTATTTCAAACATAAATCGAAAGTCTTTATATAGATTCCGAAGTAGTGCATAAGCACCCTTTAGGTCCGTTCGGTTTAAACCCAACAAATGCGACCAACCGAAAAGGACACACCTATCTGGTTTAAAACAAATAAAGATGCAAGTGCGAGCCACGCGTAGCCCAGCCCGTCGCGTCGCTTCGCAAACACGCACACGGACTCGAACTCGGACTCGAACTCGGCTCGATATGGCACGACATGGCTCGGTGCGCGTGCGCGCGTGGTCAATGACATACATTAGAGCTATTGACACCTAAATGGGGCCCAAGCCCAAGACAAAAAGTCTATCTTATATATAAGATATATTTCTTTAGCAAATCTGATGTGGGACAAAAACCCACAACTCAAAAACACCAGCAATTCTAAAAGTGGAAGGAAACCAAAAATTTGAAAATCAAATTTTAATATTTATTTTTAAAATAAATTACAACAGAAACTATTCAAAAATCTGATTTTTGATGCCCAAGCCAACCTATCTCGAGACTCCCAACTTAGACCCATGATCTTGTGTTCAAACTCTTGTTAGTTTCTCACCTAGGCACGAATAAGGACCCTAGTCAAACCAGTTAAAATTGTTTCTTCGGAACTCGGTCTCATCCAGTTTTACTGTGAGATTAAGAAATGATGGACGGATTGGTAGAGTAAATTTATCAAGGCCATTTCTTTATGTTCCACAAAGCTTCCAGGCCACAGGAACTTGTCGTATACAAGGTAACTGGCAATTCACATCCTCATTTCATCCATTAAAGATTTTCTTCCTATGGATCTTATCCTATTCATGTTCTTTAAACTTACATAGCTTTGATCTACTTTTGTGTATAACATAAGTGCCGTCAATTCATCTGTGTAGCTCACATGATGAACGGATTATTTTAATTTTCTCTCCTGGGGATCTTTTGGTGTGGTCCACCTTTTTCACAGCATGTGTGTACATCTGAAATGACGCATCAGCATAAAAATTAAAAAGGAAAAAAAAAGGTTGACCGTGAAAGTTAACAAGCAACATGCATGCAATCATTTCTTCTTTTAATAATTTTTTGTTACATGGTTTTGTACATTATATAAATTTCTACATCTTTATAGAGCTGTAGTTAAGTGGGGGCTCTCAAGGGAAGCAAGGCCCGCGTGTTAGAGATCTCAACCATTCATCAGGTAGGACATGTGAACATGTCATAATAAAACATATTAGATTAAGCTGAATTTGAAT
The DNA here is from genome assembly GCF_029962835.1 of Magnolia sinica. Classification (NCBI taxonomy): domain Eukaryota; kingdom Viridiplantae; phylum Streptophyta; class Magnoliopsida; order Magnoliales; family Magnoliaceae; genus Magnolia; species Magnolia sinica. The sequence continues at coordinate 53,880,883 of NC_080589.1, read as the reverse complement.
TGTTGAACTCTTTATGTTAATATTAATATTATTTCATACAACTTTGACCAGCTCAGTTAGTAAACGGACCATAATTTTTTGCTACATAACATCTCCTATCAAATGAATAGACCAGATCTGTGACACATGTGCAGTCCGCCCTGATCTGTCTCCCACACATGAGGTGTCTCTCATTCAATCCTGACCCTTTTTAAATATTGTAATACCAAAATGATTCCTCTGAACAAACCATGGTTGGACCACCAAAACCCAAACGGACAACATTGCAAGACTGCCCTCCTGCTTTCTATTACCCAATCCAATCATATTATAAAGCTTTTGTAAGTCCACATGCATGTATAAGTAATCTAATGCACACACCGCCACATATGCCATCATGGCAGACAGATCAAATATCCAACGCATCCATCAAAAGGGCGTACCACTATTTGGTATCCTCATCCAAAGAATCAGGTCAGTCCATCAGGCAGGTGGGCCACAATTAACTGAACCAATATACAGTTGTAAAAAAATTAGCCGAATTTTTCTAATCTCATGGTACATGTGTTAAGTGGGTCACCTTCATATTTCGGCAGTGACATATACATGGTGAGGTCTATCTGATGCATGACTTGGATAGATTTATGACCAAATGGACGGCCTCCAAATGGTTGGTCAGGATCAGATCAACTTGGTGTGAGTTTCAATCTATAGTTCCTCTTACAATGGGACCCACGATTTCAACGTACTGAATTGACATTCATTCATCTCGTATGTACGTTAATGAGGCCCACTCCCATAATCAGACAGACACAAGGTGAGGTTGTTGCTGTGATGGCTCATGCCTAAACTCGAATTTAAAATTTGAACGATCCAAAGTGAAGAAGGGGCAGTGCACATTCGAGGGTCTGTTTTGTTAAAAGTTGCCAAAATTTGCATGGAAATGGTTGATCGAAGACGTTCATTACATAGGCCCTACAGTGTCTATGTACTAGGGAAGAAGAATCAGCCTGCTCCACTCCTCAAGTAGGCCAAACATGTAAAAAGTAAATGGACGGTTGATATAAATCCTCTGAGCTTCATTGTCAGTGTGTAGCACCCATATCAGCTAACTAGACAAATATTTTGTTATCTACAAACAGTCCCTGCCTCGTCAACGAGTTGGATCTCTTGCACGCATGCCACATTGGCACGTGCACGTGAGCAGATGGGCACCTACCTGTAAAGTGCATTCGCGCGCTTTTGAACCTCCAACTTCCAAGTTCTGTTAAAACGTGAGTGGTATGATACTCAGCCGGAGTATGACGCTTGATATGCTGGCACTCTGAAATGGTAAAGGCAGTGCATGTTAACTCAAGCCAAACCGACTAAATTGTGCAACCTACTTTCGTTAATTTATACATAAAAGATCATATTGGTTAAGCATTTCTAACGTTTGATTCGTGGACACTTGATCATGGAAACTGGACCACTAGATTTTTTTCGTTTTTAAGCATCCATTAAATATCACCATTTCTCAAATGAGTGTAATTCTTTTGTTCATGATACATCTAAACTGGTAACCATAATTTTCGACAATTACGCATATGCTAAATTGGTAATATTTAAGTAATTTCTAAGCACTTGCATATAGTCCATCACACCATGCTCGAGTATTAAATATTTTCTTTAAAACATTATATATATATACAGAAGAAGAAGAAGAAGAAGAAGAAAAAAAACATGTGCAACTTTATTGTTACACCAACCCTAACAAACTGAATGAATTGAAGGTGGATCGAATTTTGTCAGTTCTAGACAAGAGCCAACTGATTTTCTCTACCCAAGTGGGAGTTATTTGCTACCCATGTGGGAGTTATTTGATATACTCTGGCAGAGTGTGATGGTTCATACTATTGCATTCAGCAATTTCTACGGTGTAGCATGATGCAACTCAAACGAAACTGTCCAAATCGTGGGTCAAACTGTAGATGGGACATAACCCAAATTCAAATTGATTGAATCGAATGATCCTAGCCGCAGATTAATGGATGCATGCTGTTTGCACTTGGATCGTTGATTGTTTCTCGCATTAACTGTCCATTAGATGTCCACCAATCAGCTAGTTAGGATATAAGTTTTTTGTAGTCGTTTTATTATGATCCATCTAGAAGTGGGGTCCACAACTATGACGGGTTTAAGATGATGATAAGTGTAAATTTTGTCACACTGCCAAGAGTATCTAAGTTTTTCTCATCTATCAAAGACGGACAGGATGTTAGGGGTTGGTGAACGTTGGACTTGCCTAGATGATGTGGGCCCATTCAAGCTCACGAATGAAACAGTGTAAGTTTTTACATGCAGACGAAAAAGAAAAAGAAAAAGAAAAAGAAACAGACGGAGGTTGCAGCTACCATAGATTCTCAGATATCATGCCATTCACTGCGCATGGCATGTATGTACGTCCATCCAGTCGATCCAATCCGTCCTTGCCGTGGGTCCCACCATATAGGTTGTTAGACTTTGCAGTCATGTAGACATATTTATTAATGGGAAGGATTGCGATCACAATGAGACGTGGCTAATAATCGTCTATTAAAAAGCTCTGTTCCCATTTCACATGTTGTCGATCATTTTGCCAATGTTACACACACGAGTAAGGCATGCATGTACATATGAGACTCATATTAACCCCTTCTCGTTTATGAAATGATTAGGATGAAATCTCGGTCAGATATTGAGACAATTTAACTTTATAACTAGTTAGATTGTGTAAGCGTATGCATGGTAGTTGAGATAGATCAATGATTGATTGGAAGGATCTTGCATGATGATCGCACAGATCACAAGTGCTTTATCATTCTGATGTGTGAATCGAGCCAAATGTGCCATAGGATCAAATACCTATAAGTAACAGTTTAATTCAATCCGGTTAATGTACGAACATGCTAGTTTCATAAGTGACTCTTTCTCTCTTATTATTCTACACTACATAAGAAGGTTATGATAAAGTTGTTGTATTTTAAAATAATTTAGTGTTTCAAAATATCTGTTGGGACTGGCCATGGTGGTGGTCATAGGTCTGCATGAGCTCTCTGCATGTGTCTTTTCACTTTACTCTGGAAGGTTGAATCCTTTAAATTTTTATTTTGAAAAGTTGTGTCTTTTAAAGCCTAAGGGTCGCACCAATTGAATTTAAACTTAAAAGTCACAACCCTTTTTAAAAGGGTGTCTCCATACCCCTGGGTGTCTTCACAAAGTCTATAAATACACTTATACTTTTTGATTTTAAGATGGATTAGAAAATCAGGTTTTCTCTTAAAAATGTATTAAAGTATTTTCTAGTTCGTGTTAATATTACAAGTGGTTCGAGCTCGTGTACAGTAAGTGCACCGCTGGGACCGGGTCATAGTTGTTGTATCCTGGAGGTTTATTGCTCTGGAAACTTGTTACACTTGAGACATTGTCTAAGGGGAGCAAATTCGATTTCAAGTCGAGTGACTTACGTCACGCCTTGACTTATATAAACTGATAAGTTTTCTCTTATTCTCAATTTAAATTTATTTTGTTTAAATAGTTTTCCAAACTCCATATCCCAACCAAAGTAACACTATTTGGAGGTACATTCTCAAGGCCATATGGACAGACTTGGATACATTAAAAGCACATTGGCAAAGTGGCCAAATTATGATCAAGCCACGTAGATGAGTTAGAGGAAAATCATAGATGATGTGTGTTTCAATTAGAAACATCTCAAAGAGATCGGAATATGTAATGCCCCGAATTTCAAGGGTCGAGCAAAGGCTCAACTCTCAAGATCTGTCACATCACTTATGCAACATAAAAAATGATGATTACATGTTGTCCGTATTAGTGTATTAAACATGAATGAGATTATACTAAATCAACATATCCACCACTAGAAAATTAGGCAAAGGCTACGGATAAAAGCCGCAGCCATAGACCTATGGCTACGGCTTTTATCCGTAGCACGACCGTAGTTGTAGGTGCCATAACAATAGGTTAAAAACACCAATAGCTACAGATATAATCCGTAACAGTTATATCTGTAGCGAAAAGTATATACAGATATAATCCGTAGCAGCTATATCTATGGCTACGAATTTAATCCATAGCCATAGATTACAATAGCTACAGATAATCCGTAGCAATTATATGCCGAATTTAATAACAGGTACGATTGTTAGATTATCAGTTACAGTCAATATCCGTAGCTATTGCCTACATTTAAAAATAATTATAATCATTTGTTCATTTAATTACCACCTGTATAATCATTCATTCATTCATTTAGTTACAATCGTTCATTCATTCAATTACAATTACAATTACAATAATGTTGAAATTACAATTGTTCAAGTCCACTACTTTTCCTTTCAATTTCTTAGTGACCTCTGTAAAATTACTTCCACGGTCATTTATGTAGTACTTTGAAGAGTTATCTCGAAATGCAACTCTAGTAATGAGAAAGTCACTTCCTGCAACAGCTTCATATATTCCATCATCCTACAAGTAGTCATGGCATTCATAAATCAGAATGACCATTGGGGGAAAAAAAGATAAAGTGAAAGAAGTGCATCATGTATGATCATTTTCTTTTCTTTTTTCTTAATGAATTAATAAAAACTCAAAGAGGAATGAAATTGACACAAAAGGAATGGTCTCACCATATCAATTATCTCCTGAAAAGGAATAGTCCAAGTTTTGGTGATTGGTGATTAGTAGAACACAAAAGTTGTTACCTGGAGGGAAAAATAAAAAAGAAATACACCTTTTAGCTTGAACCCCATGAGGAAACAAATGTTACTATTTTTATTCATGATTTTCATACCTTACTCCACTGAAAAACTTCACCATCATCCAACTCGAGAGTTAGAAAACCAACAGGATCAAGCTGGATTGAACGACCCCAAAATTTGCTTTTCAGATTACTCTCCCCAAAATTTCCATCCTCTACCTTCATGGTGGCATGCAACAATCATTGGATGATGATTGACCTGTCTCAAAGTAAAATATCAAGTTACCTCCTTGACTCAAAACCAAATCAACAATGTGAAGTCTTATCAGATTATAAAACTCGTCAAACCAAAGCATGAGAATCAGACTATCTAATCAAGATTGGCAGACTACGAAAATTTAAAACTATAAATGAAATAAAGGAAAGCATCAATTGATCAGTGAAAAAATAAAAGATATGAGACTGAATGACGTTCGGATCAACGTTACTATCTATAAGATTAGCAAATGTGCTGATCAATCCTAATGGCCAGAAAAATGGACCAACACAAAATGGTTGAGATGAATGGTAAGTGTAGGTTTCAGGCCATGCAACATCGGCATGTGGATGAGTTAACGAAATTCAGAAAATTTTACAAAAAATGAACAGTAGCCTGGCTTATGAAAATAAAGATGATAACAAGGGGCTGAATTAATCTACAATAAAATGTGATTATCAGCTTATTTCCAAAACTTACATATTTTCTCCAGTTTGATAGTCAAGGTGATTTGCTTACAAGCAGAAGCACCCAATTTTTCATTAATGAATTGCTGCACATGAATAAAATTTCAGATTTAAATGTTCTCATCATAGGCATTGTCCAAACCCTTTCATGAGCTTGTCATTTCTAAGGTTGATCTTACAACAGTCAACAATTTCATAAGCTGGATTGCTGAGGAACATAAACATCCATGAATCAGGCAAAATAATCGAAACATTTACGGCCTAACAGACATCAAACTTCCAAACTGATTTTAAACTTCAGAATATTGATTATGACAGGCAACCAAGCAAGATATTTTGATGCCTATAAAATGAAAGATAAAAAATCTTCTATGGTATTTGCCAAAGAGGTATTTGCAATCTCCTTTACATGCTAAGGAGCTTAGCTCTACAATAGTATCCTAACAAAGAAACAACATGACATTGCAGATGGTCTCGTGCAATCCATGTAAATAACAGCTCAAGCTACTTTCTCACAAACAGTGAAACTCCCTGGGTTGATGGTAATGCTATTTGTGTCGTTATCAGTTTTGTAATTGCCAACTAACCGATTTGCCAACTCAAACATGTTATTTCATAGGTTGCAAGTAACACAAACAAATACCAACAAGAAATTGAACATTAATGCTGAAGGAAAAATTGAAATTGCAACTAGGAAATATTTAAGATCTACTAAAATTGACATAGATTGACAAATTCTACCATGAGTCCTATATTGATAATTGCAACACGTGGAAAATTGCTGAATGAGCCATTGCTAAACATGGGAGAAGGTCAACATAAGATGATCTAGCCAACATGAATGCAACAGGAAATAGATAAGCTCTCCATTTCCTCTGTGTAGCTTATCTTTAGAAACATTTGTGGACGGAAACATATACAAATACCACTGAGTTCGCCCCTCAGATAGAATGGATGAATTGATGCATGTTTCTAAATTTCAATCCACCAATACCACATGGGCCCTTTAATTGCACATGTATCCCTTCAAAAATAATTATAGAATCACTTTCCACCTGCAAATTTCTATGACCCAAGCTATAACAGTTACAAAGCCCATACACTATTGCACATACCTCTGCTATACAATCTAAAAGCCCTACAGTAATGGTGGACTAAAACCTTCCAAGGTAAATTTTGAGAGTTGAAAAGTTAATTTCTGTTGTTGGATCCTTCAAGATATGCCAACAATTATATTTGTAATCTTCAAAACCTTGCCATTTGCAAACTATCTACAACTGAGTACAAGGTACTACATGAATATATGTTAAAATGTCTAAGATAAGAACCAGTATATGATTAAACCAAACCATAAGTTATAATTGAATTTGACCTTCAAGGACTTGTCAGAAATTTCTTAGACAAACCAAGTTCATGCATCGTGAAAGAAATTGTCAAGCTAAAAACAGATGGGGTTAGCATCATAAAGTGAGAGTTTTAGATAATGAGAGTTTTAGATATAGGGGGTTTCAAATCCCATTAAAGATGGGGTTTGAAATTCATAGTGAAAGCTTGGATTACATCTAAAATCCTTTCACAAGTTGCATGTGTAATATGCGCTACTAGACTATTAATTTATTGGACACATGGCCACTAATGATATTCCAAATAATTAGATTATCAATTGTATCATTATAATTACTTCAATACGATGATCAACACTGGCCAAACATTGTCCATATAGATCAACGGTTAAAAATTGTTGGTTAGTCACTCGGACCTAATCTTGTACTTTTGGCCCATTCGAGACTGACCATTTCATCATTTTTGGGCATAGATGTAATCCAAGCTTTCACTATGAATTTCAAACCCCATCTTTAATGGGATTTGAAACCTCCTATATCTACAACTCTCACTTACTTTATGATGCTAACCCCATCTGTTGAGATGAACTGAATATACAAAAATATTAGCCTGACCCAAAACTTTGGTAGATCACCAGTGTTTCAGCAGTGTATATTCAGTCTTTCCAGTCATGTGGCTCACTTGAGTTTTGGATCTATCTTATTTTGGACTCATGTCCTGATATGAAAAAACGGACAGAAAGAGTGAATTTCTCACTAGTGGACCACACCTAGCAATCTGTGTCAGGTGTGCAGCATGCATCAGACACATAACCACTTCCATTTGCATACATGTGCATCCAATTTACTTTAAATCCGTATAAAACCAAGTCTCTGTTATAAGAGTGGGAAGATTCTTTTGAAGCGTCCTTTTTTCTTTTCTTTTCGATATAGTTTTGGTCCACATGATCCCACACAATGATTATAATCCTGTGTGAATTATGTATATGGTGTACAGAGCAAGCGCCACCTTATCACTTGCCTGATATCTTGCATGCTTGCTAGGACGGCATGTGTGCTGCGAGTAAACGACGTGTGCGAGGCCATCAAACCTCCCTGACAAAAAGATCTCCACAGGTTACCTGTGGGCCAGAAAGACCTTTGCTAGATCACACATGTGTACAAGCATACTAATGCACATGCCACAACATGTGCCACCCTGTCACATTGGTATGAGTTCGGTTCCATTCATCAGATATCTACTACGATTTATATGCTATCGCCCAAGAATCAGGTTAGTCCAGTGGTCAGGTGGCTGCATATTATGGCCTATTTAATTTGGGAGTGTTGATTTGGAACCTCTGGATTCAAAACCCATGGATTTGAAATTCTCTGAATTTTGAAATCCTCCGGTTGTGTTTGGCACCCTGGATTCAGAATCAACTTTAATCTAAAAGTAACTATGTATGGAAAACACAACCTGGATTCAGAATCAACTTTAATCTAAAAGTAACTATGTATGGAAAAGTGTAATGATTGATAGGTACTTCTCTTTATACAGAAATTAAATGACCAACTTTATAGAAGCGAAGACTTGAATGAGATAGCATCTCTATATTCAAAGATGAATAGACAAGCTGAAATGGAGATGATAGTTATTACCATAGGAATCCCATGGAATGCTTCAGAATAATTAAATCTAACAAGGTGACATCCATTACACTCTGCTGGAGCGTCACAACTTTTCTTTTTTTGGAATTGTTACTAAGGATCCCAAAATGCCAAAATGCTTGATACAACTTCCTTGATTCCTAAACACCACAACAGGAAATGAGAGAGAGAGAGAGAGAGAGAGAGAGAGAGAGAGAGATTTTCTGATCGGAAACATCTATGGGTCACAAGATTCCAAGATGCTCCCTTTAGTTTTGAAAACACATAAAAAGGAGATTGCAGTTTTTATTAATATATGGAGAGTAGAGAGGATTAACACACCTTATTTGCTAGCTGTACAAGGCACTTCTCTAGAGCAGAATGTAGAGTAGCCCTCTGCTCATTTATGGCATCTCCCAATTTTGGTAATTCAATGGAGCAAAGGAAGCATTTGCGCAAGTATCTCATCAGGTCATTTATTACACCAACTATAGCTACAAAAGGCTCCAGCCTTGAGCGTTAAGCTAGATTTTTGGGCCAGATGTCATTCAAGAGGTGGGCCACTAATTAGCATAGATCCATTACCAAATTGCACCAATTCAAGGATTTATATAGTTGATACCATTCATTAAATTATATTCAACACACATAGTATCTTAAACCGAGATACAAGAAAGCAATTACCTTCAACAATTACAAGAAACCCGCTGCAATTAGAGTCCTGCTGCATCTTAACTTTCAGCTCTGTCCACACCAATCAGGCAAGTGTTAATAATGGTCTTAACCAAAATCTCAAATTATCTTTAGAAGTTTCACCTAAAAATCGATGGAAAAAAATGAAAATGAAAATGAAAATACTTGTACCTTTTTATTGAAAAGCAAGGTACTCTTCACAGCACAACCATTGTAGAACAACCTGACCTGGATAAGTAAAGGCTAGAGGATCGAGAAACAAAAACAGAAGTTCCATCAAGCACAATTGATTATGAGTGGGATTTGGACTTGCATTAAAGAAAAGACATAGACATAATATACATATTGGATCCCCAATGATAGATTTGTGTAATGTTAATGTTGAAGATTTCTCCACAACTTCAGCTTGATCCAGCATTCTCTAAAGGAAGAAAGACATTCAACTAAAATACGCCAAAAAACAAGCCAAAGATGGAGAAACACAAAGAGAACAAAAATGATATAAGTGGTGATGGACAACTTCACTGTCCTTGCAGCCACCCCACAAGAGGTGATATTAACTCCAAGAATCTCTTTAAGGGGTCCAAACTGTAAGTGCTATGGTTTTATGCTCCTTTGGTTGTCAAATTTTGTGGTGCCAATACATCAATCTATGTCTTGTGTAGCTCATTGGTATATATGATCAAGACATTGCATCACTTCTCTAAACAAGTTGCTTCAAGTCAAGAACGAAGATTTACTTCAAACCATATCAAGAAATGCAAGTACAAGCTACAACGAAAGAAGTGATCTTTTTCAAAAACTCAAGTTCGTGTATAACTTGAAATGAAGTGTAATTCAAGCTCTAGAAGATCTCAAGTTCAATACTACATCAAGTATAGAGATCCCAAGTTTTAGAATCTTCAAAGGTCAACTATCTTATGAAGATTGAATGTCCATTATTCACATTTAAGGTATGAATGACCTTAGATTGACCTTAGGGTAGGTCATTTTGTATACATAATTCAAATTGAATCTTTTTATACGTGTTTGGACTGTTCTAAGACTAGTCCTGGACCCTGTTCGACTAGTCCTAGCACTGGCTCGACCAGACCAAGAAATTTCAAGACCAGTCCTGAGTTGTTGCAATTTTTTAGAATTTTTTGGTTGAGCTACGACTAGTCCTGGAGTCTTCTCGACTGGTCATGTGAACAATACACGACTCGTCCTATGACCAGTCCTGGTTCTACGACTCAAACTCCAGCAACCATTCCTGGTGCCTCACGACCAGTCATGGGTTGGTCACAACCAGTTGTGGAGGGCTCACGACTAGTCGTGGACACCCTACGACCAGTCATGGAACGGTCTGATCCAATCGCGCTCAAAATTTTAAAATGCAGTTCGTCCTATGACCAGTCGTACTGTCCTCAGGACCAGTCGTAGACGAGTTTCTACAACTATAAATAGACGACGAATTTAAGAGCTTGATAACTCAATTCAAGTAAAATCAAGGCATCACTCTGAGATAAGTTTGTGTTCATTTTAAGCTATATTGTACATATTTAATATTCTCTTTTGTTAGCTTTATTGATTTGATTTTACTTCTATATTCTAATCTGAATGGAAAAGAGGAATTATTGTATTCCTTCTTCTTGGAATCAAAATCAAATATAGCTAGCCTATCTGGTTTAATTTAAAATCAATTAGAACTTAGAACCATTTCAAAGTGAGTATTGGACATTGAACTTCTATATTCGAACTTCTACTCCGATTGGTTCTACCGGGCTGCTACAAAAGGAGAAATCTAGGTATTTTACATTTGTGTAAATCTTTTATTGTATTGGTTTCTTTTGAGATTGAGCCAGAAAAATCCCATTGTGTTGGTTATCTGAGGAGAGCCAGAAAACTCAGAAGTAGGATTTTTTGAATTGTGTAAGCCCATTTGAAAGACACAATTGTGAAGGTTTTAGGTGAACCTGAGAAACCTATTTTCATAGTGAATGTTGATATCCCCTGTGTGAGGATATTAGGAGTGGAGTAGTAAGCTGTGTGGCTGTTGTTTATCAGTTGATGAACACACAGGCGAACCACTATAACTCTTTGTGTTTTGCGGATGTGTGATTTATTTTTCCTATCTTTTATCATTCAAGTTTGTGGGATGTATGTGTGGATGTGAATGTTGTAATATTTACATTTCAAGCATTGTGGGGAGTGTTGTAATAGTTTAGAATTTCATTTATTGCTATTTCCTTTATTTCCTTTCAGTTTGAGTTTTTGATATTCAAATTGTTCTAGTAAGGTTGTCCTGCCATAAACCCTTTGTTTTTATGGTGCAAGGTTGTCCTTAGAACAACATTGGTATCAACCTCTCTGTTCTAGAATTTGAAGTTTTCTTTACATTTCCATATTGTGATTGGTTTAAAGTGCTATCTTTACTTTATTCATTTTAATTCCACTGTTAAAGTTTTAATTTGGCATAATCCTATTTACCCCCCCTCTAGGACATATAGCTAGGCCTTTCCAAATGATATCAAAGCCTAATAGCTCATTTTAATTTATATATTTTTGGATTTAATTCCTGAGCTAATCGATCTAAGCTATTTATAAGATGTCAAATTTTGATAGCTTTTCAGTCACTAGGCCTCCACCATTTGATGGCTCCAATTATGCCTATTAGAAAGCCAGGATGAGGATTTTCCTTAAATCTATGGATGAGAGCGTGTGACAAGCCACAGTGACTGAATGGACCCCTCCTACCATTGAAGTAACTGGTATCGATGGATCTAAATCTATGAAAATCTCACCTTATTTCTCTTGGACCACTCTTCAGAAAAATGAGAGTAGTGCCAATGCAAAAGCACTAAATGCAATCACTTGCGCACTATCACCGGATAAATTCAAAAGAATTATATCCTATGATACTGTAAAGCAAGCTTGAGATATTTTAGAAATGACACATGAGGGAACATCAATTGTCAAGAAATCTAAAGTCCAACTCCTCACAACCAAATTTGAGGAAATACATATGGACGAAAATGAAATGTTCATGGACTTTTATGCAAGATTAAATGACATTGTGAACTCTATGTGGGGTCTTGGTGATAAAATCCCAGAAAGTAAAGTGTGTGCAAAGATACTACGCTCACTTCTTGAACGATTCAATTCTAAGGTAACCGTGATCCAGGAACTTCGTGATACGGATAATATGAGGGTAGAAGAACTAGTTGGGTCTTTACAAACCTATGAATTAAATTTTAAATTCCTAAAGGTAAATCTATTGCCCTTAAATCTTCTAAATGTATTTCTTAAGAATATTTTGATTGTGAAAATTCTGAAGATGATATGACTCTTTTAGCAAAAAAGTTTTACAATATTTTCAAAAGTAAAAAGAGGGTTGATTTTAAAAAATCAAATGATAAGAAAAAATCTAAATCTAAATCTAAAACTTGAAAATCTTTAAAAGATAGTCAATGTTACAACTGCTAAGAATATGAGCATTTAACAAATAAGTGTCCTAAAAAGGACAAACCTAAAAAGAAAGGAATGTTGGCTACTTGGGATGAATCTTCTGGCACTGAAGCCTCTTCTGAATCAGAAGATTCTGAAATTGAGTTGGGCAATGAAGTCAAAGCCCTTATTACTCTAGCCAAGTTTACTTTTTCAGATTATGATGATTCTACTAGTGAAGAAAATCTGAATAGTGATCATGAAAATGAAGAATATCTTCAAGATGCTTACAATGCCCTATACAAGGAAAGTTGTAAAATTGCCGTAAAACTAAAACTTCAAAAAGAAAGGTTTTCAAAACTTAAAGAAAATTTTGATTCACTTGTTTTAGAAAAATCCCATATTTTAGATTGTTTTGAAAATTCAAAATGCGATTTAGATTTCAAAACTTCCCTGATTGAAAATTTAAAATCTGAAAATGAAAAACTAAAACTTGAAGTCTCTTCTCTTTTGAGTTTAAAGGATACATGGAGATATGCCCAAGGCAATCCAAAGTTAGAAAAACTTTTGTCTGGATCAAGAAAATATGGCGACCGATCCAGTTTGGGCCACGATAAAAATATTCCTCCTAAACAAAAGAATACTCCTCCCAAGTTTGTGAAAGGAGAGACTTGAAACTCAAAAGGAAATAGTTCAAATCTAAAGTTTTTTTTTTAAATGATAAAACTTTTCAATCTTTCAAACCTAAAAGTAATCATATCAACTATAAAAATTAGAACCGAAACCCTTTAGCTGAAAAAATAGTTGATTTGCTTAAGGAGCTCATAAAATCTAACTCAGTGGGTCATTCTTACAACAACTACAAACATAAGAAGACCAACTATACTCCTAAACCCAAAACAGTTATAAAATAGATTCCTAAGGTTACTTGTTTGGTTGCCTACATGGATTTCGAAGCTTCAAGCCATTCAAAGTGGTACCTGGACAGTGGATGCTCTGGGCATATGACTGGTGATAAAGGTCTATTCACCGATCTTAAAGATATGACTGATGGTTCAGTCACATTTGGTGATGGTAGCAACTGCATGATTATTAGCTAAGGTACGGTTCAACTTTCTAACCTTCCTTTATTTGAGAATGTTTTGTACATTGAAGGTTTAAAATATAATTTATTAAGCATTATTCAAATTTGTGATAAAAATCATAGTGTTAAATTTTCTAACCAAGGGTGTGAAATATTAAACAAAAATGGTTCAATAATATTAACTGGTCATAGAACTTTTGAAAACTGCTACATCGTAAGTGATTCTAGCTCATCTAATTAACTGTGTTACATGATCCATACCGATGAGACCGAGTTATGGCATAAATGCCTTGGACATGTACACTACCGTAATCTGTATAGATTGAGCAAAAGAAAACTAATAAGAGGTCTATCTAAATTGCCAAAAGTGGCGAATGCCAGATTGGCAAACAAACTAGGAGTGCTCACAAAAAGGTAGACTCTAATACCATATCTAAACCTCTTGAACTTCTCCAATGGATCTTGTAGGACCAACCAGGATGGAGAGTCGAGGTGGCAAAAAATACATATTGGTAATCGTGGATGATTTTTCCAGATTCACTTGGGTAGCCTTCCTCAGGGATAAATCAGAAACCCTTGATGAAGTAAAAAAAGATTATCAAACGGATCCAAACTGAAAAAGGTTCTTAAGTTAATAAAATCTGTAGTGATCATGGATCTGAGTTCAAGAATAGCAGTTTTGAGAAATTCTATAGCAATCAGGGGATATTAAATGAATTCTTTGCACCTAAAACTCGACAAAAATGGAATTGTTGAAAGAAAAAATAGAGTGCTTCAAGAAATGGCTAATGTAATATTAAATAGTATGAAGCTCTTTAAAAATATTTGGGCTAAAGCTGTAAATACTGTATGCTATACTATCAACCGAGTTTATACAAGTCAAATAATAAAATTACTTATGAACTGTGGTTCGATAAGAAGCCTACTATCAAATACTTTCGAGTTTTTGGTAGCAAGTGCTATATTTTACGTGACTGTGAAATCTGGGAAAGTTTGACACTAAAAGTGATGAAGGGATCTTTTTATGATATTCTTTAAATAGTCGCGCATATCGTGTACTGAAGAAAAGGACCGGTGTTATTCAATAATCTATTAATGTGGTCATAAAAGATCACTTGAATACACTTGCCCCAAGTTTAGATAATGATGAAGTTCTTTTAATTGACAAACCATATACTTCATCAAATCAAACTGACTATGAACTGAGGATTGTTAAAGATCATTTAACCACTCAGATTCTTGGAAACCCTCTCACTGGTGTATGCACTCGTAGATAACTAGAAGACATGTAATTACGTATGTTTTACATCCCAGATTAAACCGGTAAACGTAAAAGAAGCTCTTATTGACGAAAACTGGATTGTTGCGATTCAAGAAGAACTTAACCAATTTGTGAGAAATAATGTTTGGTATCTTGTTCCTAGACCTAAAGATAAACATATTATAGGAACTAAGTGGATTTTCAAAAATAAGTCTGATGAACTTGGTAAGATAATTCGCAACAAGGCTAGACTGGTTGTACAAGGGTACACTCAAATTGAAGGCATCGATTATGATGAAACCTTTGCCACAGTAGCTCGTCTTGAATCAATTAGACTATTCATATCCATTGCTTACTTTAGAAAATTTAAAATTTATCAAATGGATGTAAATTGTGCCTTCTTAAATGGTGATCTGCATGAAGAGGTTTATGTTGAACAACCAACGGGCTTTGAAGACCCTAAGAATGTTGATCATGTTTATCGCCTAAAAAAGGCTCTCTATGGTTTGAAACAAGCTCCCAGGGCATGGTACAAAAAATTGACTAAGTTTTTACTAAGTCATAATTTTTTAATGGGAAGTGTTGATAAAACTTTATTTGTTATAAGAAACATAACAATCATATTTTAATAGTGCAGATCTATGTTGATGATATTATTTATGGATCTACCTGTACTAACATGACTGTTGAGTTTACAGATTTAATGAAATCTAAGTTCGAAATGAGCATGGTTGGGGAATTGAATTATTTCCTAGGTTGCAAGTAAAACAACAACTTGATGGTATTTTCATTTCTCAGACCAAATATGCTCTGAACTTGATTAAAAAGTTCGGATTTGAGAACGGTAAGAATTTTGATACTCCTATGAGTACAACTTTAAGACTCTCAAAGGAATCCATAGGTAAAAAAATGGATCCTAAATTATATCGTAGTATGATTGACAGTTTACTTTATTTAACTGCGAGTAGACCTGTATTGCTTTAAGTTGCTAGATATCAGTCTGATCTTAAAGAGTCACATTTAACAGATGTTAAGAGGATTATGCGATATGTTGTAAGTACTACTAAATTGGGTCTCTGGTATCCATATGATACTAGTATTCAACTGGCTAGGTACTCAGATGCTGATTGGGCTGGTAATATTGATGATATGAAATCAACTAGTGGTGGTTGTTTCCATATTAGAAATTATTTAGTTTCTTGGTTTAGCAAGAAACAAAGTTCTATATCACTCTCAACTGCTGAGGCTGAATACATCGCAGCAGGAAATGCATGTACTCAGCTTGTTTGAATGAAATGTATGTTAAGCGATTATGGAATTGCGTAGGAATAAATGATATTATGTTGTGATAATTCCATTGCTATAAACATTTCAAAAAATCCAATCCAGCATTCACGTACCAAGCACATTGACATTATGTATCATTACATTCGTGAATTAGTGGAAGAAAAGCTGATATCTTTGGAATACATTTCTACCGGGACTCAACTTGCTGACATTTTCACTAAACTGCTTGACAAAAGTAGGTTTAATAAATTGAAATTTGATCTTGGTATGTGCATTCTAAATTGATTATTCATGCATATTTGTATCATAATGTATATATATTTGATAATTTATTGATTTAAATTTCAAAGTTTTATGAAAAATGCATGTTTTTAATGATACACGACCAGCCGTGGACATGCTCGACCAGTCCTAGCACAACCGGTCGAGGACAACCCACGACCAGTCGTGTAGCACACTGACCCTTTTAAAATTTGAGAAAAACTTCATCTTCCTCATTTCCTATTTCCTCTCCAACGAGCCGACGCCTGACCGGTCGTACCCACCTTCCTAGATCTTCAAGGTTAGTACGTCTTTTGCATTTTTCTTGTAGATTCTAGTCAATATTACTTCATTTTCACTCTTGGAGTAATTTATTTTGTCATTCATTGTAATTTTAAGGTTTTATCTTGAAAAATCTAATCTATCAAAACCCCACTCGACATCTTGTGTAACTACTTGTTTCTTTGTTTATTCTATTACAAATGGACGCTAGAGGAAAAAAGAAAACTTCCTGTGGTCCATCATCTTCTAGATCAACCCCTATCACTCGGCGCCATCTTCGGTCACCCGAAGATGATCCCTTATATGTGCGGGATTTGCGTATGCGCAATGTCATTGTTGAATGTCCTGTTGATCTCGACCACATTGCTCCTTTTGGTATCCTACCTCTTCTTCAAGCTATACGATGGCTAACATCTTACATTGGGGTGGACCCGCATACCAATCTATTGCTCAGTCTATGTTTGGATGTATTTCTAATTTTTTGACTGAGAATTTATTGTTTAAAATTGCTGCTAGACACTGTGTTTGGCGATCTTCATCCATGATTAGAACATTTCACACTGTGTTTGTTATCACATATTTGAGAAATACTTAGGAGGTTATGTTTTAAACCTTCAATATAAAGCACATTTTCAAAGGGTGCTAGGTTAGGAAGTTGTACAGTACCTTGGCTTGTTATTTTGTAGTGGCTTTCATCATCAAAGGTAACTGAGCCGCCATTAACTTCTTTGATATTCTTGAATATCGCCTTGTCACCTGTCATATGTCTTGAGCTCCACTATCTAGGTACCATTTTAAGTGGCTAATGGCTTTGAAAGCTATGTGGACAACAAGACACTTAATCTTTGGAACCCATTGCATTACGGTTCTAGGTTTAGGAGTGACTCTTGAGTTTCACTGTATTTGAGAGTTAGGATTTCTCCCTTAAACTCCATATACATTTGAGTTAGATTTTAACAGCTCTTTAAGCAGGTCAACAACTTTTTCAGCTAAGGGAGATTTATTATTTCTTTGATTTTTATAGCTGACGGTATTATTGTTTTTAGGAACTTGAAAGGGTTTTGAGTTTTTGAAATCATTATGATTAAAATCTCTTAAAGTCTTACCTTTATAATTCGAGGATTCTCCTCTTATAAAGATAGGAGTAGAATTCTTGGATTTAAAAGAATTACCTTTAATATAACCCAAACCAGATTTGTCACTACATTTTTTAGATGAGGTTAACAATTTTTCTAGTCTTTGGTTACCTTAAGCATATTTCCAAGTATCCTTAGATCTTAAAAGGGAAGAAACTTCAAGTTTTAGTTTCTCATTTTCTGTTTTGAACTTTTCTAGTTCAGAAGATTTAAAACTTAAATCTAATTTTATTTTTTCAAGACAATCTGAAAAATGAGATTTTTCTAAAACTGTGTTTTCAAGTTCTTCTTTTAGTTTAGCATATTTCTCTTTTTTGAATTTTCAATTTGATAACAATTTTACATCTTTCTCTATATAGGGCATTGTAGGCATCTTCAAGATCTCTTCATTTTCATTTTCAGGGTCACTCCTGAGATTTTCATAGTTAGATATATTACAACTATTTGAGGAAGTGACTCTGTCTATAGTCATAAGAGCTTTCACATTATTTGTGTTTGTATTATCTTGTTGTGATTCATCAGACTCAGAAGAACTTTCAGAGTCAGATAATTCATCCCAAGTAATTATCATGCTCTTTCTTTTTGACCTATCCTTTTTAGGACATTTATTAGCCAAATACCCATATTTATGATAGTTGAAACATTGACTATCATTTGTTTTATATTTCCAAGAATTACATTTTCCTTTTCTTTTATCAGTTGATTTTTGAAAATCTGATCTTTTCTTGTTTTTGAAAATTCTATAAAATTTTTTAGTTAACATTGTCATATCATCTTCATTTTCAACATTAAAATTATAACTATTTTCTTTTGAAATAGATTTAGAAGATTTAAAAGGAATAGAATTAGCTTTAGGAGCTCTAAAATTCAACTCATATGTTTGTAAAGAGCCAACTAACTCTTTAACCTTAATAAGATCAGTATCTCTCGATTCCTCAATGGTAGTAACTTTAGAATTGAATCTCTCAGGAAGAGATTATAGTATCTTTGCACAAACCTTGCATTCTGAGATTCCATCTCCTAGACCCCACATAGAATTTACCATGTCATTTAGTTTCATATAGAAGTCCATAAAAGTTTCATTTTCTTCCATATAAATTTTCTCAAACCTAGTAATAAGGATTTGAACTTTTGATTTATTGACTATAGAAGTTCCTTTATGTCTCATTTCGAGAATATCCCATGCTTTCTTAGCTATATCACATGAAATAATTCTTTTGAATTCATCAGGCGATAGAGCGCAAGTTATGACATTTAAGACTTTAACATTAGCACTATTTTCACCTTTTTGAGCTGTAGTCCATAAATAAAATACAGTTTCTCTAATAGATTTAGTTCTATTACTACTTAATACTTCAGTCATAGGAGGTTTTCATTTAATCACAGTGGCTTGCCACACACTTTCATCTAAGGATTAAAAAAAAATTCTCATTCTGGCCTTCCAGTATGAATATTTAGAGCCATCAAAAGGTAGTGGCCTGGTAATAGATAATCTATCGAAATTTGACATAATTAAAACTCTAGATCTTTAAATCAATAAAATTAATTAAAAAAAAGAGCAACAAGGCTCTAATACTGCTTGAAAAGGCGAGCTTAAGAAGTACTAGAGGGGGGGAATAGGACTATGCAAATAATCTAATAAAGTGCTGAATATTAAATAAATTAGAGATCTTAATTGCAATAGTATTGAAACATTGATTCAAAATGATTCGTAGGACAACCTTTACCCAAACAAGTTTAGGCAGGACAACCTTATTTCACGAATTTGATAAGAATCAAAATTCTAAACTGAGCAAGAGTAAATAAAACCATCTATTACAAATATTCACCACTTTTACATAAAAGAAATTACAACCATTCACCACAAAAGTAATAAAAGCATTCATCACAACACCAAGAATTCTAATGGTTTAATGTGTCAACAACTGTTCTCAAACAGCCACACTTACTCTACTCCCAAGATTACTAACCATGTAATCTCATTTTTCACTATGAATAAGGTTTTCACAGGGTCACCTTAAAGCCTGATATAGTTATGATTTTATCAGGCTGTCACAAATAAAGAAACCTCTCACTGAGATTTTTTGGTTATCTCGAAAAAGCTAAAACTGAGATTTTCTGGCTATCTCAGAATAAACCAAATACAAAGTAAAAAAGAATACGTATCTTCACCGTAGAAGAAGATGTAGCCATAGAATGCTTTTCTTGAATAACGAATGTTTAATGTTCAGTCCGATAGAAAATGTTCATGGTTCTATTGATTTTAATTAAGTTTAAACTATATGCTACTTGTATTAATTCCTTTAAATCTTAAGAAGAGTAATTACTCTTTTTAGAATCAGAATGACAGAATTTTGAGATAAAGGAATTAAACAAAAAATTATAAAATAAATTATAAATAGCACTTGACAGCTTGACAATAAATAAAGCTTCTTTCTCTCTTATATAAGAACTTTTATAGGCTTGAATTGTATTTTTGGATTGAGAAAGAGCCTTAATTTATAGGTAAAAAGTTTGTTCCTTTGACTGGTCTAAGGCAATCTTCGACCAGCCCAAGCACCGGATTCAGTTCCACCAAATTTTTAATTTCGAGTGGGATAAGATCTAATAGATCTTCGACTAGTGGAAGGTGGTGTTCGACTGGTCAAAGGTGGTCTTCGACTGGTCGAACAAGCTCTTTGACTGGTTGAGGAAGCTAAATCCGAATTGATTTTTTGTTATTGGACTTTGAGTCGAGGAACTTTCGACTGGTCGAAGGAAGTCCTTTGATTGGTTGAAGAGACCTTTCGACTGGTCAAAGGTGCAACAAAATTTCTATTATACTTCAGTTGGTGCTTGGACTAGTCGAGAAATTCTTAGACTGGTCGAAACAAAACTTAGGCTAGTCGAAACTCAACCAATAATAAGTATAAAAAAAATTCAATTTTAAATATATTTTAAAAGCACCTAAACCTAAGGTCTTTATAGGGTTTATAATACCTGTATGGACTGAATTTCATAGGATTAGAAACTTGAACTTCTCAAAAGAGCTTGATCTTCTACTAGAACTTTTAGTTGATCGAGCTTGGTCTTCCACTTAAGCTTGAGTTTGAACTTGAGCTTGAACTTAAACTTGAGCTTGAACTTGAACTTCAACATGAGCTTTGACTTGAAGATCACATGTTAAGTTGTTTTGACAAGACGAAATTTGACAAATTAGGTGTAAAATGTGCTTTAAATATAATAGCGCGCACTTACACATTGATTTCCTCCTTTTGTGTGAAAACTCCTTTTATTGCACGATCGTGCAATGCCCTTGTGTTGCGTGATTGGGTTCGCACAATGCTTAGTTGGGTCTCCTTGTCTATATAAACCTGTTGTCCTTCAGTTTACTCATTCTGCTTTAACTTTGTCCTCAAACTATATTAGCCTTTTGCGTGACCGCGCAACAGAACCATCTTTCCTAACCACACAAATGATTACTTTTGCGCAACTATGCAACACCCTCTTACTTTGGCAGAAATTCACACAAGTCCCTAGACTCTCCCAAAAATTTACCCAAAATTTTCCTCATTTTTCTTGTCATAATAGTGGAAAGAAAGAGATCCCATACGTCCAAACAAGAACATTGACTCTTGCTCATTAGACTCATAGGAGTCAAGGGGTAGAACCTCAAAATATTCAATCCCCTCAAACTGACGATCTCCCTAGAAAAATGGTTGAAAGTACAGTCAGTCGTCCTTCTCTGTTTAAAGAGCCGAGTCCACCAATAATAAATTTTTCTAAGAGAATATCACGTCTAGCCAGCCTCATTTGCCAGGCTATAATAATGTAGGATATAGAAATACCTCCCTAAGAGGGTCAAGAAACCAAATAGGAGGACTGGTTGAAAGCCACGACAAATCTTTGGATGGACAGCTTCAAACCATCCCATAGACAAGCTACTCCCCCTCCCTCTTTTACGAAGAAGAAGCAGTCAAAGATCAAGGGGCAACAACTCTAAGAAAAGATCAAGGAGATTAATAAGAAATGTCTTCAGAACACTAGAGACAACATAAAGGTAAACTAGGAAATGATAAAATTCAACAACCCCTTTAGGGATGAAATGATTATCATCCTGATGAATCTTCACCTCCACCTTTCAATCCTTTATAGTGAACTCAGAGACATGATGACGCACAATAGGATACTTTACACAGCTTATTGGGCTATGAGAGGACTGTAAATCTTAGAGGGACTTCTGTTAGACAGGGGTTCAAGGGAAAGGACTGAAAAAATCTCTCCCATGAGGTTTTTAATGCTATGTTATATCCCTCACAACCTCTTCCTAACTCATTGCTTCGAGACCAAGTAGCATCACTTTTGTAGCCAAGACTCCTTGTGGGTCACTGAACGTTTCAAACCCGTGCCTTTTTTTGCTCACACAATCACTACAATACTTGGGCTAAAGCAATAATCAACAAGCATTCAGACGTCATAATAAATATCGATCTCCTTAATGCAATCGAAGTCACATTCGATTATTTCAGCAGAGATGTAACTGTATTCAAGGGCTTCCTGAACTACTGGTTCCCTACAACCAACTCCTTCCACCTTCCTATTGGTGAAGTCAGCATCACATTATGAGACTTTTACAGAATAGCCGGTCTTCCCATCATAGGCCATTTCTTTGATGAGTACATGCTCACAAATGAGGAGTTCACTCACTTTTCTCCCACAAATTGTCAGCCGAAAGTCTCAGTGACCACCATAAAACTCTTTAGAGAAATGGTGAAGTTTTCAGATATTAGAAAAGTGCCAAACCTCATCTGGTTGCACACTTTACAAGAGACCTTCATTATGCTCTTGTTCTTTCTTGGTTTGCTCACATCTTCATGTACTTCTTCATTAATTCTTGTTAGACCATATTTCTTTTAATTCCGCAACTTTACTGAGAACCACACCCAAGATCTGAATGGTCTACAATAGAAGATCAAGAGCCTAGTAGAATATAGAATATTTGGCAAGCTAGCCACTTTCTTGGCTTATTGGCTTAGCTTGGTGGACTCCCCAACTCCAAATGGGTGGATGCTATTAGACCTACTCTATTTGTGATCACTAGAGCAATGGTGGTAAGGAAAAAAATAATCCTTGGCCCCTCTAGTTCTCTGTTTTCTTTATTGCGCTTTCAGCGATGTGGTGACTCACTACATAAGTCCTTGGGTTGGAGTGTCTTTTGCTTATGCTCATCACTACTTTGCAAGTCGTGTGGGAGTATACTTTCCATGGACTTACAACGAACCAGAAAAGGAATATGTCAATCTAGATCGTCTTCCTCTCTAGCATTACCAACGGAGAAAAATGATTAAGAAGACCTATGATTGGGTGGTGGACAAAAATAGGAGGACATAATCCATAATTATAAGGCTTGTATCATAGTCCGTATCGTTCTGTAGGCTTCCGCGATCATCCCAGTCGAATTTCGGTGACTCACGACTTATAATCAGCATTTACGTGTGATCCTAAGTTGCATCCTGTATATCTATATTGACTTGACTTGAAACTTGTATTTTAGCAACCGCACTGTCACCGTGGTTCTAGCGCCGTGTCTCGTACACCGATGTGATACCCAAGCCAGAAAATGTGGGCCCACATTCATTTTGAGAAAAACGTTACGCGTGTGAATTTCGAGAGAATCTATATAACCTATCCCATCAATCAATCAATCAAGTCAAGTACACACCATATCACAAGTACAAGCAACCCATCCCCTCTTTCCCCAAGTCATCTCTCTCTCTCTCTCTCTCTCTCCACCCATCCCTTTCTTACAACTCCATCACTCCATCCATCACCCATCACTCCATCTTTTTTCATCCCATCACTTCTTTCTCTCTCTCATTTCTCTCTTCACTCTCAAGCTCACAAGGAGAGCATCCAACGTCCATGCTTCCCAAGCAACCCAAGTGTGGCCCACTTTCCTACCCCAATCTCCCATCTTAGCCGTCTAATCGTCATCATCATCTATCAAGATTGAAGCTAAGGAGCATAGGAGTCCAAGGAGCCAAGGAAGGAGGCCAATAGGTGGGTGATCCATTGTTGATTTTGTTTTAAGGGCCCACTTGTTGTGGGACCCACTTGATGTATGCATTGTATAAGGGAGGGCCCAATAGTGGCGGGGTCCCTCTCCTTCACATTTCTCTCTCTCTCTCTCTTTGTGATGTCTTGTGGCCCACCACGATACAAGATGATCCTAACCGTCCGATCGTGAGGCCCACCTTGCCACCGGTCCGTTTGGATGACCTAGATGATGGGAAACATAAATATCAGCTTGATGCAGCGTGTTGGCTGCTATATTGACGTCGTCAAGTGTGGTGGGCCCCATCATGCGGTATGTTGTATCCCAACCGTTAATTGATGTGGACCCCACCAGCTAACGGCTGATGATTGTGACATCAGTAAGTGTCATGGGCCCCCACCTTGATGCATGCATTCTGTATCTGCACCATCCAGATCAGGACGGTGCAGTGTGGAGCCCACTTAGATGTATGTAAATCTAGACCATCCGTTGGATGGACGTCCAACCATCTGGACGCTGGACAGCTGATATTTAAAAACTAAATAATAAAAAATAATATATGTTATATATATATGCTATATATATCTGGTGGGCCCCACGTGGGACCCACCTATTGAGAGAAGTGGATTGGCTAGTGTATGTTGCACCAGCTATTCGGTTGATGTGAGACGTTAGCAAGTTTCGTGGGACCCACTTTAAGGATATGTGTTTCATCAGCACCATCCATCTAGACGGTGCCATGTACAGCCCCACCATGACGCAGTGTTGTATCTGCACCATTCATGCAATGGCCCACCTTGATGTTTCTGTTTATCAAATCGTCCATCCATTTGTAGAAACCCACTATGATGTATGTTTTATATTCCACACCGTCCATCTAGACTATGTGACCCACTTGATGGATGTGTTCCATCCAAACCGTCCATCCATTTGGCAAGCTCATCTTAAGGCTTGGGACATAAAAAATGAAACAGATCTGATGATCAGGTGGATCACACTGCAAAAAACAGTGCAGAGTGAACGTCCACCATTGAAACCCTTTTTGGGGTCACGGAAGTTTGGATCAATATGAAATTTATTTTTCCTCTTAATCTAGGTCTTTGTGACCTTATGATTAGGTTGGACGGAAAATAAAATGGTGGGCCCTACAAATTTAAACGGTGAAAACCATTATCTACACTGTTATTTGTGGTATGGTCCAAATGATCTTCCATTATGATTCATTTAGGTAATGCTCTAAAAATAACCTCTTAACATAGATGAATGGTGTAGATGGTGAGGCCCATTGGTGTGGCCCATTAATGCGGTCCATTTGATGTATATGAGGCCCATTGGTGCGGCCCATTGATGTGGTCCATTTGATGTATATGAGGCCCATTGGTGCGGCCCATTAATGCGGTCCATTTGATGTATATGAGGCCCATTGGTGCGGCCCATTGATGCGGTCCATTTGATGTATATGAGGCCCATTGGTGCGGCCCATTAATGTGCTCCATTTGATGTATATGAGGCCCATTGGTGCGGCCCATTGATGTGGCCCACTTGACGTTTATGAGGCTCATTGGTGCGGCCTGTTGATGCGGCCAACTTGATGTATATGAGGCCCATATGATGAGGCCCATTGTGATATATTTAAGGCCTATTGTGATATATTTGGGGACCATGAGTGAGGCCCAATGAGATGTATGTTAAGCCTTTGTGTGAGGCCGAATGTGATGTATATGAGGTCCATTGTAATGTGTGATTCCACCATGATGTATGGCAGGCCATGCCTTAAGAGCAATGATGGTTTAACATCTACATTGTAAGGGCAATGATGGTTAAATGTTCGCATTGTAACTCTCCCTAGGGCCCATTGCTAGGCCCATACTTGTTGTGTGTAGGCTGTCTAGGCCCATCTTCATTATGAATAGAGTTCATCACCATATAACATGCTTAGTATAGCTCTATGATTCATGCTCATACGCATCATATGTATGCTTAATATGAGGAGTGACTGATCATAGCATATGCCTTCGGACAGATTGTTTACGGGGCTCCCTAATAGGCGGAGTTGCCCCACACGAGCGCGAAGTATGCGCAGGATTGCTGTATGATTGATAGTGTGATTCATGCACCTCGTATTTGTATGACATGATTACTGTACGCCCTAGTGACATCAGGGCTGTGGCCTCCACGGGCATATTGTGGATGGCAGGATCGGACACCGAAAATACTGTTACTAGCATTGGGGCATTATAGATGTCCCTGGGTGAAAATCTCTAAACCCGATGGTACCAAAGGATGAATCCAACGTCGAGATTGAGTAGATACATGAGCACACGAGGGCCGAATACCAGGAGGCCACGTCTCCCACTGTGTCATGGTCGTTTGAAAAGTGGTGTAGCCCTACATGCTCGAGGGTAGGGGGCATTGTTAGGCTATGTATGACCAGCTCATGAATGAGTCCACTATCGACGTGCCAAATAGGTATTGGCAGACTATTGGCCAGGTGAATAGTGAGGTTTCTTACTCTCACTTGGATTGTGTGCTTGAGAAAGGGGTAGTGTCATTTGGAGTGTACTAAACCCCTGTGGTTGTCCAGAGTGAGAACTATACTGATATTTGATGCTCTAGTGATGAGCTGCATCGATATGTGGATTCAGATGAGGATTGGCATGCTTGAGTTACATCTCGCATCGCATGACCTCGATATGGCAGATAGCATTCATGTTTGCACCACATAGCCTTAGTACGACTGATTGTAATTCATGTACTCATCAACATGATTCTGCATTACTTTGATATTGCATTCTGAGCACGCTCATATTGTGCATACACTTATACTATCCTTTAAGCTTTCTATAAGCTTATGCATGATTGATACGTCCAGGTGACGCTAGGACGCCGCAGCAGCATTGAGATTGGGGTGTGCAGTAGACTTCTGGAGCTTTCAATTCTGTTATTGTATTTCCCTTTATGCGCATTCTACTCAAAGTTTTTGGTGTATGGGTGCCGAGGTTATGATAATGTTGTTAGTTGTTGTTTGTGGATTATGCTTATGGTTATGCTTATTACGAATCAAATTCATGTCAAAAATCCTCCTTGTAGGATCCCAGGATTGGAACCTGGTGTATGGGTGCCAGGAGCCAAGAATGGGGGTACTACGGAGGCTGTCGATGTCGAATTCAGTGATCAAGAATTTTATGAGCCTGATTTTCGAGTTTGGGATATTACAATAATTTTCTTCCAATTCACATTCTCCAAAATCCCTGAGGATGGAGAAGCCATTGACAACTACTCCCTTTCACTTAGCGAATGTAATTTTTTTATCTGTAACAGATCCAGTAGTCTCCCTCTGAGGGAGAGCAGCGAATATTGGAGTGAACCCTACTATCCTAGTAGGTTTGCGCATCAGTTTGGCTATGATCTGACCATACAAAAAGTTTTTGGTGTCATCATTAGGGTGATGAGGAGTTTTGGCATTGGCCCCTATAAGTGAATGCTGATTTGGAAGCAACTTTTGATTGTGCATATGGGGTCCCACTTCATCTTGCTAGGATATAATAACTTAATCCATGCTTCTTACTGTTGGATGCGATGGTGGGTTCACCAGTTCCATATGATCCGTCATTGTCACTAAGTAAATTATTCTTTCTAGATAGCTCAACAAAGACTGAAGAACTATAGACCAGAGTAGGGGATTGGTTATATCGTAAAGAATGATCATGCTCCTGCCCCCAGTCAGGTTTATCTGAAGATTTCTTTAGATAAACCCATTTGCCAAGTCAAGTCCGCCAACACTTTGGAAGGCTGTATCGCTTACAAAGTTCCTTTATAAGAAATAAGAAGATCAAGAGAATAACCTTCCACTACTACGACTCATAGTCCATAGGAGGAGGGTAATGATCCGACTCTACTGGTACAAGCAACCATACTTTACACCCTTAACAGAGAGATACACCCTTAACAGAGAGGCCACCATGGGTATTGAAAGCAGGCCTGAGCCCTTAGTTGCTTCTCCGATGATGAGGTCTGTGAAGCAATGTTTCTTGTCCCCCATGACTCATTCTCAGACATAAGCTCATTCTCCTCTTTTAGAATAGAGTAATTAAGGCATCTCTCCTGTATTTATAGAGATGAGAACACACACAAGTGAAGCTGGCCATTTTAGCAAGGGTAAGCAAGTCATGATCGAAGAATTTGTAGAAGAAGAGTCTTCTAGGGAGAGAGAAGATGAGGAGTTAAAGTACTAGTAATAACTTTACCATAGAAAGAAACTCCTCAAAAGATGGCAGTGTAGAAGAAGGGGAAGTGAATATCGATGAAGATGATATCGTAGTTGAAGCCACTACAGAGGCCCTAAAAGATCCCGCCAAATGTATTTACCCTAGTCGGTGAGGCGAGCACCGTTGTAGAAGAATGACCTCTTGATTATGGGGAATTCAACTATTTGCCATTGGCTAATATCAGTATGGTTTTCAGCACCAACTATTCCTCATTGCCTTGTGATAAATCAACTCTTCCACTGGTCAGTATTCCTCCCATTGATCCCCAAATACTTCCCATGGTCATGGTGGTCTCTTCGTTGAGGGAAGCAGAACTCTTAGTGCCAACGTAAGTGGTAGCGATAGCACTAATTTCTTCAGATAGGCCATTGTTGACTCCTTATAGCATGGAGGTTGATCAAGACATAACAATCCTTCCCATGGCTACTGAAGCGATAGATACTAATGCAGTAAAAAATTAAATGATGAGGTGACGATTGCATCGTCCAATGCTCTTAAGACTACCCACACAACTATCTTTACATTGAAACCTACTGCAGCAACAACTCCGACGACTCTAGATTTAAATACTGTGGCCAGAGAGCCAATCTTCAATGTGGCTCTTGCAACGGTGATTCCTAAGCCATTGAATATTCACATCTTCATTAGGCCCTTAACTTCACTCGCTCCTTCCTTTGCGGCTCTAGCTACAAGTATGACTTCCAAAATTTCTTCTAAGATTATATTATTTTTCTTTTTCTTTTGACTTATGTTATTAGGTGCACCAATTTTAAGTTTCTTTGTAGGCTTCGATTCAATAGCTATGATATCAGATATTTTTTCTTTAAAAAATTCCTCCATACAAGTTCAATCTAATCAAAGATGCCCTCTCGACCATTGATTGCATGTTTCAAGACCCCGAGCAGTGGTCCCTTCTTAGCGATGCTTTGGCAATCTTCGATAATTCATTAAAACTTGCCAAAATTAACATTTCAGGGCTTCATAATTCTTTGGTTCAATTATGTGCTTCTCTCTGGCAACTGGAGTCTACACGTTATATGGTCATTGCTCTGGAGATATTGCATCGCTAGAAAGAATTGTTGATGACAAGATATTTAAGAATTCTACTATTATCTCCAAGTATAAAAGAGAATGCAATTCCCTTCAAGATCAATCAAAGGCTTCTGAACACACTTTGGCTACTATCAACAAGCAAAATGCTAGTTTTGAAGCCCAGAAAAAGGATGAAGAATTGAAGCTAACCAAGATCAGGGAAAACATTGCCTAGAATGTTAGCATAATAGTTTTAAAGGAAAAGATGGTTGCTATCTCTTTAGAACATGAGCTCGTGAGTGCTCCAGATCAAGCTAGACTTATCACTGAAGCCGAGCTCGACAATTCTGTTGCTCAAGTCCAATTTAAACAAGATTCACAAAATTACATGTTAGCTTTGGGCATTTCAGAGTGATTGTAACGCATTGACAATTTTAGGATACATGAAAATTTTATATTGTATACTTCAGAACAATTCTAAATTTCAAATGATATGATCAATTTTGTTCCATTGATATTATATTCTAGCACATAATCATGGACGATTCTTAACTTATGTGAATCATATTTCAATTGTATACTTTTTCATAACTTGAAACATATAATATGATGATAATTTAGTCATCGTTCTAACTTTTGTTTGTCATCATACTTTGTGTTGTATTTTCTTTAGTAGGCAAGACTATTTAGAGTTCAATTAGTAAACTAAGGTGCCAACCACAATTTAGGCTCTTGAGTATTTAGAGTAACCACAGTTTAAGCTCTTAAGTAATTGAAACAATCACAATTTATGCTTTTAATTAAAATTTCATCTTCGACCTCTATAGTTCAAATATATTTTTCTTATGAACTTCTTTGTCTTGAATTTCATACTCAAACTCCTTGATGCCATGTTTCCAGATTCAATCTAATACCCTTACTCTACGCTCTGATACCACTTGTTGGGAAGTAACAAGCTTTAATATCGCTTGTTAGGCATGGAAGCAACCTTAGATATGAATCAAACAAGCAATAGAGAAAGAAAAATCTAAGAAAGCACTAAGAACACCGTGCAAAATCCTTGTGGGAAGAAACCACGACACAAAGCTTTAATATCGCTTGAATTTCATATTCAAACTCTTTGATGCCATGTTTCCAGATTCAATCTAATACCCTAACTCTACGCTCTGATACCACTTGTTGGGAAGTAACAAGCTTTAATATCGCTTGTTAGGCATGGAAGCAACCTTAGATATGAATCAAACAAGCAATAGAGAAAGAAAAATCTAAGAAAACACTAAGAACACCGTGCAAAATCCTTGTGGGAAAAAACCACGACACAAAGCTTTAATATCGCTTGAATTTCATATTCAAACTCCTTGATGCCATGTTTCCAGATTCAATCTAATACCCTTACTCTACGCTCTGATACCACTTGTTGGGAAGTAACAAGCTTTAATATCGCTTGTTAGGCATGGAAGCAACCTTAGATATGAATCAAACAAGCAATAGAGAAAGAAAAATCTAAGAAAACAATAAGAACACCGTGCAAAATCGTTGTGGGAAAAAACCACGACACAAAGCTAGGATCAATCCACTATAATCAAATGAATATAAGAGATGGAATAACTTATAGTAGAAAATCTTGAATCCCCTTCAAAACCCTTTTCTCTCCATGCTTCTCATTCTACTTTGCCCTAATCGTGATTAGGAGATTGCTTATATACTCCCATACAAGATAAGGAAAAAAAAACCCCACGCTTATGCATTTTGTTTGATCAGACTATGGGACCTTCGACAAATCGGATGGAACCGACTCACACATATTCAGTCGAATAGAATATCTGCAAAACATCACAGCGAGTAATTGGGTCAAATATGGAATTTTCGGTCGAACCGGTGGAAGCTTCTGTTGAACTAAAAATTTGTTAAACTTTGTGGTTTTTTGAAAAAATATTTCAAAATTTCGGAATTTTTCTGCCAAAATGATTTTCGAGAATTTCAAATGGAAAAGTGCAGTGTGTGCTTTTGTCCCACATCAGAAATGATAGGAGAAGATTTAGGGTATATATATGGATGTGTGTAGTATTATTACTTGGAGCTTTGAAGATTGAAATGCTCGGGTTACGTGTTCCAGTTCTATGCACTAGAACACACACATGCATACGTGCGCTCGCGCTCGAGCATGGGCGTGGGCGAAGGCGAGGGTGTCGGTGATGCGAGTGGTCTCATAGGAGCCTAGGTGCGATGGATCTGAAATGAGTTAGGGCTTTATAGGCGAGGCAACTGAGAACAGTCGGATCTTTAATCTGAAACGGTCAACCGTTTCTAAAAATGGCTAGTTGGCTTGAAAGCCACAACGGTCCGAAAACGGATAGGCCATGATAATCCAACGGTCAGATCTTCCGATCCGATAACCAGAAACGTTTTTCAAACATTTTGAACCATTGATTGCCACCTAGCAACCGTCCACTCCTTGGTGCCTGTATAAATTGGACCATTCCAGTCCAAGTTTCATCATCTCGAACACAAACCTCTTCCTTTCCATCAGATTCTCTAGATAGCATCTCATTTTAGAATACTGTTAAAACACATCCACTATTTGATTCTGTCAGACGATCTTCTGTGTTGAATTGTTCCTATGTGGACCCAATGTGATTGTTGCACGCCGGATCCAGACAGGCTTGTCTTATCCTAGAAGTAATTCGACTATAACCCATCAGCAATTGATAAGGGGGCGAATCATGCTTTAAGGACAGCATATGTTTTTACATGATTTAGCCTAATGAAATGAAATAATTGAACTTTATTTCATTAAATAAAAATAAAAATTCAGTATATCTAACACATTTTTTCCTATACCACATTTTTTCCAACAAAATTGTGTTCCCTGCTCTACGATTAAAGGCACTCAATCAACGTAGCGAGACTGCATTACCCTGCGGCACTAATCCACGTAAAAGTAGCCAACTTAAAGTTAAAGGGTGAAGTCACGTTCTCGTGCACTGAGACTCGTGTTCTCATGATTGGATTGGAATCACACACAATCTTACCACCTTTTTCTGCCTTTTTATGAGATCTTAAGCAAAACTTTCTTGAGCTGATGTAGTTGTTTGTCTTTTCCATACAAATTATCTAGGATGTTTGCTAAGTACACACGGAAACAAATGTGCAATATGGCACGTGTAAGCTCGAGATTTCCATCAGGTGGGCCGCACTGTTGATTTTAGGCCTACTGGCCTAAGGAACAGGCCAGATAGGCTATACTATAAAATAAATATGGATGTCCAGAAAATTTATTTTAAAACAAATCGATGGCTAGAAAATTTTGTTTTAACTCTGTACCTAATTTGTAGGAAGAAGATTTGATAAATATGTCCCACCTCATGAAAAGCTCCAATGCCACATACATGTTCATATTGGCACATGTGAGGACAAGGCTCTACACGCCTGTGTTTAATCAAACCTCCACAATCTTAGAATCGGACCGTTAGGTGGATTATAGTCTCATATTCTACCAACCAAAGGTAAATATTTTCAAGAGAAAAACTTTAATACCATGCCGTATTGTGATGTTCTATACCCACGCTTGTAGAAATTGTACATTTGGCACATCTGAAACTCAATCTAAGCTGCCCAGAGAGTGGGCACCACTTTATATTGATCGTAAGCATAAAATTGAATTAAAATGATCTCCCAACTAGCTGATTGGTTGACCAATAATGGATGGTTAAAATGGATAATAATCAAGGGTCCTCAATCAAAGAACAAAAATCGATAGCTCAGAGATAAATATACGTCCAATTTATTTGATTCCCGTATTTTGACCTTTAAATTAGTTAAATATGTCCCTTATATACAGATCCCAAGTGCGTTTGAACCGTCACAATACTCTTTTTTTTTTTTCTTTCTTGTGTGTTCTTCGTTGAAAGCTGACGGTGGATGAAATTTTAATTTCAGTTGCCACAAGAGAAAGTTATGCTCTGTTGCACGCCATTACTTGTGGACAGCTGGAATGCATGTGCAATATCAAATCCGTACATCAGTAGGCCAACCGTCTAGAATCCCTGGATCATCCTAGTCCACTCATCAGTTGGGGCACCCTCTGTTTACAAAACACTTGGGCGGCTCATGGGCCATGTCATCAATGTGCTGTGCTTGAGCCAGAAAAGAAAATTTTTAAATATACATGTGGCAGAGCGAGCATTGTCTCTTCTCAAAGTAGCCCTTGAATCTATAAAAGGAAAGATGAATCTCTAAATAGATAAATATATTAATTATAAGATATTTCATGTGCTTATATAAGAAAATGAAGCTCTAGATTTCTAATTAGAGAAGGAATAGACTGTTATTTTTTGAAAATAGAAAAAAATTAATAAAACCAGTAAAAAAGTTTTTCGGTAAACAACGCTTAAACAACTGAACAATGACTCTAAATCAAAATGGAACTCCTAAAACCCTAAAATAGATAAAAGGAGCTTACTTGAATTAGAAAATTTTAACTTAAAACACTAATTTGAATGAATTTGATGAAGTTGTTTAAGAGCTAACAAACCTTATATAATTCACCAAGGCATGGAGCTGCTTTGATAGATTTCCAACAATATATTATATACACGGGATGAATAATCGGTCACCAAGACATTGTTGTTGAAATCAAAAGCGTGTTGATGTTGCTTTTGCCTACTCGGATCCCCTCCGGTCAGAATTTGTGTGATCCTTGCCCTCCATTGAGTCATCTTTTACCCGCCCTATATTGGCCTAGCTCAAATCCCCATCTCCCGACTGTCATAACCATAATTTATTTTTGACTTGGCAATCCGTACCAACTTGTTTAGATTTTTCTGACCTACAATAATTGGGGTTAAAGTGGTCCTGCTCACCCACGTCAAAGGTGTTGGGAGCGCAGCGAAGACTTGCATTGGCGAGCTGGATTAGTTTTGAGTGAGTATAAGTAAATTCGAGCAAATTGGAGTCGTTAATTGTTCAATAGTAAACAATGCATATTTATCCTCAGTTTTGATTTATTTTTCCATGTGTTTTAATGATAAATTGGGCTAATTAGATGTATTTTTGATTCGTAGGAGAATTTAAAAGTCTAAGAAGAATCTGAGCTAAAACGGTGATTTAAAGCCCGTAAAGAAGAAGCAAATGAAAAATTGGATAAGTAGGGAAATTAAATATCAAATGAGCAAAAGTACCTGAGAAGGAATATTGAAGATCAAGTGCAATCAAAGTGAAGAAAAACAACAATTTCTGATCCATCGATCAAAGTCTTCGATCGATCGAGAGACCTTCGATAGATGTTGATCGATTGGGAGATGAATTGAGGAAATTCATATTATGTACTAAATTCTCTAGACTATTTTTGACATTTTGATTGATCCAAAGTGTGGCTTTGATTGATTGATAAAATACCTAAAATTCAGAATTGATTAATTACTAGATAGTTTTGGACGAGTTTGATTCAATTGAGAATGGAATTTTGATCAATTGATGGGACTTTGATTGGACTCGATCGATTGAAGGCATTTATCGATGGTGTGCGTAAGTACGAAAGTTCACGAAATTCTTAAGTCGGTGGGATTTTTCCTATTTAAGGAGGCTTCTAGGACATGAATTATCATCATACAAGGGTTTGAAGAGAGAGAAAGCTAGGGCGGAGCTTCTTCAGCGAGTTTCTTCTTCCTCAATCTTCAATTCTAGTTTGTATTTCAATTTTTCTTTTTTATTATTATTATTATTACTTTTTTTTTAAAAAGATGTTAGCTATGCTTAGCTAATCTCTTAGTTAAGTCCAAGGGGTGAAAGCTCTAGTTAATTTACAACGTCTAGTTTATTTGATTCAATACATTGGTTTGAATAAGGAATTTTTAATTGAATTGGTTTGAATTGTTATTAAATTGTGTGATCCTTAAATCCATTTTAGACTCCAGATATAGTGGATGTTTAGAATTCTCTACAATCAATTAGCTAATTTTTTGAAAAGCGCTAATATGTAAAATCCCTTTACATATTGTTAATTATGGGTACGATAGATGCTTGGAATTTCTTACGATCAATTACTTTGTTCTTCATGTGAGAATCATTCAATTAAAGTTCATGTCTTGTTGGTGAATTATATTTGAATTAACTATTTTATCTTCTGATTGTAAGATATCATTATTCGATTCTAATTGAGTTATTGAAGTTGAATAAGTGAATTAGTGTTGTTGATCGATTAGATGTGAATCCCTGGACCCTTAGTTTTTTGTTTTATAAATTTATCTATGCTATTCCAATTTGCCCTAATGGGAAAACTTGAGATTTTCACTCACTTTCTAGTTCTAGTGGTGTTGTAAAGTAAATCAATTCCTTTGGGATCAATCTTAGATTCATTGAATTTATACTACTTCATAGCCCTACACTTGGGGTTGTCGAACTAGTTTTTGGTGTTATTGTTGGAGACTACGTTGAGAACACTTTAGGATAGGTTTAGCATATGGTTTTGTTTTAATAGCTCCTTATTTTTAGGGTTAATTTCTATTTAGTTTATTACTAACCTTGTTTGTTTATTTTGTTCTAGGGTTTATTTCAGAATTTCTATTTTTAGTGTAATTCTATTTTTATTTAATTCATAGTTATTAACATCGTTTGTTTGTGTAGGAGTTGATCGGGTCGTGTCTTCTTTTCCAGTAAAGTCGTTCCCTTATTCTCTGCTATTGCTTTTCATATAATTGATTTTCTATAGGATTTTATTTTTAGGGTTAGGTTATAAATTAGGATTTTTTGTGTGTGTTAATGCCCAAGTGGACACATAACCACACACTTCATCTTCTAAGTGAAGGAGGATTTGTTGAATGAATGTCATATCTGAGAGCTTGTGGATCAACTAGAAACATGACTGAGAATGAATCAAATTTCGATGTGAATATGGTGCATAATGTGTCGTCGGTTTGGACATTGCATGATTATGTACAACCTACAAGAGCAACCACACCCTCCTGCATGGGTTTTCCTTTAAAAGTATGTAACATTGAATTCAAACCAAGGGTTATCCAGCTGTTTCCTAAATTCCATGGACTTGATTATGAAAGTCCATACTTGCACCTTAAAGAGTTCAATGATATTGTCTCAACTTTACATTATAACAATGCTCTTGAATACGTAATTAGACTAAAATCATTTCCCTTCTCATTGAATGAGAGAGCCAAGTCATGGTTGCACCCCTTAAGTCTAATCTATCGAGATATGGCCTGAGATGATCAGGGAAATTTTGAAAAAGTTTTTTTTTTTTTTTCGATTCATAAAACTAATACGCTGAGACAGAATATCATGAACTTCTTCCAAAAGGAGGACGAAACATTCTTCTAGTATTAGGAATGGTTTAAAGAGCTCTTACTTACCCACATCATGGCTACGAAACATGTCGAGTCATTAGCTTCTTTTACGATGGACTGAGTTTTAATATGTATCAATTTGTAGAGATGATGTGCAATGGCGAGTTCATGAGTAAAGATCCTGATGAGGCTTGGGATTACTTTGATCTTCTAGCTGAGAATGGCCAATCATGGGATATATCCAACAAAGATAGTAATACCAAGCTCGTGCTCAAGGACAAATGATGAATTTACGTCGTTAAGGAAGAGGATGATATTAATGCAAAGATAGCGGGTCTCACTCGGAAGGTTGATACTATGAAATCAAGGAAAGTAAATGTGGCTAAACCCAGTGAAGTTGTTGAGAGTGCATGTGGAATATGTGAGAGTAATGCACATCTAACTAATAATTATCCTATGATTCTTGTGTTCTAAGAGGTGTTTTAAGCTCTAGCTAATGTTATGAATTCTTATCAATGCCCCTTTAGTGCCACAAATTCAAACACCTATACTCCTCAGTGGGGGAACCATCCCAATTTTAGTTGGAGAAAAGAACCTATTGCGAATATGGGTAATAATTTCCAAGGGCATTCTACTAGTAGCCCATATATTCCCCAACCAAAGAAGACCATTAAGGATACATTATAAGCATTTATTCATGGTCAAACACAGATCAATCAGTCTATCATGTAGACCTTGTAAGAGCTTAAAACTTTCATTGAAAGAATTGAATCTCGCCTTAATGTTAGGGAGAAAGAGACTTTCCCTACCCAATTGCAATTGAATCCCAAAGGCCAATACAAGGTGGATGATTCTAATTCTCCCAATCCACATGTCGAGCATGTTAAGTCCATCACCAATCTTAAAAGTGGAAAAGTGATCGACAAAGTACTTCCGAAGAAGGTTTAAAAATCTTAAGAATCTGAAAAATCTAAGGGTGATGATAAGCCTAGCGATGCTCAACCTAAAAAAGAAGTTGAACTCAGTCATTAAGTTGTAGCCTGATTTCCCAATCAATTGCACTCATCCAAATGTCTGGTTAACAATCAAGACATTTTAGAGGTTTTCAAACAAGTGAAGATCAACATACCGTTATTGGCTGCCATAAAAAAAATTCCCTTATACGCCAAATTTATGAAGGATCTTTGTATGATAAAGAAAAAGCTGAACGTACAAAAGAATACCTTTTTATGGAACACGTTAGTGTTCTAATTAAATAAAACACTCTCCTAAAATATAAAGATCTGGGTAACCCTACTATCTCTTACATTTAGGGAACTTTCAGATAGAACAAGTATTATTAGACTTAGGGGTCAGTGTCAATCTCATACCTTATTCGGTATGTGAGAAAATAGGACTTTGTGAATTAAAACCCACCAACACAACCTTACAATTGGCTGAGCGGTCAGTGAGAATATCAAGAGGGGTAGTAGAAGATGTGTTGGTACACCTTGATAAATTCTACTTCCTAATAGATTTTATTATTTTGGACACAAAACTGGCTATGAAAGTTAACACTCAATTTCCTATCATCCTTGGTTATCCATTCCTGTCAACTTTAAATGTTGTGATCAATTATAATAGGAATGCAGTCATGAAATTGTCATTGGGCAATATGATGCTAACTTAAATGTATTTAATATGTGTAAACAACAAGGAGATGATGATGACATCCACGAATTGATATGATTGAATCCATTGAGGAAGATGAGTTCCTTTCAAACATTTGCTCTGATTTGTTAGAAGTTTGTCTAGCTCACTTTGTTGATTCTAATGATCAAATGATTTATGAGATAGTGAATGCCTTAAGGGATTCTAAGCTTTTATAGTCAAGTGTGGATGTATTATCTGTTAAGGCATCAAAAGTTGACTTTGAAATTTATGATGAACAAGTAATTGAGAATATGGTGCCCGATCATATTGAAAGGAGAATGTCGATGAAAGAAAAGTGGCTAATCACTTATTTTACCCTAAATCGTCTGATTCTATGGAGATAGAGCTTATAATAGACATGTTCCCTAATGAACATTTATCTAAACTCCCTCACAGGAAAAAAGTTACTCTTTGATTTTAATGCTGATTGTTGAGAATTTAAGTTATTAGGGCATGAATTTGTTGGATACTAGTTAACACCAACATAATGGCCGTCGGACGCTCAACTCAAAGGAGCTCAGTTCATCGAAAATACATATTTTCTTCATTAGATTAGTTAGAGGCCGAGATATCTTAGAGAATCCCTTGATGAAGCGTCGATCGTATCCTGCTAACCCAAGGAAACTTATGATTTCAGTGACGGTGTCACGCTCCAAACCCGGAAATCGGATTCATAGAAATCCCGATTGCCGAATCTGGTGCCGACAGCCTCCGTAGTACCCCATTCTCGGATCCTAGCGTTCACACGCCAGATTCCGATCCTGGGATCCTACAAGGAGGATTCTTTTTTTTTAACTCACAATATACATTTATCTCGTAATAAGCATAACCACAAGTATACCCAAATCATAAAGGCAACATCATCATCACATATCCACTAATATAATCATTTGAATACAATGCTGAAAGAGAAATACATATATCGAAATCAAAGCTCCAGAATACAACTGCACGCTCCAAGCTCAACGCTGCTGCAACCTAAAAACACCTGCACGCATCTATCGTGCATAAGCTTATAGAAAGCTTAGAGGGTGGTGTAAGTGTGTTCACAAGGTAAGTGCCAAGTATTCGATACAATGCCATTATCATACAAACTGGAAGTACTGGTAATCCATAAACCGTACAATATCGGAATAAGCAAAGATACTAGCAAGATCATGAATTATCTGAGTAAACAGAAATACTCACAAGATCATAGATCATACGATAACAGAGTAAGCGGAAATATGAACAAGTCCATGAGCCAATCGATATATACGCAATATATAACAGCTACGCAAACGAGGAGTCATAAAGCGCCAAATATCAAATGTAGAGGATGCAATACAATATACATTTCTGATGAGTAACACAAATAGCATCAGTCGTACCTAGACCATATAACCATATAAATGCAATTGGGTATATAATTTCTTATGTGTTCACAAATACGTCAGCCATATCTAAACCATATAAATGTAGAAACATAGTAACCCAAGATGTCGTACGCCGCGGATGTAATGCAATATGCGGTGCGGATGGAATGACCATACTGGAGTGTGAAGTCGGGATGGTAGTACGTAGTATCGCAGGCTATGGGGTCCATCACAAGAGACTTCTATCCAAACCAGTCCCATACCTAAATTTGGATAGTCAAACTCAATGTGGTAGACTCCTGATCTCAGGTTAGTCGCGCGCCCCAACCGAAATCCTGGCCATTGCGAAGGCACACGTATCAACTAGTTGCTTACCACCAACCCGAGTAGATAGTGAATGAATGAATGCATGAATGAGTGTGCAACTCCTGCTCACTAAATCCACATATCAGTACGGTTCATCTCTGGGATCATCACCGGGGTTTAGTACACTCCAAATGGCACTGCCGCTCTCCCAGCCGCACAGTCCAAGTGAGCACAAGAAACCTCACTATCCGCCTTGCCAATAGTCTGCCAATACCTATCCGGCACGTCGATAGCGGACCCATTCACGAGCTGGTCAAACTCAGCCTAGTATTGCCCCCTACCCTCGGGCGAGTAAGGCCACACCCCCTCCCAACCGACCACGACACAGTGGGAGACGCGGCCTCCTGGTATTTGGCACTCGGGCGCTCATGTATCCACTCGGTCTCGACGTTGGGGCGTCTCCTGGCCTCGGAGGTTTAGGGATTTTCACCCAGGGACATCTATAGCGCCCGTATGCTAGAACCAAACATTTCCGGTGTCCCATCTGACCATCCACGATATGTCTGTGGAGGCTACGGCCCTGATGTCACTAGGGCACATAATGCAAGATGCATGAGTCATACAATCCAGTCATACATCAATCGTACGCATACCATGCACTCATGTGAGATAACCTCCGCTTATCAGGGAGTCTCATAACAACCTGCCCAATGACATATGCAATGGTCAACCACATCTCATAACAAGCATGCAGATGATGCGTATGGGCATGTATGATGATGCTATGCTGTCGCATACTCATAATCGGTGTCAACAACCGGCATCGACAATCGACCTCGACCATGTGGACATTTAACCAACATTGCCCCCAAGGAATGGCCCACATAGAGCCAAACACATAATGGGCCCACGGCCTCACACAAAGGCCTGATATTCAACACAGTGGGCCTTACTCAAGGGCCACATATACACAACAGACGGGCCCTGATCATGGGCCTCAAATACATAACGTGTGGGCCCTACACATGGGTCTCGAATACATCAAATGGGCCATGCATCCTAGGCCATGAATGCATCACAATGGGCCTTCCTAATGGGCCTAACATACATCATAATGAGCTCCATAGCCTGGGCTTCAAATGCACCCCAATGAGCCTCATCGCATAGGCCTCATGTACATCATATTAGGCCTTAAACACGAGCAAAATACACATCATAACAGGCCTCAAATACGAGCCGCATATACATTACATTGGGCCTCAAACACGGGCAGAATATACACCACAATCGGAATCCACAATCGGCCACGATGATTGACCTCGATCGGTAATAGGTCAATCGGGTGCGACAATCATAACCCACAATCGGCCACGATAATCAGCCTCGATTGATAATCAGTTAATCGACCATGACAATCATAATCAGTAATCGGCCACGATAATCGTCCTCGATCGATAATCGGTCAATCGGCCATGACAATCATAATCGGTAATCGGCCATGATAATCGGCCTCGATCGGTAATCAGTCAACGACAATTAGGATTGACAATTGGCCTAAGGAAAGGTCACAATGTGGGCATCCAACCATCATTGCCCATCAATGTGGACATTCAACCAACATTTCTCCCAAGGAGTGGCCCACATAGGGTTAAATATATAGTGGGACCATGGCCTCACACGAAGGCCTAATACACATCGCAATGAACCTCATACAAGGGCTACATACACATCACTATGGGCCGCATCACATGGACCTCGAATACATCACAATGGGCCACATCACCTGGGCCTATATACATCGAATGGGTCATGTCCCATGGGCCCCGAATACATTAAATGGGCCACAACCCATGGGCTTCGAACACACAATAGGTGGGCCTTACACATGGGCATAATACAATTAAGTGGGCTTCATACCTGGGCCTCCAATATATCTCAATGGGTCTCAACCCATGAGCCCCAAATATAGCACAATGGGCCTCAACCCATGGGCCCCGAGTACGTCATATTCGGCCTCTCAAATGCAACATGTGGGCCGCACTACTTGGGCCGCACCATTCGTCCATTTGTAGAGATCATTTTAAAGCATTATCTAAACAATGAACCAGATCAAAAGATCATCTGGACCATACCATAAATAACAGTGTTGATAATGATTTCCGCTGTTAAAATTTAGAGGGCCCACCATAGCATCTATTTCCCATCCAGACTGTTCATAAGGTCATAAAGATTTGAACAGTGAGGAAAGCAGATATCATGTTGGTTCAAAACTTCTGTAACCCAAAAGAAGTTTCAATGGTATGCATTCAATTTCACTGTTTGACAGTGTGGTCCACTTGATATTAGATATATCTTATTTTACTTATTTGTTTATTTTATTTTATTTTATTTTATTTTATTTTAAAGCCCGGGGACGAGCTCGCCAGATGGATGGACAGCTTGGATGAGAACAACTATCAAAGTGGGGGTGCTAACTGTCCAACAGATCGATGGTCAGATTTTATTATTATTATTTTTTTCCAAGTGAATGGACGGTTTAGATGGAGCACATCCATCATGGTGAAGCCACTGACCGTTCAACAAAAGGACGACCAGATTGTTGCCAACTGGATGGACGGTTGGGATACAACTCATACATCAGGGTGGGAATCCACATACACGGCCCACCAAAGCTCGTCAAATGGATAGACGGCTAGTATACAATGCCAATGTCCAGGAGGGTGGGTCTCACGTGGGAGTGGCCCACCAAAGCGTTAGTTATTATAATATCATATAATATTGTACATCATACACTTAATATAATATATTATATTATAAAATATGATATCATAGCATTTAAAGTACCCAGCCAATGCATTCAGCAGGTGGGTCCCACATGGGCCCACCACGTACATATATTCAAGGTAATATATAATATATATTACATACATACTTATACATATATATATATATATATATATATATATATATATATATATATATATATATACATATATCATGAGATCCTCCACCGTCCAACGTCCAAGAGATGGACGGACGGCCTGGATTAGAACCACTGTATCAAGGGCCCACCGTCCTCGGCAGATGGAAGGTGGCTATAGTAAATCAAGGTGGACCCCACGTACAACTACTGTAGCTCACTAGCTGGTTCACACCGGTCAACCTCATCCAGATGTATGGACGGTTGAATACAACACATACACCAGTGGGTCCCACATGGGGCCCACCATAACGCCTAATTTCCATTCAATCTGCTAATAGGGTCGCGTATACCCGGATACTGAGGAAAAAAAACAAATTTCACATCGACCCAGAACTTTTGTAATGCCAAAGGGTTCAATGGCAGCCATTCAATCCAATGTTCGTTATGACGTGGGCCACCTGAGTTCCTCCAACGGTTGATTTTGGGAGGGAGGCCCACTGCCCTAAGGGGCCCACCAATGCACGGTGTGGATGCTAGACACACATCACGGTGGGGCCACGTATGGGACCCCTTACTGCCCGCCCGACCACGGTGATGCCAACAGCAGCATCAGCAGCAGGCGCTGCTACATATTGTGATGTGATCTCTTCTTTTTTTTTTTTTATAAAATTCTACAGTTTTTTTTTTTCATATATTGGGCCCACATCTGAAAAATCTAATCCGTCCATTGAATTCTACGGCCCCTGATCGACTAAATGAAACCAATATATAACGTGCTTTTGGCGAATAGAAGAATCAAGGTGGGTTTTTACGGTAACACCACTATTTCCTATGGTATGGCCCGGCCGAGAATTGGATTGATTTCAAATTTTGGATCAACGCCTAAAATGATCTGGGGAAAAGAATGGACGGCTTGGATTAAATCCATACATCAAGGTAGAGCCTACATAAGCAGCCCACTAAAAATTTTGAATCAAACTGACATTTCTGTTTTCCTTCCCAGCGTCAAGGGAGGTTGGGCATTAAACGGTCTGGAATACCTCCAGCGAGGTAGGGCCCCACACGGCATTGTGTACATTACGTTAGGGTGGGTCCACACGTGTGGGACCCACCAGCTTCGGATAATGCAGATATTTGTGTACTCCCTCTAATTAGGCCCGCCTAAACGGACCGCCGGGTGGGCCTACTGAGTGAACGGCATAGGTGTGATACATATCACATGGTGGGCCATAAATCAGGGAAAAGAGAGAGAGAAAGAGAAGCACCCACCTCTAAATCTCTTCTTCCTTCTTCCGCCAATGCATGATAGAGCCCCAAAGAAACAATTTCAATGGTGGAGATGATCATTGGATGGTGGAGATGGGAGATAGGGAGGTGGGCCACACTAGCTCTCTCATGGGAGCCATGGACGTGGGTTGCTCCATGGAGGGATTGCTTGGAATGGAGAGAAGTGAAAGAGAGAAATGATGTAAGGGAGTGATGGGAGAGAGGGATGGTGAGGTAATGGGAATTAATGAGTTTGACTTATGGGGAAAAGGGAAGGTAAGGTGGTATGGTAGGGT
This sequence comes from Magnolia sinica, assembly GCF_029962835.1. Classification (NCBI taxonomy): domain Eukaryota; kingdom Viridiplantae; phylum Streptophyta; class Magnoliopsida; order Magnoliales; family Magnoliaceae; genus Magnolia; species Magnolia sinica. The sequence continues at coordinate 53,836,571 of NC_080589.1, read as the reverse complement.
GATGTCACCCCTAGGGTGACATCATAGTAATTAATGTTTCTAGGGAAGTACAACAATAGGGATAGGTGGGTCCCACAATCAAGCGATCAACGGCCTAGATAATGCACGGGCCGGATCTTATAATCTGAGCATCGTATTGACGCACAAGACGCATCGTCGGAACCACGGCGACGGCACGGTCAAAATGACATAGGTCTCATTTTGAGTCGGCTCGGGTTTATAGGATGTGACTCAAGAGCATGCGCCAATGCTATCTACTCGTCCCGGGTCACCGAAACTCGACTAGAGGGAACCGTAGAAGTTTATGGAATGGTACAGGCTAGGTTACGGGTCTTACAGACGGTCTCGGGTCTGACCCATTGTAGTACAGCTTCGACCTTACCTGGATCGACCGCTATGCCTTGATGATTCACCACATGCCCTAGGAATTTGACTTCTTCCTTTTAGAATTCATATTTTGAGAGTTTGGCGAACAACTGATTCTTTTTCAGTACGTTCAGAATTGTCCGCAGGTGGTTTCATGTTCATCCTTCGAGAGTAGATTAAGATGTTGTCGATGAAGACTATCACAAAATGATCCAGGTACGGCTTGAAGACACGATTCATAAGGTCCATGAAAACGGATGGCGCGTTTGTGAGGCTGAATGACATTACTCAGAATTCATAGTGGCCATACCTTGTTCTGAATGCAGTCTTATGTATATCCTCTTCTTTAATTCTGGGTTGATGGTAACTTGACCTCAAATCGATCTTTGAAAAGAATTGAGCTCCTTTAAGTTGGTCGAATAGATCGTCGGACCGTGCATTTCAATATAATGGGCATCGGACACCGGTTGAGAAATAGATGGCGAGTTCATAAATAGTCAATGCCACTACATGCCACTGTTGATGCTTGATCGGAAGGTATGGGCCACTTGATCAACAAATCTGTCCCATTTTTAGACCCTTATCCTAACTAGGTGTGTTAAACGCAATGAATAGATCAAATCGTATAACTATAAATAGTAAAGTGGACTTCACACAAAAGAACTCAATTCATGTATTGTCACAGCAAGTTATGTCTCTCGTGCATAAGGTTTAATAGTGAGTGTTGGTTGCTACTTGGACACACTGAAGGACCTATTTGACTAACCAAGTTGCCTCATATTTAACCCCGTGTCCTAACATAGGGATACAAAGGTGGTGAATAGAGTGGATCTTCCGGAAGTCAATCACAAATGGACATTGTCTATTTCGAAACAACCATCCCATATAGCATTCGTCTGCATGTCGTGATAGCGGCGACAAAACTGGGTTAAACAAGGATTTTCACTCCACATTCCTATAACTTGTGGCCCATCTAGGATTTATATTTGTCCTACAACTGAGTAGGTAGCATAACACGACCCTGAAACACTGATGAATGAAGTGGATTCCTCAAGGAAACATCAGAGTGGACCCCACCCTGTGTAGCATGTGCACACAACCAGGGTAGACTCGCAACACACCGAAACAAGAAAACGGTCAACACTACCTTGACCCGATGGGATTCAAACATGGCTCTTCTGCGTTCGCAACCGAACAGACGATAGTCCACAGGGATGACGGTGGGCCACCATCTCGCCTGATCTGGAGAATCTGAGCTGTTCATCAACCAGATCTCTCAATTCTGACTGATGACAGTTAATCGGTGATGACCCATGTAAACAGTGGCGAAAACAAACTGTCCGCAGGAAAATCTACAGACTATGTAACACTATAGTACCATGACCCATCCATCGCACCCCCATACAATCTAGACAGTTCAGGGTCATCCTTAGGGATTTTCGACCACATCCATGGAGTTTGTTTGGAGAACATCTCGCTAAGGGGTGCTGGCCGGTACGTCGTCATGCTACCAACCCGTCTCGCTGTGAAAGAAGCAACATAAACACCACGTTGTGCGTAAGAGCTACGCACAGAAGGTGCAAGAACCTCACCCGCTGCTATATATACATCCACCTCACCATGTAGAAGAATAGTGAAGGAGAAAGAAAGAGAAAAGGGAGAAAGGGAGAGAGAAACTAGTTGCGGGCTGGGATTGACGTCCGTCTAAACAAGGGATTAATGGCTAGTGCTGTCCAACGATAGAAAGAAAGAAAAGAAAGAAGGAAAGGAAGAAAGAAGAAGAAAGGAAAGAGAGAGGGAAAGAGAGAGAGAGAGAGAGAGAGAGAGAGAGAGAGAGAGAGAGAGGAAGAACGAGTGAGGAAAGAAGAGAAGCCAACGTTCCGCTAAGCCGTTCACTAACTTCTGGATCGTTGCTCAAGCTCAACCAGGTTTAAAATCTAATCCTCTTCATTCCCTTGTGAACTCTCCTTTTCCCACAACTATAGAAGTGGTGGATCTTAAGGTAGAACAATTACCCTAAGCTTAGATAAAATCTAGTAACATTCCTAACCATCTCAAATCCATGGATTAGGATAAAGGAAAAACAAGTTTAACCTTAAGATCTTCATAGGCAGACAACCAAAGTATTAAAAGGTCAGGGCTTCATCCTTTAAGCTTACATGAATTTAAGATGATATATTTATTTTGCTTTTCATGCCTTCTTGATATTTTATCGCGCCTATTACGTACCTTTCTCTTATTTGAATTTGTGTATTTTTATCCTACCCTTTTTGTTCATTTATCTGTTCTCAAATTATCATTACATTCCCTCTGTTTCCATTTTAAATTGTTGTCATCAACTATTGGCCCTTTTGAGATTTTTTCACGATATTCGCTCGTAAGAGGCTTTCTTGAATTTATGTGAGGCTACTGATACAGGCCTTGCTCTTGCCTTTAATCGTCTTGAGTTAGCCTTAACTACTCTCCTCAGTTCGAGATGACCTTCATCACTCGCTTCTTATTCGAGTTGGTTATTGTCACTCGTCTCTTTATACCTTAAGGGCTAGGCAGGTGTCTTAATATTCTTAACTGACCATGGGTAAAGGAATTCTCTCTTGATGTAAGTACTATGTGGGAATCCCTCCTTTAGCGATCAATTAAATATCGTGGACGTAATGCATTTTCAGTAGTAACCCTAGGGCGAGACGTAATTCCATGTTCTCAGGTGAGAGTGCAACAACCGATGTGTGTAAATCATTCTATATACATGACACGTTAGTTTGGGGAACTAGATGTCACTTAGTCACTCCTTTTCCGGTTTTGGGGGTTAGATGTTGCTTGATCACTCCAACTCGATTTTTCTTGGGGAACCGGATGTCGCTTAGTCGCTCCTTTTTAGTTTTTGGGGGTTGGTTGTCAATTTAGTCTCTCCAATCCAAGTTGCGAGATTCATCTGGTCACGTGTAGTGCTTGTTTTGAGACAACTACGTAAAACCATGTTAAACGTGGGACACGCTGACGAATATCCGTAGTATAGGATGCGGGTCGAGTCGGATAAATTTAATTATATTCCACATTATGACGATTGCTAAGAGTGATACACCGCATAAGCTTTCTAGGCATGCATCTCATATAGATTGTTGTGCATTAATACCTCTTGTAGTATGAAATACTTGACGTATCAGAACCTTTACTGTGTTTTATGAATCTCTTGAATTACTGTTAATCTTAAAGGATAACCATCGCTATGAGTAGGGCATTGACCCTCTCCCAACCATACAAATTATATAGGTGACGTACCGATTAAAGACCTGGTGAACATTCTTCCTAAGGAAGATTACGTTGAAAGAATAAGAAGACGAATTGTGATTTAGTTTTATACTTCCGCTACAAACTTGACAAATGTAATAAGCTTCCAATAAGATGGCATTTGACTATTCTTTTACTCTGATGAAATATAATCAATATAGTTGATCTTATTCTTATGAATGTTACCTTTATGAATGTATCTGGATGTGATCCAAATGGAAAAAAAAATAGGGGCGATTGTTAAAGGCATCCAGGTTTATACATTATTAACACCCAGTTTTCTCAGGCATGAGTATAAACTCTGGCCATGAAATCTCGGGCTATTACAAGTTGACACCAATTGGTGGTGGAATTTATGCCAAAGGAATGTTAATGCACTTATATTTCACCTATTTTTCAATCATGTGGGGCCATGTGTTGGTAATTCGGTTGAGCCCTTTGAAGCTGAAGACCGAAGACAGAAAAAGACATGAAGCATCAAGGAGTGAAGAATAGGTAACTCATATGGTGCCTTGGTGACTCTAATCTTAGACTTAAAACAACCTTAACCTTTAGATGATCGTTCCTAAATAGGTAAACTTTTATTTGATCATCCATTAGCCATAAGATCCTTATTAGAACATGATTAGATTGGCTAAAGAAGTGTAAAGTTGTTGTAAATCAAATAGCCCAAAACTGCAGTTGTCGAGTGTATTTAGATCCTATCGACAGCCCGTCAATGGTATTTGATAGAATCGAATGCCAACTCGATACCATCGAAGAAACAATCCAACAACCAAACTGTTATTTCTAGATTTTCTCAATGGACTCAAAGGGCGGTTCAATCCTATCGAAGGACTTTCAATCTTATTGAATGCTCTTTTAATCCTATCAACAGAGCCACTAAGTAATCATTGGAAATTAATTTATATAAAATGGGCAATTGATTCTTAGGCAAAATGATAGTTTTTTTTTTGTATCATTAGAGCTTAGGTGATTCCCCACTCTTAACCTCACTCTTAAGCCTCTAAACCTATAAGAATCAAGTAATCTGCCTTGAGATTACCACTCTAATAACGATTCCAACCTCCATTATAAAGATGCACTTAATCTCTACCATTTTCTAAATATTAGACACTAAGCCTATTTTGTGTGTGTGTGTGTGTGTGTGTGTGTGTGTGTGTAAAATCCAGAATATCCATTTAGGTGAATCCCCTTTAGAAACCAACTATTCATAAGTTGTAGGATATTCTAGCATCCTCCCATCACCTTGGTAACCCTAGTGGTACATCACATGCAAGGTATTTTTTTCATGTAGTTAAACCATTGACATCGACGAATATAGGAGGAATTGAGAAGTTGATTCAAGCATGGGAGAACATTAAAAAAGCATCTCAAGAAGGTGCTATAAGAGGGGCTCAATCCGATAGGTAAGATTATTATTTATTAAAGTCTATTTTACACTCATTCTTTATGTAGGATTGAGTGTAGAGTTTAGACCCAAACTCGAATAGGTTCTTGTGTAAGATAAAATTCACTGGACACAGGTGCGTACATGTTAGTCTCCATGGGAAACTCTGACAGTAGTATATGTTGGGCCTTGGATTAGGACTGCATTCACCGAACATGAATGTGTACATGTTAATATCCATGGGGACCCTCCGATGGGAGTGTAAATAGGGTCTTAGATTAGGTCCGCTGGTGGTTGTTGGTTAATCGATAGAAAATGACAGTCTCCACATGAGCCACCGACAAAGGGTTAAAATGTGTTCCTTCAAAACAGAACTGTACATTTGTCTAGGTCATTGTATAAGGCTATAAAGGTGAACTTGATTTAAAACCTTCAATGGTGAAATTCTGATACACTCGAGGAGAGTGTGCGTCGGGAGTGAAGTAGGCTAGTAGCCGAATAACTATATATTGTGTTTATGATTGTGATTTGAGCATTTTTTTTTATATTCATGCTTATGAGTTTAATTGGTTGAATTACATGAATTCATTATTACATATATGCTAGGTGTTTTATAGTTAGCACATCCCATATACAAGATCACTATGTTGCTTTTATAAACTACTTATTTAATTGTTGCACATTTTGTAGTCTATATGATTGGATCCACTTTGGCTTGGAAGCCTAAGTGTTATTTACGTTCTTAGTTTAAATTGGTAAATTGCTTTCAGTAGTCAAGAATTTATAAGTGATCCTATTCCCCCCCCCAGGTCTTATCCATAATTCTAAGCTCTATCAAATTTCCACACATGCCGTGGTAGACAATCCACTGAATTTTAAGTAGTCCATGCCTCTAGGTTGATCTCCGCTCCTAATATGATGTAGATTACCTTTTCAGAGTAGATTAGGTTGTTTAGATTATTTTGATAGTTGTCTTTAGTTTTTGTTTATGTGTTTTCTACCGACTTTGAGAATTCTAATGCTTACGTATTCATAGTTTCAGGTATTCTCTACCCTCTACGTGTTATAATTCAGCTGCTCTCATGTTAATTTCATTGCATGACATTTTTACATTGAGGACACTATATCATTTAGGTTGGGGGTGGAGTTTCCTATGGAAAGTTCTTTGATTTGATGACATTTTTGCTATTTTGGGCTGAAATTTTTGAGAAAAATAATTTAGAAGATTGAGTTCTATGTATTTATATGATTTTAAAGTAATATAAATATAAGAATGACAAGGAACTTGGTTATGTAAATTCGAAAGTTTAGATATTTATATATTTTTTGAAATTAAAAAATTGAGTTCTTTTCAATAATTTCCTGATGGAATTTGGTAAACATTGTTGAATAATTTCGCAATTCACATCTAACTTACAATGTTAAAGTTTAGTTCAATATTGTATGTGTTAACCGGATGTTTGCACATAGTGTAAAGGAACCAAGCCTGATGAACCTTGACTATTCTGAAAAGAAAAAAAAAGAAAAAAAGAAAAATAATACATATAAAAAAAAGGGCTACCTATTGTTTGAAAATAAGTCAAAGAATGGAATCTGAAATAGAAAGTTGTCCATGAAAAGAAGAATGAATGAAATATGGACATTAAAAAAGAAGGAAAAGAAGTTTGAATAGTTTGAAAGTTGTCAATGTGAAAAAAATTGGAATGAATAGTTAGTGAAGGTTTCGACTCGGTGCTTGGTTGATCTAATGACTTTAGGTAGTTGTTTAAATTACCATTATATTAGAGAATTGATTCTCTAGTTGGTGTAAAGTTGGATTTCACTGAGCACTTGTTGCGCAACACACCAACAATGCAAGTGAATTGAGATCCAATTGCCGGTTTCACCCACAAACGATAAACAAGAAGAAATATAATTTACAAGTAGAATCAAAGCATACCAACAAACCACAAGATAGAATATATATGGAAAAACCCTAACAAGGGTAAAAAACCACGGGTGCAAACTTCCACTATGAAGAAAAACGAGATTACAAGCAATATACTAACCTTCTCAATGCTCCCATGCATAAAGATAGCCCTTTTCTCTTTGGATGTATATAAAAAATCTTTTGCATACACCTTAGAATCCCCTAGAATAGCCTTAGGAACCCCTATTTGTAGTTTAGGCAACTTCCCCTCTGTACTCTTGCAAAACCGCCTCAAATTTACGCAGTCAGTGTAAAATCCGCATAACCCTCGACTAGTCGAGCAGGCTCCTCGACTAGTTGAGCGGAACCTCAACTGGTCGAGCAAGCACCTCGACTGGTTGAGTGGACCCTCAATTGGTCGAGCAGGCTCCTCGATTGGTCGAGCCTTAAAAAACCTGCGCGCTGGACTTTGAGTCGAGCAAACCCTCGACTAGTCGAGCAGGGCCCTTCGACTGATCGAGCAGCTCACTCGACTGGCCAAGCAACACGGTCAAGCTATTGGTGTGCTGGCTCCATACCTCAACAATCTCCCACTTAGAGACACATCATCATAATCCTTCGTCTTATACATTCAGAGTGCACCACCTCCTCATCTTCAAGCCTGAAGACCAATCAAAGCTGAATAGAGCTTCAGCATCTCCCATGTGATCGCCTTGGTTAGCATATCCATAGGATTCTCACTTGTATGGATCTTCTCTAGAGCAATCGATTCATCTTCTAATAATGAACATATAAAGTGATATCTTATGTCAATATGCTTGGTCCTTGAATGAAAGGCTGAATTCTTAGCCAAGTGTATTGCCTCTGACTGTCAATGTATAGCTTGCAATCTGCTTACTTCTTTCCCAACTCTTCCATGAAAACTTTCATCCATGCTATCTCATTGCAAGCTTCAGTAGCTGCAACATATTCTGCTTCCGTTATACTGATAGATACTATCTTCTGTAATTGAGAGACCCAACTGATTGCAGCACTACCCAGAGTAAAGACATACCCTATAGTGCTTCTTCTGCTGTCGATATCTCCTACCAAATCTGAATCTATGTAGCCTTGTAGCTTGATTTTCGATCCTCTATAACACAGTCCTACATCCACAGTACCTACCAGATATCTAAGGATTCCCTTTACAACTTCTCAATGTTCCTTCCTGTGGTTATTTATGAACCTGCTAACAATTTCCACTGCTTGAACAATATCTGGCCTCGTACTCATCATAGCATACATAGGACTCCCAATAGCTGACGCGTATGAGACTTTAGCTATATAGTCCCGTTCCTCCTACGTCTTTACACCTTGCTCCTTAGAAAGCTTGAAGTAGTTGGCTAATGGAGCACTAACCAGCTTAGCACCTCCCATACTGAATCGATCAAGTACCTTAGCTATGTACTCTTCTTGTGACAAAAATAGTTTCTTATTTTTCCTTTCACGCTTTATCCTCATGCCTAGAATTTGTTTTGCAGCTCCTAAATCCTTCATGGTAAATTTTCTAGACAGTTGTCTTTTGAGATCTGAGATGTCCTTCATGCTTGCCCGGCCACAAGCATATCATCAACATATAGAAGAAGGATGATGTATGACGTATCAAACTTCTTCAAATAGCAACAATGGTCTGCATGACATCTCTTAAAACCGTTTCCCGACATGAAACTGTCTAACTTCTTGTACCACTACCTCGGAGCTTGGTTCAGGCCATATATACTCTTCTTCAGTCTACATACCTTGTTCTCCTTTCCTAGTGCCACATCTCCTGTCGGCTGATGCATGTATATCTCTTCTTCAAGGTCCTCATGAAGAAAGGTTGTCTTAACATCTAGTTGCTCTAGATGTAAGTCCTCTGTAGCCACTATACTCAAGACCATACGTGTCACGCTCCAAACTCGAAAACTGGGCTCACAAAATTCTTGATCACCGAATCTTGTACTAACAACCTCTGTAGTACCCCATTATCGGCTCCCAGCGCATTTATGCCAGATTTCGATCCTGAGATCCTACAAGGAGAATTTTTCAATGTACATTTATTTTATAAGAAGCATAACCACAAGTTTACTCAAATCACAAAGGCAACATCATCATCACATATCCACTAATATAAATAGTTGAATACAGTGCTAAAAGGGAAATATACATATGTCAAAAATTAAAGCTCCAGAAGACCGCTACATGCTCCAAGCTCAACGCAACTGCAACCTAATGCCACTTACACACATATATCGTGCATAAGCTTATAGAAAACTTTAGGGTGGTGTAAGTGTGTTCACAAGGCAAGTACCAAGTATGCAATATCAAAGCAATGCAGAAACATGCTGGTAAGTCTATAAATGTCATCAGCCTTATCCAGGCTATGCGATGCAAAAACATAATAAGCCAATATCATATACTAAGGAAGCAATTTAGATCAACTAAGCAATGTGGAGACATAGTAAACCAAATATCACATACTGAGGATGTAATGTAGATCAGCTATGTAATGTAGAAACATAGTAAGCCAAATATCATATACTAAGGATGCAATGCAATATGTAAATCCTGACGAGTCCACGAATACTGTCAGCCGTATCTAAACCATATAAATATAGAAACATAGCAACCTAAAATACCATATACCGCGGATGTAATGCAATATACTGTGTGAATGAAATGATCAAGCTAGAGTGTGAAGCTGGGATGATAGCACGTAGTATCGTAGGTTATGGGGTCCATCACAATGTGCTTCTATCCAAACTAATCCCATACCTAAATATAGATAGCCAAATTCAATGTGGTAGACTCCTGATCTCAGGTTGGTCGCGCGCCCCAACCAAAATCCTAGCCACTACAAAGGTACACATAATAATTGGTTACGCACCACCAGCCTGAGTGGATAGTGAATGAATGAATGAATGGGTATGCAACTCCTACTCAATAAGTCCACATATCAGTACTATACATCTCTGGGATCATCACCGGGGTCTAGTATACTATACACACGATCGCCGCACACTGGACACGCAACCATTCAAGTGGAAGAGAACTCACATCAGCTTGGCCAGTAGTCAGCCAATATCTACCTGACACATCGATAGCGGACCCATTTACGAGCTGGTCAAACTCAGCCTAGTTATGCCCCCTACCCTAAGGCAGGTAAGGCCACACCCCATTCCAATTGACCACGACACAGTGGGAGATGTGACCTATTGGTATTTGGCACTCGGGCGCTCATGTATCCACTTGGTCTAGATGTTGGAGCGTCTCCTGGCCACGAAGGTATAGGGACTTTCTCCCATGGACATCAATGACACCCTATGTAGAAAGATTTTTGGTGTCCCATTTGGCCATCCATGATGTGCCTGTGGAGGCTACGACCCTGATATTACTAGGGCGTACAGTAGTCATATTCCAAAATGTGAGATGCATGAGTCACACAGTCCAATCATGCATCAATCCTACACATACCGTGCTCTCATGTGGGATGACTCTACCTATCAGGGAGTCCCATAAACAACATGCCTTGTGGCATATGCAATAGTTATCCACATCTCATAACAAACATGCAGATGATGCGTATGGGCATGTATCATGATGTTATGCTGTCACATACTCATAATCGGTATCGATAATCGGTATCAACATTCAGCTTAGATAATTGACCTCAATAATCAACCTAACAAAGGGCCTAAGGGAAGGTCACAATGTGAACATTTAACTATCATTGCTCATCAATGTGGACATTTAACGAACATTGCTCCCTAGGAGTGGCTTTCATAGGGCCAAACATATAGTGGGCCCATGGCCACACATAAGGGCCCAACATATATTATAATGGGCCTCACTCAAAGGCCACATATACACCACATCGGGCCTCACCATATGGGCCTCATATACATTACATTGGGCCTGATATCTGGGCCTCAAATACATCACAACGACCCGCATCACATGGGCCTTACGCATCGCAATGGGCCGCATCTCATGGGCCTCGTGTACATCAAGTGGGCCGCAACAATGGGCCTCATATGCATCGAGATGGGCCACAACAATGGGCCTCATATACATCAAGAAGGGCTGCATTATATGGGTCACACATAACATCATATTGGGCCCTATTCAAAGGCCACATATACATCACCTTGGGCCTCAAATAGGGGCCCATGAGCTAGGCACAATGGATGGATAGTGTATGTAACACATATATAAAAGTGGGCCCTAAACAACCACAATGGGCCTCGCGTAAAGGCCTGAATTAAGAGGAACAAATATCACATTGATCCGGAACTTCTGTGATCCTTAAAGGATGCAATGGTGGACGTTCAACCCACCACTGATTTGCAGCGTGGTCCACCTGAAAAACGGTCTGGATATAACATCATATACATCGAGGTGGGTCCCACCAGATGGACGAACGACGTGGATATATATACATCGTGCTGGACCCACCGAACCTGCTGACGTAAAAATACAACAGTAATAGCTACTGGCCGTCCAGTGTAAGGTGGACGGCCAGGATTAACAGATACATCGTGGTGGTGTCCCATGTTCACCTGGACAGTGGAGACCGTGCAGTGTGGGTGCCACTGTACAAGGGACAGACGATTTAGATATAACACATACATCGTATGGGACCCACATGGCCCACTGACATCATCAACAACTATATAGCTGGTGTGTGGGGTCCACGTAGATGGACGATTTGGATATAATACATGCCTCATGTGGGGCTCACATAAGTTGCTGACGTCAGTACATCAGCTATATAGTTTGTGTGTGGAGTGCATATAGATGGACAGCTTGGATGAAACCCATACAACTGCTGGTTCCCACGGAACTAGCTGACATCATAAAGTAGCTATATAGCTGGGTGTCACCGTACACCAGCCAATCTCTCTCACCGTCCATGGATTGGAAGGTGAGGATACAACACATCACTTAGTGGGTCCCACGTGCTGGAGGCAGCACGTCATCCAGGTGGGCCCCACCTCCAGTGACCACATGTGTCACCAAGGTGGGCCATGCACGGATGGATGGAGTGGATTAAAACCCATGTGGATGGACGGTTTTGATATAACATATATCACATGATCAGGCCAGCAGAACTTGCTGACGTCAATCCAATCCAATCCAGTTGCTGGGCTACTAGCAAGTGGATGGACGATTCAATATAACACATACCTCATGATGGACGGCATGGGTGAATAGATATATCTTGGTGCGTCCCATCATCGCCGTCTAGATATGGATGGTGTAAATATACAACGCATGTCTGGTGGGCCCCACTTGATATTAAAATCTGTTTGATTTTAGAGGGTGGATGGTGTGAATCAAAACAATGCATCAGTGGAATGCACCATCCCTGATGGACTGTGTAGATAAAACACTGACATCACGATGAGGTCCACCATCAGATGGACGGGGTAGGTATAACTCATACCACAAGATGGGACCCACAGAATCTACTGGCATTAATCCATCAGCTATATTGCTGCTGGACGGTTGGATGCAACACACGCTACATGATGGGGCCCACATAACTTGCCGGCGACATTACAATAGCTATTTAGCTGCTTAAAGTACATCAGCCAATCCACTTCCACCACATGGTGGGTCCCACATGTGGCCTGAAGCTGATATTTGTGGTTTTCCTTCATCCATGCCAGATTAGATGGATAGCTAGAATGAGCCCCAGCCAGGCAACGAGGTGGGCCCCATGGTGGATTTATGGATACAAAATACACACATCATGTGGGGTCCACAACACAGTGAAAGAGAGAGAGATAAAGAGAAAAAGAGAGAGAGAGAAAGAGATCGGCATTGTAAGGCCCGTATCCTAGTCCATACTATTCCGTCGACTTTCGCGATCCTTCCTGTTCGAAGTCTGGCAATTCGCGACCTATAATTGATGTTTGCACGTGACCCTAAGTCATATCCTGTAGATTTGAGTCGGCTTAATCCGAGACTTATACCATTGCGACCGTACCGTCGCCGCGGTTCCAACGCTGCATCTTGCATGCCGATCCGATACCCTGGCAAGGAGATATGGGTCGGCGTTTATTTTGAAGAAAACATCACGTGTTTGCAATCCCAAGAGAATCTTTACAACATGTCTCATCAATCAATCATCTCATGTCAAGTACGCACACCCACACTTTCTTTCTCCACAAGTCAAGCAACCACCAAGTCAACTCTCTCTCACCCTCTCTCTTACACACCCATACATGTCAAGTACATCACTCACCTCACCCATCACTCACCTCACATCCATCACTCCTTACAACTCTCTCTCTCTCCCTTATTTCTCAACACAAATTCCAAGCTAGCAAGAGAAGTGCATGTCCATGCATTCCAAGAGAGAAAAGTGACTTGGGTGGCCCACCTTCCCATCCCAAAAACCTTTATCCTAGCTATTCATTTCTCATCTTCCACCATCAAAGTGAGACACAAGGAGATCGACTTTCCAACAGACCAAGAAGATCAAACGATGGATGCTCATTAGGCTAGATTTTTCATGTTTTGATGATGGGCCAAGTAAGGCCTACCGATTGATAGTATGGATCTCACTTTGGACCCTAGGTGTGGCCGATGGCCCACCTTGATCCTCATGATCATTCCATAATGGGGCCATTTTCCATGGACCTCATCATGATGTTTATTTTCCATGCATAAAAAGAGGTCATCTAGACCGTCCATTTTGGGTGGAGAAGGAACCTCCACCATTGATTTTTGATTTAGTGGGCCCACATGTATTGGGACCCACTTGATGTATGATTGAATGCAAGGGAGGGCTCATAGTGGCGGAGCCCTCCATCACACGTGTCCCGTCTCTCTCTCTCTCTCTCTCTCTCTCTCTCTTTTTCCCTTATCTTTATGATGATGTAGTTGTGTGGCCCACTTGGATGGACCCCACTTTGATGTATGTATTTCCCATGCCATCCAACCCTTCCTTTTGGTTGTCCATATTCATAGGTGGGGCCCACCTCAAATGTATGTATCATGCCCAAACCGTCCAGCGTCCAGGGATGCTGGACGTGAACTGGGAAAACACAAAATGAAGTTGATCCGACTTAGCTTGATCCATAAAACGAGGTGGGGAAAGGATGGATGGCATAGCTTGATTCATAAGCTTTTGGATGGGCCACTTGTGTAGGCCCCACATTGACGTATGGATTCAATCCAAGCCGTCCATCCTTTTCCCCACCTCGTTTTAGGCGTTGAGCCGAAAAATGAAGTTGATCCGACTAAGTGGTGGGTCATACCTTAGCAAACAGTGATGTTCACTGTTTAAATTCACTTAAATTTTTCTACACGCTGAAAGATGCCCAATATTGGACTTAATGGATTTATTATGGACTGTAAAAACTAGTGGACAAGGTGGATTCTTCCGATGCGGGCCCCACGCATGAAAAACTCAGAAAAATTAGATTTTAAAAAAAATAATAATAATACATATGCAGCAGACGTTGCTACTGCCAGAGGCACGCAGGCAATGCCTGCGGCGTTCAGCAGGGGGATAGCAAGGACCCACGGTCCCAGCCATGGCCCCCACCATGATGGGTGTTTGTCATCCAAACCGTTCATTTGGTGGGCCCCTTCTTGAAGTGGGCCCCCTCAAAAAATTAGCCCGATCTGGATCTCAGATGGCCCACATCACAGGAAATAGTGGGGATGTAACGTTTACCATTGAAACTCCTTGGAGTCCAGGAGTTTTGGATCATTACGAAATTTGTTTTTCCTATTCATCCAGGTTCGTGCGACCTTATCAATGGATTGGATGGAAAACAAATGTTATGGTGGGCCCCACGTGAGACCCACAAGGATGTATGTGTTTTATTCACACCATCCATGCGGATGGTGGAAACCACCAAGTTGTATGTGTTGTATACATGCTGTCCACCCATTCTCTATAGAGATGGTGGGTCCCACCGCTGTTGACTTCAGCAAGGTTTGTGGGACCTATGTATGATGCATACCACACCGTCCATATCACTGGACGGTGGGACCCACCATGATGCATGTGTTGCATCCAAGCCATCCAACCACTTGAAAGCTCATTTTAAAGCTTGAGTTTAAAAATGAGACAGATCTAGAGAAAACGGTGGGTTTGAACCTCCACCATTAAAACCCCTTTCAGGTCAGTGTGACCTCATGATCAGATTGGATGGGAAATAAATGCTATTATGGGCCTTGGGAATTTTAATGGCGAAAATCATCATCACCACCTATATTTCGGTGTAGCCCATTTGATATGCATATGGCCCATATGATTAGGCCCATTTTGATGTATTATAAGGCCCATGGGTTATGGCCCATTGCAATGTACATAAGGCCCATTAGTGCGGCCCATTGATGTGGCCCACTTGATGAATATAAGGCCCATGTGATATGGCCCATTTTATGTATTTAAGGCCCACTAGGATATACCCAAGGTCCATTGCAATGTGTGATTCCTCCATGATTTATGTAATGGCGGGCCGTGCCTGGAGAACAATGATGGTTTGATGTCCACATTGTAAGTATAATGTTGGTTAAATGTCCGCATTACGACTCTCCCTAGGGCCCATTGATAGGCCCATACTTGTTACGTGTAGGTCGTCTAGGCCCATTTTCGTTGCGAGGATAGTTCATCACTTTATAACATGCTTAGTATAATTTCATGCCTCATGCCATACGCATCATATGTATGCTTAATATGAGGAATGTTTGATCATAGCATAAACCGTTAGGCTGAGTCATTTACGGGACTCCTTTTGAGATGGAGTGCCCCACATGAGCGTGTGGTATGCACCGGATTGCTGCATGACTGACAGTGTGACTCATGCATTTCGTATTGTGTGCCGTGATCACTGCATGCCCTAGCGACATTAGGGTCGTGGCCTCCATAGGCACATCGTGGATGGTCGTAACAGATATCGAAAATATTGGCTCTAGCATTGTGGGCAGTTAGGATGTCCTTGGGTGAAAATTTCAGAATCTTTTTGGTACTAGGAGATGCTTCAACATCTAGACAGAGTGGATACATAAGCGCCCGAGTGCCGAATACTCATAGGCCGCGTCTCCCACTATGTCGTGATCGGTTGGAAGGGGGTGTGGCCTTATCCGCCCGAGTGAGGGGGCTATAAGCTAGGCTGAGTTTGACTAGCTCACAAATGAGTCGGTTATCGACGAGCCGGGTAGGTATTGGCAGACTACTGGTCAGGCGGATAGTGTGGTCTCTTCCACTTGCTTAGCTGTGCAGCTAGGGAGGAGGCAGTCAGTGTGAAGTGTATTAGACCCCGGTGATATTCAGAGAGGAACTGTACTAATATGTGTACTTGATGAGTACTAGCATGCATGTTTTGTATCTCGCATATGACATTTGGTTACATAGGACTCGCATTACATGACCTTGGTATGGCCGATAACATTCATGCCTTGCATCATATAACTTTGGTACAGCTGATAGCATTCATGGACTTACCGCATATTTTCGCATTACTCTGATATTGTACACTTGGCGATTGCCTTGCGCACACACTTACACCACCGTCTAAGCTTTTGTAAGCTTATGCACGACCGTTGTGTGCAGGTGGCATTGGATCGCAGCAGCGCTGAGGCAGGAGTGCACACTAGATTATTTTTGGAGTTTTTGATCACCCTGTATTTCCCTTTCCGCATTGTACTTAAGTTTTTGATATAGTGGATATGTGGTGATGTTGTTTTGTGACTTGGTTATGCTTGTGGTTATGCTTCATTATAAAAAAAATCATACTGAAAATCCTCCTTGTAGGATCCCAGGATTGGAATTTAGTATGTGAGTGCCGGAATCTGAGAATGGGGCACTACAAAGGCTGATGACGCCGGATTCAGCGAACTAGAATTTTGTGAGCCCGTTTTCCGAGTTTGGGGCGTGACAGAAGTTGGTATCAGAGCATAACTTAGGAATACTTGAGATCACATCACATATTTTCTATGAACTTAAAATGAATAGGTTCCGAGTCTGAATAACTTAGCAATTTTTCGACATAGACCCTTAACGTTTATGCCTTCGAGAAATCTCAAGGCTGATAGGCCCTTGTTCCTTCCTTTAGGACGTGATGCCTAGAAGAGCGACCCGAACGAATCCCGCTCCACCACCTGTCACTCCCGCTCTACAACCTGCGACTCCCGCTCCACCACCAGATATTCCTACTTTCCACCCTGAGGATGCCACTCCTCTACCCGAGACAGGTGTGGATCCGACCGTGCATGTGAGTACCGCCCAACTTCAGCAGATGCTGTAGGCGATGACCGCTATTATTCAGGGGCAGAGTAGGCTTCCCACTGTTACACCAGCCAAGGCTGAGTAGGAGCGTGCGTGTGCCCTTCTTAAGGACTTCCGACAGCACGATCCTCCACGTTTTCGGGGTGAGGCAGACCCTACTGTAGCAGAGATATAGTGCTCTAAAGTGGAGAAGATATTCGACACCATGAGACGTACGACCTAGTAGCGAGTTTCATTAGCTGTATTCCTTCTCCAGGGTGAGGCTCATCATTGGTGGCCATCTGTAGTCTGATCGGTAGCAACCAATTTTGAGTGGACCTGGGAGGACTTTGTAGACTAGTTTAACAGGAAGTTCTTTCCCGTGCATATACAACAGCAATGCGCACTAGAGTTTGAGACTCTCGTCCAAGGAGACATGACGGTGTCCCAATATGAGGCACGTTTCGTCGCGCTATCGAGATTCACGATATACCTGATTGATGATGAGGGGCGGAAGGCCTGCCGTTTTGAGAACGGTTTGTGTCCTTCCCTCGGGAGTCAAGTGATCGGACACATGCTTTCGACGTTTGAGCAGATCGTGGAGAGGGTCCAGATCTATGAGTCAGATTGGGTTAGTTTGCAGAGAGCCCGTGACCAAAGGAGAGATCAGAAGAGGAAGGCGCCCTCTGGTAGTTCCCACCAGTAGCATCGTTCACAGCAGCAACGCACGACCCGCCCAGCATTTCGAGCACCAGTAGTGACTCCAACACCACCTTTGGGACCGTTTACAGGTACTTACTTTGGGTGTGGTATGATAGGACATCATATGCATGAGTGTCCCCATTCATGACAGCAGCCGAGGACACCACATCACCCTCCATGACAGCCACCATAGTAGCAGCAGCGACCATAGCACCAGCCTCCAGGGCCTCCCCCACAATAGCAGAAGCAGCAAATCAGGCTGCCACAGCGGTAGTAGCATTAGTAGAGACCTCAGAGGGGACCTACACCTCCCCAGCAGGCCCAAGACAGATTTTATGCCACCCAGCAGGACCCTCAGTCTTCAGGAGAGGTCGTCGAGGGTACTCTCATTATTTCTACATGTATTCACGTGTATTGTTTGATTCTAGTGCATCGCATTCATTTGTGGCCGATGATTTCTGCCGATCGACCGGTTTGCCAATGGAGTCTGCCTGTGAGGGTTTGTCAGTATCGATACCCTTAGGGAAGACTGCAATGTTGCGCCAATTTTGGGCATCTTGCCCCGTTTTAATTGGTGATATCTTCTTACATGCCGACCTATTCGTATTACCGATGTCCAAGTTTGATGTCATCCTAGGCATGGATTGGCTCGGTAAGTACCACACTATATTGGACTGCTCTGCGAGGACAGTCACGTTCTGTATACCCGGCGTGCCAGAGTTCCAGTTTGTTGCCGAGCCCAGAGGAAAGTAGCTCTCCTGCCTATTGTTGAGTGCCATTGAGGAGCCAGCTTCTTTGAGTATCGACCAGCTACCGGTCATTTGTGATTTTCCCGATTTGTTCTAGGAGATTCCGGGGTTACCACCTCGTTGGCACACCGAGTTCCAGATAGATCTCGTGCCCGGTACCGTGCCTATTTCAAAGGCCCCGTATTGTTTAGCACCGTTGGAGTTATGGGAACTGCAGAAGCAGTTGGATGAGTTGCGTGAGCTAGGCTTTATCCGTCCGAGTAGTTCACCGTGGGGAGCGTCGGTACTCTTCGTGAAGAAGAAGGATGGCTCGTTGAGGCTTTACGTAGATTATCGCGAGCTCTACAAGGTCACGATAAAAAATAAGTACTCGCTCCAGAGGATTGATGATTTGTTTGATCAGCTGCAGGATGCGCAATTCTATTTGAAGATAGACTTACAGTCCGGTTATCATCAGGTTCGGGTTCGAGATGAAGATATCCCGAAGACAGCCTTAAGGATGCGCTACGATCATTTTTGTTCCAGGTCATGTTCTTTAGACTGACCAATGGGCTCGCAGTATTCTTGCAGTTAATGAACGAGGTCTTCTGTCCGTATCTCGACCAATTTGTTGTGGTGTTCATCGACGACATTCTGATATATTCGAGGACTCGTGAGGAGCATGAGCGACATCTGGAGATTACCTTGCAGACCCTCCGTGCACACCAGCTTTACGCGAAGCTGGAGAAGTGTGAGTTCTGGCAGGAGGAGGTGAAGTTCCTCGGTCATGTGGTGACAAGACAGATTGTCGCAGTGGACCCCTCGAAGATTGATGCCGTACGTTAGTGGAGCCAGCCCACGATCGCATCCAAGATCTGCAGTTTTCTTGGTTTGGCGGGCTACTACCGATGTTTTATTAAGGGATTCTCTCGCATTGTAGCCCCGTTGACCAGGTTGACCCGCAAGGGTGCCGAGTTCGTTTGGAGCGACGCTTGTGAGCAGGTATATATGGAGCTGAAGGACCGCCTCACTCCGCTCCTGTCCTCACTCTTCTCTATAAGAGTAATGGATTTGTTGTATTTACCGATGCCTCACGAGTTGGCTTGAGTGCTGTCCTGATGCAGCACGGGAAGCTGGTGGCTTATGCGTCTCGTCAGCTCAAGGTTCATAAGCTGAACTACCCCACGCATGATTTGGAGATGACAGCAGTTGTCTTCGCACTGAAGGTGTGGAGGCACTATCTTTATAGGGTGAAGTTTGAGCTTTTCTCCGACCATAAGAGCTTGAAGTATCTGTTCTCTCAGTCCGAGCTGAACATGAAGCAGAGGCGTTGAATGGAGCTTCTAAAGGACTATGATTTTGATCTTCAGTACCACCTGGGCAAGGCGAACGTGGTGGTGGATGCCCTCAGCCGTCAGCCACAAGGCCTGGTGGTGCACATGATGATTCAGGAGTAAAGGATGCTTGAGGATGTGTCTGCATTTGACTTCGAGATCAGCTTGCAGTCTTCTATTATGTAGTTATCGAGCCTATCGATTCAACCCTCTCTTATCGCAAGGGTGATCGAGGCTCAGCAGGCAGATGAGTCATTGTAGGATTACCGAGCAGAAGCAGCATCTGAGAGTCAGTTAGACTGGCAGATTGGATCTGATGGTGGACTTCATTTTAGAGGCCGATTATGTGTCCCGGATATTCTTAAGTTGCCCAGAGATCTTATGACAGAGGCACATCAATCACAATTCTCTATCCACCCTGGCTTGACGAAGATGTATCGCGATATGAGGCATTAGTATTATTGGGCGGGGATGAAGTGCCAGATCACCAGTTTTGTGGCCAAGTGTGACACATGCCAGCGTGTCAAGGCCGATCATCAGAAACCCCCTGGTCCCTTGCAGCCATTGAGCGTCCCGATGTGGAAGTGGGAGCACGTATTTATCGATTTTATCATGGGTTTGCCAAGGACTCAGCGCGGTCATGACGTCATCTGGGTTGTCGTCGATCGTTTGACGAAGTCGTCAATCGTTTGACGAAGTCGCCGCATCTTCTTACGATTTGTGTGACCTGGACTTTAGACCGACTTGCAACGTTATTTATCAATGAGATTGTGAGATTGCATGGCGTTCCTATTTCGATCATTTCTGGTAGAGATCCGAGGTTCACGTCTTAGTTTTGGAGGAGCTTTCAGATGACAATGGGGTCTGTTTTGCTGCTCCGCACCGTGTATCATCCGCAGACCGATGGGCAGACCGAGAGGGTCAACCAGATCCTTAAAGATATGCTTCGGGCTTGCGTGATTGATTTCTCATGTAGCTAGGATGAGCACCTGCGATTGGATGAGTTCGCGTACAACAATAGCTATCAGGCGACCATTGGCATGACTCCTTTTGAGGCATTATATGGCAGACCGTGCAGATCTCCGAGTTATTGGACCGAGGTTGGAGAGTGGCATCTCCTAAGTCCCGAGCTTGTGCAGTAGACGTCAGAGGTTATCGATATCATCAGGCAGAGGATACACACAGCTCAGAGCCGGCAGAAGAGTTTTGTTGACCGCCGGCGTCGTCCCTTGGAGTTTGTCGTTGGGGACCATATATATCTCAAGGTCTCACCCATGAAGGGTGTGTTTCATTTTGGAGCGAAGGACAAGCTTGCCCCGAGATTTATAGGACCTTTCATGATCACCGGGCACGTTGGCGCTGTGGCCTATCGGCTTGTCTTACCATCTCAGTTGTCTGGTGTCCATAAAGTTTTTCACGTCTCTATGTTGAGAAAGTGTGGGTCAGACATCGTTCCTGTTATTGATTGGCAGCCGTTGGAGGTTTGTGAGGACGCTTCTTACATTGAGCAGCCAGTTCGTATCCTAGATCGGAAGGAGCAGGTCATGCGGAATAAAGTCATCCCCTTGGTGAAGGTGCAATGGGGCCATCATAGTGTGGATGAGGCATCTTGGGAGCGCGAGGCGGAGATTCGAGAGTGTTATCCCTATCTTTTCGATGATTGATTGTATGATGTATTGTGTTTTGATTATATATGATATTATGTTTCTTATTTCCTTATGAGTTGTGTTTAGCTGAGATGGTAGTATAAATTTTGAGGATAAAATTTTTATTAGGTGGGGAGAGTTGTAAGGCCCGTATCCTAGTCTGTACTGTTCCGTCGACTTCGGCAATCCTTCCCATCAAGATCCGGCAAACCGTGACCTATAATCGATATTTGTGCGCGACCCTAAGTCGTATCTTATAGATTTGAGTCAGCTTAATCCGAGACTTATACCATTGCGACCGGACCGTCGCCGCGGTTCCAATGCTGCGTCTTGCATACCGATCCGATACCCTGGAAGGCAGATGTGGGCCAACGTTTATTTTGAAGAAAACACTGTGCGTTTGCAATCCCAAGAGAATCTCTACAACATGTCCCATCAATCAATCACCTCATGTCAAGTACACACACCCATACTTTCTTTCTCCACAAGTCAAGCAACTACCAAGTCAACTCTCTCTCACCCTCTCTCCTATACACCCATACTGTCAAGTACATCACCCACCTCACCCATCACTCACCTCACATCCATCACTCCTTACAATTCTCTCTCCCTCCCTCATTTCTCAACACAAATTCCAAGCTAGCAAGAGAAGTGCATGTCCATGCATTCCAAGAGAGAAAAGTGATTTTGGTGGCCCACCTTCCCATCCCAAAAACCTTCATCCTAGCCATTCATTTCTCATCTTCCACCATCAAAGTGAGACACAAGGAGATCGGCTTTCCAATGGACCAAGAAGATCGAACAGTGGGTGCTTATTAGGCTAGATTTTTCATGTTTTGATGATGGGCAAAGTGAAGCCTGCCGATTGATGATATGAATCTCACTTTAGACCCTAGATGTGGCCAATGGCCCACCTTGATCCTCATGATCATTCCATAATGGGGCCATGGACCCCATCATGATGTTTATTTTCCTTACATAAAAAGTGATCATCTAGACCGTCCATTTTGGGTGGAGAAGGAACCTCCACTGTTGATCTTTGATTTGGTGGGCTAACATGTATTGGGACCCACTTGATGTATGATTGAATACAAGGGGGGCTCATAGTGGTGGAGCCCTCCATCACACGTGTCCCGTTTCTCTCTCTCTCTCTCTCTCTCTCTCTCTCTTTCCCTTTTCTTTGTGATGATGTAGTTGTGTGGCCCACTTGGATGGACCCCACTTTGATGTATGTATTTCCCATACCATCCAACCCTTCCTTTTAGTGGCCCACATCCATAGGTGGGGCCTACCTCAAATGTATGTATCATGCCCAAACCGTCCAACGTCCAGGGACGCTGGATGTGAACTGCGAAAACACAAATATTAGCTTGATTCATAAGCTTTTGGATGGGCCACTTGTGTAGGCCCCACATTGACGTATGGATTCAATCCAAGCCGTCCATCCTTTTCCCCACCTCGTTTTAGGCGTTGAGCCAAAAAATGAAGCTGATCCGATTAATTGGTGGGCCATACCTTAGCAAACAGTGATGTTCACCGTTTAAATTCACTTAAATTTTTCTACACACCGAAACATGCCCAATATTGGGCTTGATGGATTTGTTATGGACTGTAGAAACCAGTGGGCGGGGTGGATTCTTTCAACGCAGGCCCCATGCATGAAAAACCTCAGAAAAGCTAGATTTCAAAAAAAAAATAAAAATACATATGCAGCAGACGCTGTTGCCGCCAAAGGCGTGCAGGCAACGTTCAGCGGACAGATAGCAGGGACCCACGGTCCCAGTCGTGGGCCCCACCATGATGGGTGTTTGTCATCCAAACAGTTCATTTGGTGGGCCCCTTCTTGAAGTGGGCCCCCTCCAAAAATCAGCCCGATCTGGATCTTAGATGGCCCACATCACAGGAAACAGTGAGGATGTAACGTCTGCCATTGAAACTCCTTAGAGTCCAGGAGTTTTGGATCATTACAAAATTTGTTTTTCCTATTAATCAAGGTCCGTGCGACCTTATCAACAGATTGGATGGAAAACAAACGTTATGGTGGGCCCCACATGGGACCCACAAGGATGTATGTGTTTTATTCACACCGTCCAGGCGGACGATGGAAACCACCACATTGTATGTGTTTTATACATGCCGTCCACCCATTCTCTGTAGAGACGGTGGGTCCCACTGCTGTTGACTACAACAAGGTTTGTGGGACCTATGTATGATGTATACCACACTGTCCATATCACTAGACGGTGGGACCCACCATAATGCATGTGTTGCATCCAAGCCATCCAAGCACCTGAAAGCTCATTTTAAAGCTTGAGTTCAAAAATGAGACAGATCTAAGATTAGGTGGACCACACTATAGAAAACAGTGGGTTTGAACCTCCACCATTAAAACCCCTTTCGGTCAGTGTGACCTCATGATCAGATTGGATGGGAAATAAATGTTATCATAGGCCTTGGGAATTTTTAATGGCGGAAATTATCATCACCACCTATATTTGGGTGTAGCCCATTTGATATGCATATGGCCCATGCGATTAGGCCCATTTTGATGTATTATAAGGCCCATGGGTTATGGCCCATTGCAATGTACATAAGGCCCATTTGTGCGACCCATTGATGTGGCCCACTTGATGAATATAAAGTCCATGTGATATGGCCTATTTGATATATTTAAGGCCCAATGGGATGTACCTAAGGTCCATTGCAATGTGTGATTCCTCCATAATTTATGTAATGATATTTATGACGGGCCATGCCTGGGGAACAATGATGGTTTGACATCCAGATTGTAAGTATACTGTTGGTTAAATGTCCGCATTACAACTCTCCCTAGGGCCCATTCATAGGCCCATACTTGTTACGTGTAGGCCTTCTAAGCCCATTTTCGTTGCGAGGATAGTTCATCACTTTATAACATGCTTAGTATAATTTCATGCCTCATGCCATATGCATTATATGTATGCTTGATATGAGGAATATTTGATCATAGCATAAGCCGTTGGGCTGAGCCATTTGCGGGACTCCTTATGAGATGGATTGCCCCACATGAGCGCGTGGTACGCGTAGGATTGCCGCATGATTGACGGTGTGACTCTTACTTTTCGCATTGTGTGTCATGATCACTGCACGCCCTAGGGACATCAGGGTCGTGGTCACCACAGGCACATCGTGGATGGTCGTATCGGATACCGAAAATATTGGCTATAGCATTGTGGGCACTTAGGATGTCCTTAGGTTAAAATCTCAGAACCTTTTTGGTACCAGGAGATGCTCCAACGTCTAGATCGAGTGGATATACGAGTGCCCGAGTGCCGAATACAAGTAGGCCACATCTCCCACTGTGTCGTGGTCAATTGGAAGGGGGTGTGGCCTTATCTGCCCAAGTGAGGGGGCTATAAGCTAGGCTAAGTTTGACTAGCTCACAAATGAGTCCGCTATTGACGAGCTGGATAGGTATTGGCAGACTATCCACTTGCTTGGCTGTGCAGCTAGGGAGGAGGCAGTCAATGTGAAGTGTATTAGACCTTGGTGATATCCAGAGAGGAACTGTACTGATGTGTGTACTTGATGGGTACTAGCATACTTTCTTTGCATCTCGCATATCACATATGGCTACATAGGCCACGTATTGCATGGCCTTGGTATGGCCGATAGCATTCATGCCTTGCATCATATAGCCTTGGTACAGCTGATAACATTAATGGACTTACTGCATATTTCCGCATTACTCTGATATTGTACACATGGCGCTTACTTTGTGCACACACTTACACCACCCTCTAAGCTTTTGTAAGCTTATGCACGACCGTTGCGTGCAGGTGGCATTGGATCGTAGTAGCGCTAAGGTAGGAGCGCACACCAGATTATTTTTGGAGTTTTTGATCACCCTGTATTTCCCTTTCCGCATTGTACTTAATCTTTTGATATAGTAGATATGTGGTGATGTTGTTTTGTGACTAGGTTATATTCCATTACAAAAAAATTCATACTGAAAATCCTCCTTGTAGGATCCCAGGATTGGAATTTGGCATGTGAGTACCGGGATCTGAGAATGGGGCATTACGGAGGCTGTCGGCACCGGATTCAGCGATTGAGAATTTTGTGAGCCCGTTTTTCGAGTTTGGGACGTGATGACATAGTGAAGGGAACCCGCCACTATGGGCCCCTCTTTGATCACAACACATACATCAAAGTGGATCCCATCATAAGTGGGCCCTCAAATAAAAATCAACTGTGGATCACCTATCATTGGATCTTCTTGGTTCCTTGATCTCCCAAGCTCCTAAGCTTCCTCTTTGATGGAGGATGATGAAGGTTGGATGGTGGAGTTAGGTGGTAGGAAGTGGGCCACACCTAGCTTCTCCTTCCTTGGAAATGCTTGGACATTTCTCTCCTTAGGGTTGCTTGGAAAAATGGTAGAAAGAATGAGAGAGAAAGGAGATGTAAGGAGAGAGGGATAGGTGATGGATGATGGGTGGTATGGGTTGTATAAGAGAGAGTTGACTTAGGGAATGGCTTATGTACTTGAGGATAGGATAAAGTGATGGTTGTACTTTGATTGATTGATGTGATGGGTGTAGAGATTCTCTCGAGATTCACAATGCGTGGCATTTTCTTGAAATGTACGCCGGCCCACAACTCCTGGCCTGGGTATCGCATTGGCACACAAGACGCAGCATTGAAACCATGGTGACGGTGCAGTTGCTAGGATACAAGTTTCAGGTCAAGTTGACTCAGATATACGGGATGCGACTCAGGGTCACGCGTAAATGCCAATTACAGGTCACGGTTTGCCAGAATTCTATGAGGAGGAACGTGGACGTCTATGGAACGGTGCGGTCTATGATACGGGCCTTATAATGCGAATCGTAGACATTTTCACCATTGGTAAAAATATTCCAGTAAAGTCGATACCTGTCTTTTGTTGGAACTCTTTCACAACCAATCTGGCCTTGTACCATTTCAAACCATCGTGTTCCTCCTTCAGTCTATAAACCCACTTGTTATGAAGAACTTTCTTACCCTTAGGTGGAGTGACTAGCTCCCACGTGCGATTGGACTCAAGAGAGTCTATCTCATCATCCATGGCCTGCACCCACTTAACCCCTGTATCTAATTATAATGTCTCTTCAAAACACTCTGGTTCACCATTATCTATCAACAGTAAATAATGTAAGGAAGGTGACTATCAGACCTTGGGTCTCCTCTCCCGAGCAGACCTCCTCACAACCGGTGTCTGTCGCTCTGCCTCATTATGCTCCTGTGCATGCTCATTCTATGGCACTGTAACACCCGTGTTCAGTAACTTTTCTAACTCTATGAATTCTTTCTCGTCAGCCTTATTTTACTGCACACTGTCCTTATACATCACTTTTTCATTGAAGAATACATATTTACTTCTGATGATTTTCCAGTTCTTTGTATCCTAAAAGTGATAGCCAAAATCATGTTTCTCGTAGCCTATAAATGTGCACTTGCTGGACTTCGCATCCAGCTTGTTTCTGTGCTTTGTATCAATGTGAACATATGAAGTGCAACTGAACACTTTGATATATGCAAGGTTCACTTATTTCTCAGTCCACATTTCTTCTGGTAGCCCACCATCCAATGGTGTTGAGGGACTTCTATTGATGAGATATGCGACAATATTCATAGCATCTGACCAAAACATCTTAGGCAATCCTACATGTAACCTCATGCTCTTGGCGCACTCAAGGATAATCCTGTTAATGCACTTAGCCACACCGTTCTACTATAGTGTCCCTAGAATCATTTTATGATGTTTGATTTCATTTGTTGCACAATACTCCTCAAACCTCTTATCACAGTATTCTATCCCATTATCTGATCTGAGACATTTTACTGTTTTACCTGTCTCATTTTCTACAATTACTTTCCACTTCTTAAATACATCAAATATATCAGATTTGTGCTTTAAGAAATAAATCCACAGTTTTCTACTAGCATCATCAATAAAAGAAACAAAATAACATGGACCACCACGAGATGATACCTATGTCGGTCTCCACACATCAGTGTGTACAAGTTTCAACAGATGCGTCTTTGGAGTGTGTCCTGTTTTCTTGAAGCTCACCATCTTCTACTTGCCATACACGCAGTCCTCGCAGAATTTCAAATCAATAGATTTTAGCCCTGGTAACTTCCCTTTTGACAATAACATTTTCATCTATTTCTCTCTCATATGTCCCAACCTCTGATGCTACAACTGTCCATTCATTCCAGTTGATGCGACTGCGAGTGAACTATATAATCCTAAAGTCACGTACAAAGTACCTTGCTTCTTGCCTCGAGATATCACTAAGGCACCTTATGTGATTTTCTAGGAATCACTGGTGAATGTCGTCACATATCTGGTATCGGCCAACTGCCCCACTGAGATTAAATTTCGTCTCAAACTCAGTACATGTCAATATCCTTCAATTTTAAAATTGTTTCATCTTTCTTACTTATATGAACGTCTCCCTTTCCAACAATATTGCATGGCTCATTATCACCCATTTATACTCTCTCGAAGTCACCTGACATATAATCACGTAGAACTTCCTTACACAAAGTGACATAAAACGAAGCACCCGAGTTTATAACCTAAGACTCATTCCTCGCATCAAGAAACAAGATCAACACCTTTGTGTCACTCTCCTTAGATAGATTCACTGAATCCTTCCCACCTTGAGAGCTTCTTTCTTGTTTCTTAAGCACCTTGCAATCACGTTTCATGTGCCCCTTCTTCTAGCAATGCCAATACCCGTCTTTGTCTTTAGGTCTCTTGGACTTCTTCCTTGACTTAGAACATCCGTGTTTATTACCTCCTTTATTCAGCGATCTTTCTCTTCCTTCAATGTTTAGAGCATTCCCCGAATCCCCTGAAACTCCCGATGTCTTTCTTCTAGATTCTTCGCTGAGAATTAAACCGGCCACATCATCTAATTTCAGTTTCATCGACCCTGAAGAATTGCTCACGGCAATCACCAAACCATCCCAACTGTCTAAAAAACTGAACAAAATCAATAACGCCCTGACCTCGTCCTTAAAAATGATGCCAACGGATTTCAATTGGCTCGTGACTGTATTGAACTCATTTAGATGTTCAGCCATGCTCCCACCATCTGACATTTTCATGTTGAATAGCCATTTCATAAGCTGAACCTTGTTGGATGCTGAGGGTTTCTCATACATCGTAGCTAGAGCCTGCATTAATTCTTTTATGGTATTCACCTTGGATATATTGAAGGCGACGCTCTTAGACAAAGAGAGTCAAATCATTCCTAAAGCCTTCCGATCTAATAAAGATCATTCATCATCTGTCATCTTTTCTGATTTCTTCTCTTTTTCTCCTATAGGAATATAGAGGTCCTTCTGATACAGATAATCCTCCTTCTATATCTTCCAAAAGGCAAAGTTTGAACCATCAAACTTCTCAATTCTACTCTTCTCTTCTTCCATTATCGCTCCCACTTGAACAAAACCAATAGCTTTGATACCAGTTGTTGCGCAGCACGCCAACAACGCAAGTGAACCGAGATCCAATCTCCTATCTCACCCACAAACGATAAACAAGAAGAAATATAATCTACAAGTAGAATCAAAGCATACCAACAAACCACAAGACAGAATATACATGGAAAAACCCCAACAAGGGTAAAAAACCACGGGTGCAAACTTACACTATGAAGAAAAATGAGATTACAAGTAATATACTAACCTTCTTAATGCTCCCATGCACAGAGATAGCCCTTTTCTTTTTGGATGTATATAAAAAACCCTTTGCATACACCTTAGAATAACCTAGAATAGCCCTAGGAACCCCTATTTATAGTTTAGGCAACTTCTCTTCCGCACTCTTGTGAAACCGCCTCAAATTTACGCAGTCCGTGTAAAATCTACATAACCCTCGACTGGTCGAGCAGACCCTTGACTAGTTCAGTAGGTTCCTCGACTGGCCAAGCCCTAAAAAACCTGCTTGCTGGACTTTGAGTCGAACAGGGCCCTTCAACCAATCGAGCAGTGCGGTCAAGCTATTGGTGTGTTGGCTCCACACCTCAACAACACCATGGTTCTCAATGTTTGAAACTTTCCCATTGTTTGATTAGTGAATTGAACTCATGACAGATTGTTTATTACATGTATTGGAATCTAGACTGATGTTGTTACTAAGGTTTATGCCTTAGAAATTCTAATAGTGGGTTGTTTTAATACATGCATAAATAGAATCCATTCTTTTGAAAAGGATTTTGATCTTGGAATATTAAAAATCTTTTCACATGTTTTTCTTAGGACTAGCAAAACATTGGTTAGGGGTGTGTTAAGTCCTAAATATTACATATTTATCCCCAATTTTGCATCCTTTTCCCATGTGTTTAAATACTAGATTGAGTTGATTAGATGTATATTTTTTATTATAGGAGAAGTTCAAAGTCTAAGAAGAATCTAAACTAAAATGGAAATTTATAACCCAAAAGAAGTGAATAATAAGCAATTGAAGAATTGGAAGAGGAGGAGATGAATTGAAGATTAAAAAGACACAAAAAAAAGAAGTAGAAGTACCTGGGAAGAAAGATTGAAGATTTAGTGCAACCAGAGTGAAGAAAAATAGCAATTTTTGATCCATCGATTAGAGTCTTCAATCGATTGAGAGACCTTCGATTGATGTCAATCGATCGAGAGATGAATTGAGGAAATTAGGATTATTTTTTTACTAAACTCTTTGGACTATTTTTGGCATTTTTTATCAATCAAAAGTGTTGCATCCATTGACAATAAAAAACTTGAAATTCAAAATTGGTTACTAGACAATTTTGAACAAGTTCAATTCGATCTAGGCTAGAGTTTCGATCGATCAATGAGACTTCGATTAGACTCGATTGATCAAAGGAATTGATCGACGGTGCACGTAACGGTGAAAGTTCTTGAATTTCTTAAGTCAGTGGGATTTTTCCTATTTAAGGAGGCTTCAAGATGTGAATTATCATCATCCTAGGGTTTGAAGTGAGAGAAAGTTAGGGCGGAGCTTCTTCAGTGCGTTCCTTCTTCCTCAACCTTCGGTTCTATTTTTTTTTTCATTTTTTCTTTTTTCTATTTTAAGATGTTAGTTATGCTTATCTACTCTCTTAGCTAAGATTAAGGGGTGATACTTCTAGGTAATTTACAATGCTCTAGTTTTTTTATTAAATACATTGGTTTGAATGATGAATTTTTAATTTAATTGGTTTGAATTGTTATTGAATTATGTGATCCTTTAATCCATTGTATACTCTGGGCACAATAGATGTTTAGAATTCTCTATAATCAATTAGCTAAATTTTAGAAAAGTGTTGATTTATAAAATTCCATGATATATGGTTAACTCCGGGTACAATAGATATGCTTGGAATTTCCAACGACTAATTACTTTTTTCTTCATGAGAAAACCATTCAATTGAAATTCATGTCTTATTTGTGAATTATATTTGAATTAACTGTTTTATCTTCCAATTGGAAAGGATCCTTATTTAGTTCAAATTGAGTTATTGAAATTAAATCAATGAACTAGCATTGTGGTTGATTAGAAATGAATCCGTGGACCCTTAGTTGTTTGTTTTCTAAAATTTTCTATACTATTCTAATTTTCCCTAATGGAAAAACCTGAGATTTTCACTTGATTTCTAGTTCTAGTAGTGCTCTCAACTAAATCAATCCCTGTGGATTGACCTCAAATTCACCCACTTTATACTACTTCATAACCCTGCACTTGAGGTTGTCAAACATTAATCCATGCCGGCCATGCTTCACCAGTTATGTATCTTCGATGAGGTACTCAAGGGACTTGGCCATTTTTTTAGCATTTTTTCACTAAATGTTTTGTACATGTATAGTATATATGTAGAGACTACTGAGGCAATTTAGTGTTTTGAGACTTGTAAAGAGTACTGGTAAGTGGGAGTAAATTAAGATAAAAAGCTCCAGAATTTTCTAGTGGATTGTGTAGAGAGAGTATTATTAATCATTTTAAAATTGTGCTTTAGTATTTTTAGTAGATAGATGATCATTATATAATGTCATCCTGGCCATCCATATAAAGATTGGTGGGGATTTTTAGTTCCAAATAGGGAGTCATCATTCATTATTACCAACTTCAAAAAATTATAAGCTTTCAAAATTTTTGAGCAATATAAGGCATTCCTCTCTCTCCCTCTTAATGAATTTGGTATATAAACTTGATATTTCCATAAGAGAGATTGGGTGAATTGTTAATAACCAGGATATAAGTTGGACCCAAAAATTATTTTTCTTAGCAGTTCACAGCAATCCAACCCATTGCCTATTTGTGAACAATCTAAAAAACTCTAGAACATCCATATGTAAAGAAGAATCTATAGGGAATGGTTAGGAACAACTATAATTGGTACACCTTACCTATGACCCATTTGCTAGGAAATCACACACCTTTTCCTTCTACGTGCAAATCAATAGGATTAACAATATAAAAGATTTAGAAGGTATTTGACATCTGTACAAATAAGAGCTTATTGGCTTATTTCTAAAAGAATAAACTTTGGGACTGTTTGGTAAAAGTCTAATCAAAGTACTTATTTATTTAGAAAGTAACAAAGTACCTTCGATTTTATAAGTTGGGTGATAATGCGTAAATATTACATATTTATCATGTCAATTGCATTAGCTTTCTGGAATTTGTCCATACACTTTTTGTAACATCTCCACTTAAAGGACTTAAAGGAGATAAATTAATTAAGTAACATGCGGTGTGCATTTCTCCGATCACACCCCCCCCCCCCCCCTAAAACAAAAAAAAAATAAAATAATGGTAATTTCTCTTGTGAGAGCATACATCTGACTCTTTCCATGGTAGTGTAATTCATCATTTTTTCTACACATTGTACTTTGGAGTCTTGGGAATAGATTACTCATGTCGAATTCTATAGCCTTTACAATACTGTTCAAATGGCCCAATATATTCACCACTATTATTTATACAAATCCACTTTAACGGTTTACCTATTTTCCTTTTCACCATAGCATGAAAATGCTTAAATACATCCAAAACTTAGTCTTTAGTTTTCAAAGCATATGCACACACCTTTCTAAAAGCATCATGTATGGAGGTAACAAAGTAAGAAGCACCGCCTATAGGTTTCACTTTCATAGGACCACAAACATCAAAATAAATTAATTCAAAAACATTTGTTTTCCTTTAGAGAGGATTTTTTTTTTTTTTTGAAATGAAACTCTATGTTGTTTTCTAATCAAGAAATGAATGCAACTATTTAAAGGCGTACTTTTTATGTCGGGAATGAGCTACTTCTTGGAGAGGATTTGTAGGTCCTTCTCGCTCATGTGGCCTAATCGCTTGTGCTAAAAATTAGTAGAAAAATCATTCTTTGTTGTGTTTACCTCAACTTTACATAATTGTTCTTACGTCTTGTATAAAATGCAACACCTCTTGTTGTTTCCTACCAAAAGAGACCATTTTGTAAGCTTCCACTATCCTCCATCAAAATGATTGTTGTATCCTTTTTCATCCAATCTTCCTGTAAAAATTAAGGCGAAGATTGGATACATACCTCACATCCTTGAGAACCAACATTGGTCTCAACATGCACATAACCCATTCTTAAATTATTATTTTTTTAAAGAGCCATTGTCATCCATCCTCACAACACCAAAGTCCCCCGACTTACAATATGTGAAGAAGTCCTTGTAATGAGTAGTGTGATATAAAGCATAGGTGTCAACTACCCAATCTTTATCTTAACAAGTGAGATTTAGACACACATGTTCACAACTTGAGAAGATAATAATATTGTCATATGAAACAATCGCAGTTTTGTCCTTCTCTTTCTGCATTTCCTTCAATTTTTCTTTCTTCTTCTCATTTTTGGGCTTTCGATACTCATTTTAGTAGTGGCATAGCTTGCCGCAATTATAAAAATTAACATCCTTTCTTAACTTACATTTACCTCTTGACTTCTCAAGATAATGAGGTTTTTTTACTTTTCCTTCTCTCCTAATTTTCTCTGACAAGTGGTTTTGATTGAGTGGAACCCAATGATTTTCTCATTGTTTTCTCATTCAACAAGCTTCCCATTACTTGAATCATGGTAACAACTCCATCTGAAGCAGAGTTACTTAAAGACACCACCAAGGTTTTCAAACTGTCAGGCAAAAAACTTAGTAGTAATAAGGTCTGCAACTCATCATTTATCATCATTTTTATATAAGAGAGTTGATTCACAATATTTTGAATTTCATTTAAATGATTTGCCTTTAAGATTCCTTCTTTATACTTCAAATTTACAGTCTTTCTAATAAATCTCTTACAAACCTTCCAATTTCCTCCAGAGTAATTGTGCCAAAATTTCTATAAACATCTGATGAAAGACACTATTATCAAACCATTATTACATAAACCCAACAACTTTTAGGTCTAATTTCGTTCACTCATTATCAGTCATATCTTTTAATTTCACCTCAATACCTTTAACGGGTGTGTACAAATCTTTGTAATACAATAAACCTTCCATCTTAACTTTCTAAATTATTCAATTATTTCCACTCAAACTAACCATTTGAGTTGTGCTTATCTCCATGAGTCACACATAAAATAATTATAACGAAACTCGTACATCTAATACCACTTGTGAGGAAACCACACACATTTCCCTTTTATGTGTACATCAATAAGATTGACAATATAAGATATTTAAATGATGAAAATTACTTCTAACACAAACAAGCAGATCATCAAATATGTAGGATGCAAGAGACACAACGGTTTTTTTACCTGAAAATTCATCTGATGTAAAGGAAAAAACCACAGGACGTAGTCCGACATGAATCATCTATAATAGAAATAATGAAAGTACAATCATCAAGAAGCATCGCTTGGATATCCCAACTTCATCACCTAAAGGTGGATTACAAGCTACACAAAAGAAATGAATTTCTCACCAATTAGGGATTGTAAAAATTCCCCAACAAAACCCTTGGAGAAGATCATTGAAGAAACGGACGTTATGGATGAACCTTTCTTCTTTCTTTTATTTTTCTCTAAGAAAGAAAAAAAAATCCAATGTTGTTAAAACTCTCACTAAGAGAAAAAATAAAGCCAATCTCCCCTCATTTTATTTTTCTTGGCTAAAAGACCAAAATAACCCCACACACATGGCAATAAAAGGTTACTTAAGCCTACACATGTGGGTCCCACCTCCACATAAGGAGGGACCCAATACCATCCACATGGCATCCTAATAGTTTGTCAATTTGGATCAATTGCTACATACATCAATAAAAAGAGAATAAAAAATTACACCGTTATAGACCAATTTGATTCAGGTCAGATGACCAAAATATTGGTGACTACCACATATAATCAAGAAATGAGCACCAAAAATCACATGAAAATCGATTGTTGAGAATAAGGTAGAAACATAATCTGAAATAATGGAGGGGAGATTTAAGCACTAACTTTTCAACCTCTTATCTGCAAACTAACGGATTCGTTAGGGCCTTACATACCACTAAGGACTCTGACGGGCCCCTTAATAAAGAAGGGGGGCCTCTTTTTTTTTTTTTTTACTTAATAAGCTTAAGCAAGCTGAAAAATGCCTTCTGCTGAGAGAGTGGATCCACCTCCACTTAAGACGTATTTTAGGAGACCCCGATCTGTGCCAACAACCGTTGATCAGCTCGTTCTCTCTTGAGTTCCTGAAGATCATCTTCTTCCTATTTTTAGTCCTGATAAGGTACGTAGCTAATGCTCAAAGTGGATCCTACAAGGATGTTATGTAATAACACCATTTTGGTTGTTCGATTACCTTTAAAGGTTATTTAATTGTTATTAAATTACAAATTTTTCTCAACAAAAATAAAATGGATGCTTAGTGTGCACAATGCTGCAAGTTAGGTCGTAATGATGTAAGTCTGCTATGCCGCTGCCTTCTTCACTTTTTTTTTTTTTAATGCAACTAAGGGTTTTAGCATGTTTCTCATCTCTTAATACGGACTTGATCTATCACCTTTTAACCATGCCCAAATTAGCTTACCTGCCATCAACTTAAAAATAATCAATGGTTCAAATTCAAAATGGAAATATCTAATAATTCTTTTATTTGTTATATCCCAATTTTAAGACAACTTTGAATGTTCTTCATGTTATGAAGTAAAAACTCTGATTTTCTTGTTAGCGATTCTAAACATGATTTCTCAAAACCATTAGGTGTGAATATGTTATTCTCACTACAATTAGTGAGAAAATAGTCAATTGCTCTTGTTATTTTTCTATTTGCTGCAAATTTTTGGTTAACTCTTTTCTTTTTTCTCGATCCTAAATTCTTTCTTAAATAGAGTGAGCCTTTAATTTTTGAATTTGGAAGTAAGATTTGAGGGCCTAACCATCATTGCAGATGGTTAGATTGGAAAAAGAGCTTTGCCTAATCTATTAAATTATGCCTGCAACTCTATCGAGGTCGATATTCTCTTTACAATACAATCATTTCTCATAAATCTATTTCATTGACAGTCACCGCAGATGTTCAATCTTGTTTTACTTCCTGGCATGTTTGTTCTCTTAAATTTGCAGATAGAGACTTTGGTAGTGAACGTTATATATGGGTACCAACGCTACTTGGTTGCAATAATGTGTCGACAAAGAGGCTGGAGATAGTTAGCTGTATTGGCCAAGCAAGGAGTGAACGACATGTAGGATTTTTTTAATGTATTCAGACAATTTTCAACTTATTGTTGTAAATATTTTATATCTTTTAATGTAAAGTCGTAGAATATTTGTTTAATATTCTTTTTTAATTGTACTACAACATTCTTTGGGTTTCAAATATTAAAATAATAACAATAATACAGGTTCCAATTGGAAAAAAAATTGTTGGCTTTTACCAATGGTTACACGACTTTTATTGGCAGTTCCTAAATAAGGGTTCAAAACCATTTTGAAATTGTTGTTTTTTAAATTTTATGATGATTTTTTTTCTAAAATTTACGACGGTTTTCAACCGTTCCTATTTTAAAATTTGTGATGGTTTTCAACCATTTCTATTATAAAATTTGTGACTATTTCAAACATTACTATTTTTTGTGACTCCCTATTTAGGAACAGTCGACAACCGTTCCTAAATTTAGGAATAGTTTGGAATTTTGGTGTAGTGTTTATATGTTATCATGGGTGGGCCTAAGGACCTATTTTATCCTTTCTTGGGCACTAACCATATGATTGAGTAGCTCTAGTGCTATATAGTGGCTGTATCCAAAACATGAGAGGGTGCATCCAGCCAAAATGCTCTAACTACACGCACCCAAGCTCTGCAATGTATCAGACATGTACAAGATTCATTTAGACCTTTCCTTCGATCGGCCCATGTAAACAGAGCTACCTAAAATCCACACTGCAGAATATCCAAACTCCCCATTTATATGACAACCACAAAAGAATTTTCGAGCAAAAGCAAGTCCCTGTCAACTTTGTACGTTGATTTTTCAAAAAGCAATGTGAAGGCGCATTTGGATACCACTAAATAAGTTACTTTTTCTATTTATAATAGTAGATAAGTGACTTATTTCAGATAAGTAAGTTTGGTTTATGATTAGTTATAAAAACCTTTTTACTTATAATTACTTAATCACTTCAGTTAATTCTTTTAGCTTTCCTACTTTTCCTAACTCACAGAAGAGAGGCATCAAGAAAGATGGAAGAGAGGAGAAATTGATAAGTATGTTGTTTACCAAACTTAGTTATCTGCATAATAAGTAACTAAGATAAGATGCTTAATGCATAAGCAGCTTATCTTAAGTAACTCACGATCCAAACACCTTGAGTGAGCATTTAGCGCTTTTATTTTGATGAGTGGGATGTTAAATAGGTTTGCAAAAGTGCACCTAACTAGACAACACAAAAAGGATCTTGGGTCAAATTTGCATTTAGGCATTAAGGAAGCATTTTGATAGTAATTTACTTTACATTAGTTACTTATGCCAGAAGTAACTTATCTTGGTTTCTACTTATTCAGCACATAAGTATGTTTAGTAAATAATATACTTATCAACCAAAACATGAAAAAGTATGTTTGATTTCCAACATCACCTAAGAATTTATCCCTTAAATTTATTTGACTCACCCTTAATATCCACCATCCATCATGTGGGCCCAACTTTAATGTGGACCGTTCATTATGTGGGGCCCACCTTAGCCCCATCTTCAATGTGAACCATCCATCATGTGGGGCCTACCTTCAATGGAGACCGTCCGCCTTATGAGGCCCACCTTTGATGTAGACTATCCATCATGTGGGGCCCACCTTCGATGTGGGCCTTCCATCATGTGGGCCCACATTTAATGTGGGTCATCCATCATTTAAGGCTCAACTTTACAGTGAGCCATCCATCAAAGAGGCCTGCCTTATATGTGAGTCATTCATCATTAGGGACTGATCTTCAATATCATTTGTCTTCATGTGGGGCCCACTATCAATGTTATTGTCCATCATATGAGACCCATCTTTAATATCCACCACCGAGCCCAACTTTGATGTGGACCATCCATCATGTGGGCCCACCTTCAATGATGGTCGTCCATCGTGCAGGGTATCCTTGGATATGGGCCATTCATCATCGACACCTTTGAAGTTGACTGTTCATTATGTGGGGCCACCTTAATGTGGGTCATCCATCATGTGGGGCCTACCTTCAATGGTATTGTCCATCATATAGGGCCACCTTCAATATCCACCATCCCTAATGGGCCACAATGCGTCTAAGTGCGAAAGCTTAGCGGAGCTATTAGAATGTAAACTAAGTCCTAGAGGGGGAATGATTAAAACTGATTAAAAATTATTCTAATTTAGAATTTCAATTGCCTAACTTAAACTAATTTGCAATTAAACTAAGCAAGGCAATTCAACTCTAAAGGCTTCCTAGCCAATAGAGGGTCCAATCACATAGGCTACTCAAGATATGCAAATTCAGTAACTAGCCTATAGCATAGTGAACATGTGTGTATGGAATATGTTACCGATCAATCCTAGACATTCATCTAATCATTCATACATAATCAAGCATTCAAACACATAAGCATAATTAAACAACTACATAAATGACAATCCCAAATACAAGCATGTATAGTGGTTCGACTACGTGCCTAGTCCACTCCCAGTGAACTCACTCTCTCCTAGAGTGTACCGGATTTTACTATGAGAGGTTTAAATCAGGTTTACCTCAAACCTTTACAACCCTAGACAAGGACTCTACAATTTATGCCCTACACAAGAGCAAATGTCCTACACAAGAACCTAGACTTTATATCCTATATAAGGACAAGAGTCCTAATCCCGAACCTGACAATTTAGGCCACACAGGTCAAGGTTCTACATAAGTACCAAACAGTTTATGTCCTACACAAGGACCTAGGTTTAAGCCACACAGCCTAAGGTCCTAATGTCGAACCTAAGTTTATGTCCTACACAAGAACCTGACATGTATTCTCTCTTAAAGGCCTACACAAGGACTTAAGTTGGTTTTTCATTCGGCTAACCAACAACCTAGGTCCTACACAAGAACCACGAATTTAGGCCACATAGGTCAAGTTCCTACATAAAACATAGTCGAGTTTGACTCGTAGCCTCAATCCTTCACAAGGAAGGAAGCTAACTTGTGGACTCGTAACAATGATACTTACTTATCGGATTGAGTCCCTTTTTTTAGCTCCTCTTGGGTTGCTTGATCTCTGCAATCCCGTGCTTTAATCAGCTCCCCTGATCATGTTTCCGCCGCTTCACCAAGGCTTTAGCTCCATGATCTGTCCTTGCATTTGATGTGTCTTCAAGATGACCAAGGTAATGGGAGTGCGTTGATTCTCCTACAATTAATGGGTAGTTATTTATCTTAGGGGATTCAACTAAATGGGTCTCATAAAAGAGTTGGACAATGATTTATCATAAATGCTTAAGTCCAATCTCTAGAAAATGGGGGAGTTTAAGCACATCTCAATGTTGAGGTTGGAATCCTCATTAGAGTAGTAATCTCAAAGAAGATGGCTTGAAACTTAATGGAGTACAGACTAGGGATGAGGGATATGCATATGGAATCACCCTACCTCTGGTTGCTCCAAAAATCCATAAAAATGCCCAAAAACCGATTGCCTTTTATAAAAAGTTTAAGCTCCAACGGTCAAAAAAGGGGCAGAAAACAGTCATGTTGATTCTATCGAAGGTCCTTCGATACTATCGAAGAGTCTTGTCGATGACATCAAAAGTCCTTCGATGCCATTGAAGAATTCCAGCCAAATTTTCAAATTGGTTGTTGGACTTCCCTAATTCTCAATCAATTTCATTGAAAGTCCTTTTGATGCTATCAAAGGTCCTATCGATGCCATTGAACATGCCCTCAAATTTGTTATTTTTAGGCTATCTTTTAGACAGTAGATCCGTACCTCTTCTAGCATTCTTTATCATGTTTTTCTTGGTCTTTGAAAGCTAAGGAATGATCAATTAATATTCCTATTAGGTCAAGATAATCTAGAGGTTAGATGGTTGTTTTGGTTTAAGGATTAGGGTCACCAAGGCATCTCTTTTACTTGTATATGCTCCTTGATGCTTCTGCTCCACTTGTGTCTTCAGTCTTCACTTTCCAAAGGCTCAACCGACTACATGACACAACGACTCATGTTATTGATAAATCAGGTTGCAAAAATAAGTGCACTAACACACCCCTCATGTGGAGCCCAACTTGGATATGGATTGTCCATTGTACAGGCCTCAACTTCAATGTGGGTAATCCATCATGGGCCCGCTTTGGATGTAGGCATCATTAAGGACCTACCTTTGATGTGGACAATCCATTATATGGGCTCACCTTGATGTGAGTCATCCGTGATGTGAGGCCCACCCCACCTTTGATGTAGACCACTCCATTCTGTTTGCCTAGAGACAGAGGGAAAGTGAAAGTTAAAAAGCAAAATATAAAATACGTTAATCAACATATGTATATAAGTAAATTTCATCAAATAAATTACTTTTAGAATATGGTGCTTACCAGACAAACTTAAGTTAAAAAAGTAACTTTTTAACTTAATATAAGTTAAAAGATTAGTTATTGGGTGCACTACAAGAAAGAGGGTTTTTAGCGACGAAACTTTTAGCGACAAAATAACTTTTTGTCGCTAAAAGTCACTTTTAGCGATGAAATGAATTTTCGTCGCTAAAAGTTTACTTTTAGCGATGAAACTTTTAGCGACAAATATTTTCGCAGCTAAAAATCGTGGATGAGACTTTTAGCGACAAAAATTTTCGTCGCTAAAGGCTATAAACAAATTTTCAAAAAATTCAAATGGATTACTTTTAGCTACAAAAATTTTCGTAGTTAAAAACCCTGGATGAGACTTTTGGCGATGAATATTTTCGTCGCCAAAGGCAGTAAACAAATTTTTAAAAAATTGGAATGAATTACTTTTAGCTACGAAAATTTTCGTAGCTAAAAATCACTGACGA
The DNA here is from genome assembly GCF_029962835.1 of Magnolia sinica. Lineage (NCBI taxonomy): Eukaryota > Viridiplantae > Streptophyta > Magnoliopsida > Magnoliales > Magnoliaceae > Magnolia > Magnolia sinica. The sequence goes on along the minus strand of NC_080589.1, from coordinate 53,795,451 downwards.
GATTTTTATCGACGAAAATTTTCATCGCCAAAGGCTGCAAACAATTTTTCCTTATATACGAATGGCTTACTTTTAGTTATGAAACTTTGCATAGCTAAAAATCCTAGATGAGACTTTTAGCGACGAATATTTTCATCGCCAAAGGCAGCAAACAAATTTTCAAAAAATCGGAATGGATTACTTTTAGCTAGGAAAATTTTCGTAGCTAAAAATCCCGGATGAGACTTTTAGTGACGAATATTTTTGTCGCTAAAGGCTGCAAACAATTTTTCATATATTACTTTTAGCTACGAAAATTTTCGCAGCTATAAATCCCAGATGAGACTTTTAGCGACGAATAATTTCGTCGCCAAATGCTTCATCAAATTGGAATGGATTACTTTTATATACAAAAATTTTCGTAGCTAAAAATCCTGGATGAGACTTTTAGCGATGAATAGTTTCATCGCTAAAGGCTTTGGAAATCTCGAATCAATTACTTTTAGCTACCAAAATTTTCGTAGCTAAAAACCTTTATAGGACTTTTAATGACAAAAATATTCGTCGCTAAAAAACATTTAGGAGACTTTTACCTACAAAATATTTCGTAGGTAAAAGTCTCTTTTTTAAAAAAAAAAATATTCCATCTCAAATTTCCTGAGATATACCTGTTAGAATATAATTCATCATATTCTTCTTGATATACACCTGTTATATAATATATTTCATCATATTCACATTCACATCCATCTAAACCCAAACTACGTAAATTCATCCAGACATAAACTACATTCATCCAAATATAATCTGCATCCATCCAAACACAAACAATTTTATGGAAAAAAACAAATGAAAAGATAGAGAACATATGAGAGGTGATCCAAACAAATGAAAAGAAAAACAACCTTAACCTAAACCTAAACCTATAACCTACACTTATAGGTTTAGGTTATAAGTTTAGGTTTAGGTTTTAGGTTTAAATTAAGGTTAGGTTATAGGTTATAAGTTTAGGTTATAGGTTATGGGTTATAGGTTATAGGTTAAGGTTTAGGTTATAGGTTTAGGTTATAGGTTTAGGTTTAGATTTAGGTTTATGTTTAGGTTATAGCTTTAGGGAATTGAGAATAGGTTAAGGTTTAGGTTTAAGAAATCAGGTTTGGGTTCGGGTTCAAGTTTAGGTTTCGGTTTTCATGTTTAGGTTTAGGTTATAAGTGTAGGTTATAGGTTTAGGTTTAACTTAGGTTATAGGTTAAGGTTTAGGGAATTGAGAATAGGTTAAGGTTTATGTTTAAGAAATCGGGTTCGTGTTCAAGTTTAGGTTTGGGGTTTCAAGTTTAGGTTTAGGTTAAGGAGTTGAGATTAGGATCAGGTGTAGGTGTAGGTGTAGGTTTAGGGATTTGATGATACATTTAGGTTATAAGTTTAGGTTTAGGTTATAAGTGTCAGTTATAGGTTTAGGTTTAAGTTAGGTTATAGGTTATAGCTTTAGGGAATTGAGAATAGTTAAGATCTAGGTTTAAGAAATCGGGTTCGGGTTCGGGTTTAGGTTTGGCTTTTCAAGTTTAGGTTTACGTTAAGGAGTTGAGATTAGGATTAGGTGTAGGTTTAGGTTTAGGGATCTGAGAATATATTTAGGTTTTAGGTTATAGTCTAGGTTATAGGTTTTGGTTTAAGTTAGGTTATAGGTTAAGGTTTAAGGAATTGAGAATAGGTTAAGGTTCAGGTTTAGGGATTTGAGAATACATTTAGGTTTTAGATTGTAAGTGTAGGTTATAGGTTTAGGTTTAAGTTAGGTTATAGGTTAAGGTTTAGGGAATTGAGAATAGGTTAAGGTTTAGGTTTAGGGATTTGAGAATACATTTAGGTTTTAGGTTTAGGTTTAGGTTTTAGGCTTAGGTTTAGGTTTAGGTTATAGGTTATAGGTTATAGGTTATAGCTTTAGGGAATTGAGAATAGGTTAAGGTTTAGGTTTAGGTTAAGGTTATAGGTTTTGGTATAGGTTTAAGTTTAGGTTATAGGTTATAGGTTTTGGTTTAGGTTAAGGTTATAGGTTTTGGTTTAGGTTTAAGTTTAGGTTATAGGTTATATGTTTTGGTTTAGGTTAAGGTTATAGGTTTTGGTTTAGGTTTAGGTCTAGGTTTTAGGTTTAGGTTAAGGTTATAGGTTTAAGTTATAGGTTTTGGTTTAGGTTTAGGTTATAGGTTTTGGTTTAGGTTAAGGTTATAGGTTTTGGTTTAGGTTTAGGTCTAGGTTTTTGGTTTAGGTTAAGGTTATAGGTTTAAGTGATAGGTTTTGGTTTAGGTTTAGGTTATAGGTTTTGGTTTAGGTTAAGGTTATAGGTTAAGGTTATAGGTTTTGGTTTAGGTTTAGGTTTAGGTTTAGGTTATAGGTTATAGGTTATAGGTTATAGGTTGTAGCTTTAGGGAATTGAGAATAGGTTAAGGTTTAGGTTTAGGACATCGGGTTGGGGTTTGGGATCGGGTTTAGGTTTGGGTTTTCAAGTTTAGGTTTAGGTTTAAATTAGGGAGTTGAGATTAGGATTAGATGTAGGTTTATGTTTAGGGATTTGAGAATACATTTAGGTTTTAGGTTTTAGGTTTTGGTTTAAGTTTTAGTATATAGGTTTAGGTTATAGGTTTAGGTTTAGGTTTTAGGTTTAGGTTATAGGTTATAAGTTTAGGTTACGAGTTATAGGTTATAGGTTTTGGTTTAGGTTAAGGTTATAGGTTTTGCTTTAGGTTTAGGTTTAGGTTTTAGGTTTAGGTTAAGGTTATAGGTTTAGGTTAGGTTTAGGTTTAGGTTTAGGTTATAGGTTATAGCTCTAGGGAATTGAGAATAGGTCAAGGTTTAGGTTTAGGAAATCGGGTTCGGGTTCGGGATTGGGTTTAGGTTTGCGTTTTCAAGTTTAGGTTTAGGTTAGGGAGTTGAGATTAGGATTAGGTATAGGTTTAAGTTTAGGGATTTGATAATATATTTAGGTTTTAGGTTTTAGTTTATAGGTTTAGGTCATAGGTTTAGGTTTAGGTTTAGGTTTTAGGTTTTAGGTTTAGGTTAAGGTTTAGGTTTTAGGTTTAGGTTTAGGTTTAGGTTATAGGTTATAGGTTTAGGTTTAGGTTTAGGTTTAGGTTTTAGGTTAAGGTTTAGGTTATAGGTTAACATTTAGGTTATAGGTTAACGTTTAGGTTTTAGGTTTTGGTTAAGGTTTATGTTTAGGTTTAGGTTATAGGTTATAGGTTATAGCTTTAGGGAATTGAGAATAGGTTAAGGTTTAGGATTAGGAAATTGGGTTCAGGTTTAGGATCGGGTTTAGGTTTGGGTTTTCAAGTTTAGGTTTAGGTTTAGGTTAGGGAGTTGAGATTAGGATTAGGTGTAAGTTTAGGTTTAGGTTAGGGAGTTGAGATTAGGATTAGGTGTAAGTTTAGGTTTAGGGATTTGAGAATACATTTAGGTTTTATGTTTAGGTTTAGGTTTTGGTTTTAGTTTATAGGTTTAAGTTATAGGTTTAGGTTTTGGTTTTAGGTTTAGGTTATGGGTTATAGGTTATGGGTTATAGGTTTTGGTTTAGGTTTATGTTTAGGTTTTACGTTTAGGTTTTAGGTTTTCGTTAGGTTTAGGTTTAGGTTTAGGTTATAGGTTATGGTTATAGGCTATAGCTTTAAGGAATTGAGAATAGGTTAAGGTTTAGGTTTAGGAAATCGGGTTCGGGTTCGGGATCGGGTTTAGGTTTGGGTTTTCAAGTTTAAGTGTAGGTTAAGTAGTTGAGATTAGGATTAAGTGTAGGTTTAGGTTTAGGGATTTGAGAATACATTTAGGTTTTAGGTTATAGGTTTAGGTTTAAGTTAGGTTATAGGTTAAGGTTTAGGGAATTGAGAATAGGTTAGGGTTTAAGTTTAGGAAATCGGGTTCGGGTTCGGGTTTAGGTTTGGGTTTTTAAGTTTATGTTTACGCTAAGGAGTTGAGATTAGGATTAGGTGTAGGCTTAGGTTTAGGGATTTGAGAATACATTTAGGTTTTAGGTTTAGGTTTAGGTTTTAGTTTATAGGTTTAGTTTATACAATTAGGTTTAGGCTAAGGTTAGGTTATAGGTTATAAGTTATAGGTTAAGGTTTAGTTTATAGGTTTAGGTTATAGGTTTAGGTTAGGTTTAGGTTATAGGTCATAGCTTTAGGGAATTGAGAATAGGTCAAGGTTTAGGTTTAGGAAATCGGGTTCGGGTTCGGGATTAGGTTTAGGTTTGAGTTTTCAAGTTTAGTTTTAAGTTTAGGTTAGGGAGTTGAGATTAGGATTAGGTGTAGGTTTAAGTTTAGGGATTTGAGAATACATTTAGGTTTTAGGTTTAGGTTTAGGTTTTAGGTTATAGGTTTAGGTTATAGGTTTAGGTTTAGGTTTTAGGTTTAGGTTAATGTTAGGTTATAGGTTATAAGTTTCAATTATAGGTTATAACTTATAAGTTAAGGTTTAGGTTATAGGTTTTGGGTTTGGTTTAGGTTTAGGTTTAGGTTTAGGTTTAGGTAATAGGTTATATGTTATAGGTTATAGCTTTAGGGAATTGAGAATAGGTTAAGGTTTAGGTTTAAGAAATCGGGTTCTGGTTCGGGATCGGGTTTAGGTTTGGGTTTTCGAGTTTAGGTTTAGGTTTAGGTTAGGGAGTTGAGATTGGGATTTGGTGTAACTTCTGTCACGCCCCAAACTCGGAAATCGGGCTCACAAAATTTTTGATCGTCGAATCCGGCGCCGATAGCCTCCGTAGAACTCCATTCTCGGCTCCCAGCGTCCATTCGCCAGGTTCCGATCCTGGGATGCTACAAGGAGGATTTTCAACATCAGTTTGATTCGTAATAATCATAACCAAAGGCATAACCCACAAACAACAACTAAAAACTCCATCACATTTCCACTATAATAAAAAACTTTATAAGTACAATGACCATAAGGAAAATACAATAATGATAGACCAAAAGCTCCAAACAGATCTGCCACGCGTCTAAGCCTCAGCGCTGCTGCGATCCAACGTCACCTGCACGCAACAGTCGTGCATAAGCTTATAGAAAGCTTAGAGGGTGGTGAAAGTGTATGCTCAAGGTGGTAATACAGTTATGCAGTATCAGAGTAATGCGGAACATGCTGATGAATGCCAAGAATACCATTAGCCGTACCAAGGCCATGCGGTGCAAAGAATGATGTCGGCCATACCAAGGCCATGCAATGCGAAATGCAACTCAAGCATAAAAATCCTCATCTAAGTCCACATATCAATACAGCTCAAAATCTAGAATATCACCGGGGTCTAGTACACTCCAAGTCAGATTGCCGCCCCATTGCGCGTAATAAGGTGAGTGAAAAAGACCTCACTATCCGCCTGCCAATATCGGGCTCGGCTCGTCAATAGCGGACCCATTCCTCGAGCTGGTCAGACTCAGCCTAGCATTGCCCCTACTCTCGGGTGGGTAAGGCCGCACCCCCTTCCAACCGACCACGACACAGTGGAAAGCACAACCGTCTGGTAATCGGCACTCAGCGCTCATGCATCCACTCGGTCTAGACGTTGGAGCAACCTCCTGGTACCATAAGGGTTTAGGGACTTTCACCCAGGGATATCTATCGCACCCCATGTAGAACAGTATTTCCGGTATCCAATCCTGCCAACCACGATACATCTGTGGAGGCTACGGCCCTGATGTCGCTAGGGCATACAATAACCATATCACACAATGCGAATGCATGAATCACACTATCCAGTCATACAGCAATCTTGCGGTAATCGTGTGCTCATGTAGGGTAACACCTCCTGTACGGGAGCCCCTAAACAATCTGCCTGAAGGCATATACTATGATCAGTCATTTCTCATATCAAGCATACGTATGATGCATATGATCATGAATCATGGAACTAAACATGTTATATAGGATGAATGATGTGCATAACGAAGATGGGCCTAGATGGCCTACACATAACATGTACAAGCCTAACAATGGGCCATAGGGAAAGTCATAATGCGGACATTTAACCACACTATACTTGCATTGTGGACGTCAAACCACCATTGCTCCCAAGGCATAGCCCGACGTAAACATCATTATATAACCCATGTTGGGATTGTACATTGCAATGGACCTTAGGTACATCCCATTGGGCCTTAAATACATCAAATGGCTATATCATATGGGCCTTATATTCATCAAGTAGGCCACATCAATGGGCCACACCAATGGACCTCATGTGCATTGCAATGGACCATGACCCGTGGGCCTTAGAATGCATCAAATGGGCCTAATCTTATGAGCCTCATGTGTAACAAATGGGCCACCCCAATGGGGCCCCAAATGTACATCAAATGGGCCTCAACCCATAGGCCCCAAAACATTTTTAATGGGTCATAACCCATGGGCCCCTAATACATCAATGGGCCTCGACCCATGGGCCTTACATATATATCAAAGTGAGCCTCAATCATGGGCCACAAGTAACTGAGGTGGGCCTTACATATATATCAAAGTGGGCCTCAACTATGGGCCACAAGTAAACTGAGGTGGGCCTTAGATATATATATCAAAGTGGGCCTCAACCATCAATAAGTTATATATAATATAATATATATAATATATATATATACAATACATACAATATTATATAATATTATATATATGTACATATAAATATATACACACACACGCACACAGCCACACACGCACGCATAAGCACCCACCCACCGTCCCTGGACGGTGGGGATGAATTACAAGCATCACAGTGGGCTCCACCGTCCAGGCGGACGGTGGAAATGAAACACATACATCCTTGTGGGCTCCATGTGGGGCCCACCGTAATGTTTGCTTTCCATCCAACCCGTTGGTAAGGCCACGTGGGCCTAGATGAAGGGTGAAAATAAATTTCACCCTGATCCAAAACTTCTGTGGACCCCAAAAGGATTTCAAAGGTAGAGGTTCAATCCCACTGTTTCCTACGGTGTGGGCCACCTGAGTCTTAGATCAGGCTGATTTTTGGGGTGGGCCCACGTCAGGTAGTGGCCCACCCTATGAACGAATTAGATGGTATATAAACATCAAGGTGGGGCCCACGGCTACAGCCGTGGGTGGCTGCCCGACCACCGTCCGTCCGGGCGCTGGTGCGCAGGCAGCGCTGCTGCCTTCTGACACAGCAGCAGCAGCTGCTGTGTTGCTGTTTTTAATTTTTTTTTTTTTGATGTTCTGTGGTTTTTCGCAGGTGGGGTCCATATTTTGACGATCCACTCCGTCCAATGGCCTTCCATGGCTCAACACGAGCAAAACAAGTCCAATATTGGACGTATTTTGGCGTATAATAATTTCAGGGAAGGCTTCAATGGTAAAAACCATCATTTGATATGGTGTGGCTCGCCAGAACCTCGGATTGACTCTGTATTTCGGTTCAATGCCTGAAATGGGGTTGAGAAGGGAATGGACGGCGTGAATTGAATACATGCATCAAGGTGGGGCCTACATGAGTGGGTCACCCCAAAGCTTGTGATGAAGTTGATATTTCCGTTTTTCCTTTTTGTCCAGCATCCAGAGACGCTGGACGGTTTGGGGCTAGCACAAACAGTGAGGTGGGCCCTGCTCAGGTGGGCCACCACATGCTTGAGTGGTGTGGGTACCATACATAAAAGGTGGGCTCCACTTGAACATGGTTTAGATGGAATACATACCTTGTGGTGGGGTCCATTCAAGTGGGCCACACAACTTCATTATCATCACAACAAAAAAAATAAAAATAAAATAAAAGGGAGAGAGATAGAGAGTGAGACCCGCATGATGGAGGGACCCCGGCACTATGGGCCCTCCCTTGCACTAAATCATACATCAGGTGGGTCCCATTACATGTGAGTCAATGAAATCGAAATCCAACGGTAAAGATCCCTTCTCCACTAAAATAGACGGTCTAGATGACCCTAAGCATACAAGGAAATAAACATCATGATGGGGTCCATGGAGAATGGCCCCATCATGGAATGATCATGATGATCCAAGTGGGCCATGGGCCACATCTTAGGGTCCAAAGTGAGATCCAAACCATTGATCGGTTGGCCTCACTTGGCCCATCTTAAAAACATCAAAAACTACCCTATCAAGGCACCCACCGCTTGATCTTCTTGCTTCCTTGGCTTCCTTAGCTCCTTGTGCTTCTCTTTGATGGAGGAAGATGAGAAATGGATGGTTAAGATGAGAGATCTAGGGATGGAAAGGTGGGCCACACTTGCATTTTCTCACCATGGGAGGGCTTGGAGAGGTCTTACGTATGGGATTTTCTTGCTTGGGAAAGTTGAAAATGAGAGAGAGAGACTTGTAAGGGAGAGAGAGAGAGAGAGAGAGAGAGAGAGAGGGAGTGATGGGTGATGGAGTGATGGATGTGGTGGTGATAGGTGTAAGAAGCTTTTTGAATTTTGTGGCAAAAGTTGTAAGAGAGGTATGGGTTTGTGTAAGAACTTTTTGACTTTGGGGCTTGCTTGGGAAAGGGTGAAAAGTGATGTGTACTTGACATGATGGGATTGATGGGATTGATTGATTGATGTGAACCTTGTAGAGATTTCCTCGAAATTCACACGTGCGGCGTTTTCCTCGCACCGAACGTTGGCCCACATCTCCCGACCAGGGTATCGCCTCGACGCGCGAGTCGGGCATCGGAACCGCGGCGACGACGTGGTCGCTAAGGTACGAGTCCTGGGTTGAGTCGACTCGGGTTGACGGCATGAGAATCAGGGTCGTACGCAAACACCGGTTAAGGGTCGAAGGTTGTCGGAATTCATTCGGGAAGACCGCGGAAGCCTAAGGAACGGTACGGCCTAGGATACGGGGCTTACAGGTTCGGGTTTAGGGATTTGAGAATACCTTTATGTTTTGGGTTTAGGTTTAGGTTTAGGTTTAGGTTTTAGTTTATAGGTTTAGGTTATAGGTTTAGGTTTTGGTTTAGGTTTAGGTTATAGGTTTAGGTTTAGGTTTAGGTTATAGGTTATAGGTTATAAGTTATAGTTTATAGGTTTAGGTTTTAGGTTTAGGTTTAGGTTATAGGTTATAGGTTATAAGTTATAGGTTATAGGTTTAGGTTTTAGGTTTAGGTTTAGGTTGTAGGTTATATGTTATAAGTTATAGGTTTTAGGTTTAGGTTTAGGTTAAGGTTATAGGTTTTGGTTTAGGTTTAGGTTATAAGTTTTAGGTTTAGGTTAAGGATATAGGTTTAAGTTATAGGTTTAGGTTAGGTTTAGGTTTAGGTTATAGGTTTAGGGAATTGAGAATAGGTTAAGGTTTAGGTTTAGGTTATAGGTTATAGGTTATAGGTTTAGGGATTTGAGAATACATTTAGGTTATAGGTTTAGCTTTAGGCTATAGGTTTAGGTTAATGTTAGGTTATAGGTTATAAGTTTAGGTTATAGGTTTTAGGTTATAGGTTATAAGTTTAGGTTATGGGTTATAGGTTATAGGTTAAGGTTTAGGTTGTAGGTTTTGGTTTAGGTTAAGGTTATAGGTTTTGGTTTATATATAGGTTTAGATTTTAGGTTTATGTTAAGGTTATAGGTTTAAGTTATAGGTTTAGGTTAGGTTTAGGTTAGGTTTAGGTTTAGGTTATAACTTATAGGTTATAGCTTTAGGGAATTAAGAATAGGTTAAGGTTTAGGTTTAGGACATCGGGTTGGGGTTCGGGATCGGGTTTAGGTTTGGGTTTTCAAGTTAAGGTTTAGGTTTATGTTACGGAGTTGAGATTAGGATTAGGTGTAGGTTTAGGTTACGGAGTTGAGATTAGGATTAGGTGTAGGTTTAGGTTACGGAGTTGAGATTAGGACTTGTAGGTTTAGGTTTAGGGATTTGAGAATACATTTAGGTTTGAGGTTTAAGTTTAGGTTTTAGGTTTAGGTTATAAGTGTAGGTTATAGGTTTAGTTTTAAGTTAGGTTATAGGTTAAGGTTTAGGGAATTGAGAATCGGTTAAGGTTTAGGTTTAGGAAATCGGGTTCGGGTTCGAGATCGGGTTTAGGTTTAGGTTTTCAAGTTTAGGTTTATGCTAAGGAGTTGAGATTAGGATTAGGTGTAGGTTTAGGTTTAGGGATTTGAGAATACATTTAGGTTTTAGGTTTAGGTTTAGGGTTAGGGTTTTAGTTTATAGGTTTAAGTTTAGGTTTAGGTTATAGGTTTAGGTTTAGGTTATAGGTTATAGGTTATAAGTTATAGGTTATAGGTTTAAGTTTTAGGTTTAGGTTATAAGTTTTGGTTTAGGTTATAGGTTATAAGTTATAGGTTATAGGTTTAGGTTTTAGGTTTAGATTATAGGTTTTGGTTTAGGTTGTTTTGGTTTAGGTTAAGGTTATAGGTTTTGGTTTTGGTTTAGGTTTAGATTATAAGTTTTAGGTTTAGGTTAAGGATATAGGTTTAAGTTATTGGTTTAGGTTAGGTTTTAGGATATGGACCTTAGGGATCTAGCAAAGGCGCGGTAGTATGTGTTGCATAATTGTGAAGAAATAGAGTCGTACTTGGAGTAAGTATTCCCTTGATTATTATTTTCTCTACATACGATGATCTTAATGTTTCTTGCTGATGACGTGCCATTTATGTGTAATGAACACATAGACGAGATGAAGTCCAAATTCCCCACAAATTATGATCGAATGCATCAGGATCAGTTTCTAGAATTGTTCGCCAAACGTGTAAGATTTCACATTGTTTCTCACCACACTTAGCATTTTCGTTGTATTGAACATTATTTCAACTTATGAAAATTCCTAAACAGTTATATTCTGTACATGATAATAGATGAAGACGTTGCGCACGAGCAACTCTGCGGATGCGACTGATGCATTATACTCATTGACATGTGGCCTTAATAGACATGTATCTAGATATACAAGTTGTATTATAAACAGGATTCGATTCCACAACGAAGAACGTGAGAAGTACAGGACCACACAAAATAGTGGGGTGGTTGTGAAGGGAATAAATGAGGAGGATGAAATTGACTTTTATGGCATTTTGACAGGTATTATTGATCTGAGTTATTGTATGAGAAAGCGGGTGTACTTATTTAGATGTGATTAGTGGGACATTGGAAATAAGAAGTTGGGAATACAGACTGACAACTACTTTACGAGCGTAAATTTATCTCGGAAGTGGTTTGAGGACGACCCATTTGTCCTTGCTAGCCAAGCCGAATAAGTATTTTACCTCGCTGACACCAAGTTAGGCGGCTCTTGGCACGTGGTGCAGAAAATAAAGCCCAGGAACGTATTTGACGTTCCCATACTAGAAGTTGAAGATAGCGAGGATGGGGGAAATGACACATTTAGGGTTGAAGAAGCATATCAAGAAGACATGCCATCTAGGGATACAGGGACTAATTCAAGTGTTGATATTGATGTGGTGCAATTAGATAGAGATGATGTGCCACCTGATCATGTTGATGCCTCAATAATACGTGATATTGTTACAGATGATAGTGGTTTCATTGATGATGACGATACGGACAATGAGGATGAAATATTGATCAGCGATAGTGATGGTGAAGAAATAGCCCTAAGCGATAGTGATACAGACGACGATTATTAAATATACACACGATTTACATGTCATTTTTTAATTCGAATAATTTATGTATTCCATGTATACGTGAAAATTATAAGTCATGATTAATTCTTTTTATTGACTTGTTTATAATCCACATTTGCAGTTGAGTCAATTTCTAATCATGTCCTCCTTAAACCAAAGCGTAGCAAAATCACGCAACATACTTCATCAGCTATTGCAGATGGATGTTTCGGTCCTATCTTCTTCTGGTAGGGCCATAGAGATACCTGGTTTGGTCGATGAGTGTAGAGTGGAATATATTAACGATGACTCAGAGGAAAGATTATGCCATCTCAAAGAAATTCCAGGGCTGATGGAGATATATAACCGCGGAAAACGAGATATGGAAGATGCAACTCTATCACTTGCACATCTGAATAGAGTCCCAAGAGATCAGATTTCTCCTATTGTGACTGGCATGTTGGCTGTAAATATGTCGAGTGCTTCATACGAAATGACATATGCTTCTGAAGCATACGATAGCTTACGTAGGGAGTACTTCAGATAGTTTACCTCAAAGTTGTTTCGTATTACAACGAAATATGTATATTTAATATAGAATGACAATGTATAATGGAATTTTCAATGGTTAGAAATTAAAGTTTACAGTTTTATTATATTCTGCTTGCATTATAGTATAATGGTCTAATCATATTTTAATCAACTCTCTAAGTATAAGCACAAATGCATTGTACTGTCAACACTACTTGTATAATGTTTTAGTATATTCCACTTGTATTGATATTGTTTAAATTTATAAGTTCGTAGCTTGCACATATTCAGTGATGGCACCAGGTGGGAGAGTACGTCGTTCGCGCACTGGATTTACCCCTTTTACCCGTGATGCGACGGAGCCATCATCGCTGTCACATGTTGCATCGCAGGCGTCTGATCCCTCAGTCGTGCATACACCGGGCACTGCATGTAAGTCTAAACGTATATTTCTTTTAATGATTTATGTTTATGTTTAGACTTACATATTTCTTTTGCAACAGCATCATCGACCAGCCGACGAGGACGTGGACCCACGTGCGAGTTGCTTTTAGAGCAACTTACGCGTGAGGGTAGGGTGACGGTAGAGTTCCCACAGGACTGTATTAGACCTGTTGGGAACAATGTCATGTTGTTTACGTCGGAGGTCAGTGTCTTATGCAGATCTCTGATCCCCCCCACCACCCCCCGTTGGGGAGACGTGACAGATGATGTGTGGCAGCACATCCGTCAGCGCCTTCAGGTAAATTTTAGTAAATTAAAATTTATTTTATAAAAGTTCATTTATGGTTAAGTTATTTTCTTAATAAGTTTATTATCTTAATCTATTATTTACGAAACTTCAGGATAAATTTGACTTGGATTTGAGTGTTCCGCACATCTCCCATGCCGTCGATGACATGATGAAGGAGCGGTTCGAGGTTTACCGCAGTAAGTTACACCGGCAGTATAAGCGGTGCATGAGCCATAAGGAGGTCGTACAGTCCGCACCGCTGCACGTGACCGATGAGGACTGACGGATACTCTGCGATAGGTTTTCGTCTGATTCTTTTCAGGTAATATTTACATATTTATGATATCTTAACGTAAAAATTAAATTCGCAATTAATAACAATGTATTATGAATAATGTATTCAGAAGAGGAGCAAAATAAATTCTGACAACAGAGGAAAGTTAGAAGTGAACCACGTAGCTGGTTTAAAGTCATTTGTACGAATTCATCACGACATGGTAAGCAAGTACTAGTAATTATTACGTTTATATATTCTTTCCATGCATTTATATTAACTCTATTGGCTTTTCAATTGTGCAGCGAGATTCCGTCACTGGCCAGGAGCCCGGACCAGTAAACTTCTACAAAGAGACTCACTGTCGGCAGGCGATGGGATATTGGGTACGTCCTAGAGCCAGCGAGATTTGGGTAAAGATCCTTACATTGTAAAATTTATTTGCATTAAATTATAATAATGTCATTTATTATGAAAATTCATATGTTTTCATTACAGGAGGAGATGGACACCTTACGCAGTCAGCCCACTCCTGATGGTACTCAACGGAGTGAGCCAGAGATCCTGAGTCAGGTGCTTGGCACCCGTTCTGGATATGTGCGTGGGTTTGGTCATGGTGCCAAGCTCATGACACCCGCTAGAGCTGCCTCCAGCCGATCCATCGTCATTGACAACAGCGCCGTACGCTGAGCTGATACCGCAGAGAGAGAGGTTCAGCAGCTACATGTCGTCGTCGATGACATCAAAGATCAGCTGGACAGGCAGAGGGAGGAGCAGGAGAGGAAGATGATGGATCAGCTGGCGAGGCAGAGGGAGGAGTAGGAGAGGAGGATAGAGGAGGAGCTAGCGAGGCAGAGGGAGGAACAAGAGAGGAGGATAGACGATCAGCTGGCGAGGCAGAGGGAGGAGTAAGAGAGGAGGATGGAGGAGATGCGGGTGGAGCATGAGCGACGGATGATGGAGATGTTTCAGGTTTTCGCTGCACGCTTACCCACCGATGCCCCACCACCGATGCCTTCATCTTTGTGATTTTTTGTATATTTTTTTATAATGTTAAGTTTATATGTATTTATGCGTGAATGAATGTGATGCGGATAAGATTGTTTGTGTTGAGATGAATGTAGTTTATGTTTGGGTTTGGGTTAATTTAGATGGATGTGAATGTGAATATGATGAAATATATTATATAAAAGGTGTAGATCAGGATGAATATGATGAAATATATTGTTAACAGGTGTATATCAAGAATTTTGTGCAGAATTTTGAGTTATATATAAAAAAAAAAATGGACTTTTAGCGATGAAAATTTTCGTAGCTAAAAGTTTTGTAATTTATTTTTAGCAGCGAAAAATTTGGCTGCTAAAAGTCCTATAAAGTTTTTTAGCGACAAAAGTTTTCGTTGCTAAAAGTGTAACAAATTTTTTGGTTGCGAAAATTTTCGCTGCTAAAAGCCATGTAAAGGCTTTTTAGCGACGAAAATTTTCGTCGCTAAAAGTGGAACGAATTTTTAGCAGCGAAAATGTTCGCCGCTAAAAAGTATTGTTCAGTTTTTTTAGCGATGAACATTTTCGTCGCTAAAAGTGGAGCGATTATTTAGTAGCGAAAATTTTCGTTGCTAAAAGTCTTAGAAATTTTTTAGGAAAGTACAACGAATTTTTTAGCAGTGAAAATTCTTGTACAGTTTTTTTAGTGATGAAAAGTTTCATCGCTAAAAGTGCAACGAATTTTTCTAGTAGCAAAAATTTTCGCTGCTAAAAGTCTTGTACAGGTTTTTTATCGATGAAATTTTTCGTCGCTAAAAGTGTAACGAATTTTTTTAGCAGCGAAAATTTTCGCTGCTAAAAGTCTTGTACAGGCTTTTTAGCGACGAAAATTTTCGTCGCTAAAAGTGTAAGGAATTTTTTAGCAGCGAAAATTTTCGCTGCTAAAAGTCTTGTACAGTTTTTTTTATCAACGAAAATTTTCGTCGCTAAAAAGCTTGCTTTCGCGACGAATTGGATTTTTCGCCGATAAAATCTTTGTACGTCAGTCTTTTAGCGACGAAAATTTTCATCGCTAAAGGGTTTTAGGTACAAAAATCTGACTTTTAGCGACGAAAATTTTCGTCGCTAAAAGTGGTATTTCTTATAGTGGTGGTATCCAAACGGCCCTAAACGACCCTTTTGAGAGTGCATCCAAACAGGCCCTAAAGGTAGGACATTTCTCTTCACAGTGGTCACAAAGGGACTTCCATGCCAGACATTTTGGTGTTTCTGATTATGGCACCTTAGGAATATAGTGTATTCTTTTCTCACATCGCCATCTATAATAAAATACAGCCATGAAGCCTTCTGGATGTGACATCACTTCATCCATCATATGAGGCTTCTCAACCTTATCATACAGCCCAAAAATCAGCCTGATACAAAGGAAAAATGCTCAGGTATGCCACATCACAACAACAACAACAACAACAACAACAACAATAATAATAATAACAACAACAACAACAACAATAATAATATAAAATCACTCCTAAAAACTTATGTATTCATCTGGTGAACGGATTGGATAGAATATACACACACCATAGTGTAACCCTCAAACAACCTAAATTGTTGTACACGCTTCTCCATTTCTCACACGGGATGTCACGTGTAACAATCTCTTTCCTATTTTCAAAATTTCCTATTTCTTTTATAATTTTCTAATTAATTAGAGTTATGTAGGTTTGCTAATCCCACACGGGTGTGGTTGCTTTTCACATCCACACGCAAGCACATAAGCTAATTGAAACCTTTGATGTACCACAAACAAATGGATTGCTGGGAAAATGTTTTAACCGTCGGTTTACTTTGGACGCGACATGGGCCATTGTGTACCCCTTACGTAAAACCTTTTAAAAAAAAAAAAAAGAAAAATTTATTTGAGGATGGAAGGCTCAAACCTTGCACACGTACTCCATGCAGGCATGTGTGGGCGTCTGGGTTAGCAAGGCTTCACACCCTTGTGGAATCAGTAAACCTCTAGGCCTGAGATAGCTAATGTATTCTGATAATGATCCAATGGACTAATCAAAAAATATATTTTAATTATATGATGAGTGGACCTACTTGACTTTTTGGCCAGCATCTCAAGAATCATCGGCATCGGTGAATGACCATGAAATGAATCACATGTAAGTGTTCTTTTTTGTTTTTGTTTTTATAGTGTTTATGACCTTCATCTGACAATAATGAATACCATCGACATTTCTCTTCCATACAAGTGCGCGGTGAACGTCTTAACTTGGGTCACAACGCTTACATCATGGGGGCCACCTATTCAATGATTGTGGAACTTGCACAAACTTTCTATGCATATTAACTATCTTTCAGCACGCGGACCCACCAATTGCATGGTTCCCTGCCAGTACACAAAATGAATGCAAAGGCTCACGTTCCACGGCTAAAATTCTAGCAAGCTTTTTGAGGAATCACAGTCAAGTAGAAAAAGTAAAACTAATGGCCGACAATCAGTGAGAAAAATCTGCAAATTGATAGCTAAGCCCATTTGATCTTTTTTCTTTGGGCATAGGACTCGTTAAAAGTATGGCCAACGGATGAACGGTCTTGATCTTGTACAAATGTGATTTAAAAACTTAAAACTATGAATTGGTTGATGGCGCAAAGCAATTCTCCTTCTTTGGATGGTAATTCGAGCATGCATGGGGAACTTTCAAATCACCCATTAATCATGCATTTGGTGGTCCACCTCTTAGATAGATGGATCTGTCCTGCCACATCGATGAACTTCTTCCATTGGCTGTTGACTTGAGACTTAGGATCCTTTAATCAATGCTCTTTCCTAGTCAAATCATAAAATGATCAAATGATGGAAATAGTCACCTAATTTTGGTGCAGGATTTACTGGGAAAAGCTTGTCTGCACTCGGCCAACTGGGACACATCTCCCACCATCAATGATGTTGGTATATGTGTGTTCAATACATGTGGTTATATGGCCTTATCATACAAAATAGGACTTAAGAATCCCATTCTCAACAAAACAAGAGGGAAAGTTGACGTAGACTGGGTCGCGGTTAATTTCATGGCCAAGATGGACCATAAAAGGCCTGATGGGAGACGGAGGTGATCCAGACCTTCAGAACTTAAAACAGACATATCTCGCAAACCAAAAAGAGTTATTGGATGTACAATATATGATTTGGGGGTAAGACGAGCTAGTTTAACCATCCAACCCTGCTATGTTGGGTTTCCCAACCCGAATTTGAACGGACATATCTCGCAAACCATAATGAGTTTTCGGACATACAATATATGATTTTGGGGGCAGGACGAGCTACTTTAGCCACCCAACCCTGCTATGCCAGGTTGCCCAAGCTGCATTTGTGAGATTCCATCAGATCGACAGTCAAAATCCTTGTTTATTTTCGTTTTTACTATTTTTAGTTAGTTTCAGTTTGATTCTAACTCTTCGTACGTTGGGCTTTAGGAGTTGTGCCCAACACGAAAAGTGCTTACAAAAATTAGGGGAACATCGTGGTTCGGCCAAATGGGACACTTACTATTTTTGGTTGAAAACCATGCGCAATAGCAGGAATCACGACCATCTATAAATAGTAAGTTTACTATTTATAGTAAGTCACAATTTCTAGGAGTTTTAGTTATAGTATGATTTCGAAACTTCTTCATAGGCTTTATGTTATTATTTAAGAGGTTGTAAGCACATTTTTCACATCATCAATCAAATTATTACAAATTTTATTAGAATTATTTTCTATTTTCTCTCTCCTCATGGATTCGAGGCATCTCCGTGAGGAGTCCAGAGAAGTTCCATGGATTCGAAATAGTTCTTCCCCTAAGGAAGACGGAGTTTGACCTCTACATGTCCTTCCTTGCGTTAGTTTGGTATCAGAGTAAGGATTTCTCCTCGGATCTATGTCTTCTAATGACAGGTCGAGCAACAATATCATGGACGGTACTTTATGGAATCATCTTTTAACAACTTTTGAAGCAGCGCAACAAAAGAATCAGCGAGCCATGCAATGGCTAAAGACTTCCATCGATCGCACAACGAAGGCCATGGGAAAACTCCATGCTCATAGTGGTCCTAACATCCCGAATTTCCGCGGCTCGAGTACATACTTGTGCCTGAGAAATCCAGATGTCAATAATGTATAAATTGGATACTTTAAAAATTGCACGCTATTTTTTTTCATTTAGATCACATCCAGTTACATTCAAGAAGGTAACCGTTCACAATAATAAAATTGACTATATTTATTATTTCATTAGAGTAAAAGAATTCAACAAATTATCAAATGCCCTCTTAATGGGAGGGTATTATATTATCGAGTTTGCAACGAAACTATAAAACTAAACCATAAAACTATCTCCTTATTCATTCAGTGTAATCTTCTATAGGGAGATGGTTCTCTGGGTCTTGAATCTGTACATCACTTGCATCATCTATACGGTTGGAGAGGGTCAACACCCTACTCATAGTGAAGGTTATCCTTTAAGATTTACAATAATTCAAGATATTTATAAAAGTAATACAAGAGTTTTGATACGTCCCGTACTCCACAACTACGAGAGGTATCAATATGACCAAGCAACTTACATGAGATGCATGCCTAGCAAAGTATATGCTCTTCATCACACTTAGCGATTGCCAAAATGTGAAAATTTATTTAGAGTTATCTAGCTCACCCCGCATCCCATGCTACGGAGATTCGTCAGCGTGTCCCACGTTAACGTGGATTTACGCGGGCATCCTAAGGCGGCACAACATAAGGCTCGAATGAATTAGGTGACACGATTTGTTCACGGAGCGACTATTTATGGCATCTAATTCCAGAAGTGATGTAACATATATTACGAATTACTTACATCGATTTGTGCACCACTACCCAAAATTCATGAAATTACGTGTCGACTAAGGGGTCCGCTACCTGAACCGCATTGCATCCATGATATTTATTTGATTGCTAAATGTGAGATTTCTAACATAGTACATGCACCAAAGAGTAAATAAATTGATTCATGGAAGCTTTGGAATTCCTAGACACATGCCCAAGCCCTAAAGGGAGGTAGCATAAGGCTAACATAATAAATGAGAAGAATAGCAATAAGCTAACTCAATAAAAGACACAAGTAGCGATAGGCTAAATCAAATAAAGAGGAGAGTAGCAATGACTAACTCTAAAAAAGAGGAGAGTAGTAAGGGCTAACTAAACAAAATTGGTAAAGGCAAAGGCAAAGCTTATTTCCATTGCCTATATAAAATAATAGAGATCACCGGTAACTAACATTATACCATAATTCCTAAAGGGTAAATAATTGTTGTTGGTAAATTAAACAATTTTAGGGAGAGAATCATAATAACATGAAAGCATGTAAAAGGAAAGATAAATCATATCAACTTAAATCAAGTTAAGCTTTAAAGGAATCCCTCACCTTAGCCTTAGATTTAAACTATATGTAGATATCCATGTAGGAAAACTTCTACATGAAAAGATTCCACATGAATCACGACATCGCTTGAGCAAGAGGAATGCACCATACATATGGACAGGAAAGAGGGTGTCTAGGCTTCTCCTTCTCTTTCTCCTTCTCTCTCTCTCTCTCTCTCTCTCTCTCTCTCTCTCTCTCTCTCTCTCTCTCTTTCTCCTTAGGTGTTTGGGCGTGTGAGAGGAGAGGGGAGCGCACACTCCTTTTTAAAAGGAGTGGGCATGTGAGACGGGTGTGTTTCACATCCCAATTGGATTGAGTTTCTCCAATTTTTTATTTTCTGATGATCTTTCTTTACATCTAATTCACCGTTTATGTCAAGGTCATCAAATAAAACCGGGGTATATGATTTTCTTAGTGATCCGAAATTTAGATTGACCTATCTTAAAAATTCTCTTAACAGGTGTCAAAACGAACTTAATCTCAATTAACGGTCTACACTTAATGATCAGGGCACAATTTTAGAGAAAATGTATAGTCAAGATAGGCAAACAGTTGGACAAAATTTGGTGGTTGATCAATGGTGGAAAAAGTCTGAATCTAAAATTTCACCTTTTGTTCTAAAAGAAAGGAACTAACTTCAACCTTCAACGTTACAGGATCATAGATCGGGGCCTAAATTCTATATAACCTCGTAGTCATGTGAGACTAGAATGTGGTCAAAATTTGAGTTGCGATGGACAGAAGGAAGTGGTTAAATTGGAAGATCTAGATTTATAAGGAGTTGGTAAGCCTTGACAGGATAACTTCGCCCATAAGGAAAAGCTTACCAAATTGGGGTCTTCATATTTCACATTTGGTTCATATGATTGGCAATCCAAGTCGTTCATATGAAGAAAAATATCCTACAACAACTACCCACGAGGTTTCTTCACTTAATAGACACCAAAATCAATGGTTAAGAGGCTGATTTGTTAATTAGCTCACTTTTACTATGATTTAAAAGTCGAAATTAGACATGTATGGTTAATTTATGATACATAGGCATGGTATAAAATTTCACCTCATACAGATCGTGGGAACCACGTGATCTAGAATTCAAGGGTCTAGGTTAATGGTATTTTCGTAATTATTGTTGATATGAGAGTTTTGGGAAATCTAATGGTTCTACATGGTTGTAGGTGTGTTTCTAAGTAATTCTTACAAAAGAACTTATATCTAAATCATTATAAATGAGGAATTATTCATGAAACTAATTAAGAGAATGTACATATATCAACCAACATAATGGATGGTCAGATGACAGGTTAAAAATAGGAAATTTTAATGGTTAGTGTTACGCCCTAAACTCAAAAATTGGGCTCACAGAATTTCCGATCACCGAATCCGGCGCTGACAGCCTCCATAGTACCCCATTCTTGGCTTCCGGCACCCATATACCAGGTTCCTATCTTGGGATCCTAGAAGGAGGATTTTCAGTAAAAAAAAAAATTTCAAAACAACATCACCATATATCCACTATATCAAAAACTTTGAGTATAATGTGAAAAGAAAAATACAAGATGATCAAAAAGCTCTAAAATAATCTGTCACGCGCTCCTGCCTCAACGCTGCTGCGATCCAATGCTACCTGCATGCAACGGTTGTGCATAAGCTTATGAAAAGCTTAGAGGGTGGTGTAAGTGTGTATGTAATGTATGAACCAAGCATACAATATCAGAGTAAGCGAAAATGCTAGTAAATCCATGATTGATATCAGCCATACCAAGGCTATGCGATGCAAGGCTTACATAGCCAAATGTCATATGCAAGATGCAAAGCATGCATGTCAGTCCTCATCAAGTACATATATCAGTACAGTTCCCCTCGGGGATATCACTGGGGTCTAGTACACTCCACACTGACTGCCACCTCCCTAGACGCACATCTCAGTGAGTGGAAGAGACCACACTATCTATTGGCTGACCAGTACTCTGCCAATACCTACTCGACTCATCGATAGCAGACCCATTTGCGAGCTGGTCAAACTCAGCCTAGCTTACAACCCCCTCACTCGAGCGGATAAGGCCACACCCCCTTCCAACAAACCAGGACACAATGGGAGACGCAACCTACTGGTATTTGGCACTCATGCGCTCATGTTTCCACTCGGTTTAGACGTTGGAGCATCCCTTAGTACCAAAAGGTTCTAAAACTTTCACCAAAAGACATCCTATGTGCCCACAGTGCTAGAGCCAATATTTTCGGTATCCAATCTGATCATCCACGATGTGCCTGTGAAGGCCACGGCCCTGATGTTGTTAGGGCGTACAGTGATCATGCCACACAAATGCGAGATGCATGAGTCATACCATCTAGTCATGCATCAATCCTGCGCGTACCGCACGATCATGTGGGGCACTCCATCTCACAAGGAGTCCCACAAATGTCTCAACCCAATGGCATATGCTATGATCAATCATTCTCCATAACAGGCATATAAATGATGCGTATGAGCATGTATCATGATGCAATACTAAGCATGTTCTCAGGGTGTCCTACTAGACTAAGTACACTAGCATGATTATTAGATATAGAATGCGATGATCGGCCTTAACCGGTATGTTACTTACAAAGATAGGGGCTGAACAATACGCTCATATAGAAGTCCATATGGAATGGTCCATGTTAGACTATCATAACTTACATCAAGGTACTTGCATATCATATATCCTAAGGAGAGATCCCCTACAAGGATGGTGGAAAGTATCATCATCAATAGGGGCCCAACAGTTTGGGTTAGCCCAATGGGTATTACTGATATAAGTGGGGACCCAGTAGTTTGGGTTAGCCCACTAGGTAAGAGTAGAAGTGGGCTTAACAATGGGCCCTAGGAAAGCTTACAATGGTGGACATTTAACCACCGTTGTCCTAAGGTGTGGTCCATTTGGGATCGGAATTGGAATCATAACGGGGCTCTCGGCCCTCTAAATATCCAGAAAACGGATAGACCAAGTGTGCACCTCACTCATACGTGGTAGGCCTACTTAAGGTAGTAGGGCCCACAGCCTAAAAATGGATAAACGATGTGTATATAACACATAAGTCATGGTGGGCCTCACACATTTTCAATGGGCCTCAAAAACAATCACAAAGGGCCTCATCACATGGGCCTAATATGCATCATAATGGGCCTCTCACACGAGCCTAATATTCATCACAATAGCCTCTCACACGGGCCTAATATACATCACGATGGACCACATTTCATGAGCCTCATACACATCGCAATGGGCTGCAACAATGGGCCTCATATACATCAAAATGGGTCGTATCACATGGGTCTCATATACATCAAGTGGGACCCACCGTCCTAGCTGGACGGTGGATAAAACATTATTATATATTATTATTTTTATAGCTACACCATTCATCTATTTTTAGAGATCATTTTAAAGCATTACCCAAAAAAATGAACATATCGAAAGATCATCTGGACCATATCACAAATAGCAGTGGAGATAATGATTTCACTATTAACAATTCACAGGGCCCACCATAACGTTTATTTTCCATCCAATCTATTCATAAGGTCATAAAGACCTAAATTAAGAGGAAAAACAAATTTCATATTGATCCAAAACTTCTGTGATCCCAAACGGGTTTCAATGGTAAACGTTTAATCCCTCACTAGTTTTTGCAGTGTGGTCCACTTGATAGATAGATCTGTCTCATTTCTCGTCTCAAGCCTTAAGACGAGCTTACAAGGTGGATAGACGATTTGGATATAACACACATATCACGGTGGGTCCCACCATCCCAGTTGGACAGTGTGGACACCACATGTGTGGGATGTGAGTCCTACGTCCAGATGGACGGTTGGGATACAACACACACCTCATGATCACAGAACTTGCTGACGTCAATATAGCAGCCATATGGCTGGGCTGCTGGCCCACCAGCAGATGGACGGTCTGGATTTAACACATACCTCATGATTAGACCAGCAGAATTTGTTGACGTCACTACAACAACTATATGGCTGGCTAGTCCCCACTGTCCAATGGATGGTTGGGATATAATACATAAACCATGGTGGATCACAACCACGTCCAGACCGCTGAACGGTCTGGATGAAACAGATGGACGGTGTTGATAAAACACATGCACCACGATGCAACCCACTGTCTAGCAATCTGGACAGTGTGGATATAATAAATAAATCATGGTGGGTCCACGTTAGCGTGGCCCACCGTTTGGATCAAACTGATATTTATGTTTTCCCTCATCCAGGTCTGTCCGGGGCAAACAGGCAGTGGCCTGCCTGCTGGATGCCAGTGAGGTGGGCCCCACGGACAGGACGGCATGGATCATACATCATGGTGGGCCATTATATACGGAACAAGAGAGAGAGAGAGAAAGAGAGAGAGGGACGTGCGGTGGAGAGGAGGGGATCCACCACTATGAGCCCTCCCTAGGTGGGCCATGTAAATACAATACATACATCAAAATGGGTCCCAAATCATGTGAGCCCTAAATCGTAAAAATCAACAATGGAGATCCCTTTTCCATAAAAAATGCAAGGTCTAGATGACCTTTCTATAATAGGAAAATAAACATCATGATGGGGTCCATGGAGAATGGCCTCATCATGGGATAAACATATGAATCATGGTGGGCCATCGGCCATACATAGGGTCCAAAGTGAGATCCATACCATCAATCAGTAGGCTCAACTTGGCTCATCATCAAAATACAAATCTAAGCCTATAAAACACCCACAGGTTCCACTTCTTCTTGGTTCTATGGCTTCCTTGGCTTCGATTTTGATGGAGGATGATGAAGATTGAAGGGTTAGAATGAGAGATTTGGGGGTAGAAAGTGGGTCACACACAAAGCTCTTTCTCTCCTTGGACAGTTTGGACGTCCACACTCTTGGGGTTGCTTGGGGAATGGGCAGAGAATAAGAGAGAGAGAGAGAGAGAGAGAGAGAGA
Organism: Magnolia sinica; assembly: GCF_029962835.1. Lineage (NCBI taxonomy): Eukaryota > Viridiplantae > Streptophyta > Magnoliopsida > Magnoliales > Magnoliaceae > Magnolia > Magnolia sinica. The sequence goes on along the minus strand of NC_080589.1, from coordinate 53,770,984 downwards.
GAGGGTGGTTGTAAGAGAGAAGTGATGGTTGATGGGTGAAGTGATGGGTGTGAGTGACATAAGGGTTGACTTAGGGGAGGGTTGCTTGTCTTAGGGAGAAAGAAAGCATGGGTTGTAATGGGATGTGTACTTAAATTTGTGATTGATTGATTGATGTGATGGGTTGTAGAGATTCTTTAGGGATTTGCAACGTGTTGCGTTTCCTCGAATTAAACGCGGGCCCACAACTCCTAGCATGGGCATCGCGTTGGTGCGCCATTCGTGGCGTTGGAACCGCGGTAATGACGCGGTCGCTAGGATACAAGTCTCGGGTTGAGTCAAGTCAAATATACGGGATGCGACTTAGAGTCACGCACAAACGCTGATTATAGGTCCCGGATTACCGAAATTCAACAGGGAGGATTGCGAGATTCTAAGGAACGGTACGGACTAGGATACGGGCCTTACAGTTAGTACTTTGAACATGTATGAAAGTGGGTGTATGTTCAATTTTGTAAATTGATGATCACAAGTGAGTTTTTGGAATGATCAAGAGATAGAATATGTATACCGTTAGATTCAAGTGACTTGTTCACATGTATAAGTTTATCGAATTGTAGGTTTGATGGTGGGTTAAGTATATTCATACGTGGTGAACAAGATGAACAGATCAGAATCTCAATTTGATATGTGTACGAGTGGATGCTAAGATTAAGTATGTAGTTTACTATGATCAAGTTGTCCAAACTCTGAGTGGAAGGTCAAAGATCTTTACCTAGTGGTAAATAGTAAACTGAACAGTTGGTTATAATGGAAAAGTAAGAATGCTTGGGTATATGATGATCATATCTCAAAATCAACGGTCAGATGGCTTGATCTATAAATGAAGATTATTCCTAACAATCAGATTCGTGTTAAAGAATAGATGTAAGGTTAGGATATCTAGATTGGTATTGTACACATGTACATAATAAGTTAAATTTTATGGTAACACTCGAGAACTTTTAATACTCGGGTATTGAAAAGTTCGGGGTGTTATAATCTACCCCCTTAAACAAAAATTCTTTCTTGAAATTTAATTACTTGTACTAGTTATACTCTTTCAATTGGTTTATTTTTTCACTATATTCTTCGTGAGGTGGATATATATGTTTAGGTGTGTGTATAATTGGCTATATGAAATCGAGACGCTACAATCTACCACACTTAAATGAAAATCTCGACCCCAAGATTTATATACATATAGTTGTTTTATTTATTTATGTATTTAACTTTATAGTATTTCATACATTAGTTCCCCCTATCTAGAGTATAGTTTCTCTATATTTTTTTTCTGTTCTTAGTGTTTCGGGGCACCACGAAAAACGGTTATAGTATGGCTAATCCTAACACACTGCACTCTTGCCTGGCCAGGGCTGTGAGTTCTTTGGTATTATTCATTCCAGGTGAGTCTCGAACTTATGCTTAATCAGGGCATTGAGTTCATTGGTAAGCGCCCGAGATTTAGTACTCGGATCAAACCGCTTCTACCTTGCTTGAACTTGATTCTGTAAATCTGTGGTCCCAATCATTCTAGATCCTTGGATAATATCATATATACATTTTTTTCATTCCACCTTAAAATTACCCTAGGTTTTATAAAGGATAGGCCCAAATTATTCATTCATTGTTAAACCTAAGTTTTAGTGTATCCTTTAAATAAAAAGTGTAAATTTCCAAAATCATTTTATATTGATAGCATGTCACTCTCAAAATTTTAATTTATGATCCGTGTGTCCAATTTATTCAAAATTTGGAAATTAAGTCCTTGACTTATTCCTGAGGTTATAGAAAAATTTATGAGGTAATATTCCACGGTTTGGGGGTTGTTTCATGCTTGTGAGGTGTATAAAAACTTGGTGTCCAGCAACAATTACTACCTATTTTTTATTGTCGGATTTTTATAGAATTTTGTACAGATCTGATTGGGTTAAAAATTTAGAAGGAGATTTATGGGGACCTAAATGAGGTACCAGAAAAGTTTCAAAATTTTCCAATAAGTACACCTACCGAGACCAGCGAAAGTTTCCTAACATGTTAGTTTTCATCGAAATGATAACAAAATTTAGGAAAATTGGAAAATATCCTATTCCAGTTTGTGAAACTAGTTTTTCTTACTTAAAAATTCGTTTAAGGATGATAGTTCATAACAAGTTTATTTGGGATTTTAAATTTTTTTTGCTAAAGGTACCTAGATTATAGTCTCTAAATTCCACATCTAACTTAATATTTTCAATAGGGAACCTAAATATGGGTTTCTAATTCCTCCACTTCCTATTTCCTTTAGGAATCTAATTAAGTATATGTATCTAATTCATGATCTTATCCTAGTCGTATAAAGCTTATGATGGTTCATTCCCTCAGGCCCAGTTAATCTCATTCTCATACTCTGATACAAATTGTAACATCCCGAATTTTCGTTGCCTGAGTACATACTCGTACCCGAGTAATCCGGGTGTTAATAATGTATAAATTAGATGCTTTAAAAATTACACCCTATTTTTTTTCATTTATATCACATCCAGTTATATTCAAGAAGGTAGCTATTCACGAGAATAAAATCGACTGTATTTATTATTTCATTAGAGTAAAAGAATTCAACAAATTATCAAATGCCCTCTCAATGGGAGTATATTACATTATCGAGTTTACAGAAGAAATATAAAACTAAATCATAAAACTATCTTCTTATTCATTCAATATAATCTTCCATAGGGAGATGGTTCTTTGGGTCATGAATCTGTACATTACCTGCATCATCTGTACGGTTGGAGAGGGTCAATGCCCAACTCATAGTGATGGTTATCCTTTAAGATTCACAATGATTCAAGAGATTCATAAAAGTAATGCAAGGGTTTTGATACGTCCTGTACTCCACAACTACGACAGGTGTCAATATGCGCAAGCAACCTACATGAGATGCATGCCTAGAAAAGTATATGTAGTTCATCACACTTAGCAATTGCCATAATGTGGAAAATTATTTAGAGTTATTTGGCTCGCCTCGCATCCCATTCTATAGAGATTCATCGGTGTGTCCCATGTTAACGTGGATTTACGCGAGCATCCCATGACGGCACAACACAGGCTCAGATGAATTAGGTGACACGATTTGTTCACGAAGCGACTATTTGCAACATCCAATCCTAGAAGTGATGTAACACGTATTGCAAAATACTTACATCAATTTGTGTACCACTACCCAAAATTCATGAAATTACGTGTCGACCAAGGGGCCACTCCCAAACCGCATTACGTCCACGATATTTATTTGATCACTAGAAGTGAGATTTTCAACATAGTACTTGCACCAAAGAGTAAATAAATTGAATTATGGGAGCTTTGGAATTCCAAGACACATGCACAAGCCTTAAAGGAAGGTAACACAGGGCTAACATAATAAATGAGGAGAGTAGCAATAAGTTAACTCAATAAAAGAGAAGAATAGCGATAGGCTAACTCAAATAAGGAGGAGAATAGCAATAGCTAACTCAATAAAAGAGGAGAGTAGCAAGGGCTAACTCAACAAAATTGGTAAAGGCAAAGACAAGGCTTGTTTCCATCGCCCCATATAAAATAATAAAGATCACTCGTAATTAACATCATACCATAATTCTCAAAGAGTAAATAATTGTTGGTGGTAAATTAAATAATTTCAAGGAGAGAATCATAGTAACATGAAAGCATCTAAAAGGTAAGATAAATCATATCAACTTAAATCAAGGTAAGCTTTAAAGGAATCCCTCACCTTAGCCTTAGACTAAACCCTTGGTAGATATGGAGAAGGAAGTGGGCGTTTAAGCTTCTACAAGAAAAGCTTCCACATGAATCACGACATTGCTTAAGTAAGAGGGAGGCACCATACATATGAAGAAGGAAATGGGCGTCTAAGGTTCTCCTTCTCCTTCTCCTTCTCTTTCTCTTTCTTTCTATTTCTCTCTCTCTCTCTCTCTCTCTCTCTCTCTCTCTCTATCCTTGGGCATTTAGGTGTGTGAGAGGAGAGGGGAGTGCACACTCCTTTTTAAAAGGAGTGGGCGTGTGAGAAGGGTGTGTTTCACATCCCACTTGATTGAGTTTCTCCAACTTTATTCCTGCCTAACGACCTTTCTTTAAATTTAATTTGTCCATTGTGTCAAGGTCATCGAATAGAGCCGGCGTATATGATTTTCTTGGTGATCCGAAACTTAGATTGGCCTATCTTAAAAATTCTCCTAACGGGTGTCAAAATAAACTTGATCTCAATTAACGGTCCACACTAAATGATTAGGGCCCAATTTTGGGAGAAATGTGTAGTCAGGATAGGCAAATAATTGAACAAAATCTGGTGGTTAATCGATGGTGAAAAAATCCTAAATCTAAAATTTCACCTTTTGTACCAAAATGAAGGAACTGACTTCAACCTTCAACGGTGTAACCTCATAATCATATAAGACTAGATTGTGGTCAAAATTTGAGTTACGATGGACGGAAAAAAGTGGTTAAATCGGAAGATCTAGATTTATAAGTAGTTGGTAGGCCTTGACAGGATAACTTCGTCCATAAAGAAAAGCCTACCAAAGTGGGGTCTTCATATTTAAGACTTGGTCCATATAATGGGTAATCTAAGTCATTCATATGAAGGAAAATATCTTACTACAACTACTCACAAGGTTTCTATACTCGATGGACACCAAAATCAATGGTGAAGGGGCTGATTTGTCAATCAAGTCACTTTCACAATGATCTAAGGGCTGAAATCTGACATGTATAGTTAATTTATGATACATAGGCATGGTATAAATTTCACCTCAAACGGATCGTGAGAACCATGTGATCTAGAATTCAGGAGTCTAGGTTAATGACATTTTCATAATTATTGCTGATATGAGATTTTTAGAAAATCTAATGGTTCTACATGGTTGTAGGCGTGTTTCTAAGTAATTCTTACAAAAGAACTTATATCTAAATCATTATGAATAAGAAAATATTCACCAAACTAATTAAGGAAATGTACATATATCAACCAATATAATTAGTTTGGTCAGATGATAGGCTAAAAATAGAAAAACTTAATGGTTAGTACTCTGATCATGTATGTAAGTGAGTGTATGATTGCTTGCCTCTAAGTGCAGAAGTTCGTAAGTAATATCCTGTGAATATAGGGTTGATCCCACAGGGAGATGAATTGCGAGAAGGAGAAAATGAAATGCATGTCAAACTAAGTAATAAATACTAAACTGATGATTTGATTTTAGGAGTTTCGAATGGATGTAATTCAACTGAATTAAAACAACACCCAAGCTTCAAAGTTCCACACATAGGTTAATGTTCCAAAATCATGATGACTTAGATAACACAACAAGGATCCGAACATTATGGTTGGCTATTGAGGGTCAAATATTGCATATTAAACTCTAGTTATTACTTGGTTTTACGTGCATGATAATGCTTAACGTTATATTTTAATCATGTTTTTATTGTAAGGTGAATTTAAGAGCTTGATTGAAAAAAGGTACTAAAAGCATGGATTTGATGCTCAAGAATCACCAAGGCAAGGGACGGATCCTAGGAGACCGATATCGAAAGATTTACATGCCAAAGATTCGAGAAAACCAAGTGATTAATGATAAAGAGGCCTGAAAATCGTCCTAAATGTAAGATCACATGGTTCCAACCGTCCGTTTGGCTCGAAACTTTGTCCTGAGGAACATGGAGTAACCGTACACGTAAAATTTCAACCATTGGATCTCTGTGGAAGTGGCCCAACGGACAGATCAGCCACTAAATCACTGGTTTGGGGCCCACCTGATATTTGGATATGCTTCAATTTTGGTCTCAACTCCTTAAATTAGATGAGAAAGAGGATGGACAGAATGGATTCATCAAAACATCACTAAGGACCCCACCTTGAGGGTGCGCATGTGCACAGCACACGTACACAGGCAGTCCACCAAACCAGATTCCTGGTCTAAGAAGAGCTGACCCGACTTCCACCCGGCTTCGCATCCATCATTTGCACGCTGGGACGCTAGGATGTGTAATGGCCCACCACCGTGGACCGGTTCATTAATTTGGACCGTTCATTGTGTCTAGTGGGCGCATCTATAGCCATGGTGTCTTTTTGCCACCTTGCAAGCGATCGCAAGAAGATCACCATCAAACGCAGGATGAACAGTGGGAAGATTTAATCCCTTAGGCTGCACCAAACTCGAGCAAAACCGTCCATTCATGACTAAAATTTCACCATAGATCTAATAGATGGGGTGGATTTCTCCGAAAACATCACTATGGGGCCTACCAAGAGCTCAATGCAGCTCTCATGCGCATTGCCTGCATCCGAGAAAACCAAAATTTTGTGGAAGTTATGGCCCACGATCATCGATCGTTTCGACGATCTGGACCATCTAGAAGATGCACAAGAGGGCCATGACCCTAACCAAGAAGTCAGAATCAAAGGATGGGTTGATTCAACGTCCTAAAACTCTTCCAAACATAAGTCATTTTGCGTTTTGCTGCACATGTTGCTGTGCTGCGTAAAAAGCTTTCACAGGAGTTTCTCCACCAACTTTCAGCCACCGCCCAACGTTATTTCTATAAAAGGGAGAGCACAAGAGTGAGAGGGATCATCCTTGGACGTGGAGCTTGGACGTGGAGCAAGAGAGAAAGAGAGTGGATGGCACAACATGATTTTTTCTTCTCCTTTTCTTCTTTAGCTTCTTCTTACCTTTATGCTTTTAAGAGCCTTTAGATCATCATGTCTATGATGAGCTAAACCTCTTAACTAGGGCTAAGAGGTGAAGCTTGTAGCGTGATTGGGATGTTTGTTTTATTTAAATTCATGTCTTGTTGAACCTTATGGATTCTAGTTTGATTATTAAGGAATATTTTTAGTATTTAATGGTTTGTTGTGACTCAAATTACAATGGATCTGCGATAGCTTGAGATATCTTCTTTTCCTAAATTGAGATTGTGAACTTAGGAAATCTCATTGTTCACCATCGTCCCATAGGCATGGTAGGGTGACGGAATCCTTCCTAACTTTCACCATTCTCCTATGATTGGTTGTGGGTTTGGTAAATTGTTGTTGTTTTCCTTGTCTCCTGGGCATGGTTAGGTAATGGGATCACTTCCAAATCTTCACCACTCTCATCTTTTGATGATTAGATCCATGAGAAGTTCAGAGATCTGACAAATCTCTTCTTACCAATTGGATAGGATAGGACTCTGATTCCAGTTGTGTCCTTGAATCGTGCAAGGTAACTTCCCGATTGCTAGAAGTGGATCCTTGGCACCCTAGTTTCCCACCTTTGAATTTTACAAGTTTTAGTTTAATAATTCACCATTATTCTCTTACATTCTCCTGATTTAGATTACATCTTCTTCTAGTTATAGTTCTGGTTACTTTCTGATTACGTACAAGATTTAGTCCATGTGGATTTGACCTCGGTCTTACTGAGATTATTACTACATCGCGACCCTATACTTAAGGTGGTGAACAAGTTTTTGGCGCCGATGCCGAGGATTGATGGTTGCATTTTTCTGAGATTAGCTAGTTTTGGAATTAGTTTAATATTAGGGTTTTTTTTAGTTTATATTTTTAGGATTAGGGTTTTCTGAATTATTTTATAAACTAGTTTAGCCTTTTATTTATAGGTTTAGAAACTTTTCTAATTGGTTTTTAGAAACTATCTTTTTTAGAAACTTTCCTTTTTCTTAGATCTACTTTCTAATTCCAGGTATAGAAAATTTTCTTTTCTCTTTTTAGAAACTTTCTATTTTTTGTTTTTAGAAACTGACTTATTTTGTCTTCTTTTGTAGGATTCTAACATAGGAACTTCTAAATTGGTAACTTCTTTCTATTTCTAGATCTCTTATTGCTGTAAGATTTTTCTTTCTTTTAGGATTCGATTCAGAATTAGGGTTTCACCATGCAAGAGTGGGAACGTCAGTACGCTGAGATAACTTGGAGGTCATGGGAAGGGATATATGATGATTATGATAGGAAACAGCCTATGCAGCAAAAATTTTCTGAAAATTTCTTCAAAAACCAATCGGAATATGATGCTCCATCGATTAAGAAGTCCTTCGGTGATTATAGGTGGGAGCATAATTGCGCTCCACGAATCAAGAAAACAGTATGTGATTATTGGTATGATGACGCATATTAACTCCCGACCTATAACCTGTATGATTATGATCAGTGGAAACAGAAATATTTCAAAGTTAAGTCAGTAAAACATCATGGTGAAAACCCTCTTAGATTAGTCACTTTTGAATTTTCACTAGAAATGATCCAAGAAGAGTCACCTCAGAGTTACACAGACTATGTTACTGACATGAGAAAATTATTAAAAGCACTTGAATCACGCTTTGATAGGCTAATGGAGACTAATTCATCCCAACCGCAGCCCAAATTAAAAATACAGTGCAAGGAAAGTGACTTCAACTTGACACATTGGAGAGATGAACTACCAATTGATTTTATTGATTACTCCCTTGGATTCCCTACTTATGAGAACTATCATCATCCATCAAATAGGAAGGAAATAATGAGAGATTATATTATGGGTGATAATATGTACCAACAATCATCAGATTCCCCCACCTATGACCCATATGACTATAATCAGTGGAAACATCAATGTTGGGAGGATGAACAAGCAATACATCATAGTGATAATTCTCTTGGGTCTTCTACTTTTGAAATCCAACAAGAAACGATCCAAGAGGATTCACTTCAGAGTTCCATGGACTATCTTGCAGAAATCAGAAAAACATTAGAAGCGTTTGATTCGCGCATCAAAAAAATAGTGGAGGCTAGTTCATCCCAGCCACAACTCCATTCAGAAACACAATACAAGGAGAGTGATCCTAACTTGCTTATGGAGAACTCTGAAATTTAGAATGAGGATTTAGAATGCATTAATAAGCATATGGCTTAATTTTCCGATGAGTTGATCTCGATGACTGTCCAAAGGAATGATTAAGAGACGTGGGCGTCTTTCAAATATAATGATAATGACACTTCACTCGCATGACACACTTGGTTTCAATGATAAGGGAGAGGTTAGTTTATTCGAACCTCAACCCAATCTAGGAATAGAATGTGAGGAATGTGATCGCATCCCAAGTGTGTACTGCACAGAATTAGATGATAATAAGTATTGGGATGAGATTCATGAGAGTACAGCCCAATATTTACTAGAATCAACTTCAATTATGGTCCAGGAAGGTGATCACATGAGGCACAGGAAGTTCTACTCCACTCATCTGACATGTCTGATATAAATATGGAGGATGAGCCCCTTATAACCAACTCTTCTAACTCTTATGAGACATGTTTGGACCATTCCCCTAAATTGAATTATAATATAATTCGGGAGAGGGACGAGTTGCTCGATATGACTCTAGAATTTGAAACCACCCAGTTGAGGCCACTATCTGAGTTGTACACTTTTGACGATTCAATGCCTCTAGTAAGTAGCTTCAATGAACAAAGTGTTTACATTAATGCTTCCCCTATTGATTTTTAATGTCTGTGCAGGGCAAGAGCAAGAGAGCATGCCTCCATCCACTTCCAGAGAGGTTGGAATCCTTGGGCAGATCATCACACACTTCAATGTGGAGAATGAGCCACTCTCAGCTAAATTTTCTAATTCTTTAAACGATTGCTTGGCACACTTTGCAGATTCAAATGATCCTATGATAAAAGAAATAGTGTATGCCTTACAAGACAAACTTCGATAGTTGTTACTGACCGAGAGAAACCTTATTCTGAAGCCCCTCCTTCCCAGATCCTAAATGTTTATGATTAAAGGAGGAGCTAGAAATTGAACCGAAGTCTAAAACTTCGAAATGTGCTGAGACTACATCATCTTCTGAGATTTTTTCTAAATTTTTTCTACTTGTAGTCTCTGATTCACAAAGGAATACTAACTTTGAAACTTTCTCTGTCACAGGTGAATCATATATACTTTGGATACCTTAAGCGATATAACGATAATTTTTTGATGAGGTCCATAAATTTCTCTGAAAATTCATGCTCCAGGGTATCCAATCCTATTACAAAAAGGGCTTTTGGATGATCTTGTTGAGAAACCTACTAAGAAATTTATCACGATATTAGTCGAAGGAGGAACCTTGTAGCATGACTGAGTAGCTTTTCCCCCACTTTCATAAAACTATGGCAATTTGCTTTTTTGTCATTCTAGGATAGTTAGCTTTATGTCATTAGGATAGTTTGCTTTCTAGTTGCTCTAGGATAGTTCGCATTTTGTTGGTTTCACTCTTGTGCTTACCCACTTTCACGCTGAGATCTCTTTGGAAAAAGTCTCTTAACTCCTTCATCAGGTACTATCTTTCCATCACTTCTCCTTCAATTTCGTTGCCTCATGTGCATTATATGCTTATATCTTTTACAATAATGATAATGTAGATTTTAAATTGGGGATGGGAAATTAGGTTACCTAATCAGTGTTTTCTCAATCTTGAGCAAAAATTGTGAAAATTTCTGAAATTTTTTTCTGGAAATTCTTGTGAATTCGCGTGATTTTGAAGGATAGTCTTGATTTAAGAAGTATAAGATATGTAATGTTGGTGATTTACGATTCTTAGATTCAGTTGACTGTTAGATTTCACAATTAAGTTCGAATTATTAATCCATGATTAGAAGTTTTTAAGATTGATTGAGTCATGATCTCACGTGTCACACCTAGCTTACACATTAAAGCCTCAATTTGATATTGAATTATTATCTTGGTAATCACGAAGCATGGAAGGAACCAACCTAGGGAATTTATCCATCACGTTCAATGAATAATAAAAAAATACCTAGCTAAAAAATAGTTGCCGTCGAAAATGGCTACCTGTGAAAGATCTTTAAAAAGGTTAACACAGTGTGAAAGCCATCAATAGAAAAATCAAAAGCTGGAAGAATAAAAAGGCTGAACTGTAAGGCAGGTTTCGATTTAGGTTGAGTTATCTGGAATGCTCATTTTTATCCATGTTATCATAAAAATTGACGATTGGATCTGTAATTGTAATAAGTCGAAGTCACACTAAATACCCATGGAACTCAATTTTTAGAATTGTTCTAATTTACGGAGTAATACCTTGAACTTGACCATGAAGTTTACCATGCACTTGAGTTTAGGAGAAGGAAATACCCAACATTGATGTATCTTAGAATTCTAGTATCTAAATTGTTTTTCAAAAAATCACTCGGGTTTATAGAAATTGTCCTGTAATTCTTAAAATATTTTTCACATACTTTGCTCGGGACTAGCAAAATGCTGGTTGGGGATTGTTTTGAGGGTCAAATATTGCATATTAGACCCCAGTTATTACTTAGTTTTACGTACATGATAATGCTTAACATTATATTTTAATCATATTTTTTTGTTGCAAGATGAATTTAAGAGCTTGGATTAAAAAAGGTACTAAAAGCATGGATTTGATGCTCAAGAATCACCAAGGCAAGGGATATATCCTAGGAGATTGAGATCGAAAAATTTACACACCAAAGATCTAAGAAAACTAAGTGATTAATAATAAAGAGGCCTGAAAATCATCTTGAATGCAAGATCACAGGGTTCCCACCATCCATTTAGCTCAAAACTTTATATCTGGCCTGAGGACCATAAAGTAACCGTACAAGATAAATTTCAGCCATTAGATCTTTGTGGAAGTGGCCTAAAGGATAGATCAGCCACTAAATCACTGATTTGGGATTCACTTGATATCTGGATATGTTTCAATTTTAGTCTCAACCCCTTAAATTAGATGAGAAAGATGATGGACGGAATGGATTCATCAAAACAACACTAAGGACCCCACCTTGAGGGTGCGCGTATGCACAACACATGTACACAGGCAGTGCAACGGACCAGATTCCTGGTCAAAGAAGAGCTGACCTGACTTCCACTCGGCTTTGCATCCAGCGTCCGCATGTTCGGACATGTAATGGCCCACCACCGTGGGGCGATTCGTTGATCTAGATCGTTCATTGTGTCCAGGGAGCGTGACCATAGCCATGATGTCTTTTTGCCACCATGCAAGTGATCGTAAGAAGATCACCGTTAAACGCAGGATGAACGGGGGGAAGATTCGATCCCTTGGGCCACACCAAACTCAAGAAAAACCATCCATTTTTAACTAAAATTTTGCAATGAATCTAATGGACGGGGTGGATTTCTCCGAAAACATCACTATGGGGCCCACAAAGAGCTCAATGCAACTCCCGTGTGCATGGCCAGCGTCCAGGAAAACTGAAATTTCGTGGAAGTTGTGGCCCATGATCTTCGATCGTTTCAATGATCTGGATTGCCCAAAAGATGCACAAGAGGGCCACAACCCTAGCCAAGAAGTCAGAATCAAAGGATGGGTTGATTCAGCGTCCCAAAACTCCTCCAAACGCAAGTCATTTTACGTTTTGCTGTGCACGCTGCTATGCTGCATAAAAAGCTTCCGCAGGAGTTTCTCCAACAACTTCCAGCCACCGCCCTACATTATTTCTATAAAAGGGGGAGCGCAAGATGTGAGAGGGATCATCCTTGGACGTGGAGCAAGAGAGAAAGAGAGTGGACGACACAACAGGAGTTTTTCTTCTCCTTTTCTTCTTTAGCTTCTTCTTTCCTTTACGCTTTTAAGAGGCTTTAGATCATCATGTCTATGATGAGTTAAACCTCTTAGCTAGGGCTAAGAGGTGAAGCTTGTAGCATGATTAGGATGTTTGTTTTGTTTTGATTCATGTCCTATAGAACCTTATGGATTCTAGTTTGATTATTAAGGAATATTTTTAGCATTCAATGGTTTGTTGTGACTCAAATTACAATGGATCCATGATAGCTTGAGATATCTTCTTTTCTTGAATTGAGATTGTGAACTTAGAAAATCCCGTTGTTCACCATCATCCCATGGGAATGGTCGGGTGACGGAATCCTTCCTAACTTTCACCATTCTCTTATGATTGGTTGTGGGTTTGGTAAATTGTTGTTGTTTACCTTGTCTCCTGGGAATGGTTAGGTGATGGGATCACTTCCAAATCTTCACCACTCTCATCCTTTGATGATTAGATCTATGAGAAGTTCAGACATCTGACAAATCTCTTCTTACCAATTGGATAGGATAGGACTCTAATTCCAGTTGTGTACTTGAAACATGCAAGGTAACTTTCCAATTGCTACAAGTGGATCCTTGGCACCCTAGTTTCCCACCTTCGAATTTTATAAGTTTTAGTTTAATAATTCACCATTATTCTCTTACATTCTCCTGATTTAGATCACATCTTCTTTAGTTCTAGTTCAGGTTACTTTCAGATTACATACAAGATTCAGTCCCTGTGGATTCGACCTCGGGCTTACCGAGATTATTACTACATCGCAACCCTATACTTGGGGTGGTGAACATCGGCCCAATTGGAAAATAAAATAATTTAAACATTTTAAATAAGTGATATAAAAGATTAGAAAATCATGAATTTGCACCATTGATATATATTCTCAAGCTCCAGTGATTTTAAGAATTCATATCTATAAGATTGAATATCAAAGAAATGTAACAGGTTGGGAACCTCTCCTATATAGGAAATCTAATTGATTTAGAGTAAGCCTATTCAACTATGTGGATCTCATATAATGGAAACATATGGATCTTACATGAGGATCAAAAACTAAACCTAAACAGTTGATAACATGCATACACCATTGATTTCATCATTAAAAATAATTAATCATCAAAACTTAAAGAATTATTAAACCCATGTGCTTCCCTTCTAGCTTAGGATAGAGGAAACTAGAAAAACATAACTAAAATAGAGAAAGAAAGCAACAAGAAAGAATAAATATCTAAAAGCTTATAAAGAAAAATAAATTAAAACTATGAAACTTTAGATAAAACTCTCTAAAAACCTTAAATCTTACTTTGGGATACCTTGAATGATGCTTAGGAATGCCTTATGAAGCCCTATTTATAAGTGGGGAACTCCAACTTTCGCACTTAGTTGGAAAACTCTAGAAACCGCCTCAAATTTATGCTGCTTGCTAAAATAGACTTCACTCTGCACAATTTTCCAAAATAACTTAAAGTTTCAGAATATGCTTTTTCAGGACGATTTTAGGATTCCTTTTCTTCACTTCAAATCTTTGATTCTCCTCATTCCTTACTTGATTTTCTTGGATCTTTGGCATGTGAATTCTTCAATCTTGGTCTCCTAAGATCTATCCTTTGCCTTGGTGATTCTTGAGCATCAAATTCATGCTTTTAGTACCCTTTTCAATCTAAGCTCTTAAATTCACCTTAAAATATAAACATGAGTAAAATAGAACATTAAGCTGATTCATGTTCATAAAACAAAGATATAAATGGGAAAAACTATGCATTATTTGAATCTCAACACAACCCTCAACCAGCATTTTGCTAGTCCCGAGCAAAATCGGTGAAGAAAAATACAAATAAGAATAAAAACTAATACTAGAAACAAAATTAAAACGAAAACAAAAATTCTAACTACACTACTTTCGCAGGTAATCTCGATTACATTTATCATATGCAACAAGCCTTCAAACCCCTAGGTTTCTCCTAGTGGATGAGTTATAGTCTCATGAGGGTTTCCAGAAATGTTACTTACAAATATTGAAAACATGAAAAATAGTTCAACACTTAGAAATTTATACAATTATGCCTTCATTCATCATATGAATTCCAAAGCAAAACAATACTTACCCCAAGTATGAAGTTAGTTAGGATCTCAATTTCCTAATCCATTACATCCTTGAGTTCAGAAACCTAATCAAAATTTAGAATAATTATGATCCAATATACTTAGGTGCTTGGCGACACTAATCTAACTTTGAGAAATATTCATGTTCCCTATCCTAACTCCTTTTAATCATCCCAAGAATATTAAATCTCTAGTTATCTCATTTCCTTCATGTCATTTCTTCTTTTATCATCATATCCTCATTATTATAGACGACCCTTATTTGAAGATTCCCACCGGGTTTGCTTTATAACCTAAGGTATCATACTTGTAATGGTAACAGTAATAGATACTTAGGTATCTTTAATCCGGATTACTGACACGATTGTTATAGTCATTGCATTCATGCTCTATAATAAAATTTTCTTTTTCCATCACTTTTTTTCAATATTCTCTCTTTTAAGCATATATCAATAGTATTAGTTCATTCAACCTTGTTTGAATCAAAATTTGTTATTCTAGTTCACATATCATATTCTTCACTTAGTTAGGGTGTATTGTGTATTTAGCACATCAAATTAAAACTCACTTTAAACTAGTGATTTGATAAGCGAACTCAAGTCTATAATTTTCAGTTATCAGAATTTTGACTACTTTCAACCTAAACTAAGTATTAACTTTGCCTTTGGAATTTGTATAATATCATGTTCACATTCTTGTATATAAACATACTATTTTGAAAATGTTAAAAAAAAATTCCCCGAAAACCTTAAAAAAAAAAAAAAAAAAAAAAAAAAACTCACATTGTTTAATATCCACACCCCCCCCCCCCCCCCCCCAACCTAAAATCTACATTGTCCCCAATGTAATGATATTGTAATGCAAAGAACAATAAAGATAAAACAAAGGGTGGATAGTACATACCATGAAGAACTCACTTGCTAGTAACACTAAAAAGAATAAAATTGAATATAATACAAATCCTACATAAATGCTTCATCAGACTAAGAGCATCAATCTAAATATTCTGGCGCATGAAGAGGGATGGACACCTCTCCAAAATGAAAGTTTTTCACATAAGGCTTCAATCTCTGACCATTAACCTTGTACATATTGTCATTATGTGGATTATCAATTTCAATAGCCACATGAGTATAAACATTCTTCACATTGAAGGTCTATCCATCTTGATCTTAATTTTTTGGAAAAGAACTGGAGACAGGAATTATACAATAGGAGCTTTTGCTGAGGTTCAAATTTTTTTCTCAAAATATTTTTGTCATGAAAAGCTTTGGTCCTTTCTTTATAAATTTTAGAATTTTCATAGGAGTCTCTCCTCAACTCCTCTAATTCATTCAACTCTAATTTCCTTTGTCCACTCGCTCAATCCACATCAAAGTTTAATTTCTTTATTGCCAAGTAGGCTTTATGTTTCAATTCCACAGACAAGTGGCAAGCCTTCCCATACACCAATCTATATGGGAACATTTCAATCGGGGTCTTGTAAGTAGTCCTATAAGCCCATAAAGTGTCGGATAGTCTGAGGGATCAATCCTTCCTATCTGGCCTTATAGTTTGCTCTAAAATGTGTTTAATTTTTCGATTAGAAATCTCTGCTTGCCCACTCGTTTGTGGGGATATGGGATGCTCACTTTATGCTTAATGCCATATTTCTTCATCAAAGCCTCAATTAATGTCCTATTGCAAATGTGAGACCCACCATCACTAATGATGGCCTTTGGAGTTCCAAATCTAGAAAAAATATTTTCCTTGAGGAATCATATAACCACTTTGTTGTCATTGATCTTACTTGGAACTTCCTTAATCGACTTTGAAACATAGTCCACACTAACAAATATATAAAAAAATCCAAAAGAAGATGGAAATAAGCCCATAAAATCAATACCTCAATAATAAAAAATCTTCAATGGTAAAATTGGGGATAAAGGCATCATGTTGCACTGGGACACTCTTCCCAACCTTTGACATCTATCACAAGCAACACAGAAAGCATGGGTGTCTTTAAACATGGTGGGCCAGTAAAAACCACACTAAAGGATTTTTACAGTGGTTTTCTTAGTAGAAAAATGGCCACTACATGCTTCCATATAGCAAAAGGAAATGACACTCTGAACTTCATCATCTAGGGCACAACGTCTAAAAATCTGATCAGTCCCATATTTATATAAATACGGGTCATCCCAAAAGAAGTTCTCAACCTCGGTTTAAAATGCTTCCTATCTTGTGACTTCCAATGATATGACAATTTTCCCGTTACAAGATAGTTCACTAATATCCGTATATCAAGAAAATTTAGAAATCACAAATAATCGTTCATCAAGGAAAGTGTCCTGGATGTGCATCCCCTCAATGGAATCATCTAACACGGTGATCGACCATTACGTTTTCTAGTTCTTTCTTATCTTTTATCTTTAAGTCAAATTCTTGGACAAGGAGGATCCATCTCAAAAGTCTCGGCTTTACATCCTTCTTATATAGTAAATATTTAAGAGCTGAGTGGTCCGTGAAAATGACCACTTTGGATCCCAGTAAGTAGGACCTAAACTTATCCAAAGCAAAACCTACTGTAAGTAACTCCTTTTCAGTTGTTGAGTAGTTCACTTGAGCGAGTTTAGAGTTTTACTCGCATAGTGAATAACGTAGGGCCGTTTATCTTTCCTTTGGCCCAAAACAGCCTATATGGCATAATCACTTACATCACACATTAGTTCAAAAAGAAGTGTCCAATCTGGTGGACGCATGATAGGTGCAATGGTAAGGGATGATTTAATTTTATTAAAGGCACTTGCACACTCATCTATCCACTTAAATGGGACATCCTTTTGGAGAAGATTAGTCAAGGGTCTAGTAATGGCACTAAAGTCCTTAATGAATCTTCTATAGAAACCAGCATGCCGTAGAAGTTATCTAATATCTCTAACAGTTCAAGGGGATAGGTAGATTAACAATAATATCGAGTTTTGAGCGATCTACCTCGATTCCATTTTTTGAGATAACTGCCCCAAAACAATTTCTTTTTGAACCATGAAATGACATTTCTCCCAATTTAAGCCAAAGTGCTTCTCTTCACACCTAGATAAGACAATAGATAAATTGTTGAGGCATTCCGCAAAACTACTACCAAATACAGAGAAGTTGTCCATGAAAACCTCAAGAAACTTTTCAACCATATTTGAAAAAATATTTAACATACATCATTGGAAAATTGTTGGGGAGTTATACAATCCAAATGGCATCTGTTTGAAAGCAAACGTGCCAAATGGAATGTCCATCTCTATTAACCACTTCCTTCATGTTTGGATTTAGTCTACATTGTGATTGCCAAAGATGGATTCACATGTTACGGTTACAACCTCAACCTCAACCTACGTTGTGAGCAGGAAGCGCTTGAGTTTATGTGGAATTTTGAACCAGTTCTTCTTCAAGTTTCACTTGATTTGAAAATTAATTAAAGAATTAAACCTTGAGAGGTAGCAATTTGTCCATTCCTCCAACTGAAGTTTGGATGATTTCTCCAATTAGGATTGTATGTATTGGAGGTAGGTCCATTTAAAAGTCTTTGGTAATTGTTCACGGCATTAGATTGCTCATTCAATAGCTCTTGAAATGCAGGTAATATTGTTCGACAATTTTCAATTGTGTGAACGTTGCAAGCACAAATACCGCAAACAGTTTCCTTAATCTTATCATTCTTTAGTTCCATGGCCTCAAATTTTCTTATGAGATTAAACAGTTTAGCATTAATATCATCATCCTCTTTCAAAAGGTATAACCCGCCCCTCTCCTTTGATTGAGTGGGCCTAGAAATGGTGCTTGATTTTGGGTAGGTGTCCCA
The DNA here is from genome assembly GCF_029962835.1 of Magnolia sinica. NCBI lineage: Eukaryota > Viridiplantae > Streptophyta > Magnoliopsida > Magnoliales > Magnoliaceae > Magnolia > Magnolia sinica. The sequence goes on along the minus strand of NC_080589.1, from coordinate 53,752,433 downwards.
TGATTTTGCATTTTCAGCAAGTCTGTCCAAGTAGTCCCACACATCATCAACATTTTTTTTCATGAATTCCCCACTGCACATTATCTCGACCAATTGGCGCATGAAAGATGTCAGTCCATCATAGAAAAAGTGTGTAATGCGCCAGTTTCAAAACCATGTTGTGGGCATGAACTGATAAGATCCTTGAACCGCTTCCAATATTGGAAGATTGTTTCATCCTCCTTTTAAGTGAAGTTCATGATTGAATTTCTAAGGGTGTTCTTTTTATGATGTGAAAAAATTTTCTTTATGAACTCCCTTATCATGTCATTCCATGTACCAATAGATCTGGGACGTAGTGAATACAACCACATCTTAGCTTTCTCTTTCAAAGAAAAGGGGCCGAGTTTCAGTCTAACCGTGTCCTCAGACACATTTGGAAAATATAAAGTGGCTATGATCTCATCAAATTCTTTCAAGTGCAAATATGGACTTTTAGATTTAAGTCCATGGAATTTTGGAAAGAGTTGAATCACCCCTGGCTTGATTTCCATGTGTTCCGTATTTTCTAGAAAAATCATGCATGAGGGTGTGCTCACCCCCACCGGTTGTAAATAATCTCACAAATTATGAGGCGGGGGTGCTTGATGCACCTCATTCTCATCCTGGACTTCCTCAACCTTAGGTTGAGGTTGTCCTCCTGGTTGATTGACCGATTGATTTGTAGTCATCACTTCAATTAACTCTAAGGATCTCGAGCGGTGTCTAATCCTGTGATGGATAGATAACCCCTCAACTAATCCTCCTTCAGTCAAAAGATGTTGAGTGTTGTCACGGACCCACTTGGGCATGAAACACTCTCAGCCCTCAATTTCAGATTCTAACCTAAACCTAAAAAAAGAAAGAAGGGAATAGAAATCTAGAAATAAAAAGAGAGAGGGAATTAGAAAGAAGTTACCAAATTAGAAGTTCCTAAATTAAGATCCTGTAAAACAAAACAAAACAAGTCAGTTTCTTAAAACAGAAATTCTATAATTACAAAGTTTTTAAACCTAGAATTAGAAAGTAAGTTAGTTTCTAAAAATAAAAGAAATCCTAAAATTAGAAAGTTTCTAAAAACAAATTAGGAAAGTAAACTAGTTTCTAAAAAGGAAAGTTTCTAAATCTAAAAATAGAAAGTAGTATCTAAAAACAAAAAAAGAAAGTTTCTAAAATAATTTAGAAAAACCTAATCCTAAAAATAGAAAATAGAAAACTCCTAATCTTAACCTAATTCAAAAACGAGTTAATCTCAGAAAAAACACAGTCGTTAATCCCCGACAACAGCGCCAAAAACTTGTTCACAACCCCAAGTGTAAGGTCGCAATGTAGTAATGATCTTGGTGAGACCGAGGTCAAATCCATAGGGACTAATCTTGTGTATCTATTCTGAAAGTAATTAGAATCAAAACTTGGAGAAGATCTAACCTAAGTCAGGAAAGTAAAGAGAGTAATTGTGAAGTGTTTATTAAGAAACTCAAGTAATCTAAAAGTGGGAACTAGGGATTCTAGGGATCCACTTGTAGCTATTAGGATGCTTCCTCATTCAATTCAAGGCACTCAATTGGAATTGGAGTCCTATCTTATCCAATTGGAAGAAATTCAATAAGATCAGGTCTGAATCTCCATTGACCTAATTCTCAACGGCTGAACGTTGTGAAGATTGGAAGTAATTCAATCACCTACCCATGCCCAGGAGACAATGGTAGACAACAGGATATACCGATCCAACAATTATCATGGGAGATTTGTGAAGAATAGAAGAGATTTCATCACTCAACCATGCCCAAGGGATGATGGAGAACAACAGGATTTCCTAGTTCCACAAACTCCAAACAGAAAAAGGAAATACTTCAAGTTATTGCAGATCTATTGTAATTTCAGTCACAACAAACCATTAAACACTAAAAGTATTCCTTAAATATCAAACTAGAATCAAAGGAGTTCAACAATAACAAGAATCAAATAAGAAAAACATCCCAAACATGCTATAAGCTTCACCCCTTAGCCCTAGCTAAGGGATCTAGCCAACCATAGACATGATTGAATTAAAAACCTTAGAAGAAAGCATTAAAAACTAAGGAGAAGAGAAGAAAAACTCTTGGAAAGTGGCTCCACCCTTTTGCTCTGCTCCTCCAAATCCTAAATATCCCATAAAGTGCATAGGAACCCATATTTATAAGCAAAGTTCCGCAACATCACAAAACCGGATCAAATTTACGCATTCCGCGTAACCGGTTCGATGTCATCGAACAACCTTCGATGTCATCGAAAGTGTACCCAAAATAGTCAAGCGAGTTGCTTCAAATTCTTCAATAAATTTGATGCCATCGAGAAGACTTCGATGTCATCGAACCCCTTCCTTCGATGTCATCGAACATATCTTCGATGGATCGAAAAGAGCACCCAATATGTCCAGCAATCAACTCAATTTTTCTATAATTCTTCGATGTCATCTAAGGCCCTCGATGACATCTAAGCTTAAATCCTGCAAATTTTTTCTCTAATTTCTGCACTTCCTTCCTTTTCTACTAGATTTTCTTGAATCTTGGGGTCATGAAATCTTCCATCTTAGTCTCCAAAGATCCATTCTTTGCTTGATGATTCTTAAGCATTAAATCCATGCTTTTAGTATTCTTTTCAATCCAAGCTCTTAAATTCACCTTACAATACAAACACATGTAAAATATACCATTAAGCCATATTATGTTTGTAAAACTAAGAGATAAATGGGGTATAAGTTGTAATATTTGACCCTCAACATTAAGTTCATTTGGTAGTGGTTTTAAATCAAGCTTTGGAACATTGGTTGGTGATGATAGAGGTCTGAGTCCTCGATAGATAGGATTTGAGTGCGCGGTCTCCATTGGTACATACTAATGTCCTGGGTGGTAGTGTTCTCATTATCATAACAAATTTTAGAAAGCACTTTTTCTAAATCAAAATTTTTCAAGTCCCCAAAGATCTGAATCAATTCCTTAGTCAGACTAGGTTCCAATTCCTCTTCTTCTATCAAGCAATCCATGAAATTTAGCTCATGGATCTCATTATTGTCAATGGTGTAACGTCTCGAAAAAATCCGTACAAGGACCCGAGTATCACCTCAGGCAGAAATTACTCAGGACCAAACTTTTAGAAATTAGACGAGTATTAGCTAGTGTTACACTAGAGTACCTGTAAAATTAGCACTAATCACTTTAAATATGATCTGTAAGACCCAAAATGTGCAGAATCATTGTCGTTACTTTACCCTAAAATTTAGAATCAATCTCTAGACCCCGTTGCTCTCGGGAGCACCTTGAAACTCCGTATTGGACCTGGACCGTACGTCGAAAGTCCGATGACCGCGAAACTATACGAATATGACCGTTTTACTAGGCTTGACAACCATCTCAGAAATTAAGTCCTAACAGTATCCAGAAATGCACAACTTGAGCCTGGAGCAAAGTGTGTGAGAAACACGAATATCTTTAGAAAACGAACCCAAATTTAAGTGAATTGAGTCGTTCGCTTGCAGGACAAATCTAAAGATTCAGACCGTCGGAATCTGACCCAATTACACCCTTGGATCAAGGAAAATTTTCCACTCATGTCGGTGCACTTGTGGCCCTAATCGAGTACCAGTAACCGTTGAACTAAAACTGGTCCTCCATGGTCGATCTGTAAATCCGATCGGACCGAAAACTTAGCTTGACCTAGATCTAATGTCATGGAGCTTAAGTCCGACAGCATACTGAAGGGAGGCCACCAGAAGTGCTCCGTTAAACTGAAACAGACGCCCTTTGGATATAACCTAAGTATACCTTGGCCCTGGGGCCATTTCCATCAGTCCTAGGCCTATATAAAGGCTTAAAACCCCCTCTCTCTCACTCCATACGAATTTGCTAACCTAGGTGAGAGAAGATAAAAGAAAGAGAAGGAAAGAGAGAGAAAGTGTGAGGGAAGTTAGGGTTTTACTACAGAGACCATTCCCTACTACTCTAAGTATCAAAACACCGCTACCGGCCTCACCACATGAAAACAATAGTGATTGGATATCCACCATTAAAATCCTCCTAAGGCCTACTATATTGTTTATTTGACATTCAATCTATTGATTAGGTTATACAATCCCAGATGAAGAGAAAAAATAAAGATCATGTTGATCCAAAACTTTTATGGCCCCCCAAATGTTTTTAATGGTCGACCCTCATTCAACACTGTTTACTATAATGTGGTCCACTTGGGATTTGGATGGTGTGGAAAAATGATCTGGGTTTAACCCTTAAAATGATTTGGAAAAATGAATGGACGGTGTGGATCAACCACATGCATTCACGGTGGCCCCACTTGCATTCACGCCTAGAGCTAGGCAACTGTACAGTTGTGTTGCCTACCAGGATAACCTTAAGCAGGTTTCTTGCATCACACGCAATATAAATGAAAATTGAAAAGTTACATAGGTTGAGTAGCCACCAAGCCTCCTACTGAAGTCACACTACCAGGTTATGTGGGACCCACCATGATGTATGTGTTGTATCCATACCGTCCAACAATTTTTAGAGATCATTTTAGGCAATGAGATAAAGAATGAGTAAGATTTAAATTTGGAGTGGACCCCACCACAGAAAACAGTGGGAAGAGTGACTCTACCGTTGAAACCTTCCTAAGGTCCACTATGATGTTCATCTGAGATCCAATGTGTTCACAAGTTAAGACAGACATGAAAGAAGTGAAAACACAAATTTCAGTTTGATCAGAAACTTCTGTGGGCCTCAGAAAATTTTAATGGTGGGCGTCACTCTCTCCACTTTTTTCTGTGGTGGGGTCCATTTGAGCTTTGGATCTGACTCATTCCTTTGTTCCGACCCTAAATTGATATCTCCAAATGAATGGACGGTGCGGATACAACACATATATCATGGTGGGTCCCACAGAACTTGGTCACGTCACTTCACAAAACTTGATCACGTCACTTCGGCAGGGAATCTAGCTACTAAACATGTCAGTAGCTAATCCACATCCCATACGGCTGGTGATTGGTGCTCTGTGGGCCCCACCATGATGTATGCTTTTCATCCATTCCGTTCATCCATTTTTAACGACAATATCATGGCTTGGTCCAAAAAATTGGAGGAATATAAATATCAGGTGGACCACACCACATGAAAATAATAGAGATTGGATATCCACCATTAAAATCTTCGTAAGGCCCACTATACTATTTATTTGACATCCAATCTGTTGATTAGGTCATACGGTCCCAGATGAATTGAAAAAATAAAGATCATCTTGATCCAAAATTTTTATTGGCCCCAAATGTTTTTAACGGTCGACCCCCATTCAACACTGTTTCCTGTAATGTGGTCCACATGAGATTTGGATGTACCTCATTTTTGGACTCATATCATAAAATGATCTGTAAAAATAGATGGACGAACTGAATTAAACACATACATTATGTTGGGGCCCACATAGAACCGACCACCAACCATTGGCTTGTGACAGGGGGAGTAGACCAACCAATCCATTTCCTGCGGCCACACGCAAGGGGTTACAGCCTGTTGTATATACATGTCGTGCGAAGATGAGTGCGTACACGCCTAGAGCTCCGAGTTGTACGAATGGCTCAAATACGATCAAAGTTACATGGCCCCACCATAACATTTATTTTCCATCTAATCGGTTAATAATTTTAAAAATACATAAATAAAGTTGAAAAACAAATTTCAAATTTATCTGAAACTTCTTTGATCTGAAAAGGGTTTCAATGGTAAACGATCAATCCCCCATTATTTTTTGTAGTGTGGTCCAACTGATCTTTAGATCTGTCTTATTTTTCGGCTCAAGCCTTAAGACAAGCTCCCCAAATGGATGGATGGTTTGGATATAACACATACCTCCACCACCGGCCACTTCTCTCTTCCGATTCGAGTAGTACCCAACCCGAATCTTTTTCTGACCGAGTCGGACTCAGTTCGGGTCAAATTATCACTAAATCGGGTCGGATCGAGTCAGATGACCTGAACTCATTCCCGGATCGGATCAAGTTCGGGTCAAACCATGTAGAAACCAGACTGAGTTGAGTTGGACCCAATCCAATCTGACTCGGTCCGATGCCCAGCCCTATCACCAGCCATTGGCTGGTGTCAAGGGGAGTAGCCAATCTGTTTCCCGCATAGGCAGAGACGAACGGTCATATCAAGGGCTCTGTGGGCCCATCGTGGTGTATTTGATTTATCCACTCCGTACTTTTATTTTGAAGTTAGTTTTACGAGACCATACCAAAAAGGATGCAGATCGAATGCTCAAGAGGATCCCACCATGATGGATTTGTTTCATCCATGCCATCCATCCATTTCTCAACATAATTTTATCATCAATCTCAAAAAATGAGCATGAACTAAAGCTTGGGTGGACCACACAATGCGAAAAGAAAAGTGATTGGATGTCCACCATTAAAAATCAGGCTTTCCCCAATAATGATTTGAAAATACTAATGGATGGCATGGATGCGTAATACATGCATCAAGGTCACCCCCACAATAACCCAGGCGAATGCATGTGGTTTATCCGCACCATCCATCCATTTTACCATATGAGTATGAGCCAAACTATGAGGCAGATCTAAAGTTTGAGTGAACCCCACCACATAAAACAATTGGGATTGAACGCCTACCATTAAAAACTTCTTTTGGCCATAGAAGTTTTCGATCAAGCTAATATTCATGTTTTCCCTTATTCCATGTCTATATTAACTTATAAACAGGTTGGATCTCAAATAAACATCATGGTCGGCCTTGAGAAGGTTTCAACAATGGGTGTCACTATCCTACTCTTTTCTATTGTGGGGTCCACTTGAACTTTGGATCTGCCCCATCAGTCAGATGCACCATTCCATTGTGGCCATGGGTTTAAAAATAAAGTATGAAATTTGTTTTTCCTATTAATTCAAGTATTTGGACCCCATCACAAAAAAATAGTGGGGATTGAATGCCTACCATTAAAACCTTACTTTGAGCCATAGAAGTTTCCAACCAAGCTAATATATATGTTTTCCCTTATTCCATGTCTGTATTAACTTATAAACAGGTTGGATCTCAAATAAACATCGCGGCGGTCCCTAAGAAGGTTTCAATAGTGGGTGTTACTATCCCACTCCTTTCTATGGTGGGTCCACTTGAACTTTGGATCTGCCCCATCAGTCAGATGCACCATTCCATGGTGGGCCACAAGCTTAAAAATAAAGTCAATCCATGACTTGGGTGGACCACACCACATACTATAGTTGAGAGGGTTACCCTCCCATTAAAACATTCAAAACTCACTTATTGGGCCCACCTAGATGTGGTTCATAGATCCAGCCATTCATTATGTGTGTCCCACTTGGATGAGGAGTCAGACCAAGTTACATACACATCCAAAACTCATGTGGGCCCCACCAAATACTTTTATATGTTTTAGGGATGTCTTCACATAGTTTTAGATGGTATGGCCCACCTGAGTTTCGTATATGACTAATTTTTGGACTTAAAGGGGACACATCAAATGCATGGTGTTGATGTTCTACACACATCATGGTGGGGCGCACACAGATTAACCTCATGGGAAGTTCCCATGAGGTGACCTTATAGTAGTGTTTCACTATTTAGGTAACTCTTTCATGGGTGTTACTCTAACCGTGTAGGGCCCACCTTAATATATTTTATGTATATCGACACCGTCCATATATTTTTCCATCATATTTTTGGATGTGATTTCAAATCATAAGAACTCAATAATCTCAGGTGGGCCATACCAATCAAAACAATGATGAATAACTATTAAAAACCTTTTGAATGCCACAAAAGTTTTGGATCAATTTGATCTTTGTAGTTTACATTCATCTAGATCTTCTTTACATTATCAACAAGTTGGATTGCAAATAAACATTAATAAAACCTTACGATGGGCTCTTTATAATTTTTAATGGCGAGGTATTATATTATCATTCTTTCCAGTGATGTGGCCCACTTAAGATTTAAATAAATCTACACAATTTTTTATACCCAGCCCAAAAATGGGTTGAAGAAACATAAGGGCGGTAAGGATATATAACACATCATCAAAATCTCACTTTTGTTATCTAACTTTCAATTTTTCTTGTCAAAATACAAAATCTAGTTTTCTTTTTTAAAATATATAATTTTTTACAATTTATCAATTTTTTCACAATTTTGTTTAATTTTTAAATTTTTCTTTTTCAAAATATCATTTTTTAATCTCACTTTTGTCATATAACTTTTTAATTTTTCTTGTCAAAATACAAAATCTAGTTTTCTTTTTAAAATTTTTTTTTTTTTTTTTTACAATTTATCAATTTTTTCACAATTTTGTTTAATTTTTTAAAAATATTTTAAAATATCATTTTTTTTATCGAAATCTTTTTTTTTTCAAAATTATCAACATTATTCAAAGTTCTTAATTTTTTTTTTCAAAATCTAAATTTTTATAAAATCACAGTTTTTTTTTCAAAATCTAAATTTTTCTTAAACATTGTTAATTATTTTTCTAAGCTTCTCAACTATTTCTTTTCGAAATTCATGATTTTTTTGAACTTCTTAGTTTTTTACCTGAGCATTAGATATGGTTTAGGACCGTCTCTAATGCAAAGGGTCTTTGACAGTCTCAAATGACTGCTATAAGACGGCTAAGAACCATCTCTAATGCAGATGGTCTTTGATAGTCTCAAATGACCGCTATAAGACAGCTAAGGACCGTCTCTAATACAGATGGTCTTTGTCTCAGATTACCAGTAAAAGACGGCCAATGACTATCTCTAATGTGGACGGTCTTTGACCGTCTCAAATGACCGCATATAAGACGGTCAAAGACCGTCTTTTATTCCAGACGGTCGATAACCGTCTTTTCTCCGCAGTTAATGACGGATTTTGACCGTCTTAAATGATTTGTGGATATTCAACAATTTTAAGATAATATTAAGGACGGTCAAGAGCCATCTAAAATTTTAGAGACGGTTTACGGCCGTCTCTAAACCGTCTCTAAACTAAAGAATTTTGCAGACGGTCCACAACCATTCTCAAAATCCGTCGTTTTTTTTCATTTTTCATGTAGTGCCAAGACTCACTTTTGATTGCGATACGAAGTTCATTAGCCACTTCTGGCAGACTTTGTGGAACAAGTTTGGTACACAACTTCAGTTCAGTAGTGCTTAGCACCCAAGACAGATGGGCAAACTGAAGTTGTGAATTGCACATTGGGGAACCTCCTTTGATGTATTTCAGGAGAAAAGCCAAAGCAGCAGGATTTAGCCTTGTATTAAGCAGAGTTTGCATTCAACAATATGGTGAAACGCTCGATAAGGAAGTCCCCGTTCCAAGTTATTTATGGCTGAGTGCCTCGCCACACACTTGACTTGGTCCCTTTGCCTAAGCTCTTAGGCATGAGCATTACAGCGGAACATATGACAAACAGGATCATGGGCATTTATACGAAGGTTGAAGCTAAGTTACACGCTTCGAATGATAAGTACAAGGAGCAAGCCAACAAGCATCGGCGACAAAAGATGTTCGAGGTAGGCGACCAAGTTATGTTCCATCTACGCAAGGAGAGATTTACGACTGGGCCATACAATAAATTGAAGAACAAGAAGATTAGGCATGTACCAATCCTTCGAAAGATCAATGATAACACGTACATTGTTGATCTTCCGGATGACATGGAGATCACGCATACTTTCAACGCCGCGGACCTGACCGAGTATCATAAACCGAAGCAAGACGAGAACTCGAGGACTAGTTATTTTGAGGTGGAGGGGATTGATGTAGAGCGGATCACGAATAATTGCATGCCCAAGATGGACTAAAAAAAGCTCGATCGGAGATGGAGGTGATTCGGACCATTGGAACTTAAAACGGACATATCTTGCAAATCGGAATGAGTTATCGGATGTACCATATATGATTTTGGGATAGGATGAGCTACTTTAGCCACCTAACCCTGCCATGCTGGGTTACCCATGTTGAATTTACTAGATCCATCAGATCAACGGTTCAAATCCCTATTTATTTTCGTTTTTACTATTATTATTAAGTTTTAGTTTGATTGTAACTCTTCATACGTTGGGCTTTAGGAGTTATGTCCATCATGGTTCATCCAAATAGGACACTTACTATTTTTTGGCCGAAAACCATGCACGTGCACTAGTAGGAATCACGATCGTCTATAAATAGTGAGTTTACTATTTAAAGTAAGTCACAATTTCTAAGAGTTTTAGTTATAGTATGATTTTGAAACTTCTTCTTAGGGTTTATGTCATTATTTAAGAGGTTGTAAGCTCTTTTTTCATCATCAATCAAATTATTATGAATTTTATTAGAATTATTTTCTATTTTATATATCTCCTCGTGGATTCAAGGCATCTCTGTGAGGAGTCCGAAGAAGTTTCGTGGATTCAAAATAGTTATCCCCATGAGGAAGACGGTGTTCGACCTCTACACGTCCTTCCCAGCGTCAAAAGTAAACAATAGCAAGAGAGGAAGTATATGCGAGATTTGTTTGTAAGGAAGACCGATTAAACAACCTTTCGATTTCTCCAACAGGCAGTATAAAAACCCTAGAAATTATAAAATTTATAGACTATATACATATATATATATATATGGGTGTAAACGGGATTGGGATGCACTCCAAGGGTTTGTAAATAGGAATGCTCACCTACACATAAGTTCTCACGAGTTCTCGTGAGAACTTTTTGAGAACTCGTCTCCCATGAGATGAGCCTAAAATTTGAAGTGTCCACATTATGCAAGACCCCTTGAAACCCTCAGAGCCTAAGTTTTACCCTATTCTAAAGCTTTGGCAGGTGTAACGCCCTGAAATTCGGGTGTCGAGCATAACTCAGCTCCCGAGTTCCAAAACATCACTTATGCAACATAATTAATGAGAGATGTATGTTGACTGTATTAGTGCATAAAACATGGAATAGATTAGGTCCAAACACAGATATGATTCAGGGACAAGTGAATAAAGCAAGCAGAAGACTTATAGTAAAATATGTGTATAAGTGTAAACCCCTGAATTACATATACAAGCCAGATCGTGTGAAAGTGTTATTTAACAAAATTTAAGTATCAAGTTACATCATTTCAATTCCAAAAAAATAATCCCAGAGATCCCGCGCAACAGACCGAGGCTCGCTAGAACCCGTCTGAAAACTGCATATAGGAGAAGGCAGCCTCATCGTCATCCAGCTCCCGCTCTGCCTCAGACATCGCATCCACATCTGCAACATTAGGGCCTAAGACAGAGTCTGGTGGGTGTGTAACACCGCCCCAGAAACGTGGGAGTGAGTGATCAACTCAGTGGAACAATAAGGCACTGGTTAACATGTTATCAGTTCAATCAAACAGTAATGATAAAGCAAGACAATTAAATAAATCCTAAGTACTCTTGTTAATGCAAGGATGAATGCAATATGATGAGTGCCCTCACGCGTACACCCTCAGCGTCTTCATCTTACGTTACGCATGACATCGCCTCAAAGTGCGCCACATCTACAAAGCACATGCAAATGCAGTGCATGGATATGATTACCAAGTTGTTATTAGTCCATTTCACACAACAGGATTGGGAAGCTAAGATACCTTCCTCATATCACTATCCAAACAATGATCCATACTAGGGTCGTCAATCCTAGACATCTCATACGATTATATATTTGAGGTCGTAACAAAGGGCTCGTCACCAATCAATGCACGCCTTTCATGCCTTTACTACCACAATTTGGCTCGTCACCTCCTTGCGGTATCCAGGTATGCTCGAGGTCACTACAAAGGGCTCGTCACCAATCAATGTAGGCCGACAGCATGAATATAGTGTCCCATACCACCATAATCGGCTCACAAGTTTAGTTGCTCACTGGTCACTACGGGGAGGCTCGTCACCCCAGCGTAGGCCGACAGCTCGACCACGGTGTCCCATACCACCATGTCCGGCTCATGAGTCTTAGCAGATCAGGTACCATGGTTATTAAGATTTCACTGGTAAGTTCAATACCCTAGATTCAAGCAGTAGCGTCCATACATGGTCAACATACATCGGACAATCGGGTTATTTGACGAACTCGACTAGCACGAGCACACGTTGAATTGAACGACATAGAGTGCGCAAACACTCCGCGTGGCCAAACCCCTGCCGACAACTCTAATACGACTCGGGTTCGTCTAATACGTCCTACGTAGCGAAAGCAATCTCAACCACGAATATAGGGTCAATTACCGATCTCCTAGACTAAGGCATAGTCCCAAACATCCTACACTACTACAGATATTCATATGGAATGTAAAACAGTAATGGAATAATAACTCGAATCATGGCACAAACGCATCTGAAGGATATCAACTTAACATAAATGTAAGCATAGGAGATGCTTGAATTTAAATAACTTGGAATGTAACTTGCATAAAGGAAATCATGCGCATCAATAGGAGTATTGAGAATCAATTCTCAACGCCCACAATAAGTGTAATAAGTTACACTTAGATCATTCATGCATTTCTACAAACACTTAGCATACATGGAACAACATACATGACGCATGTTAAAATACATGCACTTAGACAATTCCCTTTTATCAAGGAGTTGTCATACATGCATCTAGCATACATACATGACAATTAATCATGGCAAACATAAGTGCATATTTTATACGTATACGGTACTTTATAAATACACATAGAATACATAAATCTCAATATAGCACATGCATATCAGGAAAGCAATGTAGACATGACATTTGACATGTGAAATCTCATCCATAGCAAGAATAAATCACTAACTGGGATTGAAAGCCTTGAAAACTATAACCTATACACTTAAAGTCCGCACCTTAAGCGAAGAAAGAACCGCCGAGCTGATTTAGATGAGTTGTCTTCGTCAACGGCACTAGAATACCCTAAAATAAGGATAGAAATGAGATACAACAACACCAAGTCTAGTCTAAGCTCTAACACAGGTTAGGGTTAGGTTAACTTACCCCAAAGGAACTCAGAATCGTCAGAAGAACGATTCAAAGTGAAGGTTCGAAGATGAAGAAGAACAAGGAAGAAATCAAGATGATTCACCAACTTATCTCTCTCACCTTCTCTCTCTTTTCCACTCTCTTTCCAAGCTAGGGTTAGAGAAAATTCGTATGGAAATGAGAGCTAGGGTTTAAGGACTATATATAGGCCTTAAAATGATGGAAATAACCCCAGGGTCAAGGTATACTTAGGTTATAACCAAAGTAAGTATTTCTCGATCCAACGAAGCACTTCTGGTGGGCCTATAACCACGAAAGGTCGGACTTAAGCTCATTGACCATGGATCTAGGTCAAGCTGAGTTTTCATACCGACCGGCTCTTCAAATCAGCCGTGGCGGACCACACTCCATTCAACGGTCACGGAAACTCGATCAGGTCCACAAGCACTAGGATATGTCTGGGCCAACTATCCTGATCAGAGGATGAAATGGGGTCAGAATCCAACGGTCAGATAGCTTAAAATCGTCGCGCAAGCGACACGACTCAGATTTCATTAAAAGCTTAATAAATTCCAACCGTTCTCACACTCTTCACTCCGAGCTCAAGAAAATCGACCCAGAACATCAGATCGACTTGATTTTCGAGGTGAAGATCAAGCCCAACTCGGTGACCGCAACAGCCTAAGATCATCGCCATCGGACTTTCTACGCGCGGTCCAGGTCCGATCCAGATCTTTCAAAAATTCCCTAGAACAACTGGATTTAGCGATGGATCCCAGATTTCAGAGTAACGTAGCGCTCACTAATCTACACGATTAGAGCCATGCAGATACAATTTAAAATGATTGTTGCGAATTTCACAAGCAATCGAGTAAAGCACTAATTACCCCAAAACAACTACTTAAGGAAAGATTAGCACAGATAATTCCAAGGTCGTTACAATCTACCCCCCTTAAAGAAAATTTCGTCCTCGAAATTCATACCTTCATATAATCCTCGAGGATCAGAGGGTAGGTCTTCCTGACCTCAGCTTCCGATTCCCAAGTAGCCTCTTCCACACCATGATGCGTCCATAGCACCTTCACAAGAGGGATAACCTTGTTACGCAGCACCTGCTCCTTCCTGTCGAGAATACGCGTCGGTCGCAGTACATAAGTGGCATCCTCACTTAACTGCACTTGCTCCCAACTGATAATATGCGAAGGATCAGGAACGTACTTCTTTAGCATAGAAACATGAAATACGTTATGCACGCCCGTAAGAGGTGTGAGCAAAGCAAGGCGGTAAGCTACCGCTCCCACTCGATCCAGAACTTGAAATGGACCAATAAATCTCGGCGTCAGCTTCCCCTTCTTATCGAACCACAGAACTTCCTTCATAGGAGAGACCTTCAGAAAAACATGATCTCCCACTACGAACTCAAGCGGTCGATGCCTCGTATCAGCATAACTCTTCTGCCTGCTCTGCGCTGCTAGAAGTCGACGTCGAATGATGTCAACCTTCTCAGAAGTCACCTGTACCAACTCTGGGCCAAGCAAACTACGCTCACCAATTTCAGCCCAACAATGTGGTGCTCTGCACGGGCGACCATACAACGCCTCACAGGGAGCCATACCGATACTCGCCTGGAAACTATTATTATACGCGAACTCTGCATCAGGGAGACCATCCCAACTGTCTTTGAAATCCAAAACACAAGCTCGCAACATATCCTCCAGGACTTGATTCACGCGCTCCGTCTACCCATCTGTTTGCTGATGAAACGCGGTGCTGAACTTCAGTTTCACACCCATTGCTTCTTGGATACGAGTCCAGAAGATAGATGTAAAACGCGTGTCTCTATTAGACACAATCTCCAGGGGAACTCCATGCTGACGTACTATCTCCTTGATATACAACCTATCCAACTCGTCTGCAGAGCAAGTGACTCTGATCGGTAAGAAATGCGCCGACTTCGTTAATCGATCGACGATCACCCAAATAGAGTCAAATCCCTTTCTCGTCCTCGGCAACCCAGAAATAAAATCCATAGAGATGAAATCCCACTTCCATTCAGCTATGGGCATGGGCTGCAACAACCCAGGAGGTCGGCGATGCTCTGCCTTGACCTGCTGGCATGTGAGACAACGAGAAACAAATTCAGCAATCTGGACCTTCATATTGTCCCACCAATAAGACCTCTTCATATCCTAATACATCTTCGTGCTACCTGGATGCATCGCAAGTTTAGAACTATGGACTAACTCAAGAACCTCACGTCTCAAGTCAGGGATGTCAGGAACACATAACCGGCCACGAAAACGTAGGCCCCCATCAGAACTAACACTCCAGTCGGAGTCCTCATCTGTACCAACCTGCTGCCTCATCTTCACCAAAAGTTCATCATCTGCCTGAGCTGCAACGATCCTCTCGTCGATAACGGGTTGTACACGAATGTGTGCGATAACCTCATACGGCTCAACCACCGTAAGCTTCTGCTCAAAATCGCGCACGAACTCCAACATATCCCACTCTGCTATCATCAGCGGAGCCGCAAACTCCAAAGCCTTCTTGCGACTCAACGCATCTGCCACAAGGTTCGCCTTACCAGGATGGTAAGAAACATCGAACTTGAAGTCCTTCAATGTTTCCATCCATCTGCGCTGCCTCATATTCAAATCGCGCTGCGTGAAAATATACTTAAGGCTCTTGTGGTCTCAAAAGAGCTCGAACTCCTCACCATAGAGGTAATGTCTCCAAAGCTTTAATGCGAAGATGATGGCCACTTCCAAGTCGTGCATAGGGTAATTCTCTTCGTGTTTCCTTAAGCGACGCGAAGCATAAGCAATCACCTTGTCCTTCCGCATAAGGACACAACCCAGCCAACGCGAGAGGCGTCGGTATATATAATATACTTAACCCCTTGCTCTGCAATACTAGCACAGGGGCGGACGTCAACTTGTCCTTCACTCTGAAAAGCTAACTCCGCTGCTCACTCCAAGCAAACTTCAAATCCTTCCGTGTCACCTGCGACAACGGTCTGGCAATCTTCGAGAAGTTCTGAATAAAGCGTCGATAATAGCTGCAAGACCAGAAAACTCCTTACCTCAGGGAACCAGGGTGCTTCCAGTCCTGCACTGCACCTACCTTGGCAAGGTCGACGGCTATCCCGTCCTTGGACACCACATGTCCCAGGGAACTTGACTTCCTCTTTCCGGAAATCACACTTCTTGTGCGAAAAGCCGATGCTCCCTAAGAGTATCCAAAACCGCTCTTAAGTGCTCCTCGTGCTCTGCCCGGCTCCTTGAATAAATTAAAATGTCATCAATAAAGACAATGACGAATCGAAGCAAAAACGGGAAACACCCTGTTCATCGGATCCATGAACACGGCCGGTGCGTTCGTCGAGTGAACGACATCACAAGGAACTCATAATGACCGGCTGGTCCTAAAGCGGTCTTACGCACGTCCCACATCCTTGACGCGCAATCGATGATACCGATGCAGATCAACCTTCGAAAAGTACCGTGCCCCCTTCAACTGATCAAACAGATCATCAATCCTGGGCAAAGGGTACTTATTCTTCACAGTTACCAAATTCAACCTGCGATAATCAATACACAATCGCAAGGAACCATCCTTCTTCTTCACAAACAGAACGGGTGCTCCCCAAGGAGACACACTGGGCCGAATAAAATCCAATCCTAGCAAACCATCTATCTGCTTCCTCAACTCCTCCATTTCACTCGGAGGCATCCGATAGGTGGGTAAAGAAATGGGCGCCGCATCAGGCATAAGATCGATAGCAAAATCAATCTCACGCTGAGGAGGTAATCCAGGAATCGACTCAAACACATCTTCAAACTCCTGAACTACCGGCGTACTAACCAACGCCAAATCGGCCGAACTCTCCAACAGAGAAGAATAAAAATAAATACGAAGAGGGTAACTGACCTGAACTGGGAAAGTAACAATCTCGCCCTCAGGTCCATGGATCGTCACTGATCTCGCTTCACAATCAATCTCAGCTCGCATCCTCGTGAGCCAATCCATACCCATAATAATATCGTAGTGATAAAGCGGTGCGACTAGCAAATCAACACGGATCGATCCACTTCCCAGATCGACCAAGCAATCCAAACAACACTTGCCCAAAGCAGAGGACATCCCCGTAGCAGTAGTAAGCGTCACTCCTTGCATAGGAACAGATCTCAAACCCAAACGCCTAACTGCCGCATAAGAAATAAGAGAAGTAGTGGACCCTGTATCCACTAGCACAGAAACGGGAATACCTTTTATATGCGCTGTCACCTCAAAGGACCTCGGCACCAAGTCAGACATAGGTGCTTCAGCTGAAAGCGCATGAACACGAGCCTGCTGCTGACGATTCGGTGGAGGAACCATGGGCCGCTGAGGTAGCCTGAAACCAGGAACTGCAGGTCTGAAGGATGGATGAGCTGGCGCTGATCGAAGAGGAGGAGGAGAAATAACCTAAGGCATCGGACGGCTAACCCTCTGCGGTGGGGTAAAACCACCTGCTCGCATACAGGAAAAGCAGAAACGGTCCAAGTGCCTAACCTTCCCACAATAAGAACATCTCAGATCAGCTCTCATCTGCTGAGCGGGCAGCGCTGAACGCGTAGGAGGAGAATCAACACGCGGCCTCTTGCCAAGGAAAGGTGCACCCTGGAAATTCGGTCGCGGCCTAGGAGGCATCGGTGCTTGCATGCGGGACGCTCTATCTCCGTCCTGCTCTGCTCGCAAGGACATGCTCACTAGCTCCGCATACGAAGAAATGCTAGCACAGCAAATCTTCGATCGGATCTCAGGTCTCAGTCCCTCAGAAAAATGCCGCATCCTCATCGGCTGATCACCCAGGATCAAAGGAACATACCACCCCAACTCAGTAAACCGGTTCTCATACTCCGTAACCGACAACCCTCCCTGGCGGAGGCGAAGGAACTCACTCTCCTTCTCATGTAGGTACGTCACCGGGAAATACTTCTCGTGGAAGCGCGCCTCAAACGCCTGCCACGACCACATGAAGTCCTCCTCGACAGTGCGAAGCACACTGTCCCACCACAAACTGGCCTCCTTCTCAAACATGAAGGTGGCAAGCTCAACCTGCTCGACCTCAGAGCAGTGCAACGGTCTCAGCATCTTAGAGATGCGGTCAATCCAATACTCGGCCTCCTCGGGTCTATGAGAACCCGCAAAAGTAGGAGGTCGCAAGCGCTGGAATCGCTCGAATGTGCCGCTGGCACTAACACTGGCACTGGCACTCCCAGATGGAGGCATAGGTGAAACAGGTGGAGTCGCCCCTACTGACTGAGCAAAAATGCCAGCCATGGAGGAGAGGAACTCCTGCTGCTGCTGCTGATACTGCTGCTGCTGAAACTGCTGCTGCTGCATCAACAACATCATCTGCTCATACCTATCAACAGCGAAACAGAAGAAGGTGCATGGCTCGGCTAAGGAACCGAGGGTGTGACTGGAGGAGCCATAGGTGTCGACCCAACACCTGCCCGAGATGGACCCACCTGCGGATCTGAATGGCTGTCGCTCAAGGGAGGAACCCCAGCAAGCGACTCAATCAGAGAGAGACGGGCCGAAGTCTTCGAACCCTTAGGAGGCATCCCTACATTAGATCAGAGGATGCAACCTGTCAGATTCTAAGTCACATAATCCATCCACACAACAACACAGCACAGAACAACTCCAAAAACAAACAACATGCATTCCATTAATCAAAATCGTCGCAATACAAGTAGTGCTGCAATACATGAATCACGACTAGGAAAGCATGAAAACAACAACATCTAACACTTCAACAACCACAGCAACTACAACAACCACAAACAACTTCAAGCCAACAGCGGCTACACACAGAAAGAAAACACAAACAAAGCAAAGACGGCCATGACGATGCTACTCGTCGAAATCAGGAGATGGTGGCGGAGCACCCTTATCCTGCAAGCAACACAGGATAGACTTCAAAGTCCAAGACATCTTCTTAAGCTTATGCTTAACAAAGCCTCGAAGATCAACCATCTCCTGGCATAAAGCAGCTTGCCCTTCTTCAAGCCGTGTAAGATGGGCATCTCTGGCAATCTGCTCTGCGCCCGGCTCTGGCACCACAGGAGGAGAGCTATCACTCGAATCCTGTGCCTCAATCTCTTCCTCGTCTTGCTCTGCTTCTTTCCCAGACTCCGCACCGCCTTCAGCATAACTCTCATCATCACCACTCTGAGACTCCGCCTCACCCTCTGAGGCAAGCCGACCAGAACCAACCTCCATCAGCTTGAGAGTCCTCAAATTGATATGGCGAACAGGGACCGGCTTCTCAGCTCCAAGCCTATAGCCAAACTCATGTGCGATCTTGCAAATGAGGCGGCCAAAGGGAAGAGACTCGGTCCTTCTACTCGAACGAGCGATGAGAACAATCTGGCGCAGGACGTACGTCGGCACACACAACTTCACATCCTGCCCCACCTGATATAGAAAATCTACCATCAGGCGCGTACACTCGCTGCGGTTGCTCCACCTTAGATATACATTGAACGTAAAGATGTGGTGAAGCAAACGGAAGTCGTCCGTCATGAAGGAAGCCAGGAGACTCCTATTCGGCTGCCATTCGACCAGACGACCACACAAGAATCTGGTGCGACGATCCTTCTCGCGCACACTATCCACATTCTTCTCGCTGGCATGCACTTCCCCAAGTGGCACCTTCAAGAGTCGGGATATCAAAGCAACATTGACAATACCAACTCGACCGCTACCACAGGGAATCTTGAACTGCAGAGGATCCAGCGAAGGCTCCAGAATGTTGGCATAGAAGTCCCGAACAGTGCTAGCATTCGCGCGATACTCGTCTTCGAACAAGGGACCCCAACCAGCCCCTTCAAGGCGCTCCAACAAGAAGAACTCACCAAAGAGTCGCGGATCAACATGAGCCTCAAAAAGGACTCTACAGCCTTCATAGACTCCATGCGACAATTCCACCAACAAAGTCCTACTAACAGGAGCTCGAGGATCGAGGTCCCGCTTCGTCTGGAACTCGCGCGTGGCGGACGTGCTAGCGACGGCACCTCTCGGCCTCCGTGCACGGGTTGGGCGGCTCGGCCCGGCTTCATCCACGGACGCTCTCTTCTTCCCCATCAAGGAAAGAAGGGAAGAAATGGAAAAGATGGCCGTCACAATCTCAAAGAGGGCCATGAGAAATGAGAGAAAGAGAGAAATAGGAAGATGGTGAAGCTTCCACACAACTATTAGCCAAATAGGGGAAAGCAAGTGCTCAAATAGGAAGGAAAGAAAGAGAAATCAGCAATGGGAGGGAGGATTTGAAAATGGGTTGATGGGTTTGCACGAAAATGGGAAGAAGATGAGGATTTGGGAGAGATTTGAGAGAGTTTGGAGAGGTTTTTGAAGAAAAGGAAAGCTTGGGAGAGGGTTTTGTGAAGGAAGTAGGTAAAAGAAAGGGTTTTAAAATGAAAACCGTGGAGGGGTGGGCCACATTAAGCCTAGGGACGATCGGCCCGCGTCGGCCCGGCCCGCCTGGCCCGGCGACCGGCGATCCCTCGCCGAACCGGCGATGGCATCGCCGGTCTCTGGACATATCGGCGATGCCTCGCCGATTTGGTGAAGCCCTCCTGGTCCCCCTTGGTCCAAAATGAGTGGTTCCCCCCTGGGCCCCACAGGAAATGCCCCAAATGGCCCCTTGCGTAGTTTGAAGCCTATCGGGTCATTCTGACAGAAATCTGGTTCAAACAGCGATTTCTGGAAGGTTTAAAGATGAAAAAAGGGAAAACCGTCTACACTCATTAATAGAGGGTCTAGGAAAGGTTTCGGGTCGCTGTGTGTGATCAGGTAGGAGTACAGACTCGATCTCGGCAAAGGTTTCCAAGAAACTTTCGCCGATAAAAACTACGGAGCACAAACACAAAGCGATGATAGACCCGCACCCAAATACACTAAAGTGGCGACAACGTGCGGTGTGTGACCATAACCCAGGTCCGGTTTAATCCAGATCATGCTCTGATACCAACTTGTAACGCCCTGAAATTCGGGTGTCGAGCATAACTCAGCTCCCGAGTTCCAAAACATCACTTATGCAACATAATTAATGAGAGATGTATGTTGACTGTATTAGTGCATAAAACATGGAATAGATTAGGTCCAAACACAGATATGATTCAGGGACAAGTGAATAAAGCAAGCGAAAGACTTATAGTAAAATATGTGTACAAGTGTAAACCCCTGAATTACATATACAAGCCAGATCGTGTGAAAGTGTTATTTAACAAAATTTAAGTATCAAGTTACATCATTTCAATTCCAAAAAAATAATCCCAGAGATCCCACGCAACAGACCGAGGCTCGCTAGAACCCGTCTGAAAACTGCATATAAGAGAAGGCAGCCTCGTCGTCATCCAGCTCCCGCTCTGCCTCAGACGTCGCATCCACATCTGCAACATCAGGGCCTAAGACAGAGTCTGGTGGGTGTGTAACACCGCCCCAAAAACGTGGGAGTGAGTGATCAACTCAGTGGAACAATAAGGCACTGGTTAACATGTTATCAGTTCAATCAAACAGTAATGATAAAGCAAGACAATTAAATAAATCCTAAGTACTCTTGTTAATGCAAGGATGAATGCAATATGATGCGTGCCCTCACGCGTACACCCTCAGCGTCTTCATCTTACGTTACGCATGACATCGCCTCAAAGTGCGCCACATCTACAAAGCACATGCAAATGTGGTGCATGGATATGATTACCAAGTTGTTATTAGTCCATTTCACACAACAGGATTGGGAAGCTAAGATACCTTCCTCATATCACTATCCAAACAATGATCCATACTAGGGTCATTAATCCTAGACATCTCATACGATTATATATTTGAGGTCGTAGCAAAGGGCTCGTCACCAATCAATGCACGCCTTTCATGCCTTTGCTACCACAATTTGGCTCGTCACCTCCTTGCGGTATCCAGGTATGCTCGAGGTCACTACAAAGGGCTCGTCACCAATCAATGTAGGCCGACAGCACGAATATAGTGTCCCATACCACCATAATCGGCTCACGAGTTTAGTTGCTCACTGGTCACTACGGGGAGGCTCGTCACCCCAGCGTAGGCCGACAGCTCGACCACGGTGTCCCATACCACCATGTCCGGCTCATGAGTCTTAGCAGATCAGGTACCATGGTTATTAAGATTTCACTGGTAAGTTCGGTACCCTAGATTCAAGGAGTAGCGTCCATACATGGTTAACATACATCGGACAATCGGGTTATTTGACGAACTCGACTAGCACGAGCACACGTTGAATTGAACGACATAGAGTGCGCAAACACTCCGCGTGGCCAAACCACTGCCGACAATTCTAATATGACTCGGGTTCGTCTAATACGTCCTACGTAGCGAAAGCAATCTCAACCACGAATATAGGGTCAATTACCGATCTCCTGGACTAAGGCATAGTCCCAAACATCCTACACTACTACAGATATTCATATGGAATGTAAAACAGTAATGGAACAATAACTCGAATCATGGCACAAACGCATCTGAAGGATATCAACTTAACATAAATGTAAGCATAGGAGATGCTTGAATTTAAATAACTTGGAATGTAACTTGCATAAAGGAAATCATGCGCATCAATAGGAGTATTGAGAATCACTTCTCAACGCCCACAATAAGTGTAATAAGTTACACTTAGATCATTCATGCATTTCTACAAACACTTAGCATACATGGAACAACATACATGACGCATGTTGAAATACATGCACTTAGACAATTCCCTTTTATCAAGGAGTTGTCATACATGCATCTAGCATACATACATGACAATTAATCATGGCAAACATAAGTGCATATTTTATACGTATACGGTACTTTATAAATACACATAGAATACACAAATCTCAATATAGCACATGTATATGAGGAAAGCAATGTAGACATGACATTTGACATGTGAAATCTCATCCATAGCAAGAATAAATCACTAACTGGGATTGAAAGCCTTGAAAACTATAACCTATACACTTAAAGTCCGCACCTTAAGCGAAGAAAGAACCGCCGAGCTGATTTAGATGAGTTGTCTTCGTCAACGGCACTAGAATACCCTAAAATAAGGATAGAAATGAGATACAACAACACCAAGTCTAGTCTAAGCTCTAACACAGGTTAGGGTTAGGTTAACTTACCCCAAAGGAACTCAGAATCGTCAGAAGAACGATTCAAAGTGAAGGTTCGAAGATGAAGAAGAACAAGGAAGAAATCAAGATGATTCACCAACTTATCTCTCTCACCTTCTCTCTCTTTTCCACTCTCTTTCCAAGCTAGGGTTAGAGAAAATTCGTATGGAAATGAGAGCTAGGGTTTAAGGACTATATATAGGCCTTAAAATGATGGAAATAACCCCAGGGTCAAGGTATACTTAGGTTATAACCAAAGTAAGCCTTTCTCGATCCAACGAAGCACTTCTGGTGGGCCTATAACCACGAAAGGTCGGACTTAAGCTCATTGACCATGGATCTAGGTCAAGCTGAGTTTTCATACCGACCGGCTCTTCAAATCAGCCGTGGCGGACCACACTCCATTCAACGGTCACGGAAACTCGATCAGGTCCACAAGCACTAGGATATGCCTAGGCCAACTATCCTGATCAGAGGGTAAAATGGGGTCAGAATCCAACGGTCAGATAGCTTAAAATCGTCGCGCAAGCGACACGACTCAGATTTTATTAAAAGCTTAATAAATTCCAACCGTTCTCACACTCTTCACTCCGAGCTCAAGAAAATCGACCCAGAACATCAGATCGACTTGATTTTCGAGGTGAAGATCAAGCCCAACTCGGTGACCGCAACAGCCTAAGATCATCGCCATCGGACTTTCGACGCGGGGTCCAGGTCCGATCCAGATCTTCCAAAAATTTTCCAGAACAACTGGATTTAGCGTTGATTCCAGATTTCAGAGTAACGTAGCGCTCACTAATCTACACGATTAGAGCCATGCAGATACAATTTAAAGTGATTGATGCGAATTTCACAAGCAATTGAGTAAAGCATTAATTACCCCAAAACAACTACTTAAGGAAAGATTAGTACAGATAATTCCAAGGTCGTTACAGCAGGCAGTGGTAAAAGAAAGAGAAAAATTGAGGGGAGAAAATATTTACTTTTGTCATGGCCAACCAAAGTTTTGGATCAAGGTAAAAGTTGGGCTGTAGCAGTTTCATGATGTACTTCATCACGTGAACTGTTTAGATTTTAGGCTCGTTTAACATGAGATGAGTTCTAAAATAGTTTTCATGAGAACTTGTGAGAACTGGTGTGCAAGTGAGGATTTCACGATATATATATATATATATATATTATGTATGCATTCACAACACACTAGGATTTCATCTCAATGGGTCCTTGAACCTCGTGTTGAAACTCTTGTGAGTGTATCACCAAAAGTTACAGGCAGTATCCACTGTTGATGAGTCGATGGCTAATGGCATTGTACTTCACCGACTCCTCCAAGCTATGCTTCATAATAACCCATGGATTTTCAAAAATATCAAGGGTGAAAATCTTGAAATGCATTTTAAAATGAACTTCTAAAAATTCAAAATTGAAATACGTGAGAATTTGATGTAGAGTGGGTCGCGAACAATTTCATGGTCAATATGGATAGGAAAAGGCTTTATTGGAAGTGGAAGTGATCCGAACCGTTTAAGCCATAAACGGATGTATCTTGCAAACTAAAATGAGCTATCCGACATGTCATATATGACATTGGGGTAGGACGAGCTACTTTAGCCACCCAACCCTGCTATGCCGGGTTACCCACACCGAATTTGTGAAATACTATCAGATCGACGGTCGAATTCCTATTTTAATTTCATTTTTACTATTTATAGTAAGTTTTAGTTTGAGTATAACTCTTCATCCATTGGGCTTTAGGAGTTGCGCCCAACATGAAAAGTGCTTAGAATAGTTAGGGGAACATCTTGGTTCGGACAAATAGGACACTTACTATTTTTTGCTGAAAATCATGCTCACTAGTATGAATCACGGCCATTTATAAATATCAAGTTTACTATTTATAGTAAGTCATGATTTGTAAGAGTTTTAGTTGTAATTTAATTCCAAAGCTTCTTCCATAGCTTAGTATCCCTATTTAAAGGGGTGTAAACTGGTTTATTCAATCATCCTTCAATTTACAAATTTTTTAGAATATTATTTCTATTTCCTACTCTTTCCTCGTGGTTCCAGTAGTCCCGGTGAGGAGCCCAGGGGAGCTTCATGGATTCGTAGTTATCCTTGAGGAAGACAGTGATGGACCTCATCACGTTCATCCCAGTGTTACAATTCATGCCAAGCATTTAATGTCTGTATCAATTTTAAGCGCTCCATGAGTGCACTGCCCCTAGAAAATTATGATGCATTAGGACCTTGGCCGTTGGGTCCTGGGTCCTCTTTTACTCATCCAAATGGTTTATCAAGCCTCAGATGGTAGATACCTTAAAACTAAAAGATATTACATTGGAATATTTCAACCTTACAATTCTTTCGCTTTTCCTTTAAACATGGACGGCCTTACTTTACATTCGACCACTAGGAGCCATGATGAGGTCCACCAAATAAATGTCTTTTGGGCCCTTAAAAACTAGCCCTATGTAACAGTTAAAGTCCCGACATGCCTTATTGCCATAGGTGGGGATTGTATTTAGCAGACCTAAAAAGAAGAGGCCAGCCTAAAAATATCCAAAGGAGAATTTTAAACAGATAATTAATGAAAAGTATTAGCTGCCCATGAACGCACTGCATTTCTGGAGTCCGTGGACTTGTAAGCCATGCACGTGGCCCTGGCCCATGTGTATGATGATCTGAACTAGGCATCTTACAGGCTTCGTGATTTGTTGGCACGTGAACAAAAACTACTGTAATTGGAGAATCTTAACCATCTCATACGTGGACATCCTCTCGCTGATCCGATCTATTGCTGATTGTGGCATTCTAGTATTCATTTTCATGACACCAGTTAAAAGGTTAGGATTTTTCATCAAGGCTCATTTACAATTATAAATACTAGATGAATGGCTTTGATTATGTGCACGTCTGCTGCTTCTGCGAAAATTACATGGAGGCGTGCAATTTTCTGTGCTCATGAATGTATGGAATATTCGTGGGTAAGATAGAAGAGAAATGATACGGTGACCATCCGCATGGAACCTTCTGGTTCATTTGGACTGGTAGGCATCAAGAGAAACCATCCAAACCGTCCATCACGTCCAGACAACTCTTGAGAGGCTTTCTTGAATATATCATGCCAGTTGCGTGATCTAAATCATCCAGTCATTGGTGCTGCCACATTGGAGCCTGTGAGTAGCTAAGTACCTACCTGGAAAGAAATTTAAAAAAAAAAAAAAACATGGTGTAGGATTAAGTGTAAAGCTTATGACCCAAACTTGATCATGCTCTTATGTATGTAGAACCCAAGATCCTGTGTAGGGTCGAATTCACCGGACACGGGTTTGTACGTGTTAGTCTCCATAAGGAACCTCTAGTATCAGTGTACATTGGGCCTCAGATTAGGACCGCATTCACTGGACACAGGTACGTACGTATTATTCTCCATAGTGAGCCTCCGGCGGGAATGTACATAAAGCTATGGATTATGACAGTAAGATTGTTGGTTAGCCAATAGAAAATCAGCTAAGTCTCCCCGGGAGCTATCGACATGAGTGGAAACGTGTTCCTTCGACATGGGTGTATATGTTTAGGTTAGTGATTAGCATAGGAAAAACTATTGTAAAAGTTAGAAGTAAACCTAATTTAAAATCTCCGATAATGAAATTTTGGTACACTCAACGAGAGTGCGTCTAGCGGGAGTAGAGTAAGTAAGTAGCCGAACTACTATATATACTTCTGTTCGTGATTGTTATTTGAGAATATTTTTATTAATACTTATGAGTTTGATTGGTTGAATTATATAAATACCCGAATGGATTGAATGTTAGCATGTAATCAATCACACACATGCACAAAATTATTATCTCTTTTATAGACTAGTTGCTTATGTTATTACATTCATTGTAGTGTATGTGATTGGATCCACTTGTATT
This sequence comes from Magnolia sinica, assembly GCF_029962835.1. Classification (NCBI taxonomy): domain Eukaryota; kingdom Viridiplantae; phylum Streptophyta; class Magnoliopsida; order Magnoliales; family Magnoliaceae; genus Magnolia; species Magnolia sinica. Next base: position 53,725,305 of record NC_080589.1, on the reverse strand, counting down.
CGAAACTTAATTGTTATTATCCTTTGTAATTTAAATTGGTAAATTATTTTAATTAGGTAAAAAAAATTTAATGGTCTTATTCACACTTATTAAGACTTAATCATACTTCTAAGCTCTGCCAAACTTTCCCATACCATGGTAGACAATGTACACAATTTTCAGTTATTTTAATTTTAACCATCAACTTGACTAATTGAATTGTTAGGATTACTTGAAAATTGTCATTTGGGAGAGATACTCCCTCCACCATGGTGACTTATCCTTCTCACACGTGCCATTATCCTTCTCACACGTGCCATTCATGTATGGCTATAGGGAAACAAGAGTTGATTCCTTATGAATCCTGATCCTCTACTTGCCACAACCAAGAAATTCTGCTTGTTGCAATTTGATTGGATCATATCATCACACACTGCATTTAATGCATGAGTGTTGATAATGTCTATGATAATGTGGACCAATAACAATGTATGAAAGTAGAATTCTCTTGCTTGTGACAAGCAGAGGATCCGGATTCCTTACCCTAAGGTTAGTGATGTGGAGGAGACGATTAGATTATGGAACCGAGTTGTGCTGAGTTACAAACCATAAATCAGATTGGTTGAAGGTGGATGATTGTTTTTTATTTAAATTAATAACATTGGATGTTATTCATTTTAACCGTCCAATAAATCTCTAGGAATCTGACAGTTTTATAACCAAGTACAATTAATTTTTAAGACATGAAATACACAATACTTGCATGAAAAGTTTGCAGTTTCTTAGCTTCCTTACCATTCATCTCAAGCACTCTCTGATAACAACTGTCCGGCGAGAAGTCAATGACTCAGTTGGATATGATCCTTTCAAGAGGGAAGAGTTTTTGTGTTATTACCCATTTGCAGTAACATAAAGTACATTATAATACATGTTAGGCAACAGTTTAATTATCTAATGCCTTGGAAAGTATCTTAAAATGGAGGATCATAACCATTCGTTGTATAGCATGTAAATAGAAGGCAATGAATAAAATACCAAGGGCCTTTTATGTTTTATTTAAGAGTTATTTGATAGGCACTTAAAAATTCTACATAACAATAACATTACAAGCTTCTTTGATTTTTTAATTACAATACTAAAATAGTTGTAAGTGAGTAATGGTTATTCTCTTGTAATTATGTAGTGACATCACTTATATTTAACTACAATATTGATTTTGGTATATTGTTAATTCATCCCAGAATCACTGGAAAAATAATATCTTTGTAATATGGAAAGACATTGGCGGTTAAACACCTCATCATTAAAAACTTCTTAAGCTATCCCTAATTATTCACTAATGTTTACTTACCATCCAAACTATTGATAATGTCACATAAACCTCAATGAAGGGAAAAAGCATATATCGGCTTCATCCAAAACTTTCGTGGCTCATTAATGGTCAATCACCACTGTTTCCTATGATATGGTCCACTTCATAAGTATTTTTGCTTCATTTTTGTGCACATGCCTTAAAATAGTACGATGGACGGATGTAGATTTCCTGCCAAAGCCTTTGGCAGGATGTTCCTACGCTGGGAACTTAGGTGGGGCCCACTGTAATGTTTGTGAGAAATCCAATCCATCCATCCGTTTCATGAGTTCATTTTAGGATATTAGGCCAAAAATGAGCCGGATCTACTACTCAAGTTAGCCCAAAGCATGAGGATTGAACATGCACAGTTGAAATATTCGTGGGGCCACGGATGTTTTGAATCATGCTAATATTTGTGTTTTGAGTTCATCCCAGTTGGACTGACGTTGTGAACAGTAGGGATGGCATGTAAACATCACTGTCGACCCCATCAAGGTTTCAGCGGTAGGAATTTCCCTGACCACATTTTCCTTTAGAACGGACCACTTGAGTCTTGGATGCTGCTCACTTTTGTTCTCGTGTACTAAAATGAACTCAAAAAAAGGATGGACGGTATGGATTCCTCACAAACATCACGGTGGGTCCCACCTCGGTTTCCAGCGCAGGAACCTCCTGCCAAAGCCAATCCGCGTCCTCCAAGGGTCGCCCTATCTTGGGTGAGGCTGCACCTAATCCGCTCCGGCAAAGCATCGGGTGGAGGTCTTTATAATACATCCGTGTCATCACGTGTACAGCTGCCAGGAGCCGACCTATCGATTTTTTCTACGACAGAGTTCAATGATAGTACGACACCTTTTACAAAATGGTGGTGACTCCTCAATCGTGCACATTTTATAGTTGTAAGACAATCCAAACCATCCAAACCAAGCATAACGTAGAGATTAATAGTAACCATCTGATTTTTCAGTTGAAATTTCATCAGTCATTATTTTAATTTTAACCATCAATTTAATAGCCGCCAGTTGGATTGTTCAGATTTCTTTATCAATGTGATTTTAGAGAGAGACTCCATCTACTACAATGTTCCTTGTAGCCTTACATGAATGGTACGTGTGAGGAGGATGAGTTGGAAGTGTTGGCCTTACAATCAGTGCCGTGGCGTGTAAGAGTGGTTTATGAAGTCAGACCTTTAACGGGATTTATTTGATACATATGGCGTTTTCTGCAGGCTCTTAGAAAGTGGACGCGTCGCAAATATCTAAACCGAATAGACTATAGAACCACGTCCGTAGTTTCCCCTGAAATGCAATGACCTGGACGCGGATTTCCTGCTGGAGCCTTTCCCTGCAAGGATGCTGGGTGGTGCCCACCGAGATGTTTTTAAGAAATTCACTTCGCCCATCCGCTTTTAGTGACTATTTTAATAGGTAAATCAAAAATTAAGTGTATCTAACACTAAAGTGGGTCACACGAGAGAAAACAGTGGGCGTTTAGTGAGAACCGTTGAAGCACTCCTATGGCCATCCAACTTTTGTGTCGGGTTGTCTTTTTCAACTTTTCACTTCATCCCATTAGGATTAAACTTATAAACGGTTTGGATAGCATATAAACATCAAGATGGAGCCCAGGAAGGTTCAACTGTAGGAATTTCTTTTCCCAAATTTTCCTCGTGTGACCTACTTGATTTTTGCATCTACCTAACTTTTAAGCCTCTAATTCTAAAATGAGCTCACAAAATAGATCGATAATGGATTTCTCAGATACATTTCAGTGGACCCACCCAGCATCCTTGCGCAGGAAGTTTCTGCAAACCGCGTCCCAAGGACCCACCACGATGTGTGTTTTATCCACACCATGGGCACATTTAATCACCATTGTTACGTGTGGTGTGGTCCACCTGAGATTTGGATTTGGCTCCCTTTCAAGCTAATGCCCTCAAATGAGGGCGCAAAATGAACGGCCGGATAAATCACATACACCATCTTGGGGCCAATAGCGCCGACCAATACCAACCTCCGTACTGAAGGGATCATTGCCAAATCCGAGTCATAACTGAGTTGTGCTGAGTTACAAACTATAAATCACATTCGTTGAACAGTCACAAGACTCATAACAACCTCTTATTTATGGAGTTTTTTTTTTTTTTTTTTCACGTAATACCATTGGATGTTTTTCTTTTTAACCGTCCAATAAATCTCTAGAAATCTGAGGGCTTTATAACCAAATTCAAGCCCAATACTTGCATGCTAAGTTATTGGTTTCTTAGCTTCCGTATCATCCATCTCAAGCACTCAGACAACTGTCCTAGCAAAAGGCCAAAAACTTAGTCTTTTCAATACAGAAGAATTTTTGTTTCATTCTCATTTGTAGTTTGTCCTGTATAACCAACGGTCTGGATTAACTGACTGTTGATCCCACTTGTACCAAAAGCTACATCAGTTATGATTCATTGGAGTTGGCGGTCCCTGAACAAAAGTGTAACTAATGGATTCGAATCACCTCATTAAGGCGGTTTGGTTTGATGCAATTAATGTATTTTCACTTAATTTCTCTTAATTAAGAATTAAATGCATCCAACAAACAACATCACATGCTTTTCAAAGTAAAGAGTAATTCCCCACATTTCATGATAATTAAAAGTCAAAGCTTAGCAGGCCCTCCATGATATATGTGTTATATATACTCCATTCATTCATATGTGGAGATCATTTTAGCCCTTGGGCCCAAAAATAAAATAGATTCGAAGATCGAATGGACCACAATATATAAATATTGGAGATTGAAGGCCAACCATTTAAATGTTCTTCTTATAGTATGGTTCACTTGAGCTTTGGATCTGTCTCATTTTTGGAGGCATACAATGATTTAGTCAAATGAATGGAAGGCGTGGATAAAACATATACATCATGATGGGACTCACATAGTCTACTTTATTTTCCCCAGATAAAAGTGTATGCTTAGGTGACGAACAACATCCCTTCCACCACATATTCCCGTAGTACGTAATTAATGCTTAAAAAATATAAAATACATTACAAGTTTTCTAAAATAGCTCCAACCAAATAGGCACTTATTTCCCCTACTTTTGTCTAATCTTTGAAATTTTATCACATTTGTAATGAAACTTTCATTGATTTGACATGATTGTTACCTTTTCTACGTTGTTTTTAAAAACTCGGCAATCTGACTCAGGATTGGCTGACAGAATATTCAGAATTGTTTTATGAAACGGTGACTCAGTCGAGTGACTTTGAAATACTCAACTGAGTTCACATCCATATATCCAGTGAATAGGCTCTAACTAATCAGGGAACTAATCTCTATCCACGTGTGAGTCACACTAGCACGAGATTCATTCAACCTTAAATGACAATCCCAGCCGTTTATTAGACCTAATAATAAGACAGTTCTCGTTACCTCAATAATTTCTCTATCTTTCTCAATTATAGGGAGCTGATTCGTTGTTACCCGGGTAACACCTTAGTTGGTGTTACCCTTACTGTGGGGCCCACCTTGATGATGTATTTGTATATCCACACCATCCATCCATTTTTCCAGCCCATTTTCGCTCTTGGTCTAAAACATTAAGCATATCCAAATCTAAGGTGGACCACATCTCAGGAAACAGTGGCGATTGAATGCCTATCATTAAAAACTTCCCTAGGCCCACCGTAAGCAGATCCGTAATGTATATTTACCATCCAACCTGCTGATAAGGTCAAAATGACGCGGATGAATAGAAAATACAAAGTTTAGCTTGATCCAAAACTTTTATAGCCTACAAAAAGTTTGTAATGGTCATTTACCTATTTTTCCAGTGGTGTGGTCCACTGGAGATTTATATCTGCTTAATTTTTATATTGAAATTCTAAAATGAGCTGAAAAAATAGATGGACGGTGTGGATGTACAAATTCATTAAGGTGGGGTCCCGAGGATCAGGTAACACCCAAAAGAGTAACAGCTAATCCACTCCCCCAGTTATAGCCCTTTCGAATGTAAAATCTATCTATTCTCATTTCGTTGTCTGAAACGTAGAAAAAAAAGGCCACGGAACTTTCAAACACGGATTTTTTTTTCTATGCGACAGTCCTCTCTTTTCATCTTTTCAATATTTCTACCATTTTTTCAATATTCTCATCATGAGGGACGTGTTTTCAATGGATGAAATATTCTTCCAATGACAGTGAATTATTTGAAAGAAAAAAAGAAAAGAAAAGAGGTGTTTTAGTTATATGCACAAGCATGCCAACGTTATACATATGTAATATCAACCATGTGTTAAAACATTGTCCCCCGGATTCTTCAGTATCATTATCATCCATGTCGGCCCAAAACAGCCCCATTACAATACGATGCCATATGACGTCATATTGGTGGTGAATTATACAATATGGGCCAATCAGCAGGATTACTCCAATTTTATACCAGCATTTTAAAGAGGGGAGGAGAGTGTGTCCTGGTCGGACTTTTAAGTGTCCCATGTCTGTGTGGGGGTCACAGTGATTTATATGTTTATCCACACCATCCATTCATTTTCTTATATCATGTTATATGATGCGCCCAAAGATGAGGCAGATCCAAGGCTCTAGTGGACCACACCAGATATGATTCTTGAATTTAATGCATCTTGCATTTAATGCTTTGTACATTTAACACACAATTAATGCAACCCAAGATTACTATTTGGTGTGGTCCACTGAGTGTTGGATCCACTCATTTTTGAGCACATATTTTAACATGATTTTAGAAAATGGATGGATGGCGTGGATAAACATATACATCATGGTGAGTTTCCACACATTTGTTTGGATGCCTAAAGGTTCAACCAGCAATCCACTTCCCTTTAAGAGTGGATAGCAATAGATAAATTGTTTATGGCATGCTATAGTTCTTACAGGCTCGATGGTGGAAATGGGAGATTACTGGTAATCCAGATGCTTCATGAACCACTAGTACATGTTGTTGCACTTAAATCACCCTTGTGAAGAAGCATGCTCTAATACCATTTATGTGATCGAAGCACCACTATACTAGGTAGTAAACAATTGCATCATTCGGCTCGATTAGAAGCTAACCCCAGCTTGAACTTGGCTCAATTTAGTCCTCGAGCATGCCTATCCAGCTTGGCTTGGTTCAGTCAGCATCTTGGGCCAGTTCGAGTCGAGTTCGAACCTCTACAACATTTTCTCAAACACATAAAATGCATCTTTGATTTCTTACAGAATGCAAAATAGTAACAATACTTTATAGGTATGTCATCAAACACTCGACGAGCAGCATCAAAATCAAGATATGAGGGAATTCTTATAGTGTAAAGTTTTTTTTTTTTTTTTTTAGTGATTTGTTTCGTATCCATTCCTTCCTCGCCACCAGCTGATCTCGCTAAGAATGTATGCACCGAAACAACACTTTATTGAGTCATTTCATCAAACACTCTGCCCGCAGCATCAATATCAAAATAACTGAGTCATTGAGTTCATTCGATCTGAGTCGATTCAAGTTGAGGTTCGATCCGAGTCAAGTCGAGCTCGAGCAAGCTCGAACTCAACTTGAAATTTTTTCGAGCTCCAAAAACCAACTCGACTCGGTCCAAATCCAATTTCGAGCCAAGGCGAGTCAAGCTTTTTTAAATCAAGTTGAGCAAACTGACTGAGCTAACTTGACTCGTGTACAACTCTACTTGCCAACTTGCTTCCATGGTAACCTTACGTTCTGAGTGATTCCCTTCCTTTAGTCGAACACTACTCCCTCTTTGATGGAATAGGCACCCTGCAAGGCCTCGAGTAGTAACGAGGGCACTAATTTGATTGCTTACATGAATCAACTTCTAATGCAAATCTATTCTTATATGCCTACCCCTAGATGGGCTATGCCTTAAACCGGAAGTTATCAATTCTATAGCTAGACAATCCCATGGACATTACTGTTCTTGGCCTTTCTTGCCATGTGGTGGTATGGGCAACAACGGAACGGGTTTATCCCAGTTACCAATTTGGGGCCTATGATGTCCTTGGTGATGATGTTGTCATTGGGGATAATGAGAAAATAGCTTCAGTGTTAGACCTCCGAGGGAGAGGAGGAAGGATCTATATATGGTTTTTATTAACTTACATAAACCATATGATAAGGTCCTTGAAGAGTTAATTTGGTGAATGGTGGGAAAGAAAAGAATCACGAGAGGATATGACAACATGATTACGAATATGTATGAAAGAGTGGTAATAAATATGATGATCACTAGTAGAAAGACAAGTTTCCCATTATTGTAGGCTTACACCTAGAGTGGGCATTAAGCTTGTACCTTTTTACATTAGTTATGTAGGAGTTAACACAGTATATGTAGGAAAAGATTTCAAAGAATATGTTATTTGTAAATGAAATGATTTTATTTACAATAGAAGGGATGGTGTAAACACAAAGCTAGATTTATAAAATGAATACTTTAAAATATAAAGGATTTAAAATTATCCTGACTATAATGAAGTATATGGAATACAAGTGTAGTACCACTAAAATTGAAAACAATGAATTAATTAAGATTGTTGATTGAGAAGTTTTTCAAAATGACCACTTTCAATACCTTGGGTCCATAATTCATTAGAATGGAGAGATTTAAAAGAATGTTACTCATGAAATTCAAGCCAGGTGGAAGAAAGACAAATGCATCTCTGGAGTTTTATGCGATCATCAAATACCATTCAAACTCAAAGAGAAATTTTATAGGATGGGTATAAGGATAGTCATGCTTTATGGAACAAAATTTTAAACAGTTAACGAACAACATATTTATAGGATGAGTGCAACTTAAATAAGGATGTTGAGATGAATGAGTGGCAAGATGAGGAATAATAAAATTAAAATATGAATGCATTTTTAAAAAAACTTAGGAAGTAGCACCAATAGCTAATAAGTTGAGGGAAAGCAAACATAGATGGTCTAGTCATGTATACATAATGGAGACCAAGAATTGCACAAGTTAGGAGTAAGTTTATACAAGTTAACGAATTAAAAGTAAGGCTATACATTGCACCGAGTTGAGTTGAAGTGGGCTAAGCTTGGCTTGACTCGTCCTTGCTCTCCTCGAGTTCGAGCTCAAGCTTACCATTGGAGCTTAGCTTGTTTGTCAAACCTTTCGAGTCAAGCAAGTGGATCGAGTCGAGACGAGCTTACCTCGAGTCAAGTTGTGCCTGCTCCCAACCTGACCTAACCCGACACCCAACCCGCAACTGACTCAACATAGCAACCTAACCCAACCCATGCCCGATTCAACCAACACCCGACTCAACCCTCAAATCAAATATTCAATTAATTAATTAATTTATATATATATATATATATATATATATATATATTATATATATATATATATATATATATATATTAGATAGAGCCATAGAGGTGCCTTGTTATTGGTGCTGAGAGAGAGAGAGAGAGAGAGAGAGAGAGAGAGAGAGAGAGAGGAGCTCAGGCATGACGGGTTGGGTAAGGAAGGGAAATGGTAAGAAAGGGACGGACGGGTAGTGCATGGTTTAAGTTTCAACTTTTTTTATTTTTAAATTATATATATATATATATATATATATATATTTATATATTTATATATATATATATATATATATATATATATATACCGACCTTCGTGAGGTTGAGTCGAGTCGAGTCAAGCTTCAATATGTTCGAACTCGGCTCGTTTTCAAAACAAGTTAGGTTATATCAAGCTTGGCTTGCCTCGAGTCGTCATTCAAGCCGAGTCAAGTTGAGCTAGAGCAAGCCAAGCCAAGCAAGCTTTGAGCTAGCTTAGCTCGTGTACAACCCTAATTAAAAGGACAAAGGGAAAGCCTATAACATGGTTGAAGGTAATAAGAAAAGATTTGTTGTCCTATGGTAAAACTTAAGGTTTGGTCCTTAATAGAGTAAAATGATGGAATAAGATTAACATAGCGGATGGTTTAGGCTCAAATGTAATTACCATGTAAATGGGTAATGACTATTTACCTAGGTAATTACCTCATCTTTCCCAATGCTGATATGACAACTTACTTTTTTAACAGTTAAATCGAGAAATTTACAAAATCAATGTGGGGCCTATCGTGATGTATGTGACTTATCCACACCGCTCATTTATTATGCCGGCTGAATTTAGGGCATGAGCAAAAAAAATGAGGTACATCTAAAGCTCAAGTGGACCACACCATAGGAAATAATGGGAATCAAATGCTTACCATTAAAAACTTCTTGGGGCCCTTAAAAGTTTAGAATCAAGCTGATATTTGTGTTTTCCCCTTATCCATGTTTGTGTGACCCTATGAATGGGTTAGATGATGAAAAAACCTCAATGTGGGCCTAGTGAAGAAAATAATTTTTAATGGTGGACGAAGGAAGGCCACTGATTCCTTTCGTGTGGGCCATTTGAGTGTTAGATTTGCCTCATTTTTTGGCTCATGCCTCAAATTGTTCCAATAAAATAGATGGATGGTGCGGATATGTCATATACATTATGGTGGGGTCCATGGATTTAAGTCAACACTTTTGTATTGATTTTCTAAGTGGAATTACTCTCACATTTTCAAACAAGGTGAAAAAGTAATAATTACATATTTACCCAGATTTACCAGTATCACGGAAAATCAAACAGACCCTTAGATGATGACGACGGCAATGACGATCTTAAAGAGTGGGTATTACCACCTATGAATGACCCTATGTTAAATGCAAGTGTGATATCTTCAAGCGTGTGCGACATCCTCCCTTCATCTAAACAACAACGAATACCCTTAGCATTCTTCTCTCATGCTGGTATGGCAAACATCGGATCACCATGCATAAAAGGTTAGGGCCCACTTGATGAATGAGACAGATTTTGCAAAAACTTCCTGCCCATGGTAGATATCTTTATGCACATGCACCATAGACATCCCACCCTGCCTATAGTGTTGAAGGCAAATGTTTGCATTCTACTAAGGTCATAATGTTGCATTTGATGTCTTAAATCTAATCTGATTCTACGCAGATTTTTTCACAAAACTGCGAAATTGTGGGATTTGTTTCCGATTTCGTGTAGGATTCTTTCCAAGGCTATATATATATATATGGGTGTAAACGGGATTGGGATTGGGATACATTCCAAGGATTTCTAAATAATTCTAGGGGTTCAAAGGAGTGTAGCAAGGGTGATATTTGAGGTTGTTCAAATCGGGTAAGCCTTCTCTCTTTGTAATTTCTGCTTTTATAGTGAATTTTTGTTGCTTTGTGCCATGGTTTTTTCTCCAAAGGGTTTTTCACGTTAAATCGTTGTGTTCTCCTTCCTTTTTGCTTAGTACTTTTATATTGCTTTCCTAGATTCATCTCTTTGTGATTCTGTCGTTTCCCCAACAAGTAATATCAGAACAATCATTAGGGCGCAGGCTTGAATCCGAAGGATTGGCATTAATGAGAAACACTAGGTATGATATTGAGAAGTACTCAGGTAAAAATAACTTTGAGTTATGGAAGATCAAGATGATAAGTTCCTTAACCAAGCAAGGTGTGGATGGTGCTCTTGAGGAGCGAAAGCCGACTATGAGTGATGATAATTGGAATACTCTTGATAAGAAGGCATTATCCTCGATCCGTTTATTTCTTACGGATGAAGTTCTCTATAATGATTTGAGGGAGAAAGTTACAACTAGTTTATGGGCGAAATTAGAGGATATTTATGCAAAAAAAAAAATCGATTGAGAATCACCTACACTTGAAGCTACAAATGTTCACCTTCAAGATGACAGAGGGTGGAGATGTGGAAGCCCACATCAGTTACTTTAATAAATTGATTTGCAAGCTTGTTGGATATGGAGGAAGTGGTTAAAGATGAAGATCAAGCATGCATGTTGTTGAATTCTCTTCCAACATTATATGAGTCATTCAGGGACTCATTATGCATCGCAAATAAATCCCTGAGTGTGGACACCATTATCTCAGTCCTTCAAGGGAAGGCCATGAGAGAGATAAACGGTGGCGTAGGGATATCTTCTGATACACTGCTTACGAGAGGCAGGAATATTGATCGAGGTATAGGATTTTCAAGACCTAGATCCAAATCCAAGGGTAGGGACAAAGGAAAATTGAAGTGCTGGAACTGTGGGATGACTGGAGCACAAAGGCACGGAAACCTTTACAGGTTAATCGGGAGCACTTAAGTAGGTGGAGCGACAACAGCTGTTGTAGATTTCATGTTTTCACGTATGTGGCATGCTCGTCTGGACCACATGAGTGAGTGGGGGTATGAAAGTACTATCCGATCGTTGTTTGATTTCAGCTTTGAAGAATTCTGACTTAGATATATGTGAGCATTGTATGTATGGTAAACAATCTATATTATCTTTTTAATCTGAAAAACATGTATGTAAGGGAGTGCTTGATTCTGTGCACTCTGACGTATGGGAGTCATCGCCAGAGGTTTCCATTAGAGGGTCATCATGGTTTGTTTCATTCATTGACGACTACTCTCGAAAAGTTTGGATTTATTTCATGAAACGTAAATCCGAAGTTTTCACCATATTCAAACAATGAAAGGTAATGGTGGAAAAACATTCAGGGTGAAAAATAAAGGTTTTAAGGACTAACAATGGTAGAGAATTTATTTCCACTGAGTTTAATGAATATTGCAAGGATGAAGGGATCATTAGGCACAACACAATGCGCCACACACCTGAACAAAATGGTGTGACTGAGTGGATGAATCTAACTCTCTTGGAGATGGCCCGATGCATGTTAAGTAATATTGCATTGGGCAAGAACCTATGGACAAAGGCCGTTAACATGGCTTCCTATTTGGTGAGCTGGTCTCCTTCTACGGCAATTAAATATAAAATCCCAGAGGAAGTATGGAGTGTCATAAGATGGATTACCCAAATTTGCGCATATTTAGTTGTGAGGCTTACTCTCATGTACCATCAGTTGAGAGATATAAGCTATACCATAAAGTCAAAAAGTACATCTTTATTAGCTATGATGTTGATGTGAAAGGTTATAGGTTTTTTGACAAGATCATATGCAAAGTTATCACTAGCAGTGATGTTAGATTTGATGAAAACTCCTTATTCTACAAGAATGATCAAGAGGAGCAAGAGGAACCAGAAAGGTTGATTGTAAATGTCCGGATTGACACAGATGATACTCAGGCAGAGACAGATGCGCAAATGGAGGTACATGAGTAGGTGGAGCAGCCACCTGTGAGAAGAAACCCACCGCGTGGTCGTAGGTTACTGGCAAGATAAAGAGATGACTCTAATATTGTATATGCCCTCATTACAGATGAGGGGGGCCCGTTTACTATTCAGGAGGCTCTTAATGAGCCTGATGTAGAAAAGTAAAAGGCAACTATAGACGATGAGATGGACTTGTTACACAAAAACAACACATGGGAGCTGGTGAAGCTTCCAGTGGGTAGAAAAGTAATCGAATGCAAGTAGTTATTCAAAAGGAAACATGATAGATACAAAGAGAGGCTAGTAGCGAAGGGGTATGCTCAGAGAGAAGGAATCGACTTCATAGAGATATTCACGCTGGTAGTTAATTAAGTATCTATAAGATTCGTGTTGGTGCTGGTTGTCCAATACGATCTTAAGCTAGAACAAATGGATGTCAAGACCGTAGTCCGGCATGGGGAGTTAGAAGATCAGATCTACATGAAGCAACCAGAGAGCTACAAAGTTAAAGTGGTAGAGAAAAAAGTTTAAAGATTAATGAGGTCGTCGTACGACCTGAAACAGTCACTTAGGCAATGGTATAAAAAATTTGATTCTTTTATGATGAGTCAGAAATTTATTCGGAGTAAATACGATCACTATGTCTATTACAAGACACTGAGTGATGACAAATTCGTCATCTTAATATTGTATGTAGATGATATGTTGATCGTTAGTCATGATATGTCTAAAATTAACGTACTGAAGACTCAATTATCAGGGACATTCAAGATGAAAGATCTGGGAGTTGTAAAGATGGTTCTCGGGATAGATATTCATAAAGATAGGACGAGGAGTAGGTTTTGGTTATCACATGTAGAATACTTTGAAAATGTACTGATTAAGTATGGGATGAACCTGGTAAAGTCGGTGAGCATTTCCCACATGGCTCACTTTAAGCTTTCCTAGGAACAATATCCTAAATCAAATGAGCAAAAGCAAATTATGTCTCATGTGCCTTATTCGAATGCAGTTGGCAGTTTAATGTATTCATGGTCTGTACAAGACCAGACATTTCACAGGCAGTTGGTGTTGTGAGCAGATACATGTTAAACCCCAGCAAGCAACATTGGGAAGCGGTGAAATGGCTATTCCGATACATTCGAGGTACAAAAGACTACGTCTTAACTTTTGAGAATACAGGAGAAAAGTTAGTAGGCTATGTGGATTCAGACTACGCAGGTAGTGTGCATTCCAGAAAGTCAATTTCAGGATACTCATTTGTTCTAGCGGGTGGAGCAATTAGTTGGATGTCAAATCTTTAGTCTGTGGTGGCTCTTTCTACGACCAAAGCAGAGTATATGGTAATGACAGAAGCGTTTAAAGAAAGTGTTTAGTTAAGAGACATGATAAATCAATTAGTTAGATGTCAAATCTTTAGTCCGTGGTGGCTCTTTCTACGACCAAAGCAGAGTATATGGTAATGACAGAAGCGTTTAAAGAAAGTGTTTAGTTAAGAGACATGATAAATCAATTGGGGCTTCAGAAGGAAGTCGTGCCGGTTAATTATGACAGCGAAAGCACTAAAAATTTGGCTAAAAATTCTTTTTATCACTTTTATTCTAAACACATTGATATTTGTCATCACTTTGTCCGATAGATGCTTGAAGAAGGAGGCGTAACTCTGGACAAGATTCACACCAGCGTGAATTCGGGAGACATGCTCACGAAGGTTATTCCTACAGAGAAGTTCAAGTTCTGTGCAACTTCTCTGGGCTTGACGATGGTGTAGAAAGGAGACGGAGTGTGCACGAGAAGCATTGATGAAGTTATGATGCGAGACAAAGATAAGAGAAGAGGACAATGAGCTACATGTTTGAATATTGAAGACATGGTAGATATTGTTGTATTTGATATCTTAAATCTAATCTGATTTTGTGCAGATTTTTTTGCAAAACTGCAAAATTGCGGGATTTGTTTCTAATTTCGTTTAGGATTCTTTCCAAGGCTATACTTTTGGGTGTAAACAGGATTGGGATGTATTCCAAGGGTTTCTAAATAATTCTAGGGTTTCAAATGAGTATAGCAAGGGTGAGATTCGAGGTTGTTCGAATCAGGTGAGCCTTCTCTCTTTGTAATTTTTGCTTTCATAGTGAATTTTTGTCACTTTGTGCCGTGGTTTTTTCCCGAAAGGGTTTTCCACGTTAAATCGTTGTGTTCTCCTTCCTTTTTGCTTAATGCTTTTAGATTGATATCCTAGATTTATCTCTGTGTGATTTTGTCGTTTCCCCATCACAGAATCTATAGGTCAGCTTTTACCAAACTTTTTAAGAATTTACCATCAAGAAATCAGGAAAATCTAGCTAGCGATGGATATCCAATGTGAAAGGCCCACAAATTGTCCACTAGGACCATCTGACCATTATGCTTTCGGCATAGACACATCCATAATAAGGCCTAGCAGATCAAATGCCTTGATCTTGCATGTGTTGTTGATCGATTGCATTTAATTTTAGTGCAGAGAAGTTTTGTCTTGGTTCATCCAGTGTCATTTTTGGTTTGACCGAATTAGGGCTAGATTCCTTGATTGCATGATGTCCGCTTTTGTACATATTTTTTTTTTCGACTAAATGTGTGTGATCGATTAGGTTCGGTCCAATTGAAGGTCTCATGGCTTGACCAACGGAGTAAGTAAGTGCGGGTTTTATTTCTTAATTTTATACGAGAATGTATAAATATCATGTTAAGTGCAATTAGGGTTGGAGATTCATGAGAGAGGAGTTTAGAACGAATACTTAAGAATTTTGAGAGAAAAGCTAAGATTTCTACTATAAGTTATCTCAATTCTTATAACCTTATTTTTCTGATTATAATGCAATGATATTCGGTTTGTACAGCAATTGTTTTCCACAAAAGTTTTCACGCAAAATCTTGTATGCTCTCTATATTTGTTTAGATTTTTCTGTCTCCATTACTTATTTGATTTGATCCGAAATTGCTTCCGTGCCTAACACATGCCACATGAACTTAAGTGCCACGTAACTAACATAGATATTATCATACAACATCAGATCCATTACCTAAAATCATTTCCTGTCTCCAAACAGTAGGTGGAAGCATGGATGCTTTCAAATCATCTACTCAATAATGCACATGCTTATCCATTGTAACCGTACGTTCGGTGGGCCTACCTCTTACTTGATAGGCATCACCTGTTGACTTTATACTTAAAGAGCATCTAATTAACGCGCTTTCTTGTTTTTAGTCCATTCAGGTGGGGACCATGAATTAGACCATCTACTATTTTAACGGTGGATTTAACCACATACATTTTGTGCAGATTTTATTGCAAAGATACAACGGCCAATGTAGACGAAGAGATGTGCACACGTGTCTTCACCACCGAACAATTTTGGATGGGTGTCCCACGTGCACATCCCCATCGAACAATTATCATGGGTTGAAATCTTAGGCACGTGATTTTGAAGTGGACTTTCAAAAAACCTAATTGAAATGCCCATAAAACTCTCTCTTGAATAGTTAAATGGGGCGTAGATTTGATACTGATCCTGCTTGTTTTGACGTCTGCATAGTTAGGACGTGGTGGGATTTAATTGGATAGCTAGTAGCTGTTGGAGATAAGGCCACGCAAATAAGTTTGAGAGTTGTTTAGCCGAACACTCATCTTTGACAACGGCCTGCCATCTCCTGCCATTTGATACCCAATCTTCATCCCTTTAAAGGTGAGAGACAATGT
The DNA here is from genome assembly GCF_029962835.1 of Magnolia sinica. Classification (NCBI taxonomy): domain Eukaryota; kingdom Viridiplantae; phylum Streptophyta; class Magnoliopsida; order Magnoliales; family Magnoliaceae; genus Magnolia; species Magnolia sinica. The sequence goes on along the minus strand of NC_080589.1, from coordinate 53,709,049 downwards.
GCACCAACTTTAAAATGAGAGTAAATTAGGTGTGCCCCAACCTCACCTAAGATAGTGCAGCCCTTACCATAGGGACCACATTGACGTGTGTATTATATATCTGCGTTGTCCATCTATTTTTCAAGATCATTTTAGGGCATGAACCCAAAAATTAAAGAAGTAAATCCAATTCAGGCTACTAAAATTTTTAATCAAGTTGATATTTGTTTTTATTTTTTCCTTCATCCAGATTTACGTTACCTTATCAACAAGTCACATGGCTAATAAACATTACAGGAATTTTTTAATAACACGAATTCAATCACCACTGTATCCTATCATATGGTTGCGTGGGATGTGGATCTCCTTAATTTTTGGGTTCATGGTCTAAAATATTCTAAAAAAAAAAAAAAAACAGATATAAAATAAATACATCAGGGTGGGCGGAATGGTAGGGCCACGACTTCCTAGGTAAGGTTGGGCCACACCTAATCTGCTCCCTTTAGGGTATAGAAAATCTATACAAAAAATGAAAGTTGTAGTGTGTAAATTCCACACAATAATCAGTACTCTTATTTATGGTCAAAATTCTCTTGCATAAGAAACAAGGCATCGTTGTCCAATGAATTAGAAAACACAATTCGCTATCCAAACAGCACCCCATATTTTTAATCCTATTTTCTAGGTTGGCATAATCCTTAACGTTATCTGCTAAATCCAAACAATATAGGAATTGCCTCGGTGTGGCAGTTGATAGACGGGCGTTAAGAAGTAAGAAATCCCACATGTAGTATATGGGTAACTTAAATTAAACCATCCAAATAGTGGGCCCCAGTTCAGATGGCTTGTAACATGCAAATTTATAGTGATTCAAAATGGAAAAAAATAAATAAAATCGAAGTTCTGATATCAACAAACAAATTCCCATCAGCCAGAGGTACCGATGGCTCCAAGGATGATTTCCTATCTACAATGTTGGGTCTCTCTATCTAAGCCGTTTAATTTGAGCTGATATATGCCCAAAATACAAATTTTGAGTGGCTGGATATCAACCATCACACTCTTTCAGAGTATCAAATAAGCATATCCTTCTTCTTTCGTGAATAGCCTATACGCGGCCAGCAATCTAAGAGCCATGATTGTCTCAACGATGATAATATATAGACCGTTGCATCCCTGGGGTCCATCGTATCGACAGTGAGCCCATTTGAACACACAGAAACAGAGTATACCCTGCAGTCTAGAATCATCTTCAGACGATCTCAACATGCGGGCCCAATCAGAGAACACATGCTAGTGATCTCAGCCACAGAGAAAAACCAACTCAATCATCACCACACATCATCATCAACAGCCATCAAACAGAAAACAAAAATAACAAAAGAACAAAATTGAATTGAAACATATAGCAAAGCAATCCAAACAGACAAGAGGCCAGGAAGGCCTCTCTTTCATCTTCCCCACCACTCTCTATCTCTCTTTATGTACTTGCATTTTTTTTTCCTCCCTCCCCTCCCTATCTCTTATTTACACCTTCTATTTCTACTACACCTTCTCCTCACATAACCGAGCAGGCATTTGGATTTTCATCGCTGAAAATCTGGGGGGCGTGCACTGGCTCTGCTGCATACCAAGGTGGATTGGCCCAGTACCCATTGCCCCCGTACTCCATCTTGTTCATCTCCACCTTTGCCTGTTCTCCACCGCCACCACCTTCTTTGTCCTTCTTCTCACCACCACCTGCCTTGTCCTTCTTCTCTCCCCCGCCGTCTGCCTTGTCTTTCTTCTCACCGCCACCGCCGCCGCCTTCTTTGGCTTTCTTATCCCCTCCGTCGCCCCCATCCTTCTTCGGTGGAACGACCTCCACATTCCGCTTCAGCTTCTCCTTGAGGTAGGAGGGCAGTGCTTTCGCATCCATAGTCCCCTTCACCGTCACAAGATCCTTCTGAGAATCTATGCTAACATTCTCCACCCCTGCAGGTTCAAAACATCAGTTTATGTTTTGCATTGGGAAGCTTCTTACATGTGTACATGATCTAAGATACTCATCTGGTGGGCCACACATAAACGGTGAGGAAACGACTCCCAAGATCAACGTTTTGGATTTGGGGAATCGTGGGCCCCATTCTCATACAATGATATAAAATCTGGACACTATTCAAGTTCAGACATGCATCAGGACCTTACAATTCCTAATAAAACAAGGATTTCAGGTGTCCAGAATCTTGCATTCGCTTTTCTCGGACAGCAGAGGAAAAATCCAAATCGAAAAACAGGGGAAATGACGTCTACGCCGACCTCAACTGATACCGACTGCTTTAGGCAGCGTGTAAGGCACCCGAGTTCTGTGGGGCCTACCATGTTGTATACATAAAATCCACTCCGTTCATCAGATGGGAGCCATTATTTAGACCGTACATACAGAAGATAATTCCAATTAAAAATTATATAAACAACACCAATAGAAACAATGTAAAATTGCTCCCGAAAGTCGTAAATTTTCACATGGTGTGGCCCCACTGAGTTTCTTATCAGATTATTTTTGGACCTTCTCTTCATCTTGGTGAGTTATGCCTGGTTAACAGATTTGATGAAAGATACATACAATAGTGGCCCCACAAACTACAGTTGGCATCCCATCCCAGATGTTCAACGTGGTGTGGCCCACTTGAGTAGTGGATCTTAGCTTATTTTTCGACTTAAGCCCTAACATGGAGGGTACAAAATGATAGACGGAGTTGATTTCACATATACAACATGGTGGGCCCCACACACTTTGGTGTCCTAGGCATTTGGTAAAACAGGTGGTGAGCATTCGAGTCCACTGACGCGGAGTGCGTCCTACCCCTGCCCGTCCGTATCCAATGCTCAACTGTACCGCACCAAAGATTACTCTTGCATTTAATGTAACCCAATCTTATTATTTGGTGTGGTCCACTTGAGCGTTGGATCTGCCTCATTTTTGTACAAATACCTTACAATGATCTAAGAGAAGGGATGGACGGCATGGATAAACAGATACATCACAGTGGGCCCACACACAGAACTGACCGTTCGTGGCTACAGACGGGCGGGGTAGTACGCAATCAGTTCACTCCGTTCATTCGCTTCCACTCTGGGAATCGAAATGGTCGCAAAGGAAGAGCAAAAGACACAGGTAAATTGTGTTAGTTCACCACCGGTATTGACTCGTTTGGGCACTGTACACAGACCACCCAATGATCCGAAAATCTCAATGATCAAGCAATCCTGATCATCAATTGATGTTAACTTTCTGATCATGCAAATTTGATCAGCAACTTGAACGGTCTGGATTGTTTCGCGACTACGCCATGCATGTGGTGAACGAATCACCACCATAAAAGTTACCAAATAGGTTTTGTAAATAGGGTATAATTAACCTTCGTTAATTAGAATTAAAATGCAATTAATTACGTGAAATCAATACCTTTAATCTTGCGGATTATCCTCTGTATCTTCTTGATGCAGCCTTCGCAGTGTAACCGTATCTTCAGCACCACCGTTGATGAAACAGGCTTACAAAACAAACCCCAAAATACAAAACATCAAGAGAGATAAAAAAATAAAAATAATAAATAAAAAAAAATAAAACGAAATAGCAGCCACATTCAGACCGTTCATCAGATACAAGGGATGGTCCACAAGTGATATTGCTCGTCAGATACAACAACCCCCCTAAAGAGAGAGGATGGTGAGGATCTCCCAGCTATCTACACCAGGACCATCTGGATGAACGGTCTCGATCATCACATGATGGGTTACACTGCTTGATAGAGACAGCCACGTGCGGTACATAAGGATTCCCCCAGATGAAGATAACGATCAGCATCGTACATTCATCAGCTGGGCCATCACATACGAAAAGAATTTGCTGCCACACTTTAGTTTTCCACCTTTTAACAAATGGTGGTGACGCATCCATATACTCACATGTGGCACTGATCTACAGCCATCCAGACCGTCCAGATTTTGGATCCCGTTCGCATATACATGGAATCACCCTGATTCAACTTAATCCTAACCATCCGATTAATGGATATCAAATGAATAGTTGACACAAATAATGTGACCAAACCCAACAAAGGTAAAAATTAGATGGTCAAGATTATCTTCTCAGTGCAATCCACGGTTGGGGTTACGATTTAGACGGTCTGGATTGCGTTACATCTACACCATTTCCAAGGGTCACCGCCATTTCTTAAACGGTTGAAAACATGGCTATACTACACCAAGAATAGTACGAAAAATCGTACCATCTGATTGCAGTGGCTAAAGTGCGGATGGTGCGTAGAAAAGCAGAATATACTAGAAAGACACATTTGCCCCCATCAGCAAGTCTGTTTTTACCTCTTTGCCTTTCTTGTCCTCGGCCTTCTCGGGCTTGTTTTGTGGCTTTTTCTCCCCTCCATCCTTATCCTTTTTGGGGGCAGGAGAGACCAGCTCCACCTTCTTCTTCGTCTTGCTCTCGACCCTTGATCTGATCTTCTCCGGGTCCACTTTCCCCACCACCGTCAGCTTGTTGCTACTGTGGTCCGCCTTCACATTCTCCACTCCTGTGTAAAAACAGGGGCAAAACCGTCAACCGCTATTAAAAAAAAAAAAAAAACCAATCAAGCTAAGTAAACGCCACTAGAATATAACGCGAGTGCGCAGCGCCTTATCATGCGCCCCCCAAAGAATAGAGAGAGGAGTTAAATGATACTCAGGCTGCGTATGACGCTTGATATGCGGGCAGTTAGAGATTGTACACGTGGCATATAATAACTGAAGGAAAACCAAAGAATGCATCCTACTGCCTTCAAGACGAAAATCCTAGATCAGAACCGTTGAATAATCCTAACATGTGATTCGTGGAGACTTGTTTGTGGAAATAGAACCGTTGGATTTTTTATTTTTTTGACCGTCCAATAAATGTCCACCAGATGATTAAACAAGCTTATTTTTTGGTTCACGGTAAATCTACACCAGTTAACGTAATTTCGACGGTTTAATTTCACTAATTTTATGACAGTAGTGCAGTTTCTAAGTAATTTCTAAGTGCATGAGTATCATCCATCACACTGCCGGAGTATCAAAGTATTTCTCAAAAATTAAGGGAAAACCGTACAATATGGCGAAAGAAGAGCCACTGGAATACAATGCAAGGGCGCAACTCCTTATCATGCGCACACGGTCCCGTCCCCGATCTCCCAGGACCAAAACTCCAAATCGCAATCCAGGCGACAGAAACGGTGCTATCGTGCGCCGGATGCGTATACTGCTATCATGCGCCAGGTCGATTTTTGCGGATACACACGATGAGACCACTTCAGCAACATACCAAGAAATAAGGAACGAAAACAGATAATTCATAACAGAGAAACCCTCTAGAATACAACATCAGGGTATCTTCTTAATCATGCGCACCCTCCTTCTCCCTTTCCAGTACCAAAACTGAAAATCGACTCCAGTAGTTGAAGGCTAACGTGCACCGGTTAGTTACGTTACAATCGTGCGCTATTCTGACTACATGTTCACAAGGGAAAACGGCCGGACCTGACATTTACACCCCCCCTTTTTTTTTTTCCTCTCTTTTACCCACTTTTCATTTTCAGAAGGAAAGGAAAACCAAAACAAAAGAAGTAAAAAGGAGACTGATCTTAAAAGCTCTCAAAAATGCAAAATCGAGGAAAAAAGGTTGGAACAGATACCAAAATCTGAGGGTGTAAATATCATTCTCTGAAAGGGGAAAAGGGAAAATGATTTTCTAGAAAATAAAATTCTGTTTTCTACGTTTCATATTCAGAAAATCTGAAAAACGATTTTCTAGAAAATGATTTTTTATTATTTACCATCGAAACCTTTGACGGATTTTATAATCTTCTTCGCGCATCCATCGCAATGCATGTCAACCTTCAAAACGACGGTGATCGCTCCGTCTTCCTTCTTCCCTCCATCGCCTTTCTTCTCCTCGCCCTTCTTCTCACCGTCCTTCTGCAAAAGAACCAGCGATTATTTCACAAATGCAAATTAAAGGAAGAGTGAAGGTTGGAGCTATGTCAGCGATTAATCGCGAGATCAGCTCACCTCGCCCATCGTTCCCACGACTTTTGTTTTGATCGGGAGAGAGATACGAGGGAGGGTGTGGGATTAAATAGAGGAGCGGTTGTTGTGGTGGGTAATGTATGTATGCATGCATTCATGCATGGATGGATGGTAGTCATGTCATGGTCATGATGGATGGGAGAGAGTGCGAGGCTGCCGCCGGGTTGGACTAATCGCTGGCAGTAGACCCGCGGCTACATCTCATCTCAAGAGAAATGCGAAGGGCGTTTTGTTTCTAGCACTCGCTACCACACATGTGGAAACCTGAGGCATGTTTTGAAGATCCGTACCGCTCGTTTGACTGGGCCCACCTTAGATGTCATTTCAATCCTATTAGGAGGGCTATATCTTATGTTAGGCCCACACGGAAAGTGAACGTCGACAATTAGGATAATGAACGGCAACCAGAGAATATATTGGCCTTATTTGTGAAGAACGGCTCTGCATAATGAGAGGACCCATCCCGCGAGTGATAGAAGAAGAGCAATCCAGCGTTTGGGGTTTGCGATCGTGAAAGTGAATTGTCACTGTTAGAGCCGCCGTGGGCGAACGATCACAGCCATTTAATCAGAGATCTGTCATTAGTTTGCATTCATCCTCATTTTTAGAATGGGTAAGAAAAGAGGACGGTCCAGGGCCTACCTCCTGGAGTGGGTCTGCTATTATCCACGTAGTAGCGCTGATCGGCTCCAGTAGGGACACAGATTGGAGAGAGCGGATTAGGTTAGACCGCGGACTCACACAAGACGGTGCGGCTCTTATCATGGGGCCCACCTTGACGTATGTATTCTGTATCTACGCAGTCCATCCGTTTTTCCGGATCACTACAGGGCATTATCCAGATAAATTAAGCAGATCCAATTACCATTAATGGGTAACAAATGTTTTGGATCAAGCATGTTTGTTTTTTCTTTCGTGTGGGCTCTTGTGACCATATATAATAGAGTGGATGGCAAATAAACACTTCAGAAACATTAAGGCCAGCGCCGTAGGGGCTTTGTTGGGTCACTGTGATATATGTGTTTTATCCAAGCCGTCCATCCATTTTAAATTATCATTTTAGGATATGATCCCAAAAAATAGGCAGATCTAAGGCTTGAGTGGACCACAACATAGGAAGCAGTGGTGATAATGACCCAGCGTTGAAGTTTTCCTAGGGCCTGCCGTGATGTTTATTTGCCATCCAACCTGTTCGTAAAGGTCACGTAGATGTGGGTGAAGGGAAAATAATATCAGCTAACTTCTGCCTCCAAGAGGTTTTTAGCTGTAGGAATTCAATCCCTACTATTTCTTAAGGTGTGGTCCACTTGAGCATTGGTTCTGTCACATTTTTTGGGCTCAATACGTTGAATGATTTATCAAAATGGATGAACAGCGTGGATAATATTCATACATCGCGGTGATCCCCACAGAGCTAGGTCCTGGTGCCGTAGTTCCCAATCCCTACTCCATAGCCTGTAATCACTTACATCACTTTGCAGCGAGCCCTATGTTCGTTTGTGCTGGAGCATGGATAGCAGGTGTGCATTTGTATTTTTATCAGATGGCAACGGTGCGAGTGAAATCGGCCTGCAGGTGCTGGGTGAATGGGAAGGGGATTGCGTACTGAGTAAACTCGGTGGGGTCTACCGTGATATAGGTATTTTATCCACTCCGTCTATCCTTTTTAACATATAATTTTAGGACCTAGTTCAATAATAAAGTGTGTCCAAAGCTAAGTGAACCACACCACAGGAAATAGTGTTAAATGAACGTCGACTGTTGAAAATTTTTTGGGCCACAAAAGTTTTAGATCAAGGCTAATTTATGTTTTCCCTTCTGTACCGGTGATCTTATGCATAGGTTGGATGACAAATAAACATCACCGTGGCCTTATGAAGGTTTCAATGTGAAAATCATTATTCTCACTCTTTCCGGTGATTAGGTTATATGAATGCACTCCCTTGCGTGAAGATGGGAATATTGCCATTTTTTTATAGCTTTTTCTATGTATCAATTCTAGTTTTCATTTTATTTACACACGGGGTTGACTTAGATCTAAAAGTGCATTTGACTATAGTCATCACTAGTTAAGATACGGCCTCAGAATTTACGGTTGGCTAGAACCCAGAGAATTACTTAAATGATAAGAAATCACAATATTCCTTGACCTGAGTGACTCATATATTGGTTTGCACTTAGATTCTGGGTAAGGGCTTTAGTTATGGAAAATGAATGGGTTAGGCATCATTTTCTGTTTGTGTGATGCACGGTCTCTACTTTACAGAATTGTACGATTTTTAAGAGAATTCGATGGAACTTCTAATGTCATTGAATTAAGCCATTTTATTCTGGACTTTAGGACCCTAGTGTGAACACTGAAAATCGGTGCTCATGCTTTTATCTTTATTTTTTTATGTGTATGGGCTAATTTAGATTGATGATGTAGCAGACTCAGAGTTGCCACTAGCCAATTAGCTCAAAATCCCATAGTTGGCTAGATCCTGCAGAATCTATAAAAGCCAGAGAATCTGAAAACTCTTTTACTTTAAGTTGACTCCTAATCTGCGACCTGAGATTTCGAGTAAGAGATCTCGATTATAGAGAGGAAGGTGTTAGGAACCCTCTCTGTTTATACAGGTGTACGATCTCTACTTCGTGAGCTAATTTTAAGGGATAAAATAATAAGATGTGAAGTATCAAAATGACACTAGACAAAATCGGATTTTTGATGTGGTAGGGTCCGGAATTCCGACAAGCCATAGAGCATACGTCCTGAGAATGTTTAGCAATGGAGTTTAAGAAGAAATGTGGTGATACTATAATATTATGTAAGAGGACTAGATTACCATGAGTTTATGATGTGACATGATAAGAAATTCTGACAAGTTACAAAGCATACATTCAATAGCAACCCAATGAAGCAGGGATGTTGTGAAAGGAAGTAATGATGCGATTAACGAAGTATGAATGCTAATAATGATGACACGATCTTTGGCTTGCACTTAAAATGTTTTGGAGGTTTGGGTACACCATGGTCTGGAAGGGTTGACCTAGGTGGAACTAGGAGGCTAAGAGAGGGTTGAATGGGGCTAAAGGGGGCTGAAGAAGATGGGAGCTTGAGAACTTAGCCAGTCCATCTCACTCTCACTTACTTTCTCTCTCTGCTTCTCTTGGTGAGAGTTGCTTGGTGTGAAATGAAGAGAGGGGGTTATTTATAGCCCATTGGGATGAGTTTTTATTTATTTATTTATGATTTTAGGGAACATGAAGGTTAAATGATGATGCGGCAACATAACATTGGTGGAGGAAAGGGATATGCCACATGACACTTTCTTATAAGTTAAAGGGTTTGGTAAAATGGTAAACAGTAAGAACTTTGAGGTTAAGGTCCCAGCATAGTTGACTTTCTAGGGGAGCAACAACTGTAGCTCGAGGCACATATTCTGAGAGGAGGCATTAATCGAATTACCTCCATTTATTGTTCATCTCTAAAATTTATCCACTTAGCTCTTTCTTGCCCGGAGAGTGGCTTTAGTCTTGGTTTTAAGGCTTTGGCTTGGAAACGGCTTGGGTATGGCTCCACTTAGGTAATGGCTTGGCTTAGATAATGCTTGGGTTCAGCTATAGGTGGCTTATGCTTAGACAATAGCTTGGGTTCAGCTATAGGTGACTTATGCTTAGAAATGGTTGAGGTTTTAAGTAGGGTGTAGGGTTTGGGTTTAGTTCCTAAAGATCATCCATGCTTCATCAAGTTGCTAGTCTGGGTGGGGGGTCTATCGATGCCCCTCTATGTCAAAGGTTACGTGCAACTGAATGCCAAAGCGAGTGGACACCCAACTCTCTGGTTAAAAAAATTTATGGTCTGGACCAATTGCCTGCCATAGTATTATTGTGATCTTACTTTTTAAAAAAGAGATAACTTGCACATATCACGAGAGTTTGAGGAAAATATTGTAATTATGCTTACGCTTTATGTGGCATTACAGGACATGAATCACAACCCTTTCACATCGGATCAGTAATAGCATCAGAGGATAAATCTGAAAAGTAATGCCTAAGCGCTTTACAACCTTATGGGGACCCCCTTAATGTTTAGATTTGTGATGTTCATTTGCTACGTGATTATCCTAGGAGTACATGTTGTATGTGATCGTCAAGGTGGTTAACTGCCCTGCGTTTTCTGCAGCCTTACGGGGAACTCACTACACCGACTTGGACTCGATCATACTTTCTAAGTATCCTAGATTAGGTATGTGCAGGTGACATTTTTTCCATGTAGTCTTCTGATTTTGATACGTCGATTACAATTGATGATTCTCACCTGTAACACCTGGGTCAAGTGGCAATGGATCCTAGGGAGTCCACCAGCGGACCTGCGTGAGGACCTTACTAAGCCAGCATCGAGTAATGTCGTGAGGGCATTTTTCACAAGTTATGAAATGGTGCTAACACGGACATAGTTGAACCTAGGTATAACCAAGGACTGAAAGTCCTGGAAGTTTACCAAACCTGAAAATGCTTTGATAAAACTGAATAGAGGCTAGACAGGGCACTGTAAGTCTGTCGGACTCGAGACTATAGGGAATTGTCCGTCTTACTGGGCTTGACACCCATCGCGGATGGAAAATCAGGATAGCACCCAGAACCACTCAACTTGGACCAGAGATTGGGTGCTTGAGATATGTGAATCCCTTAGGTTAGAATTAGAAATTTTAGTAAAAAGGGCATCTCCGCTCTTTTATGAAGTTGCGATACTCTGACCATCGGACCGCGACGAAACCTGAGGAACAAAATAGGGATATTTCCCTACCCATTTCCCTACAACCGCAACCCCGATCGATCGACGATGATCGTCCAACATAAATGTGGCCCTCCCGATAAATCAGGACGTCCGATCGAGGCCCAATTGTGACAATCCGGAGATTCATGATGAGAAACCTTTCCCATATCATGAACCGATGGGCCCTGTAAATCCAAAACTAACCACCCCTAGGCCAAGTCCAATAGAAAAGGTAGACTTAGGGCCATTGCACACACATTTAGCCCTATATAAAGCTAGTTTCAGCACTCCACTCACTCCCATATGAATTTAATTGCTAAGGGAAGAAGTGAGAGTGTTGGAAAAGGGGGGAAGAAGAGAAAAGGTGACTTGGTGGGGAAAGTTCACTGCATCCTGTCGGCCGGTGACGCAACCACCCCTCGCCACATCGGCGGGGCTTCTCTGGCAGCAATTTGAGGTAAGGAACCAACCCTTCCATGAGGGTTTTCTTTGAAAATCCATTTGCATGAACCCTCAAGAGGCCGTTGCCTTGTTTGCAGGGCATTGGAAAGCTAGTTCATGAGAACCTAGCCTAGGATCGACCCCAAGCTTGATGCACCAACTTGAGGTGCGGACCATTACCTTTAGGCTACCATTTATCGAACCCTTGTCGAGATTTATGGGTTATGTAATGAACGATTGATCACATGCTAACCAATGCCCATTTCTTGATTAAATGTTCTATATGAATTGATTATTTGTACCTACTGTGAAGTAAATAAGAAAATCCAATGCTAGTGTAGGTCTAATTCTCCAAGGTTATCGTCCATGCAATGTCTCATTCCTCACCCTATGCATGCATGTTGGTGGTATTGTCCATGTAATGCCTCATTCCTCACCCTATGCATGCATGTTGGTTGAGTATTAATTGTAAACTCCTATGGCCTAGATAATATGTCTACATGTTTGACAAAATTCCTAAGCTAAAGTAAAATCCATTTCATTCATTGTTTTGCAACCTTTCTTTTCTTCGATATGAGTATTGCATGAAATATATTATTTATTGTGACCAATTGATAAATTATGGGTTGGTCGGTAACCCAAACGTAAGAGGGCGGCCCAACTTGGGTAGGTTGCCAAGGTAAACCTGACTGGTCCAAGGCGAACATGGCCACCCAACAGTAGTACAACTACATGGGATGCGTGCACCCGATGCCGGTGGTGTCGGAGTCCCTCGGGTTAGTCAAGCCAATCCACTGACCGTTTAATCCCTCGTGTGCTCACCATGTATGATCGCCTTAATTTAAATCTAAAGCACCCTACACCTTTAAAGGCCCACTATGAACCACCAGTGACATGATACATAAGACTCGGGGGCTAGACATGGTGGTACGGGACACTGCGCTCACGCCATCGGCCTTCGTTGAGGTGACAAGCCTCCCCGTAGTGATCATGAGCAATTCATATTCATGAACTCGCCCATTGAATGCGTACATTTGGGATTGACAAACCCAGATGGATCAAGATAGAGCCATTGACTCAGTAGCAATACTTCGGCTTCCCTAACCCTGCTGGATGAACGGACTTAATTAAGTACCCGACTAACATAAGAATCCATCACATTGCATTAGCTTAGGCTGTGGCGACTAGGGAGTAGGGGTCACTGGTTGAGGGATTGTTGGCTTTAGAGTGTGTGTTGTTGGAGGCACTTATGAGGGAGTGTTGGAAAGTGAGGACATGCATCATTCCATAGCGGCATGCATGTGCATTAATGAAAGTACTTAGGATTTGGTTGTCAATGTACTTTACCATTAATCATACTTGTGGATTTGATAATATGCGTAGTTTAATGTTAATGGAACCATTGAGTTGATCACTCACTCCTACTCCGAGACGGTGCTTTAAAACACCAACCAGACTCAATGTTAGATGCAGGTACTCTAGAGTCTGATGCACTGGAGGAGGCATATGTGAACTCAGAGGAGGAGGTTTCTTACTTCCAGGCACTTGGAAGGCCGATGTAGGGCGACGCTAAAGCACTGATGGAACTTAGGACGGATAAATTTTATTTACCTTTTTTTTTGTATTTTGGACTAAGTACTCATATCCTGCCCAGCTTTCGCTATGCACTTTGAACAAATGCATACTTCGTTTATCTAGTATATCATTCTAGAGTGTTTGTTATGAAATTCGACATGTTAATTGGCCCAAAAATCATACCATCGTGATACCTGGCAGAAATCACTAACACTTGCATCATCGTGAAAGCATTAGTGACACTCGGGACCTCGGGAGACGAGTACGACTCGATCCTCGAAGTTCGAGGCATTACAAGTTGGTATCAGAGCATGTTGTTACGGTCAAACTGGACAGTGAGATGGAGACTGAACATAATGGACATGCTGACGTAGATGGAACTCAATTTAGCTATAAGGACACCCTAGGACATACCCCAAAGGTGTACATATACCGAGACATAATTAGCAATTAGAAGCGATAAATGATAGGTCATTCAATTATTCTAGGTGGGAACCACTATTACCTGAAGGGGATCATGTGATGGGTACTGCAATTAGATTAAAAAGGTAGTGGAACAAAGGACCAACTGCCCAAACCAATCAGGATGTAGGCCTGCTTGACTGCACCGAGTAGAGTCCAGAGGGACTCGGTTGCATCGAGTAAACCTCGAGCAATTGAGCCCCCTTCTGAGAAAACCTGTCTAGACCTACTCGGTCGCACCGAGCATTTCTCAGTTGCACCGGGGAGAGTCCAGAGGGACTCAGTTGCACCGAGTAGACCTTGAGCAACCGAGCACCCCATGAGGAAAATCGACCAAGGCCTACTTGGTCGCATTGAGAAAGGTCTAGAGAGTCTTGGTTGCATTGAGAAAACCTCAAGCATCTGAGCAGGGTCCCTAATAGTCAGGTCCAGTGTTGCTAGGTCGCACCGAGTATCGCTCGGTTGCACCGAGCCTAACTGAGAATGCTCGGGTTGGGGTGTTTAAAAAACCCCAAACCCATTTCTTTTTCCACACTTCCACCTTATTCTTCCTCCTACATTCTGCCAAAACCCTCAAAACTTATTTTCCTTCCCTTTCCTCAAACCTTCTTACTTATACTCCCTCACTTGGATTGAGAGGGCTAGGCAACCTCCCTCTAACCTAAACAACACCCCTCCTAATCCTTCCTAAAGAACCTAATCGGTCAAAAGCTTATGACGGCCATCACCTCTACCATCTCTAACTTTTCCTTCTTCCCATCATCTTAGCAATGATGGGCAAAAAGAGGGGCGCGCCTGAAGGAGCGGAAGCTAGCCAAGGGCAACGACCTAAGAAGAAAGCGGCTGTGGTGGCCTCCACCTTGAGTAGTGGTGCGCCTCACACCAAGGGAAAAACCAAGTTCTCAAGACAGAGGCTATACTTCGAGGCTAGGGTTGATGAAGACGTATTCACTGACAATGCCGCTTATGAGTGGATGACGACACTAGGGTGGATTCTGGTCCTACACCATACCGAGCGGGCCAACAAGGAAATGGTTTGACAATTCTACTCCACCATTCAGGAGCTCTGTAGCAACCCTATGAGCTTCAAGGTTGTGGTGGGTGGACATATCCACCACGTAGATGTGGAGTACATAGCCCGCACAATCGAGGTGGACTGAGGGGAGGTGATCATCCTGGAAAAGGATTCTGAGAGGAAATACCATCGAGACTAGCACATGAGATTTGTCTATGGGGGATACACACCATGAGAGCCAGATAACAACTTATGTGCCTCCCGGATGCTCCCATTGTTTTGGATGTTGCATCATATCTTCACCTACAATGTCTACCCACAAGCGGGGAATCGTATGGAGCTCACCCCCTATATGGTGGAGATCTTATATCATTTTGGCCGAGGAGACCGCATTTGCCTTCCGTCCATTATCCTTAGCCAGATGTTGAAACCCGTCTCCACTACTCGAGAGTTGAGTTTGCCGTTTGGCCACCTTGCCTGTAAGATTGCTAGGCAGTGTCCCCTCCCAGTTGCCTCTTCCGGCCTCGTGCCATACTATGTAATCAACTAATGAACGCTAGAGTGGATGAAGTTAGTGGGGCAATAAGAAGAGGGCATCCGCTCTGAGGGGGAGGAAGAAGAGAAAGAGGAGACGAGAGTGAAGGTGTAGATGAGGAGTACCAGGCTCCCTCGACAGTGGATGAGCGCTTAAGCAAGCTTAGCGAAGAGATGATAGAGGTCTGTAGTGGACTTGTTGAAGTTCGCTTGGACCTGGCGACACTAAAAGAGATCTAGACCTGCTGGAATGAGAAGATGTACCGGGTGATGAAATGGGTCTTATGTTGTGTCCAAGGGAAGGAAGAACCCCCTCCCTCGCCCAGCTCAAAGGATCAATAGGATCCATATAGACTACCTAGAGAGTGGTCGAATAGGGATAGCATGAGGACTCTAGCTCCACCTATGGGTGTCGATGTCTTTTTCTTTTGTTTTCGTCTTGTAATGAGAACCATAGAACTATAAGAGACAATGTATATTAATGAAATATTTCCAAATTTTGTCGAGCTATAATAAGAAATGGTGTTTTATGATTTAAATGAATAGCCATGTATGCTTTCTCTTTAAATTAGAATGTGATGCACATAACACAATGCATGGTCAAACCAATCTCAACAGCTAATACTGTCTAGGGTTGGATGCAGGATATGCCATCGAAAGGAAATCAGAGTGTGGTTTAGGTCCCACATGGTGGGCAAATCATCAGTCAGCCCAGTGAACAACAAGGCCCTAAGTCGGGCTTAGAAACTAAGAGGACAACCGAACAACCACCATCCTTGCAAGGTCAGGATCACCCAAGGTTGGTAGATCCACCACCTGCTATGCATGCCACCCATGAGGTGGCCCAGGATGTATTGCCCAGGGTTAACCCCAACCATGCTACACCCCTTACACCACCTACGCCTTAAGCGACCCCGACTTTAGACGTGATGGGGCAGATGCTACTATTGATGCAACAACAACAGCAACAATAATAACAATAACAGTAGACCTTGGCCGCACTTGTGGGAGCCATCACCAAAAATTTAAATATGACCCCAGCAACGCCGCCCACACCCGCCCACACAAGCTCCAAAGGCACCTACCATAAGTAGTTTATTTGAGTACTTTCAAAGGCTCCAACCGCCGACCTTCGCGGGCACTAACCGACCCGAAGATGCCGAGTACTAGCTAAATCGAGTCTCCAAGATGATTAGACCTCTCCACTACTCCGAGGTGGAGCAATTCGAACTCGTTACGTATAGGTTTGAAAAGGAGGCAGATTTATGGTGAGACACGTCCTAAGATCTGTGCCCGTGGGATTCGTTTGGATGCGGGGGGAATTTGAGACTCGTTTCTTCAACAAATATTATCCGCTGACATATAACAATGAGAAGGAGAGCGAGTTCCTCTGCCTAAACAGGGAGGAATGATAGTGGCGAAATATGAGAATCGCTTTACAGAATTATCAAGGTATGCACCTCGGATATTGGCAGACGAAAAGACCAAGATGTAACATTTTTCTGAAGGGCTTCGGGTGAGCTCTGCATGAAGATGTGTTGTGCAAACTTCACACCTACGCTGAGTTGGTCGAGATGTCTCTACGTTCCGAACAGGATGGGGAACGTATATCACAGGCCCACTTGCAATTGGTTCCGAGACTAAAGGGAGGGGCTCGGCCTTCAACACTTCCAAGGAAAAGGCCTAGAATGGACTCACCTCCAAGGCCCATGGCTCCACCAACTTTCCAAGTCAGGCCTGACCGTGTGTGTACACACTGTAAGAAAGTGGGTCACACTACCCCTTTTTGCTTCACAAGGATCAGAGAGAATGGCTATATGCCCTTGCAACGAATTAACCGTCCACCCCAGCAAGCCCTTGCAACTCCTCTTCTACGAATGGTGGGACCGGCACAATAATTCCAATGTCCCCTTATGCACCAAAATCGGCAACTGTAAAGACCCATTATTACTCCACCAAACTGTGCGCAACAACCGCGGGTGTATGCAATGATCACTGAAGGCACCAATGTTGCCGTCATGGTACTGACTGCATTTGAAGTCACAACCCACATACAAGGTACCCCTATATTCCTCTTAGTGGACACTGGGTCCACTACCTCCTTGATATTGTGTATGATTGTTAAGCATCTGAAGTTGGACACCACCCCCATCTCGGGGATGAGGATTATTATCATTGTAGGAACCTTGTTTGATGCTTCAGAGATTTACCATGACTGCCCCATAGATTTTGGAAGTAAGGAGGTACTCATTAACTTGATCGTGACAAGAATCTTTCACTACGATGTCATCCTTGGGATAGACTAGTTAACCGAGGTGAAAGCTGAGATCGATTGTGAGACCCAGTCAGTCATAATTCACGAAATCGAGGGCGCCTCCTTCACATTCTCAGTCCAAGTCAGCCCCCCACTTCGAATTCATTGTTATACTTCATTGTTGGATAAGTATGACAGCCCTTCGCTTATGGACAGGGTAGTAGTTCGAGAGTTCATAGGTATATTCAAGCCGATACTCGAACTTCCTCCACCATGTGAGATTAACTTCACCATAGATCTCATGCCAGGTGCGACACCTATATCCCTACCAACGTACCGCATGCCCCCATGCAAAATGGAGGAATTGAGAACTCAAATCGATGACTTGCTGGAATCCAGCTTCATCCAGCCAAGCGTGTCACCATGGGGAGCCTCAGTGTTATTTGTGAAAAAGAAGGACAGGATGTTGCGAATGTGTATTGATTATCGCAGATTGAACCAAGCCATGGTTAAGAATAAGTATACTTTACTCAGAATTGATGACTTATTCGACTAGTTAAAAGGGGCCAAGTATTTTTCGAAGATAGATTTACAATTCGAGTATCATCAATTACGGGCCAGGAAGGAAGACATACAAAAGATGGCTATTAGAACAAGTTTTGGGCATTATAAGTTTCTAGTTATGCCATTCGGGCTCACAAATGCCCCAACAGTGTTTATGGATCTTATGAACATGATCTTTAGGCCCTACCTATATAGGTTTGGGATAATGTTTATCGACGACATCCTGGTGTACTCAAAGTACTAGGAAGATCATGAGGAACATTTACGAGCGGTTCTTAGCACTCTTAGACAACACCAATTGTTTGCCCAGTTTTGAAAATGTGATTTTTGGAAGGAAGAGATAAAGTTTTTAGGGCATGTAATCTCGGGAGACGGAATATCTGTGGACCTCTCTAAAGTGGCAGCAACATAAGATTGGAAACAACCCGGCTCGGTTTCAAAAGTAAGAAGTTTCCTCAGACTAGAGGGCTATTACCACAGGTTCATTAAAGACTTCTCCAAGATAGCTTGACCACTCTCCCAACTTACTCAGAAGGACATCAACTTTTCCTAGAATAAGGAGGCAGAGGTAGCTTTCCAAGAACTGAAGGACAGGCTGATGTCCACCCCAGTTCTCGTACTACCTGAGTAAGTAGTCAAGTACACCATCTTCACCGACGCCTCTCGAGTCGATTTAGGAGGCGTACTCATGTAGAAGGATAAAGTCATTGCCTATGCCTCTCGACAATTAAGGAAACATGAAGAGAATTATCTCACTCATGACTTAGAGCTAGCAGCTGTCATTTTTGCGTTGAAATTATGGAGACATTATCTTTACGACAAGGAATTTGAACTCTTTTATGACCATAAGAGTCTCAAATACATCTTCATCCTTAGGGACTTAAACATGAGACAATGCCATTAGATGGAGACACTGAAAGACTTTAAATTCGAAGTGTCACACCACCCAGGCAAAGCCAAAATAGTTGCTGATGCCCTAAGCCGCAAGAGAGCCATAGAATTCGTAGCCTGGTTGATGGTAAGGGAATGGAATATGGTAGAATTCATATGGGACTTCGAATCGAAATTGACCGTGGAGGAGCCATACAAGACCATAGCCCATGTTCGACTTCAACCATTGATCGACAACTAGATCATTGAAGCCTAGAGAGGAGATGAATTACTAACGAGAATGAAAGACCGGGCAGAGGGCAATGAAGAATTAGAGTGGAGAGTTAGCTTGGACAGGGGACTATGGTATCGGGGCCACTCATGCGTCCCAAACCTTCATGGGCTGAGGGAAGAAGTCCTACGTATCGCTCACAATTCCAAACTGACAATGCATCCAAGGAGTACAAAGATGTCCAGGGACTTGAAGCAAACCTATTGGTGGGACAATATGAAGAATCAGATAATGGATTATGTATCCAGATGTCTCACCTGCCAGCAGGTCAAGGTTGAGCACCACCGACCATCGGGCCTCCTACAACCCATGCCACTAGCAAAATAGAAATGGGATTTTATATCCATGGATTTCATTAAGGGTCTGCCAAAGACGAGGAAGGGGTATGATTGATTGTCAATAGACTAATGGAATCAACCCACTTCCTCCCAATTCGAGTCTCTAACTTTGCAGATGAATTAGCCAAGCTTTACATCAAGGAGATAATGCGACTTCATGGAATCCCTTTGGAAATCGTGTCGGATTGGGACTCCCGATTCATATACATCTTTTAGACTTGAATGTAGGAAGCGATGGGAGAAAAATTAAAGTTCAGCACCGCCTTCCATCCATAGACTGACAGGCAAACAGAACGTGTAAATCAAATCCTAGAGGACATGTTACGAGCATGCGTTCTTGATTTCAAGGATAGCTGGGATGATTGCCTTCCGTATGGTGAGTTTTCCTGGCCCCTTACGAAGCATTGTATGGATGCCCATGCTGAGCCCCACATTGCTAGGCAGAGGTTAGAGAGAAAAGCTTAGTGGCATCAGACTTGGTGCGAGAGATCACTGAAAAGATAAGGATAAGTCGGCGTCGTCTCTTAGCAGCCCAAAGTAGGCAGAAGAGCTATGCAAATACCAGATGAAAGGATTTGAAATTCGAGGTTAGGGATCATGTGTTCCTTCAAGTCTCGCCGATGAAGGGAGTACTACGTTTTAGCAAAAAGGAAAGCTTGCTCCATGGTTCATCGGGCCATTCCAGATAATGGATCGTGTGGGCCCCGTAGCATATCGCCTCGCCCTACCTACACCACTCACGGGAGTACACAATGTCTTCCACGTATCCATACTAAGAAAGTGCGTCCCTAATCCTACGCATATCATCAAGTGGGAACAAGTGGAGCTCAAAGAGGATGCTACTTACATCCTGTAGCCCATACGCGTGTTGCACAGAAGGGAGCAAGTATTACGTAACAAGGTCATTCCATTGGTAAAGGTACTATGGAAGCACCGCATTGAAGAAGAGGCCACATGGGAAATGGAAGTCAAGGTTCATAAACACTATCCGCAATTACTCAAGGACTATGAACAGGTACAAATTTTGAGGCTAGAATTTATTTATAGGGGGTAGATTGTAACACCTGGGTCAAGTGGTAATGGATCCTAGGGAGTCCACTAGTGGACCCACCTGAGGACCCTATTACGCTAGTCACGAAGGAGTTAAAAGCACGAAATCCTGGAGGCCAGTGTCGAGTAGTGTCGTGAGGGCATTTTTTACAAGTTGTGAAATGGTGCTAACACGGACATAGTTGAACGTAGGTATAACCAAGGACTGAAGCAGATCTTGGAAGTTTACCCAACCCGAATAGATGCTAGACATGATACTGTAAGTCCGTCGGACTTGAGACTATAGGGAATTGTCTGTCTTACTAGGTTTGATGCCCATCGTGGATAAAAAATCAGGATAGCACCCGAAACCACTCAACTTGGACCAGAGATCGGGTGCTTGAGATACGTGAATCCCTTAGGTTAGAACTAGAAACTTTGGTAAAAAGGGCATCTCCGCTCGTTCATGAAGTTGCGATACTCCGATTGTCGAATCGCGACCAAACTCGAGGAACAAACTAGGGATATTTCCCTGCCTATTTCCCTATAACCGCGGCCCTGATCAATCGACAATAACCGTCCAATACAAATGTGGCCCTCCTAATAAATCACGACGTCTGATCGAGGCCTAATTGTGACAATCCAGAGATCCATGATGAGAAACCTTTCCCATGTCATGGATGAACCAGTGGGCCCTGTAAATCCAAAACTAACCACCCCCAGGCCAAGTCTAATAGAAAAGGTAGACTTAGGGTCATTGCACACACATTCGGCCCTATATAAAGCCAGTTTCAGCACCCCACTCACTCCCATATGAATTTAATTGCTAAGGGAGGGAGTGAGAGTGATGAAAAAGGGTGGAAAAAGAGAAGAGGTGAGCTGGTGGGGAAAGTTCACCGTGTCTTGTCGGCCGGCGATGCAACCACCCCTCGCCACATCAGTGGGGCTTCTCCGGCAGCAATTTGAGGTAAGGAACCAACCCTTCCATGAGGATTTTCTTTAAAAATCTATTTACATGATAATTCAAGAGCCCATTGCCTTGTTTGCAGGGCATTGGAAAGCTAGTTTGTGAGAACCAAGCCCAGGATCAGCCCCAAGCTCGATGCACCAACCTGAGGTGCGGACCATTACCTTTAGGCTACTATTTATCAAACCCTTGTCGAGACTTATGGTTTATGTAATGAACAATTGATCACATGCTAACCAGTGCCCATTTCTTGATTGATTGTTCTATATGAATTGATTATTTGTACCTATTGTGAGGTAAATAAGAAAATCCAATGCTAGTGTAGGTCAAATTCTCCAAGGTTATCATCCATACAACGTCTCATTCCTCACCCTATGCATGCATGTTGGTTGAGTATTACTTGTAAACTTCTATGGCCTAGATGATATGTCTACATATTTGACAAAATGCCTAAGCTAAAGTAAAATCCATTTCATTTATCATTTTGCAACCTTTCCTGTCTTCGATATGAGTAATGCATGAAATATATTATTTATTGTGACCAATTGATAAATTATGGGATGGTTGGCAACCCAAACGTAAGAGGGTGGCCCAATTTGGGTAGGTTTCCAAGGCGAACTTGACTGGTCTAAGGCGAACATGGCCACCCAACAGTAGTACGACTACATGGGATGCGTGCACCCGATGCCGGTGGTGCCGGAGTCCCTTCGGGTTAGTCA
Source organism: Magnolia sinica (assembly GCF_029962835.1). Lineage (NCBI taxonomy): Eukaryota > Viridiplantae > Streptophyta > Magnoliopsida > Magnoliales > Magnoliaceae > Magnolia > Magnolia sinica. The sequence continues at coordinate 53,687,143 of NC_080589.1, read as the reverse complement.
GGTCAATCCATTAACTGGCCAATCCCCCGTGTGCTTACCATGTATGATCACCCTAATTTGAATCTTAAGCACCCTACACCTTTGAAGGCCCACTATAAACCACCAGTGACATGATCCATAAGACTCGGGGGCCAAACATGGTGGTATGGGACATTGCGCCCGTGCCATCCGCCTACGCTGAGGTGACGAGCCTCCCCATAGTAACCGTGAGCAATTCAAATTCACGAACTCGCCCATTATATGTGCCCATTTGGGATTGACAAACCCAAATGGATCAAGATAAAGCCATTGACTCAGTAGCAATACTTCGGCTTCCTTAACCCTGTTGGATGAAGGGACTTAATTAAGTACCCTGCTAACATAAGCATCCATCACATTGCATTAGCTTAAGTTGTGGCGACTAGGGAGTAGGGGTCGCTAGTTGAGGGAGTGGTAACATTAGCACATGTGTTGTCGGAGGCTCTTATGAGGGAGTGTTGGAAAGTGAAGACATGCACAATTCCATAGCAGTATGCATGTGCATTAATGAAAGTACTTAGGATTTGGTTGTCAATGTGCTTTACTATTAATCATGCTTATGGATTTGATAATATGCATAGCTTAATGTTAATGGAACTACTGAGTTGATCACTCACTCCCACTCTGAGATGGTGTTTTAAAACACCAACCACACTTAATGTTAGATGCAGGTACTCTGGAGTCCGATGCACTAGAGGAGGCATATGTGGACTCAGAGGAGGTGGTTTCTTACTTCCAAGCACTTGGAGGGCCGATTTAGGGCAACGCTAAAGCACTAATGGAACTTTGAATGGGGTAGGGTTTTACTTTAGATATATATATATATATATATATATATATATATATATATATATATATATATATATATATATATATATATATAAATATCTATATATATAGGACTAAGTACTCATATCCTGTCCAGCTTTCGCTATGCACTTTGAACAAATGCGTACTTTGTTTATCTAGTATATCATTCTAGAGTGTTTGTTATGAAATTCGACATGCTAATTGGCCCAAAAATCACACTGTCATGATATCTGGTAGAAATCACTAACTCTTGCATCATCATGAAAGCATTAGTGACACCCTGGACCTCGGGAGATGAGTACGGCTCGATCCTCGAAGTTCAGGGCGTTACACCACCATTTTAAAAATGGTTAATCTGATCAGGGTTGTATCAAGTTCACTGTCACTTGCATTGTACTTCATCATTGCACGACCATCCTGACATTGAAATCTAGGCCAACCGTGCTTATATCACGTAAGGATTTGACAACTCCTGGGGAAATTGGAAGAGGTTGATTCTTATTTTTCTATTGCCATGGATACCACTGATAAGTATAGAAGACCTCCTAGTGCCTTGGATACTGAACGTTATTTTAAATATATATATATATTTTGAAAACTATCCCACATGAGGGGTTACACTCATTGTGGATTTTATTGCAATGCTTTTAAAAATATATATATATTCTTGGTCGTCAAAGAGATCCATTCAATTTCATGGGAGACCAATTTTTATTGGGAATGATTATTTTTCTTAAAAGGTCCTTACTTATAGATCAATGATCCATAGGGTTTTTATTATGAATATTTTTTTCTTGGAATAAGTCCAGATGGTTCTGTTGCCTCCACTGGGGGTTTCATGGGTCTTCCGACTGATATGGTTTTTAGGGGAACTGTATGAAAGATAAATTTTTTTATAAAAAAATATATTTTGTAATTTTTAAAAAAGGATCTGATCAGTCATTTCACACTTTAATGGTTGTGATTGAGATTAACTATGCTGGGGATATATATTTTTTCTTTTCCAAGATGATCTGATCTGTCATTTTGTGATCCAACGATTACGATCGAGATCGGTTTTTATTGAAATATTTTTACAATTTTCTCTATTTTTCTTGAATTTTCTCTCTTTCTTTTTATTTTCTCCCTTTTTTATATTTTTCCTTTTTTCTTAATTTCCTCCTTTTTTAAAATTCTTTTTCTCATTTCCTCTCTAATTTATCACAAATTCCCAATTTCTCATGAGATCCTTCAATTTTTTTAAAAAAATGAGTTTTCCATTTTCTCGAGATATTTCTTTGGAATTGGTACAATGTTTGCAAGCCATTTTAGGTAGTTGGAGACTACCAAGAACCTTACATTGTACTACTTTATTACTTCTTCGCGAACCTTCAAGGCCCACTCTAGTTTCTTTCTTTGGTGTTTCTGCTTGACCGGCTTCATTTCGAACTTTGTCGATAGATGGTGCACAACTAGTTCTTCATTGAGCTTATCGATCCCTAGCGGGGCTGGCTAACATGGAGTGTGTGTACTGACGTGGGTGTGTACTGACAAGCTAACCCAAAAAAAAAAGTTCTTCATTGAGCTAGGCATGTCTTTATAGGAAAATGTCTTTATAGGAAAATGCAAAGTTAGACAGTCTTGGTTTCAGGAATTCTATCATTCTCTACTTGTATTCCAGAGGTAAGGACCTCTCAATGTGCACCTCATCAAGCCCAGGCATGATCTAACCATCAGGTAAACCACACCACAGGCGACGGTGGGTGGGGAACACCCCCCTCACATTAGTCATGTAACGTGGAGCTCGGAGCCCTCCACTCATGGACCCCACCTTGACGTATTTGGGAAATCCACACCGTCCACTTGTTTCTCCATATCATTTTAGGCTATGGGTCGAAAAATGAGGTAGATCCGAATCTCGAGTGGGCTGCACTGAGGGAAACAAATTTTCACTGTTGAAACCTTTCAAGGCCCGTCGCGGGGTCTCTGATCATCCAAACCGACCCAAGTTAGAGCCCATTGGACTCCGCTCGAGCTGGACCATCCGATGGATGGATCAGATCATCCTTGTGAGGCCCACCCTGTTGTTAGAAAAAAATAATTACAAAAAAAATATTCATTCAAGCAATAGCTGGCGTTGTTGCCAGTGTACAGAGGATGGGCGGACGCCCACCAGGGTGTGGAAGTGTAGGCCCACTCGTGGGACCCACCATGTTGCATATGTTAAATTCTCTCTGTTCACCTATTTTTTTAGACCACGTTAGGTCAGGGGCCCAAAACTAAGGTTGATTTGAATCTCAAGAAGACTGCATCGACGAAAATAGTGGGCAGAGTAGTGCTGCCCATTTTGGTATCACATAAGGCCCACTCGTGGGACCCACCTTGATGTTTCTGTGTCATCCACACCGTTCATCCTTTTCTTAAGGTCGTGTTTGGCCATGGGCCCAAGGTTTAAGCCTATTTAGATCTTAGGTGGGCCTCACCACATGGAATGTGGGGGTGGAAACCCCTTCGATTTGGGATCCCTTGGACTTGGGAATCCTGAATGTGGATCCCTTGGATTTGGGGCTCTCTTGGACTTGGGATTCCTAGATTTCTGGAATCCCTTGGCTATGTTTGTCACCATGGATTCAAAATCCTTATAATCCTAAGTTAAAATACAAGGTGTATTTGCAAGGGTTTGAAATTAATTATTAAATCAATTTTAAAATACCTAATTAGTGTACCTATGTAATGTTGACACTATGGCTGTAATAAATCCGTTGAGGCATGTACTTTGCCTGAAATGATGGGAGATCCCAAGACTCGGGTGGGCCACAAGCACATGATCACAACCCAGTGACTAACCAACGACTTATAACTATCAATTACATCGTCAATGTTCAAACGATGCAGATCATCCTACTGGAGTAATTATAGTGATGCTAATGATAATATGATCATTTTAGGATATCGTTAGTGGGCCATCTCTTGCATCCAGTTACCAGATTTTTATGTACAGGCAACTTAAGGAGCATATGATAGTCTAACGTGGGCCACACCACATATACCTTTATATTTCTAGTGGGGCCTGTCATTCAGTTCTCACTCTTTATGTATGATTTTCCAAATAGGGTTGATTATATCAGGATATGTCTGATAACATGGTAGTGTACTTGTCCTGATAGGACAAACTAATAACATGCTTAGTGTAATGGATGTCATGCCGAGTTATATGCCCATACGCATCATTTATATGCATGTTATGGGTGACGATTGTTCATATCATATGCCTTTCGAATCGAGACACTTAGGAGACTCTATATGAGATAGGGTCGCCCCGCATGATTCGCACGGTATGTGTGGCTTTGATGCATGTCTTGGATAGTTTTATTCATGCATTGTGAACTATCTGTGACATGTTACATCTACTCCCTAGCGACACCAAGGAGGTGGTCTTGTAGCCTTGTTGTGGCTGATAGATGATTTTATAGACATCGAAAACTGTAAATGTTATTGTATAAATCTAGCACATGAAGAGTTGTCAAATTTTGTTGTGCCAAACCACTTAGAATTTATATCATGCTTTAAGTTGAAGTGATCAGGTTCATGCATTTTAAAGTTCTCTAGATCTTTGTCAAACTTGCCTACATCTTCAAGTTGAAGAGAAGATTGTTGAAGTTCATGGTTTCAAGCTCAAATTTAAGAACTAAGGCTTAAGGACTCAAATTCAAATTTGAAGTTAAAATACTGTACGCTAAAGACTCAAGAACTCAAGCGTAACTCAACCTCAAGTTCAAGAGATTGAACTCAAGCTTCACGTATCACAAGTAATCAAGGTTCTGAAGTAAATGATGTTTCAATTATTCCAACTCACAAACAGGTATGGATGACCTTAGATTGACCATAGGTTGTGTCATATTCATTGCATATTTTATATGGGTCATTTCATAAGTTTATAAGTCATTTTCTCGATTAGTCTTAGTCCTTGTTCGACTAGTCCAAGTACTGGCTCGACCAGTCTAAGAGTTTTCTCGACCAGTCTAAGGTTTGTTATTATTTTTTAGAATTTTTTGTTGGACTCTCGACCAGTCGAGTGAACAGTGATCGACCGGTAGTGCAGCGCACGACTCAAAGTCTAGCAAGCTTTTTTGGTCTTACTCGACTAGTCGAGTAACGATCTTATCTTATCACGCCAGAAATTTTGAAATTTTGTTGGTCCTTTAACCGGTTAAACCGACCCTTAGACCAGTCAAGTGAACAATATTTTCACCTATAAATAGAGTACGAATTTCAAAGTTTATTCATTCATTAAAGCAAAATCAAGACACCACTTTAAGAGATAAGTTTGTGAATTCATTAAGCTATATTGTGCTCATTTTAGATTCTCTTTAATTAGCTTTTGTAATTTGATTTTGTAATCTTTATTCCAATCTTATATTAAGAAGGGATTTCTGTTTTTCCCTTTCTTGAGATCAAAATCAAATCAACTTAGCCCAGGTTGATTTAATTAAAAATCATTTAGAATTAGAACCCTTTCATCTATAAGACTGGACATTGAACATCTTTGTCTACATCGGATCGGTTCTATCGGGCTTCTTCAAAAGAAAAATTTTCAGATAAGTATCGTTTACAATTTTGTATATCCTTTTTGGTTTTTGAGGTTATACTAGAAAAATCTCTTTTTGGTTTTATCTGAGGTAATCCAGAAAATCTTGGAGTGTGGGGTTTTTCTAATTATGTAAGCCTAATCAAAGACACAATTGTGAAGGTTTTAAGGTGAACCTTGAAAAATCTTTTTCATAGTGAATACTAATATACTGAGGGAATGGATATTAGGAGTGGAGTAGTTGTGTTGATGTTTTCTAACAGTTGGTATACACACAAACGAACCACTATAATTTTTGGAGTTGTGGTGGATGATTAAATGTGCTTATGTGTGGGAATGTTGTAATTTATTTTATGCACTTGTGGAAATGTTGTAATAACTTAGTTTATTTCATTTGCTATTTCTTTTGCCTCTTTATTGGTTTGAGTTTTTGATACTTACAAACGTTCTAGTAAGGTTGTCTTGCCATAAGCCTTTGGTTTTTGGTGTTAGGTTGTCCTTAGAACTAAGTTTGTATCAACCTCTCAATACTAGTACATTTGAGATTGCTATTTACTTGTGCTTCTTTATTATTTGATTGTGTTATCTTTCTTTCAATTCCGTATTTATTTTTTAATTTGGCATAGTCCTATTCACCCTCCCCCCCTTTAGGACGTATAGCTCAGCCTTTTCGAGTGGTATCAGAGCCTAATAGCTCTCTTTATTTGGATTTATTTCCTGAGCTAACCGATCTGAGCTTATAAGATGTCAAATTTTAATAGCCTCTCAATTACTAGGCCTCCACCTTTTGATGGCTCCAATCATGCCTATTGGAAAGCCAGAATGAGGATCTTTTTAAGGTCCATAGATGAGAGCGTGTGGTAAGCCACAGTGAATAGATGGACCCCTCCTACCACTGAAACTCTAGGCACTGATGGAACCAAAACAATGAAAGTTACGCCTTATTTTTCTTGGACCACACTTCAGAGAAATGAGAGTAGTGCCAATGCAAAGGCTTTAAATGCAATCACTTGCGCACTATCACTGGATGAATTCAAAAGATTTATATCTTATGATACTACAAAGCAAGTCTGGGACATTCTAGAAATGACACATGAGGGTACGACTATTGTCAAAAAATCTAAACTTCAAATCCTCACCACTCGGTTTGAGGAGATACATATGGAAGAAAGTGAAACTTTCATGAACTTCTATACTAAGTTAAATGACATAGTTAATTCTATGTGAGGTCTTGGTGATAGTATCCCAGAAAGTAAAGTCTGTGCAAAGATATTCTGCTCATTGCCTGATAGGTTCAATTCAAAGGTCACTGCCATTCAGAAACTTTGTGATACGGATAATATGAGGGTTGAAGAGCTAATTGGTTCTTTACAAACCTACAAGTTAAACTTTAAGGCTCCTAAAGGTAAGTCCGTCGCCCTTAAGTCTTCTAAAAAATAATTCTCATGAAAATTCTACTAATTATGATTTTGAAAACTCTGAAGATGATATGACATTATTAGCCAAGAAGTTTTATAAAATTTTCAAAAGTAAAAGGAGGGTAGATTTTCAAAAACCTTGAGAAAAGAAAAGGCCTAGATCTAAAAATTGAAAATCTATTAAAGACAGTCAATCTTTAAACTGCCATGAATATGGGCATTTGGCAAACAAATGTCCAAAGAGGGACAAATCTAAAAAGAAAGGCATGTTGGCCACATGGGATGAATCGTCTTGCTTTGAAGCTTCTTCTGAGTCAGATGATTCTGAACCCGTCTACGAAAGAGGTCAAGGCCTTAATGACTCTAGCCAGAGTCACTTCCTTAGATAATTGTAATTCAACTTATGATGAAAATCTGAGAAGCGACCATAAAAATGATGGTGATTTTCAAGATGCCTATAATGCGCTATACAGGGAAAGTTGTAAGATAGCTGTAAAACTAAAACTTCAAAAAGAAAAGTTTTTAAAATTTTAAAAAAAATTTGATAACTTAGTTTTAGAAAAAGCACATTTTCTGATTGTTTTGAAAAAGCTAAGTGTGATTTAGATTTCAAAACGTCGTAAGTTAAAAACCTTAAATCAGAAAATGAAAAACTAAAACTAGAAGTCTCTTCTCTCTTGAGGTTGAAGGATACTTGGAGGTATGCCCAAAGTGATCCTAATCTAGAAAGACTATTAACCGGATTAAGGAAATGTGGTGATAGATCTGGTCTAGGCTATGATAAGAATACACATCCTAAAAGTAAGTCCACTCCTCCTAAGTTTGTTAATGGTGAGTCCTCTAACTCAAAAGGGAAAAGTCTGAATCAAAATAGTTTCAAAAATCCTAAAATTTTTCAGGCATTGAAACCTAAAAGCAACCATATCAATTATAGAAATCAGAATTATAACCCCTTAGTTGAGAAAGTTGTGGATTTACTTAAGGAATTCTAAAATCTAACTCGAATGGTAGAATATACAACAACTATAAGCATAGAAAAACTAACTATACTCCTAAACCCAAAACTATAATGAAATGGGTCCCTAAGGTTGCTTGTCCGGTTGCTCACACTACTTTCAAGGTTTCGAGTCAATCAAAGTAGTACCTAGACGGTGGTTTCTCTAGACACATGACAGGTGATAAAGATTTGTTCACCAATCTTAAAGATATGATTGATAGCTCAGTTACATTTAGTGATGGTGGCAACTGCAAGATTATTGGCCAAGGTACGGTTCAACTCTTTAATCTTCCTCCATTTGAGAATTTGTTGTTTGTAGAGGGCCTTAAGCATAATCTCTTAAGCATTTCTCAAATTTGTGATAACAAACATAACGTTAAATTCACCAACCAAGGGTGTGAGATTTCTAATAAGAATGGTTCTATGATATTAACTAGTCGCAGAACATCTGAGAACTGCTATATCATTAGTGATTCAAGCTCGTCTAAGTTATCATGTTACATGGTCCAAGCGATGAGACCAAACTGTGGCATAAACGCCTAGGACATGCACACTACCATAATCTTTATAGACCGAGCAAAGGTGAAGTAATAAGAGGTCTACCCAAGTTAAATAAAATGGATAAAATTTGTAGTGAATGTCATATTAGAAAACAAACTAAGAGTGCTCACAAGAAAGTGAACTCCAGTGCCACATCCAAACCCCTTGAACTCCTCCACATGGATCTCATTGGACCGACTAGAACGGAGAGTCGAGCTGGTAAGAAATATATTCTGGTAATAGTAGATGATTTTACCAACTATACATGGGTACTTTTTATGAGAGAGAAATCTGAGACTCTCGATGAAGCGAAAAGGGTTCTCAAGCATATCCAAACTGAGAAAGAATCACATGTCTCTAAAATCCATAGTGATCATGGTTCCAAATTTGATAATAGCAGTTTTGAGAAGTTCTATAGCGATCATGGAATATTGCATGAGTATTCTACACTTAAAACACCTCAACAGAATGGGGTTGTTGAAAGAAAAAATTGAGTACTTCAAGAAATGACCAATGTGATGTTAAATAGTATGAAACTTCCTAAAAATCGTTGGGCGGAAGTAGTGAACATGGTCTGTTATATCATTAACCGTGTTTATACTAGAAAATCTAATAATAAGACTACATATGAACTATGGTTTAATAGGAAGCCTACTGTTAAATACTTTCGAGGTTTTGGCAGCAAGTGCTATATTTTGTGTGACCAAAAAATTTTGGGAAAATTTGACACTAAAAGTGACAAGGGTATTTTCCTAGGATATGCGCTAAATAGTCGAGCGTATCATGTTTTCAACAAGAGGACCGGTGTTATTCAAGAATCCATTAATGTGGTTATAAATGATCACTTGAATACACATATCTTAAGTTCAAAAGATGATGAAGTCTCTTTATTTGATAAACCAGACTCTTCATCTAGTCAAAATGACACTGAACTGCGGTCAGTTAAAGACCATCCAACTGATCAAATTCTTGGAAATCCTCTCACTGGTGTGCGCACTCGTAGACAATTAGAAAATATTTATAATTATGTGTGCTTCACATCCTAGATTCAGCCGGCCATTGTAAAAGAAGCGTTTGCTGATGAAAACTGGATAGTGGCTATGCAAGATGAACTTAATCAATTCGTAAGGAATGATGTATGGTACTTAGTTCCTAGACCTAATGATAAACACATTATTGGAACTAAATGGATCTTTAAAAATAAGTCTGATGAACTTGGTAATATTATAAGAAAAAAGGCTAGACTGGTTATATAAGGGTACACTCAGATAGAAGGCATCGATTATGATGAAACCTTTGCCCCAGTAGCTTGTCTGGAATCTATCAGACTATTTATATCCATTGCTTGTTATAAAAAATTCAAAATTTACCAAATGGATGTTAAGAGTGCCACGCCCCAAACTCGAAAATCTGATTCACAGGAATCCCGATCGCTAAATTCGGTATTGACAGCTTCCGTAGTACCCCATTCTCGGCTCTTACTGTCTATACGCCAGATTGCGATCCTGAGATTCTACAAGGAGGAATTTTTTATTTTTATTTTTATTTTTTTTACATTTAACTCGCAATAAGCATAACTATAAGATTACCCAATTCACAAAGGCAACATCATCATCACATATCCACTAATATAATCATTTGAGTACAATGCTGAAAAAGGAAATACATAAATCGAAAATCAAGCTCCAGAAGATCACTGCATGCTCCAAGCTCAACATTACTGCAACCTAACATCACTTGCACGCATCTATCGTGCATAAGCTTATAGAAAGCTTAGAGGGTGGTGTAAGTGTGTGTACAAGGTAAGTGTTAAGTATTTAATACAATGCCATTATCATACAAACTGAAAATACTGGTAATCCATAATTCGTACAATATCGGAATAAGCAGAGATACTGGCAAGATCATGAATTATCTGAGTAAGCAGAAATACTGACAAGGGCAGGAATTATCAGAGTAAACATAAATACTAATAAGATCATAAATTATACGATAACAGAGTAAGCGGAAATACGGACAAGTCCATGAGCTAATCAATATTAGAATACGTAATATATAACAGCTATGCAAACGAGGAGTTATAAAGAGCCAAATATTAGATGCCGAGGATGCAATGCAATATAAAATTCCTGATGAATTCACTAATAGCATCAGCCGTATCTAGACCATATAAATGCAAAAACACAGTAACCCAAAATGTCATATGCCTCGGATGTAATGCAATATGCGGTGCGAATGGAATGACCATGCTGTAGTGTGAATTTGGGATGATAATACGTAGTATTGCAGGCTATGGGGTCTATCACAAGGAACTTCTATCCAAACCAGTCCCATACCTAAATTTGGATAGTCAGACTCAATGTGGTAAACTCCTAATCTCAGGTTAGTCGCGCGCCCCAATCGAAATCCTGGCCATTACGAAGGTACATGTGACAAATAGTTGCGCACCACCAGCCCGAGTGGATAGTGAATGAATGAATGAATGAGTATGCAACTCCTGCTCAATAAGTCCACATATCAGTACAGTTCATCTCTAGGATCATCACTGGGGTTTAGTACACTCCAAATGGCACTACCACTCTCCCAGCCGCACAGTCCAAGTGAGCGTAAGAAACCTCACTATCCGCTGGCCAATAGTCTACCAATACCTATCTAGCATGTCGATAGCGGACCCATTCACGAGCTAGTCAAACTCAGCCTAGCAATGCCCCCTACGCTCGGGCGGGTAAGGCCACATCCCCTCCTAACTGACCACGACACAGTGAGAGACGCAGCCTCCTGGTATTTGGTACTCGGGCGCTCATGTATTCACTTGGTCTCAACGTTAGGGCATCCTCTGGTACCAAGAGGGTTTAGGGATTTTCATCCAGGCCATCTATGGTAGCCCAATGCTAGAAAAAATTTCTAGTGTCCCGTCTGGCCTTCCAGTCATGCACTAATCCTGCACATACCGTGCGCTCATGTGAGATAACCTCCGCCTATCAGAGAGTCTCATAACAACACGCCCAATGACATATGCAATGATCAACCACATCTCATAACAAATATGCAGATGATGCGTATGGGCATGTATCATGATGCTATGCATTCACATACTCATAATCAGTATCAATAACTAGCATCGACAATCGACCATGACAATGTGGACATTTAACTAACATTGCCCTGAGGAATGGCCCTCATAGATCCTAACATATAGTGGACCCATGACCTCACACAAAGGCTAAATATACAATACCATGGGCCTCACTCAAGGGCTTAATACACATCACGATGGGCCTCTCTCTTGGGCTTGACAAACATCACAATGGGCTCCATCACCTGGCCCTCAAATGCACCACAATGGGCCTCATCACATAGGTCTCACATACCTTACATCGGCCTCAAATGCATCAAGTCGAGGCCGAATACTCATCAGAATGGGCCTAGAATATGGGCCGCATATACATCACAATGGGCCTCGGCAATTAGTCTCGATATCTGGCCTCAATAATCGGAGTCGGCCTTGATAATCAGAATCGGTAATTGGCAATTGGAATCGGTCTCGACCTCGATAATCGAAATCGGTAATCGACAATCAGAATCGATCTCGACCTCGATAATCGAGATTGATAATCGGCAATCAGAATCGGCCTCGACCTCGATAATCGAAATTGGTAATCGGCAATTGGAATCGGTCTCGACCTCAATAATTGAAATCGATAATTGGAAATCAGAATCGGCCTCGACCTCGATAATCGAAATCGGTAATCGGCAATCGGAATCGGTCTTGACCTCGATAATCAAAATCAGTAATCGGTAGTCGGAATCAGTCTCGACCTCGATAATTGAAATCGATAATCAGCAATCGGAATCGGTCTCGACCTCGATAATCGAAATCGATAATCGACAATCGGAATCGGTCTCGACCTCGATAATCAAAATCTATAATCAGCAATCGGAATCTGCCTCGACCTCGATAATCGAAATCGGTAATCGACAATTGAAATCGGCCTCGACCTCGATAATCAAAATTAGTAATCGGCAGTCGGAATCGGCCTCGACATAAGGCGGGGTCCATAGATAGACGGCCGATGATGGATCAAGCAATGTCAATGGGGCCCAAGCATTTGGGTTAACCAACTAGAGAACGATGAGAATAAGCCTATCCAGGCTTAAGGGAAGGTCACAATGTGGACATCCAACCATCATTGCCATCAATGTGGCCATTTAACCAACATTGCTACCAAGGAGTGGCCCATACAAGGGATTCATACACAACTTAATGGCCATACATACATCGCACTGAGCCTCAACCATGGGCCTTGAATACATCACAATGGGCCTTGCTAAATGGGTCAGAAATACATCACAATGGGCCTCTACTCATGAGCTCCAAATACGTTACATCGGGCCTCATCAAATGGGCCCCAAATACATCTAATGGGTCATAACCATAGGCCTCAATATACATCAAGTGGGCAGTATCAATGGGCCAGACCTCATATGCAACAAGTGGGCCACGTCAGTGGGCCGCACTAATAGGCCTCATGTACATCACAATGGGCTACATTACATCAAGGTGGGCCCCACAGATGGCTATAAAATACGTCAAAGTAGACCTCATACAACAGGTGGGCCTCATATATATAAGTGGGCCTGATGGGGCAGCCCAAGGTTTAACAAAACAAGTGGACGGCATGGTTGAAACACATTAATCATGGTGCACCCCACAACACACACAGGTCGGCCTTATCCCAGAAAAATGGATGGACAGCATGGTAGACTCAAGCATCAAGGTGGGCCACTGCACAGACTGCACAGATCCAATATTGCATCATAGTATAAATAACAGTGGTGATAGTGATCAAAAGATCAGTTGGACCACATCACAAATAGCAGTGGAGACAGTGATTTCCACTGTACAAAATAACATGTATTTGTCATCCAGTCTATTCATAAGTCACAAGGACCTGAGCCAACCTGAGAAACTAATATCATATTGGTCTAAAACTTTTATGACCCAAAATAGGTTTCAATGGTAGATGTCTAATCTCCAGTATTTTTGGTAGTGTGGTCCACTTGATAACCAAATCTATTTTTATTTTTTTATCTCAAGCCCTAAGACGGGCTAATCAAATGGATGGACGGTTTGGATGATCCACATACCTCAGGGGTGGGGTCCACATATATGGCCCACCAGAGGTGAATCTACTTCATTTTTAGTCTCAAGCCTATGACGAGCTCGCCAAATGAATAGACAATACAGCACATGCATTAGAGTGGGTCCCACCGTCCAAGGTCTGGACGATGTGGATAAGACCCATACTTCTTGGTGCGCTCCACAGCAGGTGGTCCACCAGAGATTTGGATCATCCTCACGTCCAGATGGACGGTGAGGAGTACATATATCTAGGTGGGTCCCACACATGTGGCCCACCAAAAATCATATTAATATATATATATTATACATACATATATATATAACATATATAATATATCCACTCCAGCGTCCAGATGGACGACCTGGACGGTGTGAATAAGACATACATCAATGGGTCCCACCAGATGAGCGGTCTAAATATATCATGGACCTCATGATCAGATCTAGAGAACTAGCGTCAATCCAACAGTTGCATGCTGCTGGGGTCCACATCAGCATCCTAATGATGGAAGGCCTGAGATGAAATGCCTATATCATAGTGGGATCCACGGATGGATGGCGTGGACATAAGATACATACACCATCAGTCCCACATGGGCACTGACGTCAATACAGCAGCTATATATGTACCTGTGTGTGGTACACTACCCAATCCGTTCCATGCAAGTGGGTCCCATGTGGGGCCCACCATAACGTTATTTTCCATCCCATCTGTACATGAGGTCACATGGACCTGGACTAAGAGGAAAAACAAATTTCATATAGTTCCAAAACTTCTATTGCCTAGAAAGGGTTTCAATGGTGGACGTTCAATCTCCACTGATTTTGGTAGTGGTCCACCTGATAGATGGCATGGATACAAAATACATCAATGGTGGGTCCCACCATCCAGCCAACTGGACAGTGTGGATAAGACCCAAACATCACAGTGGCTCTCACAGTAAGTGTTTTTATAGGTTAAGCACATCTTCACATGATTTAAGATGGTGTGGGCCACCTAAGAGCCGTGAACGACTGATTTTTGGGATGACCCACTGATAAAAGGGGGTCCATCAAATGCATGGTGTGGATGCTCCACATGCATCACGGTGGGGCCCACAGTTGGGGCCAAGGGTCTTTGCCCGCCTAGCGTCCACGCAGACGCTACTGCGTCTCTAGTCAGCGGCAGCAGCAGGTGCTGCATGCCTCACTTGTTTTTTTATTTTTGTTTTTCTATGGATTTTACTAGGTGGGGCCCACATCCGAAGAATCTGACCCAGCCATTGCATCCCATGGCTTCAGACTGACCAAAACAAGCCCAATATTGGGCATGTTTCGGTGTGTAGAATCATCAGGTGGGTTTTAACAGTAGAAAACACTATTTCTTATGGTATGGCCCACCAGATAGTCGGATTGGGTTCATTTTTTGGCTCAACACCTAAAATGGTCTGAGGAAAAGGATGGATGGCTTGGATTAAGTACATACATTAAGGTGAGGCCTATATGAGTGGTCCACCCAAAGTTTGAAAAAAACAAACTGACATTTTAGTTTGCTTGACAGTACACAACACTGTCAGTTCACTCTTCACTTCTCAGCCACGTTCAGCGTCCCTAGACGCTGGACGGTTTGCATACAACACATGTATAAGGTGGGTCCCACATGTGGGGACCATGGCTGGTGGGTCCCACATGGACGTGACTCACTTGATTTAGACCAACTTGATATTTGTGTTTTCCCATCTCCTTAAAGTAGGACCCAAATGGTTTGGACGGTTGGATAAGACATACATCAAGTGGGGTACATCCGAATGGGCCACACCACCACATCGTCACACACAACAAAAGGGAAAGAGAGAGAGAGAAAGAGAGAGAGAAGAATAGAGGCACCCACCTCTCATTCTTCTTCCTCCCTAGCCTTTTAATGTTCCAAAAGTGCTCCTTCACGGTGGGGATGATGATCCAAGGGTGGAGATGGGAGATAGGGTGGTAGGGAGTGGGCCACACATGGTTCTTCCCATAGGGAGCTTAGACGTTCCTCTCCTTGGGAGTTGCTTGGGAAAGTGAGAAATGAGAGAGAGAGAGAGAGAGAGGAGTGGTGATGGAGTGGAAAGGGATGGGTTCTTTTGACTTTTGTAAGAAAAGAATGGGCTAAGCATGGGTTGCATTGACTTTGGGTAAGGAGAGGTAAGGGTGAGTGATGACTTGTGATGGGATGTACTTGACTTATGATTGATGTGATTGATGGAATATATCGTAGAGATTCTATCGAAATTCACAAAGCACGACGTTTTTCTCAAATTGAATGCGGGCCCACATCTCCTGGCCCGGGCATCGCCTCACTACTCGAGATGCGGCGTTGGAACCGCAACGACGGTGCTGTCACACTAGTACAAGTCTCGGGTCGAGCCAACTCTAATATACGGGACACGTCTTAGGATCGCGCGCAAACTCCAATAACAGATCGCAGGTCACCGAAATTCGACTGGGAGGACCGAGGAAGCCTACGGAATGGTATGGATTAGGATACGGGTCTTACAAAGAGTGCTTTCTTAAATGGTGATCTGCATGAGGAAGTATATGTTGAACAACCTAAGGATTTTAAAGACCCTAAACATACTGATCATGTTTATGGCCTGAAAAAGGCACTCTATGGATTAAAACAAGCACCTAGGGCATGGTACGAGAAATTGACTAAGTTTTTACTAAGTTGTAACTTCATAATGAGGAGTGTTGATAAGACACTTTTTGTAAAGAAACACAATGATCACATACTGATAGTACAGATATATGTTGATGACATTATCTATGGATCTACCTGTTCTAACATGAATGTTGACTTTACAGATTTAATGAAATCCAAATTTGAAATGAGCATGGTTGGAGAACTGAACTATTTCTTAGGTTTGCAAGTAAAACAGCTTCCTGATGGGTTCTTTATCTCTCAAACCAAATACACTCTAAATTTGGTTAAAAAGTTTGGTTTTGAGAGCGGTAAAAATTTCGATACTCCTATGAGTACGACACTTAAACTCTGTAAGGATTCGACAAGTAAAAGTGTAGATCCTAAGTTGTATTGCAGTATGATAGGTAGTTTATTATATTTAACTGCAAGCCGACTTGATATTACATTTAGTGTAGGAATCTATGCTAGATATTAATCAGACCCTAAAGAGTCCCACCTAATTGCTGTAAAGAGCATTTTGAGATATATTGTAAGTTCGGCCAAACTTGGCCTTTGGTATCCTCATGATACTAATGTTCAATTATTTGGTTATTCGGATGCTGATTGGGCTGGTAATATTAATGACTGCAGGTCTACCAACGGTGGATGTTTTTATGTCGGGAACTATCTAGTTTCATGGCATAGTAAGAAACAGAGTTCTGTATCACTTTCCACAACTGAGATCGAGTATGTTGCAACTAGTAATGCATGCACCCAGCTTGTGTGGATGAAGAGGATGTTACGTGATTATGGATTTGTGCAAGATTCTATGGTGTTATATTGTGACAATTCTAGCACAATTAACATTTCTAAAATTCCAATTTAGCATTCACGAACTAAGCATGTTGACATTAGATACATTATATTCATGAGTTAGTAAAAGATAATATTATTTCTGTGGATTATATTCAGACTGAAAATCAACTTGTAGACATTTTTACAAAACTGCTTGACAGAAACAAGTTTGCGAAATTAAAATTGGATATGGGTATATGCAATATGATCTGAATTGCTTGTGTTTATTTGTAATATATTGTATGTTTTTATTTTATTTATTTTTGCTAATGTTTAAATTTTAAAAATATGAAAAAATGTAAAATTTATGAGGTGCATGACCAATCGAGTACACACTCGACCAGTCGTGGCACGACCAGTCGAGTATGTACTTGACCAGTTGAGCCGCTCGGGTTTGGGGCCTTTTATTGTGCAAAAAACACTTTTTCTCTATTTTTTTCATCTTCCCCAACCAGCCCTACCATGACTAGTCGAACCCACCTTTGATTCCTTCATGGTTAGTGCATCTTTTTCATTTTTCTTGTTGGTTTAGGTTCTTTGCACTTCCATTTCCTTGATTTTGTAATTTATTTCAAGGTTTTTGGTGGTTTATTGGGTTTTCTTGTTAAAACTCTGATTTCCTTGAAACACATATTTCCTTTCTTGCATTACTTGTATTTCTTATATTTCTTGTGATATGGATGGTAGAAATAAGAAGAGAGCCTCTCGTGGTCCCTCTTCTTCTCGTTCCGCTTCAATCATAATGTGTTATCTTCATTCACCCGAAGAAAATATCGAATATGTATGGGATATTCATCTCCGCAATGTGATTGTTGAGCGGACTGTCAACTCAAATCATTTGGAACCATTTGGTATTGTTCCCCTCCTTCAAACAGTAGGATGGGCTAACATTTTAAATTTGGGCAGTCCTACATATCGTTCCATTGCGCAGGCTATGTTTGCTTTTATAAGTGACTTTTCTTCTAAGAATTTAACTTTTACTATTTCAACAAGAGAAAGTCCTATTGATGTAGACTGTCACTTGATATCTCGACTAATAGATATTCCAGTAAATGATGACGGAATTCCTATTTCTACTTTAGTGGTAAGACCTTCTGAATTTGAAAAACGA
Source organism: Magnolia sinica (assembly GCF_029962835.1). Lineage (NCBI taxonomy): Eukaryota > Viridiplantae > Streptophyta > Magnoliopsida > Magnoliales > Magnoliaceae > Magnolia > Magnolia sinica. The sequence goes on along the minus strand of NC_080589.1, from coordinate 53,669,043 downwards.
ATGCTAACTAGAGTGTTATGCAACATAGATGCTAATTAGAACTCAGGTATTACGCTCAATTCCAAATATATGTTACCCAGATAAAGGATTCTCCATCATATTTTCATCTCTAATGTGTATCCTAGGTCCGGTAACAAGACTGAGCTTACTTCTTTCATGGCTTACATCCTTCACTCTATTATTACTGGTGTTCCTGTATGTCTTCCATCTCTTATCTGTTATATTATCATTCAGTTTCATCTCCATCCGAGTCATAGTGATATTCCATTTGCCTATCTTATGACTGCCTTAACCACCCATAGTCTTGTGGCTATGCTTGTTGGAGAAGCTCCGATAAATCATCTTCCCTTCAATAATTCAAACATTAATAAGATGAATCTGAGGTAGGCACCTGACCAAGTTGATGTGGGTGCTGGAAGAGCTGCTAAAGAAAATGGAGAGGAAGATACTTTGCCTCATGATGATGTTAATATGGATGAGTTGTTTGATGAGATAGATTTAGATTCTGCAGCTGATCCAGACTCTTAGCCTTCTGACTTTGATGAACAAATGTGATCCCTTGAGGAAAAGGTGGAAGGTCTACATGTGTCCCAGGAAAATCAATTTAAGTACATGCGCAAATACCTTAGGCGCATCAACAAGGGACTACATCAGATAGATCTATCTATTCCTACTCCATCCTCTGGATCTGATTAGTTTTTATTTTATTCACGACATGTATTAACTCTTTCTACTCTTTCTGTGTTTGGATAACTCTTGGTCTTATACTTTTTAATATATGGACATGATATTATGCCTTAAGTTGATATTATGATTATCATGGTGCTGCTCTTTCCTCTCTTATTAAATTTACTTATCTTATCTTTAAATGTCTTTCCTTTATTATATTGTGACAAAAAGGGAGAGAAATTGTGGAGATGATGTGTGATTGTGAAATATGGAATGTAGAATATTGAGAATTTGTTACAGGTTTTACAAATCACCTCTCCTAGATTGAGGGGGAGTAATGGAATGAGGGGGAGACGTGACTATTGATCATTTGTTGCTCATATGGTGTATAATTCCTTATTGGTGCATGATTCTTTATTTGGTTTTGTCACAAATTTGACAAAGGGGGAGATTGTAAATGCTATTGTGTAAATCTAGCACCCGAAGAGTTGTCAAATTTTGTTGTGCCAAACCATTTAGAATTTGTATCATGTTTTGAGTTAAAGTGATCAGGTTCGTACATTTTAAAGTTCTCTGGATCTTCGTCGAACTTGCCCACATCTTCAAGTTGAAGAGAAGATTGTTGAAGTTCATGGTTTCAAGCTCAAATTCAAGAATTAAGGCTCCAGAACTCAAATTTAAGTTTGAAGTTCAAATACTGTACGCTAAAGACTCAAGAACTCAAGCGTAACTCAAGCTCAAGTTTAAGAGATCGAACTCAAGCTTCATGTATCACAAGTAATTAAGGTTCTGAAGCAAATGATGTTTCAATTGTTCCAACTCACAAACAAGTATGGATGATCCTAGATTGACCATATGTTGTGTCATATTCATTGCATATTTTATGTGGGTCATTTCATAAGTTTATAAGTCATTTTCTCGACTAGTCTTAGTCATTGTTCAACTAGTCTAAGTACTAGCTCGACCAGTCTAAGAGTTTTCTCGACTAGTCCAAGGATTGTTACTATTTTTCAGAATTTTTTGTTAGACTCTCGACCAGTCCTGGAGACTGCTCGACAGTCGAGTGAATAGTGCTTGACCGGTCGTGTAGTGCTCGACTGATCGTGTAGTGCTCGACTCAAAGTCTAGCAAGCTTTTCTGGTCCCACTCAACCAGTTGAGTGCATTACTCGACCCGTCAAGTAGGCCACTCAACCAGTCGAGCAAGCCACTCGACCAGTCGAGTAACGATCTTATCTTATCGTGCAAGAAAATTTAAAATTTTGTTTGTCCTTCAACCAGTCGAACCGACCCTTAACCAGTCAAGTGAATAATATTTTCACCTATAAATAGAGCACGAATTTCAGAGTTTATTCATTCATTAAAGCAAAATCAAGACACCACTCTAAGAGATAAGTTTGTGAATTCATTAAGCTGTATTGTGCTCATTTTAGATTCTCTTTAATTAGCTTTTGTAATTTGATTTTGTAATCTTTATTCTAATCTTATATTAAGAAGGGATTTATGTTTTTCCCTTTCGTGAGATCAAAATCAAATCAAGCTAGCCCAGGTTGATTTAATTAAAAATCATTTAGAATGAGAACCTTTTCATCTGTGAGACTGGACATTGAACATCTTTGTTTACATCATATCGGTTCTACCGGGCTTCTTCAAAAGGAGAATTTTCAGATAAGTATCATTTACAATTTTGTATATCCTTTTTAGTTTTTGTGGTTGTGTTAGAAAAATCGCTTTTTAATTTTGTCCGAGGTAATCTAAAAAATATTAGAGTGTGGGGTTTTTGTAATTGTGTAAGCCCAATCAAAGACACAATTGTGAAGGTTTTAAGGTGAACCTTGGAAAACCTTTTTCATAGTGAATGCTAATATCCCGAGGGAGTGGATATTAGGAGTGGAGTAGTTGTGTGGCTATTTTCTAACAGTTGGTATACACACAAACAAACCACTATAATTCATGGAGTTGTGGTGGATGATTGAATTTGATTATGTGTGTGAATGTTGTAATTTATTTTAAGCATTTGTGGTGAATGGTGTAATTTATTTTATGCACTTGTGGGAATATTGTAATAACTTAGTTTATTTCATTTGCTATTTCCTTTGCCTCTTTATTGGTTTGGGTTTTTGATACTTACAAACGTTCTGGTAAGGTTATCCTGTAATAAGCCTTTGGTTTTTGGTGTTAGGTTGTCCTTGGAACTAAGTTTGTATCAACCTCTCAATACTAATACATTTGAGGTTGCTATTTACTTATGCTTCTTTATTATTTGATTGAGATATCTTTCTTTCAATTTCACATTTATTTTTTAATTTGGCATAGTCCTATTCACCCCCCTCTAAGACGTATAGCTCGGCCTTTTCAAAAACTATTGAACTTACAAGGTGTCACAGGCATCCCAGGGTGAAAGTCCCTAAACCCTGTGGTAACAGTAGGATGCTCCAACGTCTAGACTAAGTGTCTTCATGAGCGCATGATGACTGGATACCAGTAAGTTGTGTTGTTGAGGGTCAAATATTACATATTATTCCCCATTTATTACTTGGTTTTATGAACATGATAATGCTTAATGTTCTATTTTAATCATGTTTGTGTTGCAAGGTGAATTGAAGAGCTTGGTTTGAAAAGGATAATAAAAGTATAGATTTAATGCTCACAAATCACCAAAGCCATGGGTGGATCTTATGACACCAAGAATGAAGAATTCACATGCCAAAGATCCAAGAAAACCAAGTGACGAATGAAGAGCATTGAAGACTTGAAATGAAGAAAAGGAACCCTAAAAATTTGCTTCCTTCGACTAGTTCTTCGACTCGTCGAAAATTCCTCGACTCGAACTCCAGTGATGAAATCCTCTAAAATCTTGTCATCATCGACTAGTTGAAGGTGCCCTCGACCAGTCGAAGGTTTTCCTCGACCAATCTAAGGTAATGCAGACAGCACACGGACTGCATAAATTTGAGGTGGTTTCCAGATTTTTCCAACTCGGTGCGAAAGTTTGAGTTGTAAAACTATAAATAGGAGTCCCTAGGATGTTCTTAGGCATCTTCTAAGGTTTGAGGAGTGGAAAAAAATCATGGAGAAGCCATCGCCAAGAGTTTTTCTTCCTTTTCCTTAGTTGCTTTTATGCTTTTCTTAAGAGATTTTAGTTCAATCATGTATACGGTTGGCTAAACCTCTTAGCTAGGACTAAAAGGTGAAGCTTGTAGTGTGATGGGATGTTTTTTTTTCTTTGATTCATATTTATGTTGAACCTTCTTTGATTCTAGTTTGATTTTAAAGGAATACTTTCAGTTCTTAATGGTTTATTATGACTCAAATTATAGTAGATCTGCAATAGTTTTGACTATCTTCTTTTCTTGATTTTGAGATCATGGGATTGGTAAATCGTATTGTTAGCCATCGTCTCATAGGCATGTTTTGGTGATGGAATCTCTTCCAATTATCACAATTCTCCTCCATTGAGAATTAGGTCAAGGAAAGTTCAGATTAAACTTAACTATATATCTTCAAATTGGATAAGATATGACTTCAATTCAAATCATGTGACTTGAATCAAGTAAGAGGGCTCCTTGATCTCTACAAGTGGATCCTTGGAAAACTTAGTTCCCACCTTTGAATTACTCATGAGATTAGTCCCTGTGGATTCGACCTCAGTCTTACCAAGATTATTACTGCATCGCGACCTTACACTTAGGGTTATGAACAAGTTTTTGGTGCCGTTGCCGGGGACTCACGGTTGCGTTTTTCTGAGATTAGTTAGTTTTGAAATTAGTTTAAGATTAAGGTTTTTCTATTTTCTATTTTTAGGATTATGTTTTTCTTAATTATTTTAGAAACTAACTTACCTTCTAATTCTAGGTTTAGAAACTTTCCTTTTCTGTTTTTAAAAACTAACTTTTTCTCTTTTTAGAAACTTTCTATTTTCGATTTTTAGAAACTTTCCTTTTTAGAAACTGGTTTATTATCTTAATTTGTTTTTAAAAACTAACTCATCTTTCTATTTTTGTTTTTAGAAACTTTCTAATTTTACAATTTCTGTTTTTAGAAACTGACTTGTTTTATTTTGTTTTGCAGGATCTTAATTTAGGAACTTCTAATTTGGTAACTTCTTTCTAATTCTCTCCCTTTCTATTTCTAGATTTCTTTTTTTTCTTTCTTTTAGGTTTAGGTTGGAATCTGAAATTGAGGGCTGAGAGTGTTTCATGCCCAACTGGGTCTGTGACAACACTCGACATCTCTTAAGTAAAGGAGGATTGGTTGAGGGGTTATCTATCCATCTTAGGATTTGACACCACTCAAGATCCACAGAGTTAATTGAAGTTATGGTTGCCAATCAACCGGGAAGACAACCTTAACCTCGGGTTGAGGAAGTCCAGGATAAGAATGAGGTGCATCAAGCACCCCCCAACTCATACTTTGCGAGACTATTTACAACCGGCGAGGGTGAGCACACCCTCATGCATGATTTTTCCAGAAAATACGGGACATATGGATATTAAGCCAAGGGTGATACAACTCCTTTGAAAATTTCATGGACTTGAATATGAAAGTCCATATCTACACTTGAAAGAGTTTGACGAGATTATAGCTACTTTATATTTTCCTAACGTGTCTGAGGACACGGTCAGACTAAAACTCTTTCCCTTTTCTTTGAAAGAGAAAGCTCGGACACGATCAGACTAAAACTCTTTCCCTTTTCTTTAAAAGAGAAAGTTAAGACATGGTTGCATTCACCACGTCCTCGATCTATTGGCACATGGAATGACATGATAAGGGAGTTCATAAAGAATTTTTTTTTTACATCATAAAATGCACACCCTCAGAAAGTCAATCATGAACTTCGCCCAAAAGGAGGATGAAACATTCTTCTAATGTTGGGAGCGGTTCAAGGATCTTGTCAATTAATGCCCACAACACGGTTTTGAAATGTGGCGCATTATACACTTTTTCTATGATAGTCTGACATCTTCCATGCGCCAATCAGTCGAGACAATGTGCAATGGAAAATTCATGAATAAAAATTTTTGGAATCATATACCCAATATCTGATAGCCAATGGGTGAATTCAACTTAGGTGGTTCCCAAGAAGTCTGGAATCACCATCGTAGCCAATACTATGAGACCCGTATCCTAACCCGTACTATTCCGTAGGCTTCCGCGGTCCTCCTGGTTAAATTCCGATGATCTGCGATACGTATATAGATGTTGCGCGCATTCCTAGGTTACATCCTATTGATCTGAGTCAGCTTAACCCGAGACTTGTACCAGTGCAACCGCACCATCATCGCCGTTCCAACGCCACGTCTCGCACGCCGATGCGATACCAGGGCCAGGAGATGTGGACTAGCATTTAGTTCGAGGAAAATGTCGCACTTTACAAAACACAAGAGAAATGTCCCATCAATCACCTCACATGCCAAGTACAATACCCCATCCCCAAGCAACCCCAAAGTCAAAGCAACTCATCCCTTACATGTCAAAGTACACATCACCCATCACACCCTATCACTCACCCATCCCTCTCTCTCATCTCTCTCTCCCTCATTCTCCAAGCAACTGTCCATGGCTTCTATGGGAGAGAAGCTAGTGTAGCCCACTTCCTACCACCCAAATCTAACCCTTCAAAGCCGATCTCAACCATTAGATCGACCCCCCTTGAAGCTCTAAAGCCTATAGGTGGAAGGAGGAAGGAATTCGAGGTGGGTGTATTTTATGATTTGATTTGTGAGATTTTGATGATTTGAGGGCCTACATATAGTGGGACCCATCATGATTTATGAATTGTATTGAGGGGCCCATAGTGACGGGGCCCCTCCTCCATCCGTTTCTCTTTCACTCTCTCTCTTTCTCTCTTCTTTTCCTTGTGTGATGGCCCACCTGATGAGTGTGTTGCATCCACACCGTCCAGACAATTTGACAGTGCTGGACGTGGGCCTTGCTGTATATACGTCTACGCTGTCCATGCTGGACAGGGACCCGCCATGAAATATGTGCTTTATCTGCACTGTCCAGCTAGGATGGTGCTGCTCATGGGATGGTGGGACCCAGTAGACCGTCCAGCATCTGTACATGGCCCCACCTTGATGTTTGTATTATATCCAAACCGTCCAGGGTCTGGACGTGGTACCCACCATGATTTATGAACTTTATCAATGTCGTTCATCTATCCACCGTTCATCCATAGGACCCACTTTGATTTTGTGATTTATCCACATTGTCCAACATTTTCAGATGGCGAGACCCACCTTAATGAATTTATTATATATCCAACACCGTCCATTCAGTTTGAACGTCCTGCAACAATTGCTACTGGACCGTTTGTAGAAAATAATAATAATAATAATAATAATAATAATAATAATAATAATAATAAATATATTATATTAATAATAGATGCTATGGTGGGCCACTCCTACGTGGGACCCACCTTTAATATGCTATCTGCACCGTCCAGATGGATCTGGACGGTGAGTATGGGCAGTGTCTTGCCATTATATAAGTACATAATATATAATATTATATTATATTATATAATATATTTTATATTAATAGTATTATATAGTGGGCCACTACATGGACCACACCATGATGTATGGTTATATCTATACCGTCCAGTTGCTGGACGGTGCAACAGATCTATTATCCAGACCGTCCATCTAATGAAAACGGTATCCCTGCCGTCCAACTGTTATGGACATGGGGACCACTGTAATGTATGGGCCTTACCCACACCGTCCAGATGGCTGGACCGTGGGCCCTACACCCTGATGTATGGGGTGCATCTAGACCATCCATTCCTTTGGCTAGTTTGCCTCAAAGCTTGAGGCTGGAAATAAGACAGATCCAGTTATTAGGTGGACCATACCACAGAAAACAATGGATTGAACGCCCACCATTGAAACCTCTTTTGGGTTTACAGAAGTTTTGGACTAATATGATATTTTTTCCCTCTAAATCCAGGTCTTTGTGACCTTATGAATAGATTGGATGGGAAATAAACCCTATGGTGGGGCCCACTGGAATTTAACTGTGGAAATCCTTATCACCACTGCCATTTGTGGTATGGTCCAGATGATCCTTTGGATATGATTCATTCTTTTATATAATGCTCTAAAATGATCTCTAACTATGGATGTACGGTGCATTTAATTCAGCCCATTTGATGCAATTGAGGCCCATGATGATGTATATTAGGCCCTTGTGCAAGGCCGTGGGCCCATTATATGTTCGGCCCTATGTAGGCCACTCCTTGGGAGCAATGTTGGTTAAAGGTCCACATTGATAGGCAATGATGGCTCAACGTCCACATTGTGACCTTCCTTTAAGCCTGGTTAGGCCCATTCTCGTTATTCTCTAGTGGGTTACCTCAAATGATTAGGCCCCATTGATATTGCTTGGTTCATTATCGGTTGTCCATCCATAGATCCCGCCTTGCATAGAGGCCGATTATTAATTCTGATTATCGAGGCTGACTCTAATTGTCGAGGCCGATTATTGAGGCTGATTTCGATTCCAATTGTCGAGGCCGATTCCGATTGTCGAGGACGATTCTGATTATCGAGGCTGATTCTGATTATCGAGGCCGATTTCGATTGTTGAGGCCGATTATCGGCGCCGATTATCAATACCGATTATGAGTATATCATCCAATACCAATTATGAGTATAACATAACATCATGATACATGCCCATACGCATCATCTGCATGTTTGTTATGAGATGTGATTGAACATTGCATATGTCATTGGGTAGGTTGATATGAGACTCTTTGATAGCGGAGGTTATCTCATATGAGCGTATGGTATGCGTAGGATTGGTGCATGACTGGATTGTATGACTCATGCATCTTGCATTGTGTGTTGTGATTACTATACGCCCTAGCGACATTAGGGCCGTAACCTCCATAGGCATATCGTGGATGACCAGATGGACACTAGAAATCTGTTATTAGCATCGGGCTGCCATAGATGGCCCTGGGTGAAAATTCCTAAACCTCTGAGGCCAGGAGACGCCTCAATGTCAAGACTGAGTGGATACTTGAGTGCCCGAGTGCCGAATACTAGGAGGCCTCGTCTCCCACCATGTCATGGTCAGTTGGGAGGGGGTGTAACCTTACCCACCCAAGAGTTGGGGGCATAGCTAAGCTGAGTTTGACCAGCTCGTGAATGAGTCCACTATCGACATGCCGGGTAGATATTGACTGACTACTGGCCAGGCGGATAGTGAGGTCTCGTCCACTTGCATGGTCACGTGTCAATGGGCGGTGATTATATGTAAAGTCTACTAGACCCCAATGATGATCTTAGAGATGTATAGTACTAATATGTGGACTTATTGAGTAGCAGTTGCATACTCATTCATTCATTCACTATCCACTCGAGCTAGTGGTGTGCAACTAATTGTGTGTACCTTCATAATGGCAAGGATTTCGGTTAGGGCGCGCGGCTAACATGATATCAGGGGTCTACTACATTAAGTCTGGCTATCCAAATTTAGTTATGGGACTGGTTTGGATAGAAGTCCCTTTTGATGGACCCTATAGCCTGCGATACTACGTACTATCATCCCGACTTCACTCCAGTTTGGTTATTTCATTCGCACCACATATTGCATTGCATTCACAACATTTAGCATTTTGGGTTGCCATATTTCTGTAGTGATATGGCTATTAGCATTCATACTTTGCATCGCATAGCCTTGGTACGGCTGATGGCACTCATGGACTTATCAGTATGTTTCCTCTTATTCTGATATCTTATGATTCATGATCTCACCAGTATTCCCGACATTGTATGATTATGGCGTTGTATTTATGTACTTGACACTTATCTTGCGCACACACTTTCACTACCCTCTAAGCTTTCTATAAGCTTACGCATGATTGATGCGTGTAGGTGGTGTTGGTCGCAACGGCGTTGAGCTTGGAGCGTGCAGCTCCCTTCTGGAGCTTTGATTTTATTTTGACATATATATTTCCCTTTCAGCATTGTATTCAAAGTTTATATTAGTGGATATGTGATGATGATGTTGCTTTTGTGATTTGGGTAAACTTGTGGTTATGCTTCTTATGAGATAAATGTATGTTGGAAAATTCTCCTTATAGGATCCCAGGATCGAAACCTGACATATGGGCATTGGGAGCCGAGAATGGGGTATGACGGAGGCGTTGACACTGGATTCGGTGATCGGGATTCCTGTGAGTCCGATTTCTGAGTTTGGGGCATGACAAATAATAATAATGAACTCATGCCAACTAGGATCACTACTGGTTGAACAATGTGCATTGACTATAGGAAGTTGAATACCATCAGAGGAATGACCACTTTCCTTTGCCCTTTATCGATCAAATTTTAGAAAGGCTAGTAATTCACTCTTACTATTGCTTCCTCGAAGGTTATTCGAGTTACAATCAGATCGAGATAGCCCTTGAAGATTAGGAGAAGACCATATTTACATGCCCTTATGGCACATTTGCTTACCAAAGGATGCCATTCAGGCTATGTAATGCCCCCACCACTTTTAAGCGATGCATGTTAAGTATTTTTTTCTAACATGGTGGGGCAATATTTAGAGGTCTTCATGGACGACTTTTTGGTCTTTAGTCCATCCTTCAATGAATGTTTGGAAATTTTAAAAAATGTGTTGAAGCGATGCGTGGAAAAGAACTTGATACTGAATTGGGAAAAGTGCCACTTCATCGTTCGTAAGGGAATTATCCTTGGATACATCATCTTGTCCAAGGCAATTCAGGTAGATAAGGCTAACATTGATCTTATCTCTAACCTACCTCCACCCAAGAACATACGAGACGTGCGATCCTTCCTAGGACACGTGGGGTTTTACAGAAGATTCATAAAGGACTTTAGTCACCTCTCTCGTCCTTTATGTAATCTACTTCAAAAGGATGCACCATATGAGTGGATTGAGCAATGCCAGGAAGCTTTTACTAAGCTCAAGGGCATGTTAACCACTGTACCTATCATGCAACCACCCGACTAGAGCCTTCCTTTTAAACTTATGTGCGGCGTGTCAAATTATGCTCTTAGGGCGGTTTTAGGCCAGAGAAAAGAAAAGAAGCCCTGCATTATTAATTATGCAAGTAGAAGTCTAAATCTTGCCCAAGTGAACTACTCTACTACGGAAAAGGAACTCTTAGCCGTAATGTTCGCTTTGGATAAATTTAGGTCCTATTTGATCGAATCCAAGATCGTCATTTACACAGATCATGTAGCGCTCAAGTATCTTCTTTCTAAGAATGATGCTAAGCCCCACCTGTTAAGATGGATCCTCCTACTCTGAGAATTTGATTTGAAAATAAAATATAAAAAGGGAGTAGAGTACGTAGTGGCTGACCATCTTTCCCACCTTGATCTTTCTGATTCCATTGAGACGACACATATAAACGACATGTTCCCTAATGAACAATTATTCATAGTCTCTCATTCACCTTGGTTTGCTGATATTGCTAATTATCTTGCCACAGGTTTCACGCCGACACATTGGACTACGCAAGATAAGAAAAAATTCTTCGCCGAGGTTCGTAAGTTCTTCTGGGATGATCCATATTTGTTTAAATATTGCTCAGGCCAAATCTTAAGGAGATATGTGCCAGACAATAAACACCAAAGTGTTATCTCCTTCTGTCACTCTCAGGACTGTGGTGGTCACTTTTCTGCTAAAATGACCACTACCAAGATTATGCAGTTTGGCTTCTACTAGCCCACTATGTTCAGGGACACTCATGAGTTTTGTAAAGCTTGTGAGCGTTGTCAGAAGTTGGGGGCATTGTCCTGTTGAAATATGATGCCTCTGAACCCCATTCTGATCATTAAAGCATTTGATTATTAGGGCATCGATTTCATGGGACCAATCCCCCATCCTTTGGAAATTTATATATTCTGCTAACAGTAGACTATGCCACTAAATGAGTCAAAGTGATTCCATGCCGGAACAATGACCATCAAATGCTCATTAAGTTTTAAAAGAGAACATCCTTTCCTGGTTCGAAATGCCTTGAGCCATCATTAGTCATGGGGGCTCACATTTTTGTAATAAGCCATTCACGAATTTAATGAAGAAATATGGCATCTCTCACAAGGTGAGCATGCTGAGATTTCCAATAGGGAGATCAAACACATTTTGAAAAAAATGGTTAACCCTGATCGAAAGGATTGGTCAATCCGATTGACCGATGCTTTATGGGCTTACCGTAATGCATTTAAAACCCCTATTGTAATGTCTCCCTTTAGACTTTTCTATGGGAAGGCTTGCCACTTACCTATGGAGTTGGAACATAGGGCCTACTAGGTGATTAAAAATCTGAACTTCAATTTAGAGAACACTGGCTCGCTACACAAAATACAATTGAATGAACTCGAGGAGATTTGGAATGACGCGTATGAGAACTTGAGAATTTACAAGGACAGGATGAAGATGTTCCATGACAAGAACATCATTTGGAAATCATTCTTAGTTGGTCAAAAAGTCCTTTTGTACAATTCTTAGTTACATCTTTTTTCGGGTAAACTCCGATCTCGTTGGACTGGTACTTTCACTGTTACTAATGTCTATCCTCATGAGGCCGTTGAGATAAAGGATCCGAATAATGACAATGTTTTAAAAGTAAATGGACATTGATTGAAGCTATTTGTTGAGAATTTGATTCAGAGGACATGTCCATACCTCTGATTGATCCTGTTTACCAGGATTGACCTCCTAGTTTGACGGAGGTATAGTTAGGTTTATTGCTTTCATAGAATTTAGGACTAGGATAGTTTGCTTTCCATTTTTTAGGATAGTTTGCTTTTCGGTTGTTTAATTCTTGTGCGAACCCACCTTCACGTTAAGATTCTTTGGAAAAAGTCTTAAAATTCCTTTATCAGGTACTATCTTTTCATCACTTCTCTTTCAATTACGTTGTCTCTTTTTGCAAATCATGCTTATTTCTTTTACATTAAGGACAATGTAGATTTTAGGTTGGGGATGGGAGATTAGGTAAGCTAATTAGTGTTTTCTTAGTTTTGAGCAAAATTTGTAAAATTTTTGAAAAATTTTCAATGTTTATCTGTTTGGAAAGCGATAAGTTGTGTATTTAAGATTGTTTTGAGTATGAAGATAAGATAGGAAGCAAATTTTATATTATTGGAGTTTGATCAACTAAGTAGCCTATCACTTATAGTCCTTGCTCTCAATTGATTAAGAGGAAGTTTGAATATTATGTTAATCTAAATCACAAGACATTTAAATTGTTTTCTATGAATAATGCTAGAATTTTTTATTATTAGTATGTGAATCGTTGATAGATGGTGAGAATCAAGTCTGGAGAATTTTATCTACCTTAAAAGAAGAAAATGACTAGTTAAAAAAAATAGGAGATCGACAAAAAGGTCATGTATGGTGAAAAGACTGGAAAAGAATGCAAAAATAATGTAAAGTCTGTAAAAGAAAAAATAAAAATTGACCATTGACATAAAATCAAAAACTAGAAAAAGAAGGTAAAGAGGATAAGTTCAGAATCAGTACTTGAGTTTTCAACCAATCTTGAAGTGATGAGCATGACTAACATTATGAAAAGATAGTATTTTCATTGAGCACGTTGAAAAACCTGATATGCGAACTATGCTCTGACTTAATGGATAAAGAACTTATTTGATTAATTACTTATGTAATTTGGCTCTAGGTTTTTAAAATCTCACTTTCTCATCTTGAGTCAACTCATTCATACTTGATTACACAAAAGATTGTTTTCTTAAAAAGGTTTGAACATTGCACATTGAAGTTCATTTTTCACATACTTTGCTCGGGACTATCAAAATGCTGGTTGGGGATTGTGTTGAGGGTTAAATATTACATATTATCTCCCATTTATTACTTGGTTTTATAAATATGATAATGCTTAATGTTCTATTTTAATCATGTTTGTGTTGCAATGTGAATTTAAGAGCTTGGATTGAAAAGGATGATAAAAGCATGGATTTAACGCTCACGAATCACCAAAGCCAAGGGCGGATCATATGAGACCAAGAATGAAGAATTCACATGCCAAAGATCCAAGAAAATTAAGTGAGGAATGAAGATCATTGAAGACTTGAAGTGAAGAAAAGGAACCCTAAAAATCTGCCTCCTTTGACTAGTCTCTCGACTCGTCGAAGATTCCTCGACTCGAACTCCAGTGACAAAATCCTTTAAAATCCCATCATCCTCGACCAGTCGAAGGAAACCCTTGACCAGTCGAAGGTTTTTGTCGACTAGTCTTATAAGGTTACGCAGACAGCACACGAATGACATAAATTTGAGGTGGTTTCTGGATTTTATTAACTTAGTGCGAAAATTGGAGTTGCAAAACTATAAATAGGAGTTCCTAAGATGTTCCTAGGCATCTTCTAAGGTTTAAGGAGTGGAGCAAAAGCATGGAGACACTGTCGCCAAGAGTTTTTCTTCATTTTCCTTAGTTATTTTTATGCTTTTCTTAAGAGATTTTAGTTCAATCATGTCTATGGTTGGCTAAACCTCTTAGTTAGGGTTAAGAGGTGAAGCTTGTAGTATGATGAGATATTTCTTTTACTTTAATTTATGTTTATGTTGAACCTTCTTTGATTTTAGTTAGATTTTAAAGGAATACTTTCAGTTCTTAATGGTTTATTGTGACTCAAATTACAGTAGATATGCAATAGCTTTGAGTATCTTCTTTTCCTGATTTTAAGATTATAGGATTGGTAAATCCTATTGTTAGCCATTGTTTCATGGGCATGGTTTGGTGATAGAATCTCTTCCAATTATCACAATTCTCCTCCATTGAGAATTAGGTCAAAGAAAGTTTAGATTGATCTTAACTGTATATCTTCCAATTGGATAGGATAGGATTCCAATTCCAATCATGTGACTTGAATCAAGTAAAAGGGCTCCCTGATCTCTACAAGCTGATCCTTGGAAACCCTAGTTCCCACCTTTGAATTTCTTAAGTTTTTCATTAAATCTCCCACAATTACTCTCTATACTTTCAGATTTAGGTTTATATCTTTTTCTAGTCCTAGTTTTAGTTGCTTTCAGAATACTCACGAGATTAGTCCCTGTGGATTCGACCTCGGTCTCACTGAGATTATTACTACATCGCGACCCTACACTTGGGGTTGTGAACAGGTCATGTCTCCGATTATGTCAGAGTCGGTTAGAAGGGGGTTTGACCTTACCTGCCCGGAGCCTGTGAAATGGGTTTGCTATCGATGGGACAAATTATTTTCTATGTACTACTGATGAGGTGGATAGTATGGTCTTTTACACTCACTTAGTCTTGCACTTGATGGGTGACAACCTATGTTGGAAGTATAGTAGAACCCGATGATGATCCAATTGAGAACTATTCTGATATGTGGACTAGTGGAGGATTGACAAATGCATTGTATTATTAGCATATGATATTTGGCCATGTATGGCCTGGTTATGACTGATAGCATTTATGGACTTGTCAATTTAGCCCTTAATCATTTTCGCTTAATCTAATATTAGTATGCTTGGCACATGCATTATGCACACAAGCACGCACTCCCTAAGCTTCGTAGTAAGCTTATGCACGTTGTTTACGTGTAGGTTATGTTAGACCACAACAGCCTTGAGGTAGGAGCATGTGCCTGATCTTTTGGAGTTTTTTTTATTTATATTATGTATTTCCCTTTCAACACTGTACTCGAACTGATGATGTTTTTAGTTTTAGTACACTTTTTATTATGCTCATGTATAAAAAAAAATCACCCTATAAATCCTCTTCATGGGAACCTAGGATTGGAACCTAGTGCATGGGAGCTAGGAGTCGAGAATGGGGTACTAAGGAGGTTGTCACCACAAAATTCAGAATTCGGGAATTCTGTGAGCCTGTTCATCGAGTTTGGGGCATGAAAATTGTAGATCTCAAGGGAATTGACTCCCTAATTCGCACTCACTAAATACACTTAGAGGAGAATGTCAAAACATCAAGGCAACCATAATACTGATTAAGTTTTAACATAAGGGATGTGGTTAAGATGGAGGTGTTGAAATTGTTAGTTATGGATATCTTCTACCATATATTCGATAGTCAGTGGGTGAGTCCAACTTAGGTGGTGCTTAAGAAGTCCGAGCCATCATAACCAATGCCAACAATGAACTTGTGCCAAGTAGAGTTACCACTGGTTGGAGAATGTGCATTGACTACAAGAAGTTTAATATAGTCATAAGGAAAGACCACTTTCTCTTACCTTTTGTTGACCAAATTTTGGAAAGATTGATCGATCATTCCTATTATTGCTTCTTAGATGGGTACTTGAGCTACAATCAGATTGAGAGAGCCCCTGAATATCAGGAGAAGACTACCTTTATATGCCCCTTTGACACCTATGCATAATGAAGGATACCATTTGGGCTATGTAACGCTCCTGCGACATTCTAGATATGCATGCTTAGTATCTTTTCAGACATAATAAGGTATATTTTGAAAGTGTTCATGGATGACTTCTCTATTTTTAGAAGAACATTTGGTGAATTCCTCGAGCACTTGAATTTGGTCATGAGAAGGTGTGAAGAGAAGAACCTTGTCTTGAATTAGGAAAAGTGTCATTTTATGATTCAGAAGGGAATTGTCCTTAAACACGTGATCTTGTCCAATGAACTTGAAGTGGACAAGGCTAAATAGATTTGATTATTAATTTTCTGGCTCCCAAAAGCATACATGATATTCGCTCTTTTCTAGGTTACATAAGATTTTATAGGAGGTTCATTAATAGCTTTAGCCAAATTTCTAAACCATTGATTAACCCCCTTCAAAAGGATGTGCCATTTGAGTGAACTGACTTATGCCAAGAGGCTTTTACAAAGTTAAAGGGTATGTTGACAACCACACCAATCATACAACCACTTGATTGGAGCATTCTCTTTGAATTCTTGTGTGATGCTAGTGACAATGTTATTAGGGTTGTGTTAGGCCAATGGAAGGACAAGAAACTGTGTTATCTACTATGCAAGTAGAACACTAAATGGTGCTCAGATAAATTACTCCACCATGGGAAAGGAACTCCTTGTCGTAGTCTTTACTCTGAATAAATTCATATATTACTTAATTGGGTCAAAATTTATAATTTTTACTGATCATGTGGCGCTCAAGTAACTTCTTTCAAATAAGGATGTTAAGCCCCATCTTCTGAGATGGATCCACCTCCAAGAATTTGACTTGAAGAAATGTGACAAGAAAGGAGTAAAGAATGTAGTAGTGGACCACTTGTCTCGACTGGTTCTTTTAGATTCCATTGAGACTTCACCAATCAAAGAGACTTTCCCAAATGAACAATTATTTGTTGTCTCAAAATTACCTTGGTACACTAACATAGCAAATTACCTCATGATAGGTAAATTGTTGATCCATTGGACATCACTATGAGATTCGACCCTAGTTTGCATGTGTGCATGTGTGTGTGTGAGTATGCATTCCATCCATTTCGATCCCACGGTCCTACCGGTCAAATTTCAGTAACCCGTGACTCTCGGATTGTGTTTGCAGTCATCCTCAGGTCCGATCAAATAGACCCAACTTGAATTGACCTTAGACCTATGTCATCTCGTTCGTATCATCATAGCGGTTCCAACAACGCGTCTTGTGCGTTCATCCGACTTATAGATCAAAAGTTATGAGTATTTCATCATATGGCCCACTTTTTGTACAAAAAAATATATAGACCACTTCCATGGCACAACTTTCCATGCACACCACCCATTCTAGACACCACCCAAACCTAGTCTAAGTATAGCAACTTTGTTATTGTCACCATAGGCCATTATTTGCTTTCTTATAACATAATCATTTCCTCCCTAGAAATCCCCCCCCTCTCTCTCTCTCTCTCTCTCTCTCTCTCTCTTTCTTCTCATTCTCTCATTTCCTCTTCCATTTGCAAAACCTCCAAAGTCTCCTTCTCCCTCTCTTCTCCAGCCCCTTTATCCTCAAAATACTCCCAATCCCTCCATTAAAAGTAGATCTCCACCATTAAAACTTCTTCCTAAGCTCAAGACCTTCATGGTGTAGGAGTTTGGAGGCTTGATTTGCAAGTGGGTGATTATAATTTCTGATTTTCTTTTCTACCCTTTGATCTTCTTTTTCTTCCTATTTGGATCATATGGGACCCACCAATCCATGGTGGGGACCCCATTTGACCCCATGGATGTGCCCTTTTGGCCCATCCTACATGCATATCATGAAACATGATGGGGCCATTCTTCATGGACCCCATCATGATGTATTGTATCATCCACTTTATTTCAAGGGCATCTAGACCGTAGAATTCATGTTGGGATGGCATCCCAACCACCCATTCTATTTAAAGATGATGCATGCATTTGTTTAATGTTGCATGTTCAAGAAATATTGTTATATGATTGAGATTGACTCTTGGGAGGGCCCATTAGTGGCGGGGCCCTACCCCCATGGCTGGATTTTTATTTTTTCATCATTTTATTTTTTATTCCTGATGTGTGTGGCCCACTTAGTGGCCCTGGAATATCCAAACCATCCAAGTAAGGTGGACGCCACTTGTTGTCCATTCTATGGACGTTGGCGTCTCACTTGCTCCGTTTTGATTACATGCAATGAGTTCTATGAGGGGGGTATGGCCTGGATGTTTGTGGGGCCACTAAGGTGGACTACAACATAAATTTTATGGGGTATTTGCCCCTTTACTCAGTAGTTATGTTCAGTTATTTTCAAGCATACCTTGCTATCCAGAAAAATTCTGGACTGTTTTTGGGTTGTTTTTAGCATGGATTATGGACTGATTTGGAGGATGTTTTACCCCCATTATTAGATTATTTCTTGAGGTGTGGAGCCCACTTAGAAGTATGATAAATTTCACTTTCATCCGTCCCTGTTTGATCACCCAAATGAGTGGGCTAAGGAGGGTGGATAGTCCAGATTTTCTGGACTGTCCAGCCACTCTGCTTGCTGTACAAACATAATTATCAGTTTGTTTCTGAAATGGTGGGCCACCTTTGTGGACCCCACCTTGTGGTATACTTGTACAGGGATTTTGGCCTTGTAATTTTCCAAATTTTGGCAGACCTGGGCCCACTATAATGGGGCACAAAAATCAGGGGCAACAACTTTGTTTCAGCAGGAAATTATTTCTGGACCTTGCTGTCCATAATTTGTATGAATTAAATAAAATACTTTTACCATTTCAAAATTTCTAAAATTTTGTAAGGGGATGGCCCATCTATAGTAGGACACACCTACAAAATTTCAATGCCAAAGGACACCTATACACACCATGGCAATAGCAGAACCGGCCCACTGTATTGTGGTGTCCAGATCAGGCAAGGATAGATTGTATTCTTAAAATTAATTAAAATATTTTTAAATGTCCAAAAATCTTAAAATTTTACAGAGAGGTGTTCCACTCACGTTAGGACCTACCTACAAATTTTTGAGGCTAATGGACCCCTGTGTACACCGTGGCATGGGCCAAACTGGCCCACCAAGTTGGGACATCCAAGTCTATCCGATTTTCTGGACATACTGTTTTATTTAAATTAATTAAAATATTTTTATGTGTCCAAAAATCCTGAAATTTTTTAGGGGTGTGACCCACCTATGGAAGTATCATTCTAAAAAATTTTAGACCCAACGGATATTTGAGCTGACCGTGGTGCGGCCAGGAGTGGCCCATTAGGCAGGGACACCCAGGCTAGGGCGTCCAGCTTGCTTTGTGGGCCCACCTTGATGTGTTGTATATCCCGCCATCCATACATGTGGGGTCCTAAGGGGATTGATCATCCTCCCCTTTTTTTAGTATTCAATTGGGGTCCATTGGGTGGATTTTGGGCCAGATACCCTGAGCCCATAGGGCTGCCTACACATGGGACATCCCTGCCTTAGGTTACTGCTGGGCCTGCATTCCAACGGCCTGACCCACTAATATATGCGTTGCATATCCTCTCTCATCTGCTGGGGCCCACAGTGATGTGTGTGGGCCATCAGGGATTAAATATACTAAGAAATAGTTCTATTGTTGGACTCTAACCAACCCAGAAATTTAGAAGGGCTGGAATTTAGTATTGAGCTCAATAATTGTTGCCTATAAATGTTCTTTTGGGGCATTATGGCCCACTAGATTTGAGGAGGATTTAAGTCAGTTATCTTACCATTTTAATTTTATTTTTTTGGGCTTAATTAGTGTATGATTAAAGTCCCATTCCAATTGGATTCTTCTTGGGCTACTCTCCTAGCTAATTATGGGCCTTATAGCCTTGGTTGGGCTGGAACTTTGATAGGCCTGTTGGTCCCTTAGGTCCTATATTTACCATGCCATTGTGATGGATCTTATGAGCCAAATACTCAAGCAGTTGGGCCCTTGCTTGTCCACTATAATAAATCCATACTTGGGCCGAGATGTGAGGCCCAACTTACTTGTGTTAAATATAAGGATTTCCCATATGTTGGGATAATGGGCAGCCTATTAGGCCCACCACAATGAGTGAACCCATAACCCTTATGGTTGGGCCTAACCTTGCTTAAGGGCCCACCAGGTTGCCTCTGTATTAGGCTTAGTGCGTGGCCCACTAGGCCATGGATTGATTGTGCCTTGGACCTTTCTTTATATACGTAGCAGTAGGACCCAATTGAGGTTGGATGTCGTCCTTGGTGGCCCAAAGGTAGGCCCATAGAGGCCCTTATAGGTGGTTGAAGGCCCACCATGGGCCTGGTTAGGACCGTTCCTCCTTTCGATTATGACTCTCTTAGCTTATGGGCCATCCCAAAATACTGGGCCACCACTAGAAGATTTTTTTCTTCTCCTTAACACTTGTCTATGTGCCTAGACCTTGACCCTCCTTTGGACAGAGGATTACATATTTCATAGGTAGCACACTTACATTTTTGTGACCCATATGCATCATATGTATGAATTGATTGCATTGTGTGGTGGTCATTGAGGGATGGAGTTTCTCCCCTCGTGCATATTGTGTGCCTACAACCAGTGCATGATCTGTATGTATAACTCATGCATTGACATCGCATTTTATGATGATACCGCCCTTACTTCATCAAGGTCTCGCCTCCACAAGGACATTCGTGGATGGCCGTATGTGTGGACACTGGAAATGTTACTTGAGCATACCGGGTGCATAGGATGCCCATGGGTGAAATTCTTAAAACTTTCATGGTACCAAGGATCTGCTCCAACGCCGTAACCGAGTGAAAATTATGAGCGCATGAGGGCCTTATACCGTCAGGCCATGACTCCCACTGCCGTGTAGTTGGTTGGATAGGGTTGTAGCCTTACCTGCCTGGCATGAGGAGGCATTGCTAGGCTGAGTCTATTCAGCTTGTAAATGGGTTCGCTACCATCAGGCCTTGCTGGTGATTGGCTGTCCACAGGTGGGTAGTGAGGTCTCTTACGCTCGTTTGACTGTGCAGGGTTTGTAGAGCGGCAATTATTTAGTAGTGTAATGGACCTCGGTGATCCGGTGATTTTCTTATGATTGGAAATGTACTTAACATATGGTTTAGATATGAGCACTAGCATTACTTGCATCGTATTAGCATTGGCTATGTAAGCCCCTTCATGAATTGCCTTGGTATGACATCCAGTATTCATTGCATCGTATTCATGATAAGCCTTGGTAAGGCTAGTGATATTCTCATTGAGCATGTTTCCTTCCCTGTACCTTCTTTTATTCTTCTGTGCACAATTATCACACACTTACACCACCCGCTAAGCTTCTATAAGCTTATGCACGATTGATGTGTGCTGGAGATCCTAAGCAGGCGTCATAGTAGCAGAGCGTGGAGTAGTGTTGAGCCTGAGGACTCCAGTGTTGCTGATTTCTCTCTCTTTTCCTATTATCTTATGTATGTCCTTCCGGACCTGATGTAAGCTTGTAAAAGTTCAAATTCATAATGGATTTTGTGAGTGTGCCCCTTGTTATTCTCAGATATACTTATTGTAATCTTAGGTATGCTTATATTAGAAATGATTATACTGTTATAGAAATCCTCCTTGTAGGATCCCAGGATCGGAACCTGCCTTAGGAGCCGAGAATGGGGTACTACGGAGGCTGTTGCGGTCAGAACCGACCATCGGGTTCCTTATGAGTCCAGTTACCAAGTACGGGGCGTGACAGGAGTTAGTATCAGAGCATAACATGTAATTTTGAAATAACCCGGGATAACATCGCATGTCTGCTTAGTGCATAGGACAATTAGTGTCCCGAGACCTTTCCTTTTGCTCTGTATTGAGCTTGTAATTATCCTGATTCTTCGCATCATCAATGTT
The DNA here is from genome assembly GCF_029962835.1 of Magnolia sinica. Classification (NCBI taxonomy): domain Eukaryota; kingdom Viridiplantae; phylum Streptophyta; class Magnoliopsida; order Magnoliales; family Magnoliaceae; genus Magnolia; species Magnolia sinica. The sequence continues at coordinate 53,647,091 of NC_080589.1, read as the reverse complement.
TTGTAGACAATGCTGCCTAGACGTGGCACCCGAGGTCATGACACCTGTGGCCGTGGTGCCCATGGTCACGGTACCCGTGGACGAGGCGCCCATGATACCCATCCTACTCGAGCACATCCTGCTCCTGTTGTTGAGGATCTGATTCATGAGGTCCTGATCCAGCCTGTTCTTCCGGTTGAGCTTGTAGCACCTGCTCCTTTAGTTGCTCCAGTTCCCCCGCTGGCTCCCCCTCCTCAGCCTGTTGTTCCAGTTACGGAGGCTCCTACCCCGTCGGCCACACCTGTACGTCCGCCCGAGGTGAGTTTCACCCCTACTTTTTCAACAGTACATATAGGAGCCGAGTATTTCCAGCAGTTGATGTAGCTTGTAGCTACTGCATTGCAGACCCGTCAGCCTGCTACCGCCGAGGTTTCTGGGCAGTTTGACTTGCCATGTGCGAGCGCGATAGCTCGAGAGTTCCGATAGCATGATCACCCGAGGTTTAACAGTGATCCTGACCCTTCGGCCGCTGAGGCTTGGTGCACTGAGGTTACGAGGATTTTTGACACTATACAGTATCGTGTGTATCAGAGAGTATCCTTTGCGACCTATCTTCTTCAGGGTGAGGCCCGTCATTGGTGGTCATTCATATCTAGGATGGTCGGGCCTCAGTTCGTTTTGACATGGGAGAAGTTTATGGTCCGTTTCGACCAGAAGTTCTTCCCTTAGCACGTTCAGATCCAGTGGGTGATCGAGTTTGAGACCCTAGTGTAGGGTGATTTGTTTATATCTCAGTATGAGGCCCGTTTCTTAGCCTTGTCTAGATTTGCTCCTCATCTCACCAGTAATGAGAAGATGAGGGCCCGTCATTTTGTGACTGGTTTGTGCCCTGCCCTTCGCAGCCATGTAGTAGGGCATTGCTTGGAACGTTCGACTAGGTTGTTCATCGAGCACTAGTTTATAAGGAGGACTGGGCTATGACCCAGAGGTTGAGAGAGCAGAGTTCCGATGGAGATCGAAAGAGGAGAGCACCAGCCAACAGTTCCAAGCAGCACCATTAGCAGAGATGGAGGGGCATATCAGCATTTCAGTAGCCTGCGGTTCAGACAGTGGCTTTATCATCATCTTCAACACCGCCAACTGCTTCATCTTCCGGCCCCTTTCCGGTGTATGCTTCGGTTGTGGACAGGCTGGGCATCAGAGGCATGAGTGCCCTCTCCCCATTTAGTAGCAGAGGCCCCCATAATTGCCCCTCCTTGTCTTTCTCAACAACAGCAGAGAGTATAGCTTCCACCCGCAACTCCTAGAGCTCCTCCTCAACAGCAAATGAAGCCAGGCAGACCTCCTCAGCAAAGACCGTAGCTGAAGAGACAACAACTACTGCAGCACCAGCAGAGGGGATATTTGTATGTCTAGTCCCTTGGTCCAGTGTGTATAGCAGCCCAACAGGCTCCGACTCAGGACACTCAGTCTTCCGGTTTGCTCCCTCTACCAGCTTAGGGTCGATTTTATTATGCTCAGCAGGCGCCAGGCCAGGACCCGCAGTCATTGATCGGTGGAGTCGTTGAGGGTATTCTTTTTTTATGCTTGCATTGCTCATGTTTTGTTTGATTCTGGCGCTTCTCATTCCTTTGTGGCCTAGCAGTTTTGCCGATCGACCGGTATTCCATTGGAGTTCGTGTCTGAGGCCTTGGCCGTTTCGACTCCCATGGGGAAGTCCATTATGTTGACCCGTCGCTGCCCTTCTTGCCCAGTGTTAGTGGGTGAGATGTTTCTTCCTGCTGATCTGTTCGTGATGCCGATGACAGGATTTGACAATATTTTAGGTATGGATTGGCTTGCGGAGTATGGTGCCATCTTGGACTGTGCCGCGAGGACAGTCACGTTCCATATTCCAGGCTTGCAGTGTTCCAGTTCGTCACCGAGCCCAGAGGAGAGCTGTTATCTAGTTTCTTGGCTTCTGTCATCGAGGATTCTGTGTCAGAGTGTATTAAGTAGCTGTCAGTTATTTGTGAGTACCTGAATGTGTTCCAGGAGATCCTGGGTTTGCCACCACGTCGAGAGGTGGAGGTTCAGATTGATCTAGTGCCCGGTACCGCGCCTATCTCAAAGGCCCCCTATTGGATGGCACCGTTGCAGTTGTGTTGCAGCTCTGTGTGGACTATCGTGAGCTCAATAGAGTCATCATCAAGAACCGATACCCGCTTCCCCGTATTGATGATCTGTTCGATCAGTTGCAGGGTGCAAAGTATTTTTCTACGATAGACTTGCGCTCTGGTTACCATCAGATTCGGGTCCGACAAGAAGACATTCCGAAGGCGGCCTTCCAGACGCGCTATGGTCGCTTTGAGCTCCTGGTCATGTCATTTGGACTGACCAATGCGCCCGCCGTATTCATGCAATTGATAAACAAGGTCTTCCAGTCGTTCCTCGATTAGTTCGTGGTGGTATTCATTGATGATATTCTTGTATATTCGAGGACCCAAGAGGACCATGCTGAGCACCTGCAGATTGTGCTTGAGACCCTCCGTGCCCACCAGTTGTATGCAAAGCTGGAGAAGTGTGAGTTTTGGCAGGAGGAGATGAAGTTCCTCGGTCACGTGGTGATGAGAGATGGTGTCGATGTGGACCCCTCGAAGGTTGATGTAGTGTATCAGTGGGGCCAGCCCACGAACGCGTCTGAGATCTATAGTTTCCTTGGTCTAGTGGGATATTACCGACGGTTTATCGAGGGATTCCCCCATATTGCTGCACTGCTGACCCAGTTGACGCGGAAGGGTGTCGAGTTCGTCTGGAGTGATTCCTGCGAGGAGGCATTCACGGAGTTGAAGGACCACCTCAGATCCGCTCCTATTCTCACCCTTCCTGATGGGAGTGAGGGTTTTGTTGTTTTCACTGATGCTTCCAAAGTTGGCTTAGGTGTTATGCTGATGCAGCACGGGAAGCCAGTGGCGTATGCCTCGTGCTAGCTCTAGGTCCACGAGCTAAATTACCTCACTCATGATTTGGAGCTTACAGCAATTGTCTTCGTACTGAAGGTGTGGAGGCATTATCTATATGGGGTCAAGTTCAAGCTCTTCTCGGATCATAGGAGCTTGAAGTATCTTTTTTCGCAGTCTGAGTTGAACTTGCGGCAGAGGCAATGGATGGAGTTGTTGAAGGACTATGATTTTAATCTTCAGTACCACCCGAGCAAGGGGAACGTGGTGGCGAACGCGCTCAGCTGTCAGCCACGAGGCCTGGTGGCACATATGATGGTTCGACAGTGGCAAATGCTTGAGGATGTTTTAGAGTTTAACTTTGAGTTCAGCCTGCAGTCTTCCATTGTTCAGCTTTCGAGCTTGTCAATTCAACCCTCTCTAGTGGTTAGGGTGATCGAGGCTCAGCAGACGGACGAGGCACTTCCGAAGTACCGAGAAGAGGCCGCATCCGTGGAGTAATCAGACTGGCAATTGGTTCCGATGGTGGATTATGTTTTAGAGGCCGATTGTGTCCCGGACGTGCCAGAGTTGCGTCGTGATCTGATGATTGAGGCACACCGATCGAGACTTACCATTCACCCAGGCTCCACGAAGATGTATCGTGATATGAGGAGGCAATACTTTTAGTAGGGGATGAAGTGCCAGATTGCTAGTTTTGTGGCTGAGTGTGACATATGCAAGCATGTCAAGGCCGATCACCAGAGACCTCCTAGTCCCTTGCAGCCGTTAAGCATTCCAGAGTGGAAGTGGGAGTACGTATCAATGGATTCATCGTAGGTTTGCCGAGGACTAAACGTGGTCACGATACTATCTGGGTTATTATCGATCATCTGACGAAGTGACTCATTTCATTCCAGTGCATGCTTCCTGGTCTATGGACCGGTTGGCGAGGATATTCATTGAGGAGATAGTGAGACTGCACGGTGTCCTAGTTTCGATCGTTTCAGACTGAGACTCCAGATTTACATCTTAGTTTTGGAGGAGTTTTCAGCAAGCATTAGGGGTCACTTTGCATCTCAGCACCGCTTATCATCCGCAGATGGATGGGCAGACCGAAAGGGTCAACCACATCCTTGAGGATATGCTCAGGGCTTGTGTGATCGACTTTACGGGCAATTGGGATGAGCATATGCGCCTCGCTGAGTTCGCGTACAACGACAACTATCAGGAGACTATCGGCATGGCTCCTTTTGAGGCACTTTATGGTAGACCATGCAGATCTCCTAGTTGTTGGACCGAGGTAGGAGAGCATCATCTCTTAGGTCCCAAGCTTGTGCAGACGTCAGAGGCTATTAATGTTATCAGGTAGAAGATGCACACAGCTCAAAGCCGGTAGAAGAGTTTTGTTGATCGTCAGCGTCGACCCCTTGAGTTCGTAGCCGGGGACATGGTGTATCTCAAGGTCTTGCCTATGAAGGACGTGGTTCATTTTGGTGTGAAGGGCAAGCTCGCCCAGAGATTCATTAGACTTTTTAAGATTACCGAGCATATAAGCGCTGTGGCCTATAGGCTTGCCTTACCTCCTAAGTTGTCCGCGATCCACGACGTGTTACATGTTTCTATGTTGCAAAAATGTAGGTTGGACACTATTCCTGTGATTAATTGACAGCCACTTCAGGTTCGTGAGGATGCTTCCTATATTGAGCAGCCGATTCGTATTCTTGATCAGAAGGAGCAGGTCCTCAGGACCAAGGTCATTCCCTTGGTGAATGTACAATGGGGTCATCATTCGAAGGCCGAGGCATCTTGGGAAAGCGAGGCCGAGATTGGAGAGCGTTATCCACATTTATTTGATGATTGATTGCTTATATTGCTTACATTGCCTTCTCTTATGTTTGATGATTGAGGTATATATATGATGATGTTTATGATTTTGTTGTTCCGGTTTTATTAATTTCAAGGACGAAATTTCTTTATTGTTCAAGAGGATTGTGAGATCCGACCCTAGTTCGCATTTATGCATGTGTGTGTGTGAGTATGCATTCTATCCATTTCGGTCCCGCGGTCCTATCGATCAAATTCCGGGGACCCGCGACCCTCGGATTGTGTTTGCGGTCATCCTTGGGTCCAGTCACGTAAACCCAACTCGGATCAACTGTAAACCTATGCCGTCTCGTTCGTATCGTCGTTGCGTTTCCAACAACGCTCTTGTACGTTCATCCAACTTAAAGAACAAAAGTTATGAGCATTTCATCATGTGACACACTTTTTGTACAAAAAAATATATGGACCACTTCCACGGCACAACTTCCCATCCACACCACCCATTCTAGACACCACCCAAACCTAGTCTAAGTATAGTAACTTTGTTATTGTCACCATAGGCCATCAGTTTCTTTCTTACAACATAATCATTACCTCCCTAGAAATCCTTTCTCTCTCTTTCTTCTCATTCTCTCATTTCCTCTTCCATTTACAAAACCTCCAACGTCTCCTTCTCCCTCTCTTCTCCAGCCCCTTTATCCTCAAAATACTCCCAATCCCTCCATTAAAAGTAGATCTCCATCATTAAAACTTCTTCCTAAGCTCAAGACCTTCATAGTGTAGGAGTTTGGAGGCTTGATTTGCAAGTGGGTGATTATAATTTCTGATTTTCTTTTCTACCCTTTGATCTTCTTTTTCTTCCTATTTGGATCATATGGGACCCACCAATCCATGGTGGGGACCCCATTTGACCCCATGGATGTGCCCTTTTGGCCCATCCTACATGCATAAAACATGATGGGGCCATTCTTCATGGACCCCATCATGATGTATTGTGTCATCCACTTTATTTCAAGGGCATCTAGACCCTAAAAGTCATGTTGGGATGGCATCCCAACCACCCATTCTAGTCAAAGATCAAGCATGCATTTGTTTGATGTTGCATGTTTAAGTAACATTGTTGTATGGTTGAAATTGACTCTTGGGAGGGCCCATTAGTGGCGGGGCCCTACCCTCATGGCCGAATTTTCATTTTTCCATCATTTTAATTTTTATTCCTGGTGTGTGTGGCCCACTTAGTGGCCCTGGAATATCCAGACCATCCAAGCAAGGTGGACGCCCCTTGCTGTCCATTTTATGGACGTTAGCATCCCACTTGCTCCGTTTTGATTACATGCAATGAGTTCTATGAGGGGTGTATGGCCTGGATGTTTGTGGGGCCCACTAAGGTGGACCACAATATAAATTTTTGGGGTATTTCCCCCTTTACTCAGTAGTTATGTTCAGTTATTTTCAGGCATACCTTGCTGTCTAGAAAAATTCTAGACCGTTTTTGAGTTGTTTTTGGCATGGATTATGGACTGATTTAGAGGATGTTTTACCCCCATTATTAGATTAGTTCTGAAGGTGTGGACCCCACCTAGAAGTATGATAAATTTCACCTTCATCCGTCCCTTTTTGATCACCCAAAAGAGGGAGCCAAGGAAGGTGGATAGTCCAGATTTTCTAGACTGTCCTGCCACTCTGCTTGCTGTACAAACATAATTATCAGTTTGTTTTTGAAATGGTGGGCCCCCTTTATGAACCCTACCTTATGGTATACTTGTACAGGAATGTTGGCCTTGTAATTTTCCAAATTTTAACAGACCTGGGCTCACTTTAATGGGGGACAAAAGTCATGGGCAACAGCTTTGTTTCAGCAGTAAATTATTTATGGACCTTGCTGTCCATAATTTGTATGAATTAAATAAAATACTTCAACCATTTCAAAAATTCTAAAATTTTGTATGTTGATGGCCCATCTATAGTAGGACACACCTAAAAAATTTTAGGGCCAAAGGACACCTATACACACCATGGCAATAGCTGAACCGGCCCACTATATTGTGGTATTCGGATCACGTAGAATCTTAGGACAGATTGTTTTCTTAAAATTTATTAAAATATTTTTAGTTGTCAAAAATCCTAATATTTTGTATAGAGGTGTCCCACTCATGTTAGGACCTACCTACAAATTTTTGGGGCCAATGGACCCCTGTATACACCGTGGAAAGGGCCGGACTGGCCCACCACGTTGGGACGTTCAAGTCAGTCTGATTTTCTGGACAAACTATTTTATTTAAATTAATTAAAATATTTCTAAGTATTCAAAAATCTTGAAATTTTTTTGAGGTGTGTCCCACACATGGAAATGTCACTTTAAAAAATTTCAGACCAATGAAAATTTGAGCTGACCGTGGTACGGCTGGAAGTGGCCCACCAAGCAAGGACGCCCAGGCTAGGGCGTCCAGCTTGCTTTGTGGGCCCACCTTAATGTGTTGTATATCCCACCATCCATCCATGTGGGTTCGTTAGGGGATTAATCATCTCCTCCTTTTTTTGGCATTCAATTGGGGTCTATTGGGTGGATTTTGGACCAAATACCACGGGCCCATAGGGCGGCCTACACATGGGACATCCCTGCCTTAGGCTACTACTGAGCCTACATTCTAACGGCCTGGCCCACTTGATATATATGTTGCATATCCTCTCTCATATGGTGGGGCCCACAGTGATGTGTGTGGGACATCAAGAATTAAATATACTAAGAAATACTTCTATTGTTGGACTCCAACCAACCCAGAAATTTGGGTGGGATAGAATTTGGCATTGAACCCAATAATTGTTACCCATAAATGTTCTTTTGGGGCATTATGGCCTACTAGATTTGAGGAGGATTTAAGTCAGTTATCTTACCATTTTAATTTTATTTTTTTGGGCTTAATTAGTGCATGATTAAAGGCTCATTCCAATTGGATTCTTCTTAGGCTAGTCTCCTAGTTAATTATGGGCCTTATAGCCTTGGTTGGGTTGGAACTTTGATAGGCCCGTTGGACCCTTGGGTCCTATATTTACCATGCCATTGTGATAGGTCTTATGGGCCAAATACTCAAGTAGTTGGGCCCTTGCTTGTCCACTATAATAAATCCATACTTAGGCCAAGATGTAAGGCCCAACTTACTTGTGTTAAATATAAGGATTTCCCATATGTTGGGATAATGGGCAGCCCATTAGGCCCACCACAATGAGTGAACCCATGACCCTTATGATTGGGCCCTAGCCTTGCTTAAGGGCGCACCAGGTTGCTTATGTATTGGGCTTAGTGCATGGCCCACTAGGTCATGGATTGATTGTGCCTTGGACCTTTCTTTACATACTTAGCCAGGCCCATGGTAGCAGGCTACCTTTTCGGGACCCAGTTGAGATTAGATGTCCTCCTTGGTGGCCCAAAGGTAGGCCCATAGAGGCCCTTATGGGTGGTTGAAGGCCCACCATGGGCCTGGCTAGGACCGTTCCTCCTTTCAATTATGACTCTCTTAGCTTGTGGGCCATCCTAAAATACTGGGCCCCCACTAGAGGATTTTTTTCTTCTCCTTAGTACTTGTCTATGTGACTAGACCTTGACCCTCCGTAGGACGGAGGATTCCATATTTCACTAGTAGCACACTTACATTTTTGTGACCCATATGCATCATATGTATGAATTGATTGCATTGTGTGGTGGTCATTGAGGGATAAAATTTCTCCCCTCATGCACATTGTGTGTCTGCAGCCAGTGCATGATCTGTATGTGTAACTCATGCATTGGCATTGCATTTCATGATGATACCGTGCTTGCTTCATCAGGGCCTTGCCTCCACAGGGACATTCATGGATGGTCGTATGTATGGACACCAAAAATGTTACTTGAGCATACCGGGTGTATAGGATGCCCATGGGTGAAATTTTTAAAACTTCCATAGTACCAAGGATCTACTCCAACGCTATGACCGAGTGAAAATTATGAGGACACGAGGGCCTTATACTGTCAAGCCGCAACTCCCACTATCGTGTAGTCGATTGGATAGGAGTGTGGCCTTACCTGCCTGGTGTGAGGAGGCATTGCTAGGCTGAGTCTGACCAACTCGTAAATGGGTTCGTTACCGTCAGGCCTCGCTGGTGATTGTCTATTCACAGGCGGGAAGTGAGGTCTCTTAGGCTCGTTTGACTATGTGGGGTCTGTAGAGTGACAGTCATTCAATAGTGTAATGGACCCCAGTGATTTTCTTATGAATGGAAATGTACTTGACATATGGTTTGGATATGAGCACTGGCATTACTTGCATCGCATTAGCATTGGCTGTGTAAGCCCCTTCATAAATTGCCTTGGTATGACGTCCAGTATTCATTGCATCGTATTCATGATAAGCCTTGGTAAGGCTAGTGATATTCTCATTGAACATGTTTCCTTCCTTATACCTCCTGCTATTCTTCTGTGCACCATTATCACACACTTACACCACCCTTTAAGCTTGTATAAGCTTATGCACGATTAATGCGTGCAGGAAATCCTAGGCAGGCGTCATAGCAGCAGAGCATGGAGTAGGGTTGAGCCCGAGGACTCCAGTGTTGCTGATTTCTCTCTCTTTTCCTATTATCTTATGTATGTCCTTTAGGACCTAATGTAAGCTTGTAAAAGTTCAAATTCACGGTGGATTTTGTGATGCGTGCCCCTTGTTATTCTCAGATATACTTGCTGTAATCTTGGGTATGCTCATATTAGAAATGATTATACTATTATGGAAATCCTCCTTGTATGATCCCAGGATCGGAACCTGCCTCATGAGCCGAGAATGGGGTACTGCGGAGGCTGTTGTGGCCAGAACCGGCCATCGGGTTCCTTATGAGTCCGGTTACCGAGTTTGGGGCGTGACAATCACAAGATAAGAAAAGATTTTTTAACCGAGGTACATGGTTTTCTCTACGACAATCCTTATTTGTTTAAATATTGCCTAAACCAAATCATTAGGGTGTGTTCCAAATAATGAACACTCTAGTGTCATCTCTGTATGTCACTCACAAGCTTGTAGAGATCATTTTTCGGCAAAGAAAACCATCGCTAAGATTCTTCAATATAGTTTCTATTGACCAATAATGTTTAAAGATACCTATGAGTTTTGCAAAGCATGTGAGAAATGTCAAAAAAATGGAAAGAATGTCATGCAAAAATATGATGCCTGAAAATCTAATCTTAATTGTTGGAATTTTTTTTATTGTTGGGATTTAGATTTCATGGGACCTTTCCCCCTATCTTTTGGACATCTTTACATCCTCTTAGTTGTGAATTATGTTTCACAGTGGGTGGAGGTGATTTCTTGTAGAACTAATGATGACAAAGTAGTTCTACAATTTTTAAAAGAAAATACTTGCCAAGGTTTGGAATGCCAAGATCTATAATCAGTGATGGTGGTTCGTACTTTTGTAATCGACCATTTCAGAACTTAATGAGGAAATATGGTATTACACATAAAGTAGCTACACCCTATCATCCACAGAGAAGTTGTCAAGCTAAAGTTTCAAATAGGGAGATTAAACAAATATTAGAGAAAACTGTGAATTATTCACACCCCAAGTATAGAGTTGTGATGTAGTAATAATCTTGGTAAGACCGAGGTCAAATCCACAGGGACTGAACCTTGTACATAATCTGAAAGTAACTCGAACTAGAACTAGGCAAAGATGAAATCTAAATCAAGTAAAAGGGAACTAGGGTTTCAGAGGATCCACTTATAATTATGAATTTATGTAACTAAAACTCGTGAAATTCAAAGGTAGGAAACTAGGGTTTCAAAGGATCCACTTATAAAGATCAGGAATATCTATGCTTGATTCATGAACACAACTGGAATCAGAGTCCCATCTTCATCTAGTTGGAAGATATATCATTAAAACTCAAATCTGAACTTCCTTCAATACAGTTTTCAATAGAAGATAGATATGAGAATTAAAATTGATTCCATCACAAAACCGTGCCCATGAGACAAAGAAAACAGCAGAATTTATCCAATCCACATCCAATCTAAGGGAGTTATGAATGTTAGGGAGGATTCCATCATCCAGCCATGCCCAGGAGACGATGGTGAACAACAGGGCTCCCATGCTCACAATCCCTGCAATGCAAAGAACATACCCGGAGCTATCACAGATCCATTGTAATTTAAGTCACAACAAACCATTAAAAACTACAAATATTCCTCATAATCAAACTATAATCAAAGAGAGTTCAATAAACATAAATCAAGGCCATAGAAATCACCCCATCACGCTACAAGCTTCACTTCTTAGCCCTAGCTAAGAGGTTTAGCCTGTCATAGATATGCTAAAAACTCTTAAGAACATAAAGGAGAGAACCAAAAAAAAACTAAAGAGGAAAAGGATAGAAGAACTCCAGCGATCTCCACATCTCTCTCTCTCTCTCTCTCTCTCTCTCTCTCTCTCTCTCTCTCTCGCCTTGCCCTTTCTTCCTATGTGCATGACCTCCACAACTGCACTCTACCAAAGATCTTCACGTCAAGGGGTGATGAATAAGCTCTCCTTCTCTCTCCCTTTTATAGAAGTAGCAAGAAGTTGGTGTGTTGAAGTCGGTGGAAGTCGGCTAGAGAGAGAGTCGGTGAGATTTTACGTAAACTTACACAACAACCAATTTGGAAAATTCCCTGCTTAGCAACAAATTTTAGTGAAAACAGAGGTCTGATGACCTTCTTAAAAATCCACTCCATCCATCATCTTTCCAAGGTCATACCTAGCTATGGCGTCAAATATGGGTCAAATCTGAGTCTTAGGTGGGCCACAACACATTTGACAATCGGACTATACTAACGCTCTAACGTGCCTGTTGAGGCAACGTAACATCAATACATATTGGTCATGGCATTAGGTGGGGTCCACTGTGATGTTTGATGAGTAATCCACTTTGTTCACCGTATTTTTCCCACTATGTTAGGACACAGGGTAAAAGATGAGGAAGTTTCATAAATCAGGTGGGCTGCACCTTCTAAATAAGTAGAAATTGGCACTCACTATTAAATCTATTAGTGAACAGTGGCATGCATGGTTCTAGTTTTATTAACAAAATTGCCATCAATTCCTCAATCACCTTCCGACATCAGTTATGTTAGAGTACATCGTCCAAACGTCCTAAAATTTGGTGAATATTCATCATTTTTCATGCTCTTTCCATTGGTCCAATTTGGGTCCCGATCTCCCAAGGATGTCCAAGATGCTCTTTTAAATGGCTAACAAACTTCGTGCTTCAGGACTGAGGTTACACATGTTTGGTAGAAACATTACCCGGTGGTTTAGACATATAACTTAAGATCTTCAAAATGACGAGATTATCCTAATATTCTGATGGCCCGTTTGTGAGATCCACATACGATGGACGATCAGATGACATGCTAAAAATAGGAAGACTTGATGGTTGGTATCCTAGTCATGTATCTAGGTGATTATACTGTCAGTTTTGTAAACGAACGAATACAAGGTGGTTTTCTGGAGTGATTAGGGGTAAGGCATGTATATTGCAGCATCCATGGTAATGTTCTGAAGACACCTACATCATCTAATCGTTTTCTCATCTAATTATAGGGGTTGAGTCCAAAATTGAGGCATATCCAGAGATCAAGTGGGCGCCAATCAATGATTTAGTGGCTAATCTGTCCGTTAGGCCACTTTTATAAGGATCCAATGGCTGAAATTCGACGTGTATGGTTAATTTAGGGTCCTCAGGCCAGATATAAAGTTTTGAGCCAAACGGATGGTGGGAACCCTGTGATCTTACATTCTGGATGATTTTCAGGCCCGTTTAACGTGAGTGGCTTGATTTTCTCGGATCTCTAGCATGTAAATTCTTCGATCTCAGTCCCCTGGGGTCCGTTCCTTGCCTTTATGATTTTTAAGCATTAAATTCATGCGTTTAGCACCCTTTTTCAGTCAAGCTCCTAAATTCACCTTGCAACACAAACATGATTAAAATAAAGTGTTAAACATTATCATGTACATAAAAGCAGGTGCTAACTGGGGTCTAATATGCAATATTTGACCCTCAACATGAATCCAAAATGTAAGGATTGGTCTTTAAGATTAATTGACGCGTTGTGAGCTTATAGGTTTGCTTTTGAAATTCCAATTGGAATGTCTCCTTATACACTTGTCTTTGGAAAAGCTTGTGAAAAGGCCTAGCTATATGTCCTAGAGGGGGGGTAAATAGGACAATGCCAAATAAAACTTATAACAGCGGAATTAAAAAGAATATGATAGCCAAAGTAAATCACAATGCAAGAAAGTAAAATAACCTCAAAATTCAGATCTTGAGAGGTTGATACAAATGTTGTTCTAAGGACAACCTTACACCAGAAACCAGAGTTTATGGTAGGACAACCTTATTTCTAGAAAAATCTTTGTATCAAATCTCAAACCGAAGAGGAATACAGAAATAAATACAAACTGAATTAAAATAAATTGTAATCACAAATGTATTGTTCTAGGGACAGCCATACACCATAAAAATGGCAGGGCAACCTTGCTGGAACAATTTTTAAAAGAAATAGAATATCAAGCTGATAAAGGAATAGCACAAAATAAATTCTAAACTATTACAACATTCTCACAATGCTTGAATTAAATGATTACAACATTCACCACCATACATACATCCCACAAAAGAATAATTAAAAATCAGAAGCATAAATCATTCAACCACAACACAAGGGATTATAGTGGTTCGCCTGTGTGTTCACCAACTGTTAAACAACAGCCACACAAAATGCTACTCCACTCCTAATATCCTCACACAGGGGATATTAGCGTTCACTAAAAATAGGTTTTCCCAGGTTCACCCAAAACCTTTACAATTGTGTCTTTGTCTGTGGGCTTACACAATTAAAAAAACTCTTCTTCTGAGTTTTCCTGGCTCTCCTCAGATAACCAATACAACAAGATTTTTCTGGCAAATCTTGAAAGAAACCAAAATAGAAAGGAATTTACAATTAAATGTAAAATACCTGATTATCTCCTTCGTTGTAGCAGCCCGGTAGAACCAAATCAGAGTAGATGATTGAATGTCCAAGTTCAATGTCCAGTACTCAATTACAATGGTTCTAATTCTAATAGATTTTAAATTAAACCAAATAGGGCTTGCCTTAATTGATTTTGATTCCAAAGAAAGGGAATAACAATTCCTCTTATCAAATTAGATTGGAATAGCAGAAACAAAATCAATTAAATAAAGCTAAGGAAAGAGAATATTAAATAAGCACACTTAGCTTAGATGGAGCACAGAATTATCTCTCAGAAGTTCGATGAAGATTGGCTTAAATAGATTAATTAATTCGATGATTTCTTCTAAGATTCGTGCACTATTTATAGGTGAGTTGTTCGTGTCTTCGACTGGTCTAGGGAGCTCTTCGACTAGTCGAAGCAATAACAGATATTTGAAAGATCCGGCGGGATAAGCTCTGACCGTTCTACGACTGGTCGAAGGTCTCCTTCGACTGGTCGTAGGTCACCTTCGACTGGTCGTAGGTTTCCTTCGACTGGTCGAAAAACCTATAAAACATCACTGTATTTTGAGTCGAAGATTTTCGACAGGTCGAAGATGTAGTCGACACTATTCCTTCGACTGGTCGAACAGATTCCTGGACTAGTCGAAGCCTAACAGATTTTATCCGAAATTTGTAACAAACTTACCACAGATCGAGGAATTTCTTAGACTGGTCGAAGCAATTCTAGGACTAGTCGAAGAAGGCCTAGGACTAGTCGAAGAACAGACCAAACTCATGTAAAATAATATTCGACTTATGTATCCAAAATGACCTACTTCTAAGGTCAACCTATGGTCAGTCAAACCTCAACCATGAAGTAAGGACATTGAAACATTAGGAACTAGTGACCTTGAAGTATGAGCCTAGAAGTCTTGATGTAGATCGATCTTGAAATCTTGATGTAGCTCAATCTTGAAAGAGTCTTGAGTTCTTTACAAACTGCCTTGTACTCTTCTTGAAGTCTTGCAGCGAGTCTTGTTTTGTGAGCAGTTCTTGCATTCTGTGAGCTTTGCTTGTTGTGAGCTTTGGCTTGTTTATGAATGTTGATCCTTGAGAGAGCTTCACTTATGCAAGGTATATATAACAATGATTTTGGCACCACAAATTATATATAACAATGATTTTGGCACCACAAATTTGACAACAGTCAGGGATATAAACTATAGCACTTACAGCTTGTCACTTACCATTGGAATTGGAACATAAGGCATACTGGGCCATAAAGAATTTCAATTTCAACATTGACAAAGTTAGCACGTTACATAAATTCTAGCTTGTGGAGTTAGAGGAAATTAGGAAAGACGTGCATGGCAATGCAAGAATTCATAAGGAGAGAATGAAAGTGTTCCATGACAAGAACATTTTCAGGAAAAGAGTTAAATAAAAAAAAAGTCCTCCTTTATAATTCTCGTCTCCATCTCTTTCTTGAAAAACTATGATTTAAAATGACTAGCCCATTCATAGTAAAAACTATTTATCCTAATGGGACTGTGGAAGTTGTGATCCTAAAAATGGTAATGTGTTAAATTAAATGGTCAGAGACTGAAATTGTTTGTGGAAAAATTAGTTACAGAAGAAGTGTGTTGTAAGACCCGACCTGAGTGCCTATGTATGTGTGTCTGTGTGTGCATTTCATTTCTCTTGGTCCCACGGTCCTACTGGTCAAATCCCGGTGACCCACGACACTCGAATAGTGTTTGCGGTCATCCTCAAGTCCGGTCACGTTGACCCGACCCAGATCAACCCGAAACCTATGCCATCTTATTCGCATCGTCGTTGCGGTTCCGATGCCACGTCCTGTGCATCCATCCGATGTGTAGATTATAAGTTGTAGGCATTTCATTTCTAGCCCTTTGATCATGATCATGTGGCCCACATCTCAAGGTGGACCATCCCATTTGCATAATTTCCAACCAACACCACACACACTACCTAAACTTCCATCTCCCACACTACCCACATCCCTAACACTACCCATACCTACTCTATAGCCACCATATAGCCCTTCTTTTGCTAGCTCATGATGAGCTCTCTAACCCAAGCCTCCCTTCCCTAGAGAGAGAGCATGATGGTTGCTCTTTTCTAGCCATTTGCAATGATGGACTTGCTACAACACCTCTCTCTCTCTCTCTCTCTCTCTCTCTCTCTCTTCTTTCCCTCTCATTTCCTCTCTTCTCTCTTTTCATTTTCTCCCTAGCAAGAGGGTGGTACATCCCCACCATCCTCTCATATTCCAGCCCTCCTCTCCTCCATTTCCTCCCCATCCATCCATTGAAAACCCATCTTAACCATTAATCTTGCATCCTTAGAGTATTAGAAGCCTAGAGTTGGAGTTTTGGTGGAGATCAAGAGGTAGGTGTTCCTCTAGATGAGTAATTTCATTTCTCTAGTATAGATCTCCTTATTTCTTTCATTTGGGAAGTATAGGACCTACCAATAAATGGTGGAGATCATACACAATCCCTTGGATGTGGCCAAATGGTCTATCTTATGCATGCATGATCCATGCATGGGGTTTCTCTTGCATGGACCCCATCATGGTGGTATCCTTTGATTTCATAGCATGATGGGTCATCTAAACCTTAGGATCAAGGATGGGATGGCATCCCAACCATTCATCTTGATTATAGGACATGCATGATGTAGATCCACGTTGTAACTTGTATATTAATGAAGATGTGTGGGTGTGATTGTTCTTGGGAGGGCTCAATAATGGCGGAGCCCTTTTCCTATAGTCGGATTGTTCTTCTCTCTCCCTTTTCTCTTATTTTTAGATGATGATATGTGTGGCTCACTTGGTGGGCCTGGGACATTTAGAAAATCCAGCAATGGTGGGACGCCCCTACCACCCATTTCATGATTTTGGGTGTCCCATTTGCTGCCTTATTTGATACATGTAAGTATTTTGGCTTGAGGCCTTGATCTAGACATTTGTGGGGCCCACTAAGGAAGGCCACCTCACCCTTTATTTGATGTAATTTTCTAAATATGGGCTGGTATGTCCAGCCATATATGGCTGTCCAGAAATTCTGGACTGTTTTTCTTGGACTGATATTGCTGATTTTTGGCAAGGGATTTAACCATGTATTTGATCCCTTTTCTCTCTGGTGTGGGGTGTTTTTGGAGGAGTGGACCCTACCTTGGAGTATGTAGAACCCCACCTCCATTTGTCCTTCCAAACGCACCTAAAGGTGCAGACCCATAGGGGTGGACAGTCCACCTTGTTGGACCATCCAACCATGCTAATTGAAGGGAAAACACAATTTCAACTTGATTCTTTGAGTGGTGGGTCCCTCTTGTGGACCCTATTTTGTTGTATTTTACAAGGAAAATATTGGCCACTCATTCCTCCCCTTCTAAGCAAGTCAACGCCCACTCTAATGGGTGTACATTGTATGGACAACAACATTTTTTTTATGCAGCAGATTTTCTGTTTAGACCTTGCTGTCCATGGGGTTGTTTCATGTTTTGATTAGGCTTAAGTCTTCCTAATTAGCCCATCTTGTGGCCCATCATGTTGGGACCCATCTTGGGGGTGTGGGCCACCATTTTCCCACCCAAATAGGGGTGCGTTGCTACTGGACTGGCAGCCATAGCTAGACATCCCAACTGGGCTTGCATCCAGCCATGGGCTGGCCATCCACCATGCTTTGGCCCACCTTGATGTATGGTTTTATCCACGCTGTCCCTCCATACTGTGACCCACCTCCCAGTGGGACATCCACATGTGGGGCCCACTTTGATGTCGTTTAGGGGCAACTATCCAAGGCCCCATGACCGTCCAGGCTGGGACGCCTAGCCTTATTGGGATGCTACCGGACGTCCAGTTCAGCAGCTGGCCCAGTTGATATGTGTGTTGTATCCACTCCTTTCATCTGGTGGACCCTCTGTGACATATGTGGGTCACCAGAGAATAAATAATTATATAAATTAAATTATTGCTAGATTCCAGCAGGCCCAGATAGTGGATGGGCTGAAATTTCAGCAATAGGCCCATGGTTACTGCCCATAATTGTATGTTTTGGGGCAGCATGGCCCACCAAATTTGGGAATGTTTGCACACACATCTTGCCCTATTTCCTATTATGATTTGGGCTTAATTAATGTACATTTGAAGCCCACCTCAATTGGGTTTTATTGGCTCCTTGTATATAGCCAGTTGGTGGACTCTTTAGGCCTTTTGGGCTGGAACTTTCTAGATAGGCCTATTGGACCTTTGGGCCTATATTTACCATATTATTGTGATGGTTTTGTGGTCCAAATTACACAAGTAGTTGGGCCTTTGGTTGCCCACTACATTAACCTTGTACTTGGGCCAAGTTGTAAGGCCCGATTCACTTAATTTAAGCTTAAGGATTTGCCCATATGGTTAGAATAACGGGCTGCCCATTAGGCCCACCACAATATGTGGATTTATGACCCTTGTGTTTGGGCCCAAACCTTGCTTAAGGGCCCACAATAGTGCCTATGAGTTGGGCTTTGTATGATTGCCCACTAGGCCCATGTATTAGTACAGCCCTTGGGCCTTGATTCGTATTTGGTTAGAGGCGGGGTACCTCTTGGGAACCAGTTGAGGTTGGATGTCCTCCTTAGTGATCCTAAGGTAGGCCCATGAGTTTTCTATACATGGTTAAAGGTCCACCATGGACCCTTATTAGAACCGCTTATCCTTTTAAGCTCATATATTGTATTCCTTAGCCATGTGAGCTACCCCAATCTATTGTGCCCCCACTAGAGGATTGCTCCTTAGAGTATCTGTCTATATATCTAGACTTAGCCCCTCCTCCAGAAGAAGGAGTGTATTCCACGTCATCATCACCGTATGACACACCTATTTCACCCTCATGACCCATGTGTATCATTACGTGGTTGGATTGCATTAGTGTGAGGTCATTGGGTTGTTATGATAGAGGGATGGAGTTTTTTCCTCTTGTGCACATTGAGTGCTTGGAGCTGGTGCATGATTAGTATATATGATTCATGCATCTGCCATCGCATCATGGATATTATCGCCCTCGTTTCACCAGGGCCTTGCCTCCACAGGTATATTCATGGATGGCTCTATGCGGACACCGAAAATATATATTGTTTGAGCATTTAGGGTGCATAGGATATCCCTAAGTGAAATCCCCTAAACCTTCAAGGTACCTAGAAGATGCCTTAACGTCATGACCAAGTGAAAATTATGAACACCCGAGTGCCTTATACCATCAGGCCGCATCTCCCACTGTCGTGTGGTTGGTTGAGATGGGATGTGGCCTTATTTGCCTGAGTGAGTGGGCATTTCTAGGCTGAGTCTGACCAGCTCGTAAGTGGGTCTGCTACCGTCGAGCCTCGCTGGTAATTGGTTATCCACAGGCAGGTAGTGAGGTCTCCTACGCTCGTTTGACTATGCGGGTCTGTAGAGTGGCAGTCATCCTCCAGTGTACTTGACCCCGGTGGATTCCTTATAATGGAACTATACTTGATATATGGTTTGGATATGAGGACTGGAATTACTTCGCATTGCATTGCATCGGCTATATAAACCTTATATTACATCGCCTTGGTATGGTGCCCAATACTCATATATTGCATTACATAGTCTCGGAACGGCTTACTGCATTCATAACTTGGCCTCGGTACGGCTAGTGATATTAGTATCATTCATGTTTCCTTCTGCATCCTCCTTTAATTTTCTTCTGAGCACTACTACCACACACTTACACCACTCTCTAAGCTTTCTATAAGCTTATGCACGATTGATGCGTGCAAGTGATTTTAAGTCGGTGTCGTAGCAGAGGAGCTGCGGATTGGTTTGGCGAGTGTTGCGGATCGATTGCAGATCTTTTCTTCCTTCCTTTCTATACCATGTATTTCCTTTTTACGCCATATATCTGTAAGGTTTTAATTCATAGTAGATTTTGTAGTGTGTTCCTTGGTTTATTTCTGAGAATTTACTTGATATGATCTTAGGTATGCTTTACTGGATTGGAATTGTGATATGAAAATCCTCCTTGTAGGATCTCAGGATCGGAAGGAGCCGAGAATGGGGTGCTACAGAGGCTGTTGCGGCCGGAATCGGCTATTGGGTTCCTTGTGCATCCGATCACCGAGTCTGGGGCGTGACATGTGCATATCTCTGAAAGATCATGTGTACCAGGACTGATCTTCTAGTTTAATGGAGATCATTTCCCTTGCTTTCTTAGGATTTAGTTTCTTTTAGTAGAATATGATATTTTGTTTTGTAATTTTTAGTAGCTGAAGCACCAATCTTTGAAGTTCAATGTCGTATGTCCTCTTTCAAGTACTTGTTCTGCTTACTCCTCTCTATTTTGTTGCTCTCATGTTACGTTTATTGCATACATTTTATACATTGATGATAATGTAGAATTTAGGTTGGAGGTGGGCGTCCATAGAAAGTGAAAATTCTGAATTTTAATTTTTTAAAATTTTTTTTTTAACCTATTTCTGTAATTTTAGATAGTTTCAAAAGATGAATTCAAAATATTGACTATATATTTCTGAAGCCTAGAATATAGTTATTTAATGGATTTTAAGATCACATTTAGTTTAACGATATTTAGTTGAAATTCTTTTAAAATTGATTGAGTTATGAATTCATATGCCATGTCTATCTTACACATTAGACCTTAGTTAGATACTGAATTGTTGAATGATTATTAAGAATGCTAGGAACAAAACTTGAGAAATTTGTCTATCATGTTCATTGAGAAAAGTGAAAAAGAAAGAGTATTACTCAGCTAAAAAAATAGTTGTCATTGAAAAGGGTTATCTATTAAAGTTCATAATAGAAGAAAGAAGAAATTTTAAAAAAATAAAAAATAAAAAAAAAAAGGTCATAGTGTGAAAGTCGTTGATGGAAAAATCAAGAGTTGGAAGTGTAAATTGTTGAGTTGTAAGACAAGTTCCGATTTAAGATTTGGTTGAATTGTTCATTTCTTTGATTATTATTATAAACATGAATGTGGAAAATTGGATATGTGATATTGTTAAGACGAGACTACATAATACATTCATGAAACTCAATCTTGGGAACTATTCAATTATATGATTGTTACTTTGAGTTTAATAGAGATATTTATTAAATTACTGGAAGTTAGGTGAATAATACGCTTAATTTGGTTCTCTATAGATTGATTTAGTTCAAAGCTATTTGAGATCACAAAATTTGTTCTCTTCTGGAATTTTTTTGAATTCAGAATTTCGCGCATGTTTTGTTTAGGACTATCAAAATGTAGGTTTTGCATTAGTTTCCATAGAGTCAAAGTACTTAGTTGATTAACTAACATCTAATCTGTCCATGCAAGGTAATCTATGAAATAAAAATGGAATTATGCTTAAGAGGGAGGATTAAAGCTCAAAAGATTAATCAAGAGAAGACTATGAGATTTGGAAGTCATTAATGAAAAATTCATATGCCAAAGATCTAAGAAAATTAAGTACAAAAGATGGAGAAAAGACTGAAAAGCATACAATACAAATAACAGAGAATAACAGTTTGTTCAGTCCCACTTGAGGTTAGTTCAATCTGATCGAATGTGCACATAACAATCCAACAACAAACTTTAATTTTTAGAGTTAATTTGGCTCGACACTTTGGTCTAATTGAATCCAGGTTTGATGTCACCGAAGGGATGTTCGGTGCAACCTAACGGACATAGAGACTTCAAAAGAAAATTGAAGAAATTCGGCTGCAACCGAGAGACAATTTTGGTGTAACCGAAGGCTACAGTAGCTTGCAACTGAAGCATAACAAAAGTACAAAAAAATAAATTCAATTCCAAGTCGGTGTGAACTTTTCCTATTTAAAGGGGTGTTCTAATCCTTTCTAAGGATGAATTAGGGTAGGGGAGAGACCTAGGAGTTGTAGAGCTTTTTCAAAATCATCATTCCTTCTCAATCCTTTGATTTTAGTTTGTTTTTTTAGTTTTCTTTAATGTTTTGTTTAAGATGTTAATCATGCCTGGTTAATCTCTTAGCTATGGCTAAGGGATAAACCTTTTAATGGATATTTGATGTTTAATTCTTTTCTTCAATGAAAGTTAAGGTTTTTATATTGAATTATAATTGGATCTGGTTAAATTCCTAAATTGAAAAAGGAATAAATTTGTAAAATTGTTTGATCTGCTATCGCTTTTGGGTTCATTAGATGTTTTTAATTCTCTACCATGTGATTTCTTAGATCTTCCTAAGAGATCAAGCCTTTCATGATTATAATCCATGTTGGTTATTTTTTTTATTGATATCATTGTATTATATTATGATTAGAAAGAATTGGAATCCAATTATAGTTTAGTTATCAACTCGAGAAGACGAATTGAATTTAAAATCTATTAATTGGTCCTTTTTATAATTGTTTCTACAACTCTTTTATTCCGCCGAATTAAAAATTCAGACCAACTGTTATTTTTTTAGATTAAATTCTTAATATATTCCCACCAAATTCCCTGTGGATCGACCTTGGTCTTACCAAGTTATTACTACATCACAACCCTATACTTAGGGTGATCAACCTTTAGGTTTGATCAATGAAATAGAGTACCGACAATGTTCTTCCGCTTTAATTTCTTCATGGGTTCTAATAGATCTTTTAGTTTTTTTTCTTTAGTTTTTTTTTTTAGTTTTTAGAGTTATGTATGTCTAGCTAATCTCTTAGCTAATGCTAAGGGGTGAATCTTTGTAGTTTATTTCAATATTCTAGTTTATGGATTCATGCTTTTAGATTTAATGATGACTAGTTATTTTAAATAGACTTGAATTTCCTTTAAAGCCTTTGTATTATTTTATCTTTGATTCATTGTCGATTTTAATTATTTTGGATGCTTGGAAGTGAAATTACAAAGCTTGGTTAGAGAAAAAATCAATTTATAAAATTTCTTAATCTATCGTAGACTCTGGGCACAATAGATGCTTAGAATTCCATGTGATTGATGTCTGTGTGCTTCATGAGATAATCATTCAATTGATATCATATATTGTTAGATGTTTCTGAATGGTTTAATTATTTAATTTTCCAATTAGAACGAATTGAAATTTGCTTCTAGTTAAGTTATAGAAGATGAATCAATCATCTAAATTTGTGATTACTATAATTGAATACCTGGATACTTAGTGCTTTATTTTTATTGTTTTTACCCTTAACCCATTTTCTAGATTAAAAACCCAGACAAACTATTTAAATTTAGAGTAGTTCTAGTTATGTCTCACATTCCCTGTGGTTCAACCTCAGTCTCACTGAAAATATATTACTTTGCAATACTACACTTGGAATTGTCTAACGCCAGAAAGTCATCCTTTGGACTGGCCCTATTAATGTCACGAAAATCAATGCATATCCATACCTTACCATCTTTCTTGGGAACTAGGATGATGTTGGAAAGCTATTCTAGGTAGTTGAATGCCAATAGAAAGCCCCTGTTGTATTACTTGATCAGTTCTTTTCGTCTACAGGATCCATTCTAGTCACATTCTTCTTAACTTTTGCTTGATTAACTTGATTTTAGGCTTTATGGGTAGATGATGTACAACTAGGACTTCATCCAACCCTGGCATGTTTTCATAGGAGAAGACAAAATTTGACAACCGTGGTTTCAAAAACCTGATCATCCTTTGCTTATCATCAAGGGACATTTTCTTTCCAATGCGTACTTCCCAATGAGTCTTAAGGGTTCTAAGATTGACCATCTTAAAGTCGACGGGTGCAGTGTTGACTTTGAAATCAAACTTATTGAGGAGGTCCTGAAGTTTGGGAGTCAGATCATAATTTCCCTCATCCTTGACTTCTTTCAATCACACGAGTTCAAAGTCTAGTTTTGTATCAAAATCATAGATGCCTACTTTGAACTCATGTTACTCGTCAGACAAGTTTAACACCTTATTGCTTGGATTTTGAAAAGGTTTTTGAAGATTTTTTGATTTTTTTGATCTTTAATTTTTTAAAGAATGTTTTTAGCTTTTTTGTGTTTTATGTTGTTTTTTTATTTTGTGAGTTTTCATATTTTTTTGGATTTTTTAATTTTTCGATCATCGAGCAAGACAACACTTCGAACCAGGGTTACCCTTATTTAACTCGAGGTGCCAATGTTTATTTACATGGCCATTTATTTGCTAGTGTTTTTAGATGTTTGGCTGCCTAACTTAATTGTCAACTAGGTAAACCCTTTATTAATCATCCCTTAGCCTCAGGAGTCTTATTTAAACATACTTAAATTGGCTTTAGAGGTCCTAAGTTACTGAAAAAACTACACAATTTTAACAACCGTTGGTCCCACCGAACCCACCTTTGGTCTAACCAAAATAAGCAAAAATAGGTTAGCGTATTGTTCATAACCCCAAGTGCAGGGTTGCGATGTAGTAATAACTTGGTGGGACCGACGTCGAATCCTTAGGGAATGGGAAACACAGTTTAGAACCAATCTAAATCTAACTTGGTTGTCCGGGTTTGTAATCCAGCGATGAAGAAAAATGTTTTAATTAATAAAGATAAAAATACTAAGGATCCAAAAAACCACATATAACAATTTCAATATTCAATCTATTTGATTCAATGATAACTCGATTGGAATCGAAATCCTATCTTATCCAATCGGATGATGGAGTAGCTAAAGCAGAATCTAAACTTTCATTAGATTAGTTTCCTCATGAAGCACTAATGTGATGATCGTAGGGAATTCAACCATCTACCACGCCCAGGAGACAATGGTAAATCACGAATTTTACAAATCACAAAATTACAAAATAGATAATAAGATATCAAAAGCTTTCCAAGCATCTACTGTAATTGGAGTCACAATAAACCCCATAAAACTGGAAATATTCCTTTATTCAAATTAGAAATCAATGGAAGTTCAACCATAAACTTGAATCAAAGAAAACTAAACATCAAAATAAATTACAGGTTTCATCCCTTAGCCTTAGCTAAGAGATTAGTCTGAGAAGACTAACATTCTAGAAGAAAAATAAAAAGATCTACTAGAACCATAAAGAAATCGAAGTGGAAGAACATTGTCGACGCTCCACCTAGGCCTTCTCTCCCTTCTTAAACCCTAGAAGATGATTTGGAGTAGCCTAGGGACTCTTTTAAATAGTTTTGCAGCTCAAACTTTCGCACCGCCTCGAAAAAGTTAATAAACCGCCTTAAATTTACACACTTTGCGCATCTTCGATGGCAAACTTCGATATCATCGAAGGCCTTCAATGTCATTGAACTGGCTTCGATGTCATCAAAAATCGTCCAGAACTGTCCAGTGAGTTGAGCCCAAAATTCGTAAATTGTCGATGTCATCGAAGTCTATTCTGGGAATTATTTTAGGACTCTTTTTTAGACTCAGAGTTTTACAATATCAATTTTCTGACCAATTTTTAGGATTCTTTTTCTTCACTTCAAACCTTTGATTCTCTTTATTCCTCACTTGGTTTCCATGGATCTTTGGCATGTGAATTCTTCATTAATGACTTCTAAATTTCTAATTCGTCATTATCTTCTTTTGAGCTCTAAATCCATTCTTTTAAGCGCAAACTTATCATAAGCTTTTGAATTACTTCACATGACAAAAACATATATAATTAAATCAAATTATTAATTAAATGTCAGGAAAACTAATGTAATTGAAGGGTTAAATATGCAATTTTTGAGTCTCAATACATGCTATGACAAAAATCAAGTAATTCGGCTGCAACTGAATGCCATATTAGGTCCAATGAAAGACTATGTTCGGTCAGACTGAAGACCACATTCGGTGCAACCGAATGTGCCAAAATCCGTCTAACGACTTTCACTATGTGAAAAATAGAAGAAAAAAAAAGGACGGATTTTGAGACGGTCCAGGACCGTCTCTAAAATTTCCAAGTTTAAAGACGGTTTAGAGACGGTCGTAAGCCGTCTCTAAAATTTTAAACGGCTTTTGACCATCCCTAATATTGTCTTAAAATGTTGAACGTCTACAAATCATTTAAGATGGTCGAAGACTGTCTTATATGCAGTCATCTGAGACGGTCAAAGACCGTCCGCATTAGAAACAATCCTTAACCGTCTTATATGCGGTCATCTGAGATGGTTATTGGCCGTCCACATTAGAGACGGTCATTAGCCGTCTTTTACTTGTAATCTGAGACTGTCAAAGACCGTCTCTATTAGAGACGGTCCTTAGCCGTCTTATAACCCTATCAAAGACCGTCTTCATTAGAGACTGTCAAGGACCGTCTCTATTAGAGACTGTCAAAGACCGTCTTTATTAGAGACTGTCAATGACCATCTCTATTAGAGACAGTCCTTAGCCATCATATAGCCCTGTCAAAGACTGACTTTATTAGAGACTGTCAAAGACCGTTTCTATTAGAGACGGTCCTAAACCGTCTCTTTAAATTTTCTTTTTCAAAATATCATTTTTCTTAAACATTGTCAAAAATTAAGAAGCTAAAAAAAAATTATGAAATTAAAAAAAAAAATAGTTGAGAAGCTTAGAAAAATAATTAACAATGTTTAAGAAAAATTTAAATTTTGAAAAAAAAAAAATTTCAATAAAAAAATGATATTTTGAAAAAGAAAATTTAAAAAATTAAACAAAATTGTGAAAAAATTGAAAATTTGAAAAAATATATATATTTTTTAAAAAATAAAACTAGATTTTGTATTTTGACAAGAAAAATTGAAAAGTTATATAACAAGAGTGAGATAAAAAAAAATGATATTTTGAAAAAAAAAAATTAAGAAATTAAACAAAATTGTGAAAAAATTAACAAATTGTAAAAAAATATATATTTTAAAAAAGAAAACTAGATTTTGTATTTTGACAAGAAAAATTGAAAAGTTAGATAACAAAAGTGAGATTTTGATGATGTGTTGTATATCCTTGCCGCCCCTATGTTTCTCCAACCCATTTTTGGGCTGGGTATAAAAAATTGTGTAGATTTAAATCTTAAGTGGACCACACCACTGGAAAGAATGATAATATAGTACCTCGCCATTAAAAATTATAAAGAGCCCATCGTAAGGTTTTAGTAATGTTTATTTGCAATCCAACTTGTTGATAATGTAAAGAAGATCTAGATGAAGGTAAACTACAAAGATCAAATTGATCCAAAACTTTTGTGGCCTTCAAAAGGTTTTTAATAGTTATTCATCATTGTTTTGATTGGTATGGCCCACTTGAAATTATTGAGTTCTTATGATTTGAAATCACATCCTAAAATATGATGGAAAAATATATGGACGGTGCCGATATACATAAAATATATCAAGGTGAGCCCTACACGGTTAGAGTAACACCCATGAAGGAATTACCTAAATAGTGAAATGGTACTATAAGGTCACCTCATGGGAACTTCCGATGAGGTTAATCTGTGCGCCCCACCATGATGTGTGTAGAACATTAAAACCATGCATTTGATGTGTCCCCGGCCTTTAAGTCAAAAATCCAGTCGTGTACAAAACTCAGGTGGGCCATAGCATCGAAAACTATGTGAAGACATCCCTAAAACATATAAAAGCATTTGGTAGGGCCCACATGAGTTTTGGATGTGTATGAAACTTGGTCTGACTCCTCATCCAAGTGGGACACACATAATGAATGGGCTGGATCCACATCTAGGTAGGCCCAACAAATGATTATGAATGTTTTAATGAGAGGGTAACCCTCTCAACTATAGTATGTGGTGTGGCCCACCCAAGTCATGGATTGACTTTATTTTTAAGGTCATGGCCCACCATGGAATGGTGCATCTGACTGACGAGGCAGATCCAAAGTTCAAGTCACTACAAGAAACAATGTTTTTAACGACGAAATTTTTACCGACGAAAAAAATTTGTATTTTAAATATTTTTGAAATATTTTATAATAAAAATGATATTTAGTTAAAAGAGTAGAAAAAAATATACATTTTGAAAAAAATGTTAAATTTATTTGTGAAAAGTAAAATTAAGAAATTATTAGGCACATCCACTAATTGAACCTTTAATCATTTTTGGACAATCTAATCAATTCAAATTGAAGAGTAAATAACTTCAGATGTTTAAATCAAATTTCACTGAAATTGTTGATCAATCTTGTATGCCCAATATCTTTCTCATATGTAGCCTGATTGAGGCGAGTAACTAGTCAAATTGAGAGTATTGATCAATAAAATAGAGTGAATGGACCAGACATGTAAAATGGGCCAAATATTCTGGTTAAAATTGTGACCCAACGTACTTACCTCGTGAGAACTTTAGAATTGATGTTAGTAAGTTTTGTGGGCCCCATCATGATGTGTGTCAAACATCAACACCGTGGATTTGATGTGTCCCCTTTAGGTTATGAGATATCTCAAAAATCATCGGTAAATGAAACTCAAGTGGGCCATACCATTTAAAACTATGTGAAGACATCCTAAAAAATATAAAAGCACTTGGTGGGGCCCACAAGAGTTTTAGATGCGGTTGAAACTTGGTCTGACCCCTCATCCAAGTGGGACACACATAATGAGTGGGTTGGATATGTGAATCACATTTAGGCAGGCCCAATATATGATTATGAATATTTTAAGGAAACCCCTCTCCATTACATTTAGGTGAGTTACTCAGTACCCTTAGCATACTGAGCAAACTCTATGGGGTCCACCGTTATTTATTTAATTTATCCACTCCAGTCATCCATGTTAACAAATAACTTGAGGTCTAAAGAATAAAAAGAAAGCATATCCAGAGCTCAAGTGGACCACACCATAGGAAATAGTGTGATTGAACCTCTACCATTGAAAATTTCTTGAAGGCCATAGAAGTTTTGGGTCGAGCAAATATTTGTGTTTTCTCTTCATTCACATCTTTTTAATATTATGAACAGGTTGGATGGCAAATAAACATTACTGTGGGCCTAAGGAAGGTATCAACCTAGAAATCATTATTCCACACTGTTTGGTGTGGCATGGTCCACTTGAGCTTTGGATTTACCAAAAATTTAGGATAAACCCACACCGTTCATCCATTTTTTGAGATAATTTTAGAGAATTATCCAAAAAATGAATCATATCCAAAGATTAAATGGACCACACTACAAATAAGGGAACAAATTGACTACTCCCCCTAATACCATCCAATGGCTGGTGGTTGGTGCTCTGTGAACCCTGCCATGATGTATGTGTTTAATCCATGTCGTCTATCTAATTTTAAGGATCATCTTACGGTATGAGACTAAAAATGAGATATATCCAAATATTAAGTAGACCACATTCCAGGAAATAGGGTTGAATGAGCGTTAACCATTAAAAAACATTTTAGGGCCATAAAAGTTTTGGATCAAGCTGATTTTTGTTTTTCCCCTTCTTCTGGCCATGTATGACCTAATCAACATATTAAATGTCAAATAAACAGTACAGTGGGCCTTAGGAGGATTTTAATGATGGATATCCAATCACTATTGTTTTCATCTGGTGTAGTGCACCTAAGATTTCGATTTATATACTTCTCATTTTTGGGATCAAGTCATAAAATGATCTTTATATACCTCTCAATTTTGGGCCCCACCATGATGTATGTTTTGTATCCACACCTTCCATCCATTTGGAGAGATCATTTTAGGGCAATGTCCAAAGAACGAGTTAAATCCAAAGCTCTAGTGGACCCCAGCACAGAAAACAATGGGACAGTAATGCCCACCATTAAAAACTTCTAAAGGCCACAAAAGTTTTTGATCAAGTTGATATTTGTGTATTCCCTTATTTCATGTTTTTTTCAAAAAAAAAAAAAACACTTTTGAACCAGTTGGATTTCAAATAAACATTCTGATGGACCTTAAGATAGTTTCAACAGTGGGAATCACCCTCCCCGTTGTTTTCTGTGGTGAGGTCCACTACAGATTTTTATCTGTCTCATTCTTTGGCTAATGACTTAAAATGATATCTCAGAATGGATGGACGATGTGGATATAACAAATACATAATAGGTTTTTATATTTTTTTAAATATTATATATATATATATATATATATATATTATAGTAATAATATATGTATGGAAAAAGGTTCTATATGTAGAGCTCATGGGAACTCCCCATGAGGTCGAGCTATGTGGGCCCCACCATGACGTGTGGGATATCCCAAAAATCAGCTGTATACGAAACTCCAATGGGCCATATCATCTAAAATCATGTGAAGACATGCCTAAAACATATAAAAGCACTTTGTGGGCCCCACCTAAAATTTGGATGCGTCTGAAACTTGGTGTGACCCCTCATCCAAGTGGCACACACATAATGGATGGGCTGGATTTGTGAACCACATCTCGGTGGGCCCAAAAAATAATTATGAATGTTTTAATGGAGGGTAACCCCTCTCAACTTTTGTATGTGGTGTGGCCCACACAAGTCACAGATTGACTTGAGTTTTAATCCTTGGGCCCACTATGGAATGGTGCATCTGACTGATGGGGTAGATGTTTGACACACAGAAAATGGTGACGTCAATTAACGGTGGACGTCCAATCACTACTGTTTTTCCTGTGGTGTGGTTCATGTGAGATTTATTTCGAGCTAAATTTTTTATTATCACCTTAAAAAAAAATTTACAACTGGATGTATGGTGTGGATTAAACACAAACATCACAGCGAGGCCCATAGAGCCCTACTAGATCCAAAGCTTAGGATAGCGTTGTTATTTGCACGGTGAACAGGTGTGAGTTTTGTATTTTAAGTAAAATAGTGGTGACTTGTTCATGGAAAAAGTGGGTTTGAGATATGGATATCTAGACCATCCAAATAATGGGTCTTATTGAAGATTGTTTATATTTATAATTTTCTTATGTAATACTATCTTAACCATCAAGTAACTTGAACCCTTAATTGTACTGCTGTGAAGACCATTTATTTTATAAATTATGGAAAACAGACATTTTTTGGATTTGAATCTTTTATCCCATTTCAAAAGAGGAATTTCCAAATCCCTCTTTCGACCGCCATTTTCTTCCTCTCCGTTCCCTCTTTCGAGCACCCTCTTCATCGCCGGTCGAGATTGAGTTGTGAGTCTTTTGAGCGCCCTCTTCCTCACCAGTCACCGTGCAGAACCATCTCAAATAGGTGAGCATTCGCATGATTGCACTCTACATTTCTGTTTCTTCGATCATCAGTTTTGTTGCATAGAAGATGGTACACGTTTCATTTTAAGGCAACGTTTCATTAACGCCTGGCCCGTCTAATGAGGTCCCTAGTTTCTTCGATCTCATCAGTTTTGTTGCATAGAAGATGGTGCACTCCATTTGTTGGATGTCTAGCCTCAACGAGATTTGTGTTTAATCCCTATGAATGATATTATCAAAATTTTATTTTTTGGAGAGATATTTTTTGAAATGCTTCCTTCAGATCTAAAAATGGTGTAGGATTCAAGTTCTTCTTTCAAATGAGCTGTTGAAATGATTAGATCCGAAAGTGGAGTTTTTTTTCTTGCAAAGTTTGAGAGATTTCATATGTACGTTGCAAAGTTCCTTTAAATCACTTTCTAGAACTGAAAATGGCGTACAATCCCTTGAATTGATCTTGGAGGTTCTGTTTTGCAAGAATCTGAGAGAATTACATCTTTTATGTTGGAAATGTCTTTGAATTGATTATTCCTAAGTGGAAAATGGTGTAGAATTCAACATCTTCCATCAAGAGAGCTCCTGAATTGATTAGCTCTAGAGAAGGGTAGATTTTACCTTTTTGCTCTTACCGGCAATCTAAGAGATTCTCATGTTCCTGACAAATATTGCAGAGTTTTTTTTTTAAGTCTTGCAATTTTTGTGAAATATTAATTAAAAAAAATGTTATCATGTCATTATCACGAGATACCAAAATCTCGACAGTTTTTAATTATCTGTTATTTTATACTGAATTTATTATGATATTAAATGGAATTATTTGAATTATTTTTTTTCAAATAATCATTACATACATACATATAAATAAAATGATATGTTAATTTATCACAAATATTTTAAAATTTTATGTTTTAAGTGAGATTTTCCCAATAAATACACTGAGAAAAACTTCAAAAATCTGAAAATCCCTTGAGAAATTCCTAACCGAAAAATAGGTGAGAATGAGATTTGTCACTGTGATTTA
The DNA here is from genome assembly GCF_029962835.1 of Magnolia sinica. Taxonomy (NCBI): domain Eukaryota; kingdom Viridiplantae; phylum Streptophyta; class Magnoliopsida; order Magnoliales; family Magnoliaceae; genus Magnolia; species Magnolia sinica. The sequence goes on along the minus strand of NC_080589.1, from coordinate 53,615,241 downwards.
CATATGTGATGTTAAAAATTCTTTTGAATTGTTCCTAATGGTTTAAATGGTGAAGAATTTGTGTTCTTTTAAAAGAGTGCTTGAATGATTAGCTTTCAAGATGGAATCTGAGAGATTTCCGGTGATGCTACAAATTTCTTGAAATAGCTTCATTTAGAGCTAAAAATGATGTAGAGTTTGACTCCTCTTTCAAGTGCTCTAAGATCGATACATCCAAACTACGACATCTTTGCCTCACTGAATTCAAAGAACTTTCATTGTAAAATTAGATTTATTTTTTTTTGAATCGCTTCTTCAGGAAGTGAAAATGGTCTATAATTCAACATTTGCTTCCCTTTAGAGTCTCGCATATATCTGAAATTAGTTTGTTGTGGTGTCTGAAATTAGTTTATTGTGGAGTCTCACATTTTATTTTATTTTTTTAGTTATGGAAGGATTTTTAACAGGATTTGGTTTTATTTTGGAAAAGCTGCAATGAGGTAGAAAGCTTGATTTATTTGGGGTTCTTTCTTATTGTTTTCAATAAAGGTAGAAGCTGAAGTTGTCAGGGCTTTCAAGGGTTAAGGATAAGTAATAACCAAGGCTAGCATTTAGTTTGGGGCTTTATTGCTTTCGAGGATTTTACATGATCATAACATTTTTTATTTTTTATTTTTTTCCATAGAATACCTTTTCACCGAATTTTATATGAACTGCTATTCTACTTTTATTAGGTAGTTTTTGTTGCCTTTCAATTCTAGATATAATTTCTTGTTGAAGTTTATTGTATATGTCATTTTTGTTGATTCTTTTCACCTAGTTTTGTCATTGCTCGAGGAATTTCTATTTTGTCTAAAAGAAACTATTGATGTCCATCTTCTCGACACCATGTCCATCTTCTAAAGCTGCCAGCCTTCCTTCTTCACATGGGTATTTACACAACCTTTTTTGTCAGTCACAATTCCAGCTAAGACATCGATCACCTTCTAGGAAATCAGGCAGCTCTACCACCTCTCCATGCATGTCAATTGCATCAGAGGATCTGTAGAAAACACTGCAAAAATGGCATTCATCAAGCTAGAGACTGCATGCTAGTTGGCATGTCCTACTCCAAAGACCCTTTAAATACGTACCATTAAAAACTTCTTGGGTCCACTAGAACGTTTATTTGCCATGCGACCTGTTTATAAAGTTACAAGGACTTAGATGCAGGGACCACACAAATATTAGCTTGATCCAATAATTTTGTGGCCCACATGGAGTTTTTAATGGTCTTTGTGGGCCCAAAAAATAATTATGAATGTTTTAATGGAGGGTAACTCCTACCAACTTTTGTATGTGGTGTGGCCCACAAAAGTCACATATTGATTTGATTTTTAATCCCTGGGCCCACCATGGAATGGTGCATCTAACTGATGGGGTAGATGTTTGACACGCATTGTCACGCCCCAAACTCGGAAACCGGGCTCACAAAATTCCCGATCGCCGAATCCGGCGCCGACAACCTCCGTAGAATTCCATTCTCGGCTCTCGGTGCCCATTCGCCAGGTTCCGATCCTGGGATACTACGAGGAGGATTACTAATGTCAATTTGATTTGTAATAAACATAACCAAAAACTCCATCACATTTCCACTACGAGATGAAAAACTTTACAAGTACAATGAGCATAAAGGGAAATACAATGATAATGAACAAAAAGCTCCAAGATGATCTGCAAAGTGCTCCTGCCTCAGCGCTGCTGCGCTCCAACGTCACCTGCACGCAACGGTCGTGTATAAGCTTATGGAAAGCTTAGAGAGTGGTGAAAGTATGTGCGAAAGGTAGTAATACAATTATGCAGTATTAGAGTAATGCGGACATTTAACCAACATTATTCTTACAATGTGGACGTCAAACCAAATTGCTCCCAAGGCACGACCGTCATCAACACATAAACCACGGTGGAATCACATTATAATGGGTCTTATGTACATCCCATTGGGCCTCGGCCCATTGTGCATCGGTACATCAAATGGGCCTCATAACATGGGCCTCATAACATGGGTCGGCCACAAATGCATCAAGATGGGCCTCCTCAAATGGGCCTTATAAAATCAAGGTGGGCCTCAACAACGGGTCTTGTATATGTCAAAGTGGGCCTCAACAAGAGGCCGCAATGCATCGAAATATATAATTTTTATATAAATGAATCACCTCAAAAGATCAACTAGATCGCACCCCAAGTACCAGTGGTAATAATGATCTCCATCGTTAAAATCCTATAGGGCCCATTGTTATGTATTTTTTTGGGATCCGACCTATTCATAGGTTAACATGGAGATAAATGGAGTGAGAGCAAAAACATTAGCTCGATCGGGACTACTGTAGCCCTTAAGAAGTTTTGAACGGTGAATATCAGTCCCCACTATTTTTCAGCGGTGGGGATCCACTTGAACCATGGATCTGGCTCATTCTTTAGCTCATACCATGAAATGAGCTTTCAAAATAGTTGAATGGTTTGGATGCAACACATGCACCATGGTGGGTCCCATATAAATGGATGGCATGGAGAGAACACATGCATCATTGGGGTCCCACCGTCCAGCACTGGACAGTGCGGTGAAAACACAAACACCGTGGTTTCCACCGTCCAGAACCGTGGACGGTGGGAGTGAAACACATACATCAATGGTGGGTTCCACATGAGGCCCACCATAATGTCTGTTTGCAATCCAACCTGTTGATCAGGTCACACGGTCCCTGATTGCAGAGTGAAAAATAAATTTTATAATGATCCAATGCTTCTGTGACCCAAAAAAAGGGTTTCAATGGCAGACATTTAATCACAACCATTTCCTATGATGTGGGCCACCCGAGCGCTGGATGTGGCTGAACTTTAGAGGGGGCTCACTTAAGGAAGTGACCCACCTAATGAACGGCGTGGATGGTAAACACGCATCATGGTGGGGCCCACGGCTGGGACCGTGGGTCCCTGGCCTGTCCGCCCGCAGCGCAGGACGCCTGTGCGTCCTTTCCTTGTCAGCAGCGGCGGCAACGCTGCTGTGGTTTTGTTTTTATTTTTTTTCTTTGAAAAATAAAAATATTTGAGGTTTTCATATGTGGGGCCCACTCCAAGTGAATCCATTCCAGCCATTGGATTCTACAGCTTATAACAGATCCAATGAGCCCAATATTGAGTATTTTTTGGTGTATAGAAATATCAGGGAAGATTTCAAAGGTGAAAACCACCTTTTGCTAGGTATGGCCCGCCAGAACCTCGGATTGACTCCGTTTTTCGGTTCAATGCCTAAAATGAGGTTGGAAAAGGAATGGACGGCTTGGATTGAATACATACATTAAGGTGAGGCCTATATGAGTGGGCCACCCCATAAGCTTGGAAAACAAGCTAATATTTGTGTTTTCCCTTTTTGTCCAGCGTCCAGGGACGCTGGACGACTTGGTATTGCACATGCATTGAGGTGGGCCCCGCTGAGGCGGGCCACCAAATGATGGATGGTGTGGGTACAACACATTTAAAGTAGGCCCCACTTATAAATGACTTAGATAAAATACCTGTCTCATGGTGGGGTCCATCTTAATGGGCTACATGACCATATTAACACAAGAAAAGAAAAGAAATGGAAAAGAGAGGGAGAAAGAGAGGAAGAGAGAGTGGGACACACGTGATGGAGGGACCCCGACACTATGGGCCGTCCATTGAAATCAATCATACATCAAGTGGGTCCCAATACATGTGGGCCCACCAAATCAAATATCAACGGTGGAGATTCCTTCTCCACCAAAATGGAAGGTCTAGATGACCCTTATTAAACTATAAGGTAAACATCATGATGGGGTCCATGGAGAATGGTCCCATCATAGAATGATCATGAGGATCAAGGTGGGCCATCAGCCACACCTAGGGTCTAAAGTGAGATCCGTACCATCAATCGGTAAGCCTCACTTGGCCCATCCTAAAAACATGCAAATCTAAACTTATGAAGCACCCACCGATCGATCTTCTTGCTCCCTTGGCTTTCTTTGCTCCTTAGCTTTGATCCCAACAGAGGAGATGGGGTCTAGATGGTTGAGATGAGAGATGAAAGGGTAGGAAAGGTGGGCCACACTTGTGGCTCTCTTGGAATGGAAGAGCTTGGACGTATAGAGGTTTTTGGGTTGCTTGGATTGTGATTTTGAAAATGAAGGAGAGAGAGGGTTGTAAAGAGAGATGGGTGATGGAGTGATGGAGTGATGGATGTGGTGAGTGATGGGTGTAAGAACTTTTTGACTTTTATGGTTTTTGGTGTAAGAAAGGCATGGGTGTGTAAGAGACTTTTTGACTTTAGGGGGTTGCTTGGGAATGGGTGAAAGTGATGTGTACTTGACATGATGGAATTGATTGATATGACAAGTCGTAGAGATTCTCTCGAAATTCGCACGTACGACGTTTTCCTCACACCGAATGCTAGCCCACATCTCCTGGCCAGAGTATCGGATCAGCGTACGAGACGCGGCATCGGAACCGCGGAGACAGCGCGGTCGCTAGGGTACAAGTCTTGGGTTGAGTCGACTCAGGTTGATGGCGTGTGGATCAGGGTCGTGTGTAAATACCGGTTAAGAGTCGAAGGTTACAGAAATTCAACTGGGAAGACAGTGGAAGTCTACGGAACGGTACGGTCTAAGATACGGGGCTTACAACTCTCCCCTCCTAATAAAAATTTCGTCCTCGAAATTTACACAATCATCGCAACTAGGCATAACTTATGAGGGAGAAGAAACATAACATCACTATATAAAATCAGAGATAATATATAAAATACAACACATAATCAGTCATCAAAGAGATGGGGATAGAGCTCTCGAATCTCCACCTCGCGCTCCCAAGAAGCCTCCTCAACAGAATGGTGACCTCACTGAACTTTCACCAACGGAATGACCTTAGTCCGGAGGACCTGCTCCTTCCGATCAAGGATACGGATTGGCTGCTTAATATAGGAAGCGTCCTCACGAACCTCTAACTACTGCCAATTAATAACAAGAACGATGTCTGACCCACACTTCCTCAACATGGAGACATGAAAAACATTGTGGATGCCAGACAACTGAGATGGCAAGGCAAACCGATAGGCCACAACGCCAATATGCCCAGTGATCTCAAAAGGTCATATGAATCTCGGGGCCAGCTTGCCCTTCGCTCCAAATCGAACTACGCCCTTCATGGGCGAGACAGATGGTCCCCTACATCAAACTCCAAGGGACGACGCCGACGATCAGTAAAACTCTTCTGCCAGCTCTGAGCTGTGCGTATCCTCTGCCTGATGATATCAATAGCTTCTGACATCTCCTACACAAGCTCGGGAAGTAGGAGATGACGCTCACCAACCTCGGTCCAACAACTCGGTGATCTGCATGGTCTGCCATATAGTACCTCAAAAGGAGCCATACCGATGGTCGCCTGATAGCTGTTATTTTATGCAAACTCAGCCAATCACAGATGCTCATCCCAGCTACCCCCGAAATCAATCGCGCAGGCCCGAAGCATATCCTCAAGGATCTGGTTGATCCTTTCAATCTGGCCATCGGTCTGCGGATGGTATGCAGTGCTGAGCTGCAAATCAGTCCTCATCGCTCTCTGGAAGCTTCCCCAAAACTAAGACGTGAACCTTGGGTCTCGGTCAGAAATGATCGAGACTGGAACGTCATGCAATCTCACAATATCCTCAATGAATAATCTCACAAGCCGGTTTAAAGGCCAAGTCACACGAATCAGAAGAAAATGTGGCGACTTCATCAGGCGATCCACAATAACTCAGATGGCGTCATGACCGCGCTGAGTCCTCGGTAAGCCCATAATAAAATCTGTCAACACGTGCTCCCACTTCCACATCGGGGCACTCAACGGCTGCAATAGACCAGGGGGTCTCTGATGATCAGCCTTGACACGCTGGCACGTGTCACACTCGACCACAAAACTAGCGATCTGACGCTTCATGCCCGTCCAAAAATACTGCCGCCTCATATCGCGGTACATCTTCATCGAGTCAGGGTGGATAGAAAACTGCGATCGATGTGCCTCGGTCATAAGATCTTTGCGCAACTCAGGAATATCCGGGACACAATCGACCTCTGAAGTGAAGTCCACCATCTGAACCAATCTGCCAATCTGTCTGACTCTCAGATGCTACCTCTACTCAGTAATCCTGTAACGACTCGTTTACCTGCTGAGCCTCGATCACCCTTGCGACAGGAGAGGTGTCACGCCCCAAACTCAGAAACTGGGCTCACAAAATTCCCGATCGCCGAATCCGGCGCCGACAGCCTCCGTAAAATCCCATTCTCGGCTCCCATCGCCCATTCGCCAGGTTCCGATCCTGGGATGTTACAAGGAGGATTTTCAACATCAGTTTGATTCGTAATAAGCATAACCAAAGGCATAACCCACAAACAACAACCAAAAACTCCATCACATTTCCACTATAATCAAAAACTTTACAAGTACAATGAGCATAAGGAAAATACAATGAAGATGAACAAAACTCCAAAAATGATCTGCCACGCGCCTAAGCCTCAGCGCTACTGCGATCCAACGTCACCTGCACGCAACAGTCGTGCATAAGCTTATAGAAAGCTTAGAGGGTGGTGAAAGTGTATGCTCAAGGTGGTAATGCAGTTATGCAGTATCAGAGTAATGCGGAACATGCTGACGAAGGTTAAGAATACCATAGCCGTACCAAGGCCATGCGATGCAAAGCATGAATGATGTCGGCCATACCAAGGCCATGTAATGCGAAATGCAACTCAAGCATACAAATCCTCATCTAAGTCCACATATCAATATAGCTCAAAATCTAGAATATCACCGGGGTCTAGTACACTCCAAGCCAGATTGCTGCCCCATCGCGCGCAATAAGGTGAGTGGAAAAGACCTCACTATCCGCCTGCCAATATCGGGCTCGGCTCGTCAATAGCGGACCCATTCCTCGAGCTGGTCAGACTCAGCCTAGCATTGCCCCCTACTCTCGGGCGGGTAAGGCCGCACCCCCTTCCAATAGACCACGACATAGTGGAAAGCGCAACCATCTGGTAATCGGCACTCGGCGCTCATGCACCCACTCGGTCTAGACGTTGGAGCAACCTCTTGGTACCATAAGGGTTTAGGGACTTTCACCCAGGGATATTTATCGCACCCCATGTAGAACAGTATTTTCGGTATCCAATCCTGCCAACCACGATACGTCTGTGGAGGCTACGGCCCTGATGTCGCTAGGGCGTACAGTAACCATATCACACAATGCGAATGCATGAATCACACTATTCAGTCATGCAGCAATCCTTCGCGTATCGTGCGCTCATGTAGGGTAACACCCCCTGTACGGGAGCCCCTAAACAATCTGCCCGAAGGCATATGCTATGATCAGTCATTTCTCATATCAAGCATACGTATGATGCATATGATCATGAATCATGGAACTAAACATGTTATATAGGATGGATGATGTGCATAACGAAGATGGGCCTAGACGGCCTACACATCAGACGTACGAGCCTAACAATGGGCCTTAGGGAAAGTCATAATGCGGACATTTAATCACACTATACTTGCAATGTGGACGTCAAATCACCATTGCTCCCAAGGCATAGCCCTGACGTAAACATCATTACATAAATCATGTTGGGACTGCACATTGCAATGAACCTTAGGTACATCCCATTGGGCCTTAAATACATCAAATGGGCCACATCATAAAGGCCTTATATTCATTAAGTGGGCGACATCATTGGGCCGCACCAATGGGCCCTATGTGCATTGCAATGGACCATGACCCGTGGGCCTTAGAATGCATCAAATGGGCCTAATCTTATGGGCCTTATATGTATCAAATGGGCCACACCAATTGGGCCCCATATGTACATCAAATGGGCCTCAACCCATTGGCCCCATTACATCTTAATGGGCCTCGACGCATGGGCCCCTAATGCATTAAATGGGCCTCGACCCATGGGCCTTACATATATATCAAAGTGGGCCTCAATCATGGGCCACAAGCAAATTAAGGTGGGCCTCCCATACCAGTGTATTAGATATAATATAATATATAATTTATATATATAATACATACAAAATTATATATAATATAATATTATATATATATATATGCACACACACGCACGCACGCACCCACACACGCACGCACACACCCACCGTCCAGGACGGTGGGGTAACAAACAAACATCACAGTGGGTTCCACCGTCCAGGCGGACGGTGGTGGTGAAACACATACATCCTTGTGGGCTCCATGTGGGGCCCACCGTAATGTTTGCTTTCCATCCAACCCGTTGGTGAGGTCAAGTAGACCTAGATGGAGGGTGGGAACAAATCTCACCCTGATCCAAAACTTCTGTGGACCCCAAAAGGATTTCAAAGGTAGAGGTTCAATCCCACTGTTTCATCCGGTGTGGGCCACCTGAGTCTTGGATGAACTTGAAAATTTGAGGGTGGTCCACTGACCTCAGGGCCCACCATATGAACGGATTAGATGGCTAATAAACATCAAGGTGGGGCCCACGGCTACAGCTGTGGGTGGCTGTACGTCCGCCCAGCCCGGGCGCTGGTGCGCAGGCAGCGCTGCCGCGTTTCTGACACAGTAGCAGCGGCAGCTGTAATGTTTGTTTTTAATTTTTTTTCTAAGGATTTTACAGGTGGGGTCCACATCTTGCAGATCCACTCCGTCAAATAGCTCCCCATGCCTCACGACAGGCAAAACAAGCCCAATATTGGGCATATTTCAGCATACAAACAATCAAGGAAGATTTCAATGGTGAAAACCACCATTTGCTATGGTATGGCCCGCCCGAAGGTCTGATTGATCCCATTTTTCGGGGCAACGCCTAAAAGGGGCTTGGGAAACGAATGGATGGTGTGGATTTAATACATACATCAAGGTGGGGCCTACATGAGGGGGCCACCCAAAGGCTTGAACCAAGCTAGTATTTATGTTTTCCCAGTAAACGTCCAGCGTCCAGGGACGCTGGATGGTCTGGCCATGCAAGGTGGGCCTGCTCAGGTGGGCCACCACTGATGGATTGTGTGGGTACTACACATATAAGGTGGGTCCCCACTTATAGATGACTTAAATAAAATACATTCTTCATGGTGGGGTCCATTCAAGTGGGCCACACAATCATATCAAGATAAGGAAAATAAGGAAAAGAAAAAGATAGGGAGAGAGAGAGATAGAGAGTGAGATCCGCGTGATGGAGGGACCCCGACACTATGGGCCCTCCCTTGCACTAAATCATACATCAAGTGGGTCCCATTACATGTGGGTCCATGAAATCGAAATCCAACGGTGGAGATCCCTTCTCCACCAAAATAGACGGTCTAGATGACCCTAAGCATGCAAGGAAATAACATCATGATGGGGTCCATGGAGAATGGCCCCATCATGGAATGATCATGATGATCCAAGTGGGCCAGTGGCCACATCTTAGGGTCCAAAGTGAGATCCGAACCATTGATCGGTTGGCCTCACTTGGCCCATCTTAAAAATATCAAAAACTATCCTATCAAAACACCCACCGCTTGATCTTCTTGCTCCCTTGGCTTCCTTAGCTCCTTGTGCTTCTCTTTGATGGAGGAAGATGAGGAATGGATGGTTGAGATGGGAGATCTAGGGATGGAAAGGTGGGCCACACATGAGTATTTTTCTCACCATGAGAGAGCTTGGAGAGGTTCATATGTATGGGATTTTGCTTATGGGAGAGTTTGAAAATGAGAGAGACTTGTAAGGGAGAGAGAGAGAGGGAGTGATGGGTGATGGAGTGATGGATGGGAGAGAGGGATGGGAGTGTAAGAGATTTTTAACTTTTTTGGCAAAAGTTGTAAGAAAGGGTATGGGTGGTGTAAGAACTTTTTGACTTTGGGGTTTGCTTGGGAAAGGGTGAAAGGTGATGTGTACTTGACATGATGGGATTGATGGGATTGATTGATTGATGTGACACCTTGTAGAGATTCCCTCGAAATTCTCACCCGCGGCGTTTCCTCGCACCGAACGCTGGCCCACAACTCCCGACTAGAGCATCGCATCAGCGCGCGAGTCGCGGCATCGGAACCGCGGCGATGACGCGGTCGCTAAGGTATAAGTCCTGGGTTGAGTCGACTCGGGTCGACGGCATGAGAATCCAGGTCGCGCGCAAATACCGATTAAGGATCGAAGGTTGCCGAAATTCGACCGGAAAGACCGCGGAAGCCTATGGAACGGTACGGTCTAGGATACGGGGCTTACAAGAGGGTTCGATAACTGCACAATAGAAGACTGCAAGCCGAACTCAAAATCATACTCTGCTACATCCTCGAGCATCCGCCACTCCTAAATCATCATATGTGCCACCAGGCAGTGTGGCTGACAGCTGAGGGCATCTGCCGCCATGTTCGCCTTACCCGGGTGGTACTGGAGATCAAAATCATAGTCCTTCAGGAGCTCCAACCAGCGCCTCTGCCTCATGTTCAACTCAGACTGCAAGAAGAGGTACTTCAACCTCTTGTGGTCAAAAAAGAGCTCGAACCTAACCCCGTAAAGATAGTGTCTCCACAGCTTCAGTGCGAAGACAACTGCAGCCAGCTATAAATCATGCGTGGGGTACTTCAGTTCGTGGACCTTGAGCTGACGAGACGTGAAAGCCACTAGTCTCCCGTGCTGCATCAGGACAGCACCCAACCCAATATGCGAGGCATCAGTAAATACAATAAATCCATCACTCCTAGAAGGAAGAGTGAGGACAGGAGCGGATGTGAGGCGGTCCTTCAACTTCATAAATGCTCGCTCGCAGGCGTCACTCCAAATAAACTCTGCGCCCTTCCGAGTCAACCTGGTTAGCGGGGCTGCAATCCGAGAGAAACCCTCAATGAAATGCCGGTAATAGCGCACTAAACCAAGGAAACTGCGGATCTCAAACGCAGTCGTGGGCTGGCCCCACTGACGCACTGCCCTAACTTTCGAGAGGTCCACTGCGACGCCCTCCCTCATCACCACGTGACCGAGGAACTTCATCTCCTCTTGCCAAAACTTGCACTTCTCCAGCTTCGCATATAGCTGGTGTGCACGAAGGATCTGTAACGTAACCTCCAGATGCTGCTCGTGCTCCTCACTGGTCCTTGAATAGATCAGAATGTCATCGATGAAGACTACAACAAACTGATCGAGATACAAATGGAAGACCTCACTCATCAACTGCATGAAGACCGCAGGTGCATCGGTCAGTCCAAAGGACATGACCTGGAACTCAAAATGACCGTAATGCGTCCTAAAAGCCGTCTTCGGAATGTCCTCCGCTCAGACCCGAATCTGATGATAACCGGAGCACAAGTCAATCTTCGAAAAGAACTGTGCACCCTGCAGTTGATCAAACAAATCATCAATCCTCAAGAGCAGGTACTTGTTCTTGATCGTGACCTTGTTGAGCTCGCGGTAGTCTACGCAGAGCCTCAACGAGCCATCCTTCTTCTTCATGAAGAGTACCGGTGCTCCCCACGGCGAACTGCTCGGACAGATAAAGCCCAACTCGCACAACTTGTTCAACTGCTTCTGCAGTTCCCGCAACTTCAACAGTGCCATACGATACAGGGCTTTCGAAATAGGCACGGTACCAAGCACAAGATCAATCTGAAACTCGGTGAGTCGGTGAGGCGGTAATCTTGGAATCTCCTGGAACACGTCGGGAAAATCGTAAACCACCGACAACTGGTCGATGGTCTCCACTATGGGCTCCTCTATGGCACACGGCATCATACAAGACAACGGCTCTTCTCTGGGCTCAGCAATGAACTGGAACTGCGGCAAGCTAAGTATACAAAACGTGACCATCCTGGCGGCACAATCCAATATGGCATAGTACTCGGTAAGAAAATCCATGCCCAGGATGACATCGAACTCAGACATCGGCAATGCGAACAAATCGGCAGGCAAGAAGGTATCCCCAACCAGCACGGGGCAAGACGAGCAAAATCGGCCCAATACTGCAATCTTTCCCAAGGGAGTCGATACTAACAAACCCTCACGAGCAGACTCCAATACTAAACCAGTCGATCGGTAGAAACTCTTGGCCACAAAAGAATGCGATGCACCAGAATCAAACAACACACGTGCAATGCATGCAGATACTAAAAGTATACCCTCGACGACTCCTCCGGATGACTGTGGGTCCTGCTGAGCTATATAAAACCTAGCCTGAGCAGGCTAGGGAGGTACCTGACCCCTCTTAGCGTGTTACTACTGTTGTCGCTAAGGTGGTCGAAACTGCTGTCTCTGCTGCTGCGGCCTCGGAGGCTGGTGCTGATGCTTCTACTGAGGTGGCCTTGGGGGTGGGGACTGTTGTCGCTGCTATTGTGGGGGTCTCTGCTGCTGCTGTGGTGGAGGCTGTTGTGGACCTCTCAGCTGCTGCTGCTGCTGGGGACGAGGACACTCCCACATATGGTGCCCCGTCGCACCGCACCTAAAACAAGAGTAGGTGAACTGCCTCAGAGGTGTGCTGGAGGTGCTGCTGCGCTCGAAAGGCTGGGAGACCTGTGCGCCTCTGCTGCGGTCGACCCTACTGGGAATCACTAGAAGGAACTGCCTCTTCTGGTCTCTCCTCTGACCAGATTAGACTAAGAACTGGCCTACTCAGCCTTAAAAATTTGGGCCTTCCATACCACTCCCTCGAAAGTCGGGAGCTCATGCCTAATGACACAGCCTCGAAGACCGTAACGCAAGCCGTCCTCAAATCGGCGGGCTCTCCGCTCCTCATCATCCACCAAGTACGGTGCAAATCTAGACAGTGCTACAAAACGAGCCACATGCTGAGCCACTAACATATCACCCTATACCAAGGCCTCGAACTCTAACACTCACTGTCGTCAGATGTGATCAGGAAAGAACTGTCAGTCAAACCGATCCACAAAATCCTTCCAAGTCCACACAAAGTCGGCACCTGCTGCTTGGGAGACTGATGTCCACCAATGCTCAGCCTCACCATGGAGGAGAAATACTGTTAATCGGACTTACCACTTGGTCGTACATCCCATCGTATTGAATATCTTCTCCATATCGGTGCGCCATCTCTCAGCTACCGCCGGGTCTGGCTCACCCTGGAAACACGGGGGATAGAGCCGTCGGAACTCTCAAAGGAGGACACTCGCGCGCTCCTGCTCTGCCCCTGAAGTGCGGTCATCACAGCCTTCAACATCTACTGTAAATGGGAGGCACTCACGGATATGGTCGGATCTGCACCAATCTCTAATGGAGGAGCAGCATCCTCAGGCTGGGCAATAGGAATCTCTGGTGGTGGAGTGGGGATCGTAGGTGGTAGGGTGGGAGCCACAGGTGGTGGAGCTGGAGTCTTAGGTGGTGGTGCGGGAGTCAATCGGGTCACTCTCCTACGTGGCATGTCCTACAAGAAAGAGCGAAGGCGCCTATCAACTTTGAAAAGTCACAAAGGCATGCTTGTTAGGGGCCTATAACGGAAGATCGTTAAACTATCCGAACTTCGGGACTTAGCCATTCTAAACTTATAGCAGACATGTAATATTGTTCTTAGTTATTCCCGAGTTATGCTCTGATACCAACTTCTGTCATGCCCCAAACACGGAAACCGGGCTCACAAAATTCCTGATCGCCGAATCCGACGCCGACAGCCTCCGTAGAACCCCATTCTCAGCTCTCGGCACCCATTCACCAGGTTCCAATCCTGGGATGCTACGAGGAGGATTTTCAATGTCAATTTGATTCATAATAAGCATAACCAAAGGCATGACCCACAAACAACAACCAAAAACTTCATCACATTTTCACTATAATCAAAAACTTTACAAGTACAATGAGTATAAAGGGAAATACAATGATAATAAACAAAAAGCTCTAAGATGATCTGCAAAGCGCTCCTGCCTCTGTGCTACTGCGCTCCAACGTCACCTGCACGCAACGATCGTGCATAAACTTATGGAAAGCTTAGAGGGTGGTGAAAGTGTATGCCAAAGGTAGTAATACAATTATGCAGTATCAGAGAAATGCGGACATTTAACCAACATTATTCTTATAATGTGGACGTCAAACCAACATTGCTCCCAAGGCACGACCGTCATCAACACATAAACCACAGTGGAATCACATTATAATGGGTCTTATGTACATCCCATTGGGCCTCGACCCATGGGCCTCTGGTACATCAAATGGGCCTCATAACAACGAGTCAGTCACAAATGCATCAAGATGAGCCTCCTCAAATGGGCCATATAAAATCAAGGTGGGCCTCAACAACGGGTCTTTTATATGTACAAGTGGGCCTCAACAATATGCCACAATGCATCGAAATATATAATTTTTATATAATTGAATCACCTCAAAAGATCAACTGGATCGCACCCCAAGTACCAGTGGTAACGATGATCTCCACCGTTAAAATCCTATAGGGTCCACTGTTATATATTTTTTTTTAGATCCGACCTATTCATAGGTTAACATGGAGATAGATGGAGTGAGAGGAAAAACATTAGCTCGATCGGGACTACCGTGGCCCTTAAGAAGTTTTGAACGGTGAATATCACTGTCCCCACTATTTTTCAGCGGTGGGGATCCACTTGAACCATGGATCTGGCTCATTCTTTAGCTCATACCATGAAATGAGCTTTCAAAATAGTTGAACGGTTTGGATGCAACACATGCACCATGGTGGGTCCCATATAAATGGACGGCATGGAGAGAACACATGCATCATTGGGGTCCCACCGTCCAGCACTGGATGGTGCGGTGAAAACACAAACACCGTGGTTTCCACCGTCTAGAACCGTGGACGGTGGGAGTGAAACACATACATCAATGGTGGGTTCCACATGAGGCCCACCATAATGTCTGTTTGCAATCCAACCTGTTGATCAGGTCACACAGTCCCTGATTGTAGAGGGAAAAATAAATTTTATAATGATCCAAAGCTTCTGTGACCCAAAAAAAGGGTTTCAATGGTAGACATTTAATCACCGCCATTTCCTATGATTTGGGCCACCCGAGCGTTGGACGTGGCTGAACTTTGGAGGGGGCCCACTTAAGTGGCCCACCTAATGAATGGCGTGGATGGTAAACACGCATCATGATGGGGCCCACGGTTGGGACCGTGGGTCCCTGGCCCGTCCTCCCGCAGCGTAGGACGCCTGTGCGTCCTTTCCTTGTCAGCAACGGCAGCAACGCTGCTGTGGTTTTGTTTTTATTTTTTTTTTCTTTGAAAAATAAAAATATTTGAGGTTTTTCATATGTGGGGCCCACTCCAAGTGAATCCATTCTAGCCATTGGATTCTACAGCTCATAACAGATCCAACGAGCCCAATATTGAGTATTTTTCGGTGTATAGAAATATCAGGGAAGATTTCAAAGGTGAAACCACCTTTTGCTATGGTATGGCCCGCAAGAACCTCGGATTGACTTCGGTTTTCGGTTCAATGCCTAAAATGAGGTTGGGAAAGGAATGGACGGCGTGGATTGAATACATACATTAAGGTGGGGCCTATATGAGTAGGTCACCCCATAAGCTTGGAAAACAAGCTAATATTTGTGTTTTCCCTTTTTATTTAGCATCCAGGGACGCTGGACGGCTTGGCGTTGCACATGCATTGAGGTGAGCCCCACTTAGGTGGGCCACCAAATGATGGATGGTGTGGGTACAACACATTCAAAGTGGGCCCCACTTATAAATGGCTTGGATAAAATACCTGCCTCATGGTGGGGTCCATCTTGATGGGCCACATGACCATATTAACATAAGAAAAGAAAAAAATGGAAAAGAGAGGGAGAGAGAGAGGAAGAGAGAGTAGGACACACGTGATCCCGATACTATGGGCCCTCCATTGAAATCAATCATACATCAAGTGGGTCCCAATACATGTGGGCCCACCAAATCAAAGATCAACGGCGGAGATTCCTTCTCCACCAAAATGGAATGTCTAGATGACCCTTTTCAAACTAAAAGGTAAACATCATGATAGAGTCCATGAAGAATGGCCCCATCATAAAATGATCATGAGGATCAAGGTGGGCGATCGGCCACACCTAGGGTCCAAAGTGAGATCCATACCATCATCGGTAGGCCTCACTTGGCCCATCCTAAAAACATATAAATCTAAACCTATGAAGCACCCATCGATTGATCTTCTTACTCCCTTGGCTTCCTTTGCTCCTTAGCTTTGATCTCAACAGAGGAGATGGGGTCTAGATGGTTAAGATGAGAGATGAAAGGGTAGGAAAGGTGGGCCACACTTGTGGCTCTCTTGGAGTGGAAGAGCTTGGACGTATGGAGGTTTTTGGGTTGCTTAGATTGTGATTTTGAAAATGAAGGAGAGAGAGGGTTGTAAAGAGAGATGGGTGATGGAGTGATGGAGTGATAGATGTGGTGAGTGATAGGTGTAAGAACTTTTTGACTTTTGTGGTTTTTGGTGTAAGAAAGGCATGGGTGTATAAGAGACTTTTTGAATTTAGGGGGTTGCTTGGGAATGGGTGAAAGGTAATGTATACTTGACATGCATTTGACATGATGGGATTGATTGATGTGAAAGTCGTAAAGATTCTCTCGGAATTTGCACTCGCGGCATTTTCCTTGCACCAAACACTGGCCCACATCTCCTGGCCAGAGTATCGGATCGGCGTGCGAGACGCGACATCGGAACCGCGGCAACGGTGCGGTCGCTAGGGTATAAGTCTAGGGTTAAGTTGACTCGGGTTGACGACATGTGGATCAGGGTCACGCGCAAATACCGGTTAAGGGTTGAGATTACCAAAATTTGACTGGAAAGACCGAGGAAGTCTACGGAATGGTACGGTCTAGGATACAGTGCTTACACACATCATGGTGGGGCCCACAGAGCCGTAACAGATCCAAAGCTCAAGTACCATTTTTAGGTGAGAGTGAAAGAATGTTTGTTTACTGTATTCTTCTCTTGCTTACAATGATAAGTCAAAAATCAAGAAGGTGATTGAAGAGCTTGATGAAGAGAAGAAGGAAACACTAAAATCCCTAAACCTAAACCTACACCTAATCCTGCAGTTGTGCTTGTTTTAGATTATGGAGTGCCTTTTTTAGTTTGCATGCATGCCTCAACTTCATATGATCATAAAATTTCATAGGTTGATCAATATATATGATGAAACCCTACTTTCTCACAGTAATGTGAGAATAACAGCACTCCAGATATGCATATCCTTTATCTTTCTTGTATGTTGTTACATGTCGAATTTCTTCATTCTTTGATTCATTACACTCAATTTAGGTATGGTTTGCACCAATTCAAGAGACTATACATTAGGCATTCAATATATAAGACTGGAGTGAGACTAATTAGGCATTTAAATGTGTTGCAGGATGTTGTTTGAATTGCTTGTCCTAACAGGTGCACAAGTTGGGATGGATTGGACTTCTAACTTGAGAAAACGTCATGATTTCAGGTAGTTATTATTGTAATGGAAAGTTAAAAAATTAAAAGAGAGAGAGATAATGAATTCATGGAAAGAAATGTTCTTTATCATTAAGGTTGTTTTCACCGGGTTTGATGCAGAAATCGTCGCCAAATTCACAGAAAGATAAAATAGCATCAGTGGCCACAGAATCCTCCAAGTCAGATTGTTGATTGGACCCGATTTTATTTAAATGATCTTGATAATCCATTTTATTTAAATGAGCAGACCCAGATGTGTGTCGGAACTATCCGGATGTTGAGTGGGGGTCCCTGGAAGGTGGGAACCAATGTTATGACCATGACAAAGCTGTCCATTTCCTGTGGACAGCACTAGAGTGGCCTGGCCATTTGGACAAGCCGTGTTTATATTTGTATTTGCTTGAAATTGATGGAGCAGACCCGGATGTGCGTCGGAGCTATCCAGATGTTGAGTGGGGGTCCCTAGAAGGTGGGAACCGCTGTTATGATCATGATGAAGCTGTCCATTTCCTATGGACATCATTGGAGTGGCTTGGCCATTTGGACAGGCCGTGTTTATATCTGTATTTGGTCGAAATTAATGGAGCAAATCCGGAAGTGCGTCGGAGCTATCCGGATGTTGAGCGGGGGTCCCTAGAAGGTGAGAACCACTGTGTGACCATGATGAAGCTGTCCATTTCCTATGGACAGCATTGGAGGGGCCTGGCCAATTGGAGCAGGCCGTGTTTATATCTGTATTTGCAGGGACCACACCCTTAACCTATAACCTAAACCTATTCTCAAATCCCAAAACCTATAACTACAACCTAAACCTTAACCTAAACCTATAACCTATTACCTAAACTCAATTCCCTAAACTTTAACCTACAACCTAACCTAAACCTATCCTTATAACTTAAACCTATTCTCAAATCCCAAAACCTATAACCTAAACCTTAACCTAAACCTATAGCCTATAACCTGAACCTATAACCTAAACTCAATTCCCTAAACCTTAACATATAACCTAACCTAAACCTATTCTCAAATCCCAAAACCTATAACTATAACCTAAACCTTAACCAAAAACCTATAACCTAACCTAAACCTATAACCTAAACTTAAAAACCTGAACCTAAACCCGAACCCGATTGTTGTAATAATGTAGCCCAATCACATGACAAGAAATAATAATGTATCCCTTTTAACACATGACCCTTTTTACAAAGCTTTAATTTTTTTTGTTGTTTCTATTAACTTGAATTGTAGCCCAATCACATGGCAACAAACAAGAATGTATCCCTTTTAACACATGCCCCTTTTTAAAAAGCTTTAATTTTTATTGTTGTTTCTATTAACTTGAATTAAAACACTTTTTTGCATTATTTGCTTGCATTAGTTTTATTTTAATGATCAGTTTTATTTTGAAAAAGTGCCCACTTTTTTGGAAAAAGTTTATGCAATTCTTCATGATTCTGAATTATAATATTTTGTTGGTTTAATATTTTTATTTTAGATGAAAGACAAAAAGAAAATTGTTACTGATTTTTTTTTTTTATGATGTTAAACTTATATGTATTTATGCGTGGATAAATGTAATGTAAATAAGATTGTTTGTGTTTCGATGGATGTAGTTTATGTTTAGATGAATGTTGTTTATGTTGGATTTATGCAGTTTGGGTTTAGATGGATGTGAATGTGAATATGATGAAATATATTATATAACAGGTGTATTTCAGGAAGAATACGATGATATATATTGTAACAAGTCTATATTGACCCTCACAAGCTTTGAAGGCTCATAAGAGATGGTCCATGGCCATCCTTTGAAGGCTCATAAGAGACGGTCTATGACAGTCCTTTTTAAGGACAGTCTATGACCGTCCTTTTTAAGGACAGTCCATGGCAGTCCTTTGAAGGCTCATAAGAGATGGTCCATGATAGTCCTTTTTAAGAACGGTCCATGGCCGTCCTTTGAAGGCTCATAAGAGACGATCCATGATAGTCCTTTTTAAGGACAGTCAATGACCATCCTTTTAAAGGATGGTCCATGGTCGTCCTTTGAAGTCTCATCAGAGATGATCCATGACCGTCCTTTTTTCGTCAATAAGAATGACGGTTTTCGACCATCCTTTAAGTAATACGACACGTCAAAATTTGACAGCCCATGCGACGGCCCATGACCGTCCTTTTTGGTCATTTGAGACGGTTTTGAACCGTCATTTTTTCGCTGTTTTGGCATAGTGTTTCCTGTCTAATTTAGTGTGATTAAAGCTCTATTCAGTCCGATCGAAGACTAGCTGTTTCTACCCATTTTATATAAAACATCCGGTCTTCAAGCATTTTTATTGGCTTTTGGTGCAATAAAAGCTTAAGTGAATCCTCACTCATATCTCACGCCCTTAGCCTCTAATACCATGAAATTTGATTCATCTTCTTAAGATTTACCACTCTGATGAGAATTCTAACTTTAATGTCGAAGATGAATTCAATCTCTACCATTTTCTATATATTAGACCCAACCTTATTGGTATATCCTCTGTCTAAATCTTCTAGAATACCCATATAGGTGAATCTCATAGAATTACAACCTTCTATTAGTTGTAGGATATTCACCCAACTTCCTATCAACTTTGTTAACAAAATGAGCATCACATGCAAGGTGTTTGATCTTGGAGCTAAAGCATTGACAACGCATCCACATCAATGATTGGGGGAGAAAAGGGGAAGCTGATTAGAGCATGGGAGAGTATTGATCAAGCAACCCAAGATGACGTGTCGAATGGGCTCAATTCGACAAGTAAGTGTCATGTATAAGAAAATACTCACTTTCCTTATATACGATTGAGGGTAAGAGTTTGTGACCCAAGCTCGATAGGTTCTTGTGTAAGACTTAGGCTCTTGTATAGGGCCGAATTCATTGGACACGGGTGGGTACATGTTAGTTTATGTGGGAGCCTCCAACAGGAGTAAATGTAGGTCCTTGGATTAGGAGCGAGGTTCGTGGCTAGCCTATAGAAAATTATGTAAGTCTCCAAAAGAGTCTGTCCTTATGTAGGATTGTAAATGTTAGAGTTGAAATTGATTTAAAACCTCCAATAGTGAAATCCTGTACACTTATGGGCTGAGTTTGTCCATTGGGAGTGGAGTAGGGAAACTGAACCACTATACAGACTGGTGTTTGGGATTATCTATGAGCACTTGTTTAATTATACTTATGTGATTGATTGCTGAATTATGTGTATGCATGATTAGATGAATGCTAAGATTTGATAGTTAGAACATCCCATACACATGTATAGTATCTTGTTTGTAGATTAGTTGCTTAGCATACCATTCGTAGTCTGTGTGATTGGACGTGGGCCCAACATGCTCCCCAAGCTTCCGCGCATAGCCCGTAGACCCACCACATGAAATTTCGATTTTTCCTTTTCTTTACCACCTCTCTTAGGTAAATAGGTCCCGGTGAATAGCATATGTTTTAATTCCTCACTCTCACTCCTGAGTTGGACATTGCACTATGCATTATCATCCACATATATCATTCATATGTCTAAGGAGCTAGGACAATCAAATCCCTTAAATCTATTAAATCTCGCAAAGTAAAGATCACACTCACGTGTGGCTAAAAAGGTGCTTAACACCTTCCTTCTTCATCACCGTAGTCTCTTCCTTAGAATCATAGGTCATAGATCAAGAGTAATTATAAAATAGAGGATCCTCGAATTCTCTAGTTTATAAAGATTCTGTAAGGTCTAGCCAATTGCAGAAATATGAGTTATTTGGCTAGTGGTGATTCTAACAAATATATAATATCCCGAGTCAATTCACATAAGCACACGAGCTAAAAGCTTTAAAAACAAAAAAAAAAAAAAAAAAAAAACCCTTTGAGCTCAATCCTAATGTCCAACATTCACAATTTCCTGTATTAGTCAGGAATTCCCTGGCATTCCATGTGTCAGGCATAACACCCTTCATTGTCTCAAAGATATAATGTTTTACTATCTTGAAATGCATTTTATTGGACTCGAACCAAGCCTTGTAATATACGATTTCTAACTTCGAACTAGTGCCAAATAGCATAAGGCGTTCACCCTCTTCCAAGGTAATGTTTAAGTCCATACAACCTAAAAATAAACTTGACGGACGCTTTCAATTTGGGATAATTGGTTCGAATTAAAGATGGAATGGAATTGCATCTAGTTGGGCTATTGGAAAAGTTCATAATTATATATACAAAACAACTACACTCACACAAATTAATAAACATGCTGCATTTAAGTAATGCATGAATACAAGTTGAATATCAGGCATTATAAGTTGAATATCAGGCATTATACTTTCACTTAATTAATTAAAGCCTTCAATTGAATTATCCAGAATAATGATAGGCTTACTTCATCAACTTTGGCAAGAGCTTGGCGCATCATCATGACTTCTCCTTTGGGTGGTATTCAAGACAAAGTGGATTTGTTTAATATGAAGCTAATGAATGGTAATTCCATAACTCTAAGACGCCCAACACCTTTAAGTGATATGAATATCTTAAAGTTATGCTACTAGCACTAATCACTCCACACTGCTTGTATCTTGCCAAACAATGATGCTTCTTTACTCTGATCACTATTCGCAACAGGACAAACGCAACTTAATGCAATCTCTAAACGGAGAATTATTAAATTCACCATACACAAGATAATGGACAAAATACAACTTAATAGTCCATGGAGGTCACTTTAGTGTCTAGCACAACCAGCTCCAACCAATTCGAATTCCAAGCTCACGGATCACTTTCATGGTCATGTCCTCGATAGACCATCTTAAAGAGGTCTGATTTGGCCCAAGAGACGGTTGATATTGACCATCCATTGGTGGGAAGCATCTTCCTCAAAACTGACAGTTTGATTAACGCTTTAAATGTCAACCGTCGATATCAGCCATAAAATATAAGTAATGGCCTATTTAGAGCTTCATCAAAACTCAATTACATTATGTCGAATATATGATGAAATACCAGGGTCGACCATCAAATGAAACTCGCCAACCATTCATTATTTACGCGGGTTCAATTGAACTGAAAATGGCAGCCCGATTAGAATTGATTCTTAATTCTCAAGTTATCATATACAGACTGGATTGATAAAAATTCCATGATTAGCTCATCCTTTAGTTAATCTGAGCCGTTGGTTGTATTTAGAACGTGCCAATTGGCTGGGATATAAATTTCAACCCAATATGATCTGAAACGAATCAAATCAGCTCAAAACACCTTGTAAATGGTCATGATCAGTCTTGCTAGTTTTGGAGAGGATCTGGACAATCTGACTTGTCTACCTTGAAGATTGTATAAATTTTGTTAATTAAATTAAATTTCATCATAATTTGACCATTCGATCATATGATAAGGTCCACTTAATGGGCGATTTATCTCATCTATCTAATAACTCCACGATTGAATTCTAATTGGGTGAGTGACGACTAATTTTGAAGTTCTCAAAGAGGAGAATAAAACTAGTGGATCAAATCTCCCAGAAGGGAGAAAAAAAAAAAGGCTCACATTGGGCTGCAATTTAATGACAGTCATACCTACTGCACAAGGGACGATGTGCGAATGTTTTGCCTGACGCCACATGTCGGTCCAATAGGGTTCGACACACACCTAGCCAAGGGTGGGCCCCACATCTCCAAGAGGCCAGATGAATTAATCAGCCCAAGGATCAATGTGATGGAGCAATGGGCCCAAATACAAGAAAATGGGCTCATTACTACAAAACGCGGAAACGAAACGACCTAGGCCTAAAAACAAATAATAGGCCCAATATATCCTGAATCTGCCTAGAAAGAGAAATCCCTAATATGGCCCAAAAGAGGGTCTGAGTAACTCAATCCATCAGAACTAATCCCTTAAGACTCTCCATACTATACAAAATACATATCTAATTGAAGTTTAGTAGATACGTAATTAAGTTCACCACCCAATTATGGATGCTACCCCATGATGTATGTGAGCAGATTAGAACTATTGTGGATCATTCAATCATGTAAGGCCCACCTAATAGAAGTCTTACAATAATTGCATCTGGATTGACTTGTGATAAACATGATTAATCCTTATTAATCTTGATTTCCTCACAAGGGAAAGTCATGATTTCGTTGTATGTGGATAATATGATTATCACAGTCATGACTGTTATTGGATTCAAGAGATTAAGAAGCAACTTTGGAAACTGGTTGAGATGAAAGATCTTAGTAGTCTTTATTGTTTTCATTAGATCAAGGTGACATACTATCTTCAATGATATCTATTTCAGTCAAGTGTGCTTTTAACCTCATCCAGAGAGCGCATTGGACCGAAATTCAGCGTATAATTAAGCATATAAGGAATGGTTAGAAAACCATGGTAGTTCACCACCATTTTACTCTTCCACGACAGGTCCTATCGTATACTTACATGCAATCAAGACCATATAAGTCAATGACAGGCGTTCTATAATTACATGCAATCAAGACCATCTAAATCAATTTTGACTATTTGTGGAGGGTGCATGGAATATGATTTTTGGCCTTGGATTTTGGACTATTCTCATACTTTTAACCATCCATTACATAGCCAACAATTGGGCCATCACACTAAGTTCTACAATTGAAAGGTTTGAAAGCCATACACGAGTGCCACATGTGAGCAAGATGACTTGCTACCCTTTTCAAAATGCATGCGAACATCAATGGAGTCTAGCCATCAAAGAGACACCAGAGGCTCACGCATTGAGAGATTTAAGAAGCAAACAGCCTGGTGTGTCAAAAGACTCAAAGGGGCACACATACAAGCAGAAGCAGGGGAGAAATGGGTCGGGCTTAGGCTTGGGCTAGGCTGGGATTATCCCAAGCCTATATCTACACCAAACAGGCCAAGAATCGTGCTCAAACCCGACCCCCAGCCCATTACCCACTGACCCGACCCGACCCACTTAAAAATTCATCAAGCCCCAACTTGACCCCACTCATTTAATTGTAAATACCCATCAAACCCAACTCAGGTTTGAGTATGGAATATCCCATTAAATTTAATAAATAAATAAATTTAAAAAAACCGTGGAATATTCACTACCTAGCTCAGACAATGCATGCATACATAAAATAAATTATCTATCCTTTTCTTATTATCTATCCTTTTCTTCCTTATTTTGTTTTAGGTTAGTGGTCTTCTTGCCCAACCCATTTATAACCTATATGGGTGGGTAAGGTAGGGTTCCACCCAAGCCTGACCGATTTACTTAAATAGGCCAAATTTCTAGACCAAGCCCGACTCCACTACCCATTTAGCTTGACTCCAACCCTCCTGAAAAGTCGGTTGGGTTAGTTGACTCGCGAGCCGACCATACTCATTGCCCCCCTTACATGCAATATCGAACACAAGTGAGATTATGCTGGGCTAATCTGGCTCAGTTCCAATGCTTTTCTGGCCCAATTTCATATGGATTTTGCATTAGGGTTAACGCCATTGGCTGGGCTTGTGTTCGATTTCACCTGGATTTTTCATGTCTAATATGCCGAAAGGCCCAACCCGAAAACCACGCCGAAATTGACCTGGTTAGTCCCGATGAAAGGTATGCTGGGCCCGCCAGCAGGCAAAGATTGTACGGGCTAGGATGAACCTGAGCCTATGTATTTAGTCAGAAGTAGGGGTGTTAATGGGCAGGGACGGATCAAACCCGACCCATTTAATATACGGGCCGAGAAATCTATCTCGAGCCCAACCAATTACCCATTATCCCGTGACCCGACCTGACCCACTTAAAATTCGTTGAGACCATTTTATTGTAATTGTGTCCGGGTTGATGGACCCAAGTTGACCTGACCCATGTTTAAGAATGCTGACTATGTTGTATTTTATTAGTATAGTGCTCATGTTCATCCCTAAGTTTTCTAATTATCTCCATGGTGTATAATTTCAATAGCTTTGGACATTTTAGTCCTTACAATTAGTCTTCACAATATTGATTAAGAGGAGGTAAATTCGTCATTAAAATATAGCTGCTTGGCAAGGAACAGTTGAGCCTTTACCACACCAGGGACGATTTAGATTGAACACGTCGGCATGACTTTTCTTCTTCTCTGCACGTAGTTGGCACGAAGAGGAGACGCTGCGAAGCTACGTGGGATCCACCATGTTGTAAATGTGAAATCCACTGTTCATTAGGTAATAATCATTATATGAACTGTGCAAAAGATAGGCCCAGCTAAAAACTTACATGCGATGTACCAATGCAAACAACGTAAAATTGCTTTTGAAACCATTTAGTTCATGCAGTGTGGCCCACCTAAGTTTTTTTTATTAGGTTAAATTTTGTATCTTCTCTCCATACTTGTGAGTTAGACTTGATTAACGCGTTTAATAAAAGATTTCACATGGTGGCCCATGCATAAACCAATGGTCGGCATCCCATTTTACCTAAACATTGAGTACAAAGCCTGATGGACAAGAGAGGATTTTACATTTAAAACATGATGGGTCCCATTTAGTTCATGTGTGAAATAGGTGTTGTAGGGGACTGCATTCCCTCCTGTCTCTTATTTTCTCTCCTCCTTCGAATCTCTCTCCCTTTTTTCGCACTCTCCCTTCCTTGCTTGTATGCCCCTGTCTTATATATATATATGTGTGTGTGTGTGTGTGTGGTATATTCAACACTTGTTGTGGTAGAAGTGGTTAGTAATGGGCCGTTGATCCAAATTTAGTGTGGCTATTTATTAGTTGGGTTGGCCTGAAATGGATGGATCAGTCAGTAAGGCTAAATCATGTTGGTGATCTGGATCGTTCATGTGTGCATGTGGAATGTGGTGGTTGAATGAGGGGCAGCAGGCGATTCTAGCCTTTCTGATTGTGGAACTGCAAATGGACACTTGAAATGAGAATATGCCAAGTACTAGGTCCATAAGCCGGCCGGGCTATAAATCATCGTTGTTGAGTCAAGCTGGGTGGAAGCGAATACGGCAGTCCTTGAGTGGTTCTCTCCTGGGTGTCTTGATCGAAGACCATTCATGAAAATTAAATTTCATTATAAAAGAAACCTGTTTTGGGCTGCTTTGTTCCCCCCAATGTTTTTAGGCATATGCTTCTAGAGAGGTAACTCCTTATGGTGTTAGACACATCACATGCCTTGTGTAGCTGCATGCCTTGTGTAGCCGCATGCCTTGTATAGCTAATTAGATGATTCTGTATTTCTAATTTACCTTGTATAGATGGCTGTAGATCTCTATATATTCAACCCCTTTGGGTTGTCTCTAGTATAAGAAAACTAAAGGAGTTCTCTTTATTTTCATATGGCCCGTTTAGTAGATGCCTAAAAATGAGTTCATCTCATTTTAGTTTATCATAATTGCGTGTTTGTTTGAGCTGGATATCAATGTTTTGTGCAACCAAACACACCCTTAGCCCAACCATAGATTCCATGCAACTAAGGAGGAAAGAGGGTTTCCTTTCAATGATTTGCGTTGTCTCCTTAGCAAAGAAATGCGTGGATTTCAGGACTAATCATTCCACTTCTCCATAGTTGGGATTCTTGGCACAAGAAACTAGGTTACTTTTGTGAGAAGAATGTGATACTCCAAGTGCTACCCAAACAAACCAAAATTAAAAACCCCATTTCAATAGTTTTCATGGACTTGGATTCCATGCCCTTAGGGTCGGTTTGAATTGCAGGGAAAGAAAAGAAATTTGTGATAATTATCTAATCATTATTTCTAAGATTAGTATTCAAACATGGAGTCACATGTATTCCATATTTATAGATAATGTTTGGATGATAAGTGAAAATCTCATATTCCTCTCACAATAGTAACATAATTCCTTGTGTCAAATAATTCTAACTATAAAAAACACAATAATTTATTTATGAATTTCATCTTTTCTTTGCTATCCAAACAACATAAAAGAAATAATCATGAGATAAAAAAAAAAAATTATGGTCCACATACTAGTTAATGTATGATTTGTACATAGATATATGTGCATGTATAATTTTATTTTATTTTTTTCTTCCATTTTTGAGATTCAAAACCATATTAAACCCAAAATTTTTATTTTTTATTTTTTTTTTCCATTTGAATACTATCCATTTCTTTGATTGAATGTTTAATCGATATTTCAAGCTTCAACTTGAACTAAGAACCTGTTTTGATATAACTTTCACAAACGGGAATTCCGACAAAAGCGGGTTCATGCATTAGCATGCTGGAAAACTATCCAATTACTTTTCTGGTATGGTCTTTTTAGCACATATTTGGTCAAGGAGGGGATCAAAGAGGGTAATGAAAGTGCATCTAAATACACATCTCAAAAAGAGGTGTTGCTCACAACGACCTTTAAGCATCAAAACCCCCTTTTCTTTCTAAATGGGCCCTAAATATTTCCCATCCATACTAGAGTTCTTGCTAAGTATAATCATAACCTATTACCCTGGAAAAACTAAAACATAAAAATAAAAATAAAAATAAAAATAAAAGGGGTTTTGTCGAAAGTAACATCATGGTAATGCCTAGTTCCTCTAGAAGAAGGGATTTGGAAGTAGCATCGTGGCAATGCCAAACTCCTCAAAAAGTAAGTGTTAAAAAAAAAAAAAAAAAAAAAAAACCCCATTGGATGGCCCTTTTGACTAATTTTTTGAGAATTAGTAGATGAAAATGGTCTTTCTTTGGAACCTAATGTCCGTGCGGACCTTCTTCTTCTTCGTTAGTTGCTTTTCTAGAACTCTTTTTCTTCTTTTTCAAACATGTCTTCTGGGGACCCACCATCACCCCTCCGACTGCATTTTTGGGTGTATGGGCATCATAAACAACTTCTACAACCCTAAAAACAAGTGTTGTTTTTTTTTTACTTTGATGACCACATTTCTTAAAGATGGAAGCCATGATGGGTGGAATACATTTTGAATGATTTCTTTTTTTGGCAGAATATGTAGTATTTTCTTACAAATGGGAACCACTTTTTGTTGTGGTTAGAGAAGGATGGCCGTGGTTGTTATTGTGTAGAGAATGGATTGTGAGAAGGGATTTGAGATGGAGAGGGATGGTTGTGATTATCACGTGGAATATAATGAAGGAGAGAGTTTGAATTTTATAATGTATTGCCTTGGAAGACAATGAACATATATCATTTGTAAAGGGTCAACGTTATCATGTGTTGAGGGTCTAGGTCATGGTTATCATGTGTTAAGGGTCAAGGTTGTCATGTATTAAGGTTGTGGGTCGTGGTTATCATGCGTTAAGGGTCCAGGTTGTCATGTGTTAATGGTCGAGGTCATGGTTGTCATGTGTTAAGAGTTATGGAGATCACCGTGGGATATGTGTTGAATCCACTCCATCCATTAGATTCATAATTTATTTTAACATCATGAGAAAAAAATGAGTTACATCCAAAAAATTCCATGGCCCCCAAGACATTTTCAATTGTAGCTTTTAATCTCACTGCTTTCTGTGTGTGGTCCACTTGAGCCTTTGATATGCCTCATTTTTTAGGCTAATACCCTAAAATGATCTTTCAAAATCGATAGATAGCGTGGATAAAAAAACATACATCACAATGGGCCCCACATGACTATCCATCTCTAGCTAGGTCTTACTAGCCAATTCACCTCACATCCCATTGCATTGATGTTGATTTCAAGCAAAAGCCTTTGCATGAAGTTCCCGCCATAGGAAGCTATGTCAAGCCCATCGTGATGCCTGTGGGAAATCCACTCCATCTAGCCATTTTAGAAGATCATGTTAAGAAATGTGACAAAAAATTAGACATATCTGAAACTCAAGCGGAATGGAAAAGAATTGCCTATCGTTCAAACCTTTCTAGAATACACCATGATGTTTATATGCAATCCAAACCGTTCATAAAGTGGCCCAAATGCTCACAAGGTCCTTACCACGTGGATGAACTGAAAGATCCAAAGCTTTCGCAGCCCCATGAATGTTTCAACCATGGGCATAAAATCTTCACTTCTATTGTGTGGCCCACTTGAGCGTTGGATCTACCTCATTTTAGGCTCAAGTCATAAAATGAATTGGCAAAACATGTGAGCAGTGTGAATTTCTCACAAACACCATAATAAGCACCACAGTGTTTACCCCATCCGAATCTCCTGCCATCATGCCTTTGCAAATTTTAGTCATGGGCAATTTTATCCCAAAAATTTTGAAAATGTTGTAACGAAGCTATGGTTAAATTCATTATAAAAGTCCTAATTTTTAGGCACTTGGCATTACCACAAGGCTACTTTGGTCTAGTCCAGTCTAATTTTTTTTAGAAGTTTATTCTAATTCTTATCAATCTAGTAGAGGATCTTTTCACCTTCGCATTCACATTTTTTTTATAACAAGCAAGACTTTAAAACAGGTGTGAACCATTTCAAATCACAGTCTTTACAAGAAGATCAAAGATCATTACCATCTAATAGACAGGATTCTTTCAATACAAGATAACAAACACAAATGCAGATAAGAAAAGAGGAGCTCCATGAGTGTTTAAGCTCATGCTTTCGGGATGACAAGCTGTAACGTTTTGGAAAAGTCCGTACTAAGACCCGAGTTCAACCACGGATAGGACCGCCCGAGGGCCATACTCAAGTAGCTAGCTACGACTAGGTGTACGCTAATACATAACATTAGAGAAATTAAGTTCAGGCCATGATTCCTCCAAATAAATATAACAAGCATGGTTGTCGCGTGATGAGGAAGTTTTTTCATTTGCAAAACAGGTGGTCGGAGCCGCGTGTTGAGGGAGTGTTGTATGGTGAGGGCATGCATCATGTCATGAACCCCATTTTCGCATTAAGAAGAGTAGTTAGGAAGTGGTTGTTTTACATTGCCTTATCATTATTATATTCATTAACTTGAAAACATGTGTAACCTTTGCTTTATGGAACCACTGAGTTGATCACTCACTCTCACTCTGAGACGGTGTTTTAAAACACCAACTAGATGCTAGCGTAGATGTACGTACTGTGGATGCCGATACATTAGAGCAAGCGTTCATGGATGAGGAAGAGGAATTCTCCTATTTCCAGCTCTTGGATGGGCCAACGTAGGTCATGTACCTCTAGACAGGGAGCGTTGGGCATATGGGCTTAGCTAGATGCCACGTTACCACATTTTTTTTTGAATTTTTAATGTCTCGGAAAAATCCGTACAAAGACCGAAGTACCGCCTCAGGCAGAAATCCCTAAGGACCGTATACTGTGAAAATTAGACAAAAATTTATTAAGTACAAAACTAAATTAATCGGTGGATTATCTTGAACCACTACAAGACCCAAAACCATTAAAATCGCTAACTCAAGACCCAAAACCATTAAAATCGCTAACTCAACATTACTTGAAAATCTCGAAAAAATTCCAAAACCTAGTTGCTCTCGGGAGCACATTGAAACTTCATATCGGACCTGGACCGCACGTCGAAAGTCCGATGACTGCGAAATAATAGGGTTATGACCGTCTTATTGGGCTTGACAACCATCGTGGGAATCGAGCCCAAATAGTATCCAGAAACGCACAACTTGAGCCTAGAGTGAAGTGTGTGAGAAACGCGAATATCTTTAGAAAATGAACCCAAACTTAAGTGAATTGGACCATTCACTTGTGGGCAAAATTGAAGACTTCAGACCGTCAGTTTCTGACCCAACTGCAACCATGGATCAGGAAAATTTTCCTGCACATATTTGTATACTTGTAGACCTGATCGAATAATAACGACCATTAATCTGATGCAGGTCCGTCACGGCTGATCAACTTATTCAAACGCGTTGAAATCGTAATCTAGATTAGATCCACTGTCAGGGAACTTACTCTATAACATGGACAGGTAGTGGACCTCTAGAAGTGTCCCGTTTGCCCGAAACAGACGCCCTTTGGCTATAACCTAAGTATACTACGGCCCTGGGACCATTGACATCAATTTTATGCCTAGATAAAGACCTTAAATCACCCCACTCCTCTCTCGTACGAATTTACTCCAAACCCTAGGAGAGAGAAGAGAGAAAAGAAGAGAAAAGAGTGCTGAGAGAAGAGAAAGATTGGGAGATTGTGCAGTGTTTCTCCCACGACTACACGCGCTAGATCGCCTTTCCACATCGCTACATGACTCGTTCAACTACGATTTGGGTAAGGAATCCTAACCCTAATATAGATTTAGGAATCCAAATAGAGAGATTGACGAAATAGCTAACCTATTTCAATGATTAGGTACCCGTTGTGCTGTATTCGGGAACGTAGGATTCGAACCGAGTTCGAAACGAGTAATCCGACGAAAGGTGCGAACTATAAACGTTTAGGTTATGGTTTTCAAGGCTTTCAATGTTGGCAATGATTTATGTCTAACTTGATTGTTGCCATATGATCTTAGTTACAACGTTTTCTATATATTATACATGTATGAACTATGTTGGACAAATATGCATTTTATGTGTTTGTTGAAATGTATGAATGAACTTGAAATTATGATTTTGTGCTTGTCATGATATCTAATCTAAGATTCATGTTTGTTATATGCGTTATAGCCTATGTTGCGTATGAAATTGCTATAGTTCATGTCATAACTAATCTAGTCTATGTATTTGAAAATGTGTAGGCTAAGTATTTGATAAAATGTCTGAATGAGAAATTGTTTGATGGATTGTATTTAATAAGGGTGTTGAGATAGGATTCTCAATTACCTTAATTATATGTATGATTTCCTTTATATAACCTTAATTTCAACTACGCAAGTTATGGATGAATTGTAATGTTCAGTAACATATTCAATATGTTTGATAAAATGCTCAAATGAATATTGTACTTGGATCGTTGTAAAATGCTTCTATGTTTGTCACATGTATTTACATGATACACTTGGGTATGATTGGGACTACAATGTAGTCCAGGCAAGGGTAACGGTTCCCGATTGAGTGGCCGAATTAGTCTCGCCACATTAGATACGTTCGATGAATCCGAGCTATACGAAGATTGTCGACAGTGGTTAGGCCACGTGGAGTGCTTACGTGCTCCATGTCGATTAATTCAGCATGCGCTCGTACCAACCAAACTTGTCTAATAAACCGATTAGCCTATTATGTGTTTACTATGTATGGACATCCCCGCTTGAATCTAAGATACCACCTTCCAATGGAAAGACCCAATTCAACCATGATACCACGATTCGCTAAGACTCATGAGTCGGGCATGGTGGTATGAGACACCGTGGTCGAGCTGTCGACCTACACTGGGGTGACAAGCCTCCCCGTAGTGACTAGTGAGCAACCCAGACTCGTGAGCCGAGCATGGTGGTGTATGGGACACCGTATCCGATCTGTCGGCCTACGTTCAGGTGACGAGCCTCCCGTAGTTACCTCGAGTATAAACACATGAATTTGCCTATCCACTGCTTTCATTAAGGGTGATGCCCTACAAATTGTCTATTATATGTGATTAAGTAGGATTGACGATCCTAGATGGATCTCCATTTGGGGTTAAGTGATATAAAGGGAGATGCCTAAATCTACTGTATGAATAAGCCTAATTAAGTACTTGTCTTACACGACCATGCACCACATTGCATGTGCTTTGGTGATGAAGGACATGTTTAGGGAGTTTGACATGCGCGAATGATTGACGGAGTCGCTTGTGAGAGAACTTGATACGAGTAAATGCATCATTATAACATACCATCCCTGCATTAACTAGAGAACTTAGGATATGATTGTCGTACTACTTTATCATTACTGCTTGACTGAATTGATAACATGTTAACATTTGCTTTATAGTACCACTGAGTTGATCACTCACTCCCACTCTATGACGACATTTTAAAACACCAACCAGACTATTGTAGATGCAGGTAATGACGGAGTCTATACATCTGAGATGGACTTCTTTGACGAGGAAGAGGAATTCTCCTATCTACAGCTATCAGGTGGGTCTATATAGACTATGTGCTGATCGATAGGATCACAGGGATTATATGGATTAGTCGGACATGTACATTATGATATTTTGTAAATTTTGAAGCAAAACATGTATATATTCAGCCCGGTAACATACTCATACTTTGGAGGTTGCGAAATATGTATATACTTTATATATCTATCTCAGTCTTCTGCTTACTTAATTACATTAACTCTGGAGTACGATATGCTGATTTAGTATAATCCCTCTCATGTTTAATGCACTAATACGGATAACATTTAAACATTATTATCTATGTTGCATAAGTGATGCGTTGGATCTCGGGAGTTGAGCTTTGATCGACCTCGAAATCTGGGGCGTTACATTTTTCTACATCTCCTTTCATCCTTTTTGGTTGAGATGGTTTTTCTTGAAAACTCAATGGTAGTGTCAACACCATATTACAATCCAATCGTAGGATCCCAAGGTTTTGTCGATGGGCAAAATTGACAGTTGTAGTGTAGCCCGTACGCATCCGAGATCATGTGAAATGATCTCAGCCCCTTTTTAGGCCATTAATCGACTAGTTAGAACGAAAATTCGGTGAATCCCGAACTTGAAATAAATCAAAAGGCACGAATACGCACTAGTCAGACCGAAAAAACATATCATATGGGCGTAGGGGCCCAAATCCCAAAATTTCGAGGGACCCGGGGGGTCCCCCGCATGTTTTCGGCACCCGGGAGGGGGTGGCCACTACCCCATGGCCAAGCCACCCCCGGCCAGTCCAGGGGGGCATGGCGGCACCGCCTAGACGGTGGTGCGCCGCTCGCACCTCCAATGAGCCAGGGCAGGCCCGCAGTTCCGGCAGCCCACCGCTCTCCATCCACTCATGTGGGACTGGTCCACGTGTGGGACCGCCCTATTTCACCCCCTTTGCTTCATTTCCCTCCCATTTCAAGCTTTCTAACCCTCCAAACTCCCAAAAACTTCATTTTCTCTTTTAAATACACTCTCCCATACACTCCATCTTTCATCTTCTTCCACATCTTGCACCCATCTCCACCATTTTCTCAAACTCATCTCTTATAACTCCTTATCTTCCTCATTTCTCCACATTTGAGCACAAAACCCACATTCTCGTGCCTCATATCTCTCAAACTCCCCAACCCACCTCACTCACCTAGTTTTTCACTTCCATGGCTCTCTTTGAGCTTGTCACCGCCATCTTTTCCATTTCTACACTCCTTTCCCTTATGGGAAAGAGAAGAGCAGCCTCGGATGAGGCCGGGCTGAGCCGCCCTACCCGTCCAAAGAAGAAGAAGAGCGCCGAGGCTAGCACAAGCATTGATCGAGAGTGAAAGTCAAAACGAGATCTTGACCCATTGATCTCCATCGAAAGATCTCTACCACTGGCTATCGAACTTGGTAAGTGCCATAACCGTAAAGTAGTATTTGAAGCTTATGTGGATGAAAGGCTTTTTTGGGTTGTAGCCAGTGATGGACATGCTCCTAGAAAATGGATGGGGTCCCATATTTGAGGGAAATGCTCATGCGAGTGAAGGCACTTTACGCACCTTTTATGCCCACATACGAAACCCACTACTGAAGCCTCTTCAGTTTACTATCCCTTTGGGGAGGTAGGAAGCCAAACTCAATGTGGATGTTATGGCTCAAATCATGTGTATTGAGCGTGAATTTATACATGCCGGTGAGAAGAACCTCGTTAGTGAACGAGAAAGAAATCGCTGCACACGTTTCCTTAGCGGCTAGCTTGAGCAATGGATGCGAGGAAATAGCCTTGTAGCAACCAAAATGACAAATGATTTCTGCCTTCTCCACCACATATTTATGTATAACGTATATCCCAGGTGGAGTAACCGCGCAGAATGTACTCGACTCATGGTGGATTTCTTATATAGAGTTGGTCTGGGAGACAAGCTATGCCTGCCCACATTCGTCTTATCTCAGATTGTGGGTACTGCACAATCTACACGGGGAGATGCCTCACTTCCTTTCAGTCGACTTATTTGTAAGATCGCCCGGAATTTCAGTTTTCGACTTCATATGATGACCATGCCCCGATCCATATCATCAGTGATACGACACTCAACAATATGGGCATAGGCCCTAGGCAGTGATAAGCGAGACTTGATGAGTATGGGGATGAAATAAAGGAAGAGACAGAAGAAGAAGAAGGAAGTGAAGCCGAGGAAGAAAATGAAGGGGAAGACAGTAGTGAGGAAGAAGAACAGGAAGAAGAGGAGTCCCAAGACTCAGATAGGGAGCCTCCTACTACTACCCATGATGACCGCCATGATCAGGCTGCCTTAGAAGCCCACATGGCCAGAATTGAGGAGAATCAAACCTATCTGAAATAGAAATTCAAGAAAATGGCTGGCACCTTGAAGGCCCTCATGTGCTGTATACAGGATAAGGGTGCGCCTCTGCCTTCACCAGAGTCAACGGACTAGTTATATGTACCAGTCGTCTATTATTTTGCTTTGTTTCCTGCTTTTCTGTGTAATAGCCCTTATCGGCTTAGTTGGATGTTAGAATAGTTGGTGTTAAAACTTTTACTAGATTAGCTCACATGCATCTTCTATCATGATTCATGTAATACTACACCTCATGTATTGTGACAATTTTTGGTTAAATGAAATGTATAAAGCTCTTTTTGAATTGAGATATGTAGAATGTTTGGAAATGAGGATGATATTATCCTAATCTCATGCATGTTGCACCTTATGTTGTATATAGGGAATGCCCCCTAAAAACACTCGAAGCCCAGCACATCTCCCACTTGGCGGATCGACTAACGGGGCACCTGCCTTGAGCAATAGCCATACGGACCCCAGCTTGGGCCTGGATATTGAGACTATACCAGATTCACAGCCGGCCACTGGCCCCACCAATGGGCTAACAACTTCTGCACCACCAATTCCGGAACAGAACCGTGTGTCTACATGGATGCCACACATGCCTCAGGCGGCTCCTTCCCCTGATAGGTTGGAGCAGATGATGCTCCTAATACAGCAACAACAGCAAGTTTGGACCACTAAAGTAGGGGTCATTACCCAAAACATGAACATGGCCCCGCCTATGCTACCTTTGCATCCTACTGGAGCCACAACCATCAGTAGCTTGTTTGAATGCTTTCAATGTTTTCGCCCTCCTACCTTTGCAGGTACTCACCGACCCAAGGAGGCTAAATATTGGTTGGATCGTATATCTAAGATGCTGAAGCCATTGCACTATACTGAAGCAGAGCAGGTAGAGCTGGTTACATATATGTTCGAAAAGGAGGCTAGTTGTAGATGGGACAGCATCCGACGGACCGTCTCCTCAGGACACGTGTGGACGTGAGACATTTAAGACTTGCTTCCATGAGAAGTATTTCCCCCTCACTTACTATAATGAAAAGGAGGGTGAATTTCTCTGCCTTCATCAGGGAGAAATGACCATATTAGAATACGAGAACAGATTCACGGAGCTGGCCAGGTATGCTCCCTTGATCCTAGCAGACGAGCTGATGAGAATGCAACGATTTTTTGAGGGTCTGCGGCCCGATATCCGTACGAAGATGTGTTGCGCTAGCATTCCCAACTATGCTGAGCTAGTGAACATGTCTCTGCAAGCCGAGCAGGATGGCGAGAGACTGTCCCGGACACGTATGCCCATGGGTCCGAGGCCTCGACCTGAATTGTCGAACCGACCATTTCTAGGCAAGAGGCCGCGTTCAGATTCGCCTCCCAGGCTTATGGCTCCACCAACCTAATAGAGGCGATCAGACCTTCCGTGCACCTACTGTAAGAAGATGGGCCATAACGAGCCCTTTTGCTTTACCAAGATGAGGGACAATGGCTTTACGCCACCTCAGAAGATCAACCGCCAGCTGCCACAAGTTATTTCGACTCCACCTCTACGATCGGCACTGCCAGTACAGTCGTACAACCGACCTCCCATATCCCGAAATAGGCCGCCTCAATGACCTATGGCAGTGCAACCAAATCTCTTCAACAGGCACATGGACATGCACTAGCAGTTGAAGCATCTGAGTTAGCAACTGCAGTGCCTTTAGCCTTCGAAGTCATTGCCCACATTCAAGGTACACCTGTATTTCTATTGGTGGACACCAGCTCCACTATTTCGATAATATCATGTTCTACAGTCAAGCGATTAGGGTTGAGCACTACCCCTATGGCTGGGTTGAGAGTCCTTACCGCGACAGGGACTTTCTCCGACACTACTAAGTTTTGTAAAGATTGCCCGATAGACTTAGGGAGCAGAACAGTGAGCATTGACCTGATTGTCACCCGGCTACATCATTGCGATGTCATCCTCCGCATGGATTAGCTCACTGAAATGAAGGCAGATATCGACTGTGATACCAGATTGGTGACATCGTGTGGACCTAAGAGCATGACCTTTACTTTCCCAGTTCAGGTCAGTTGGCCCTACCGTATAAGTTGTTACTCTTCCTTATTAGAGAATGTCGATGATCCGACACTGGGGGATACGCCTGTAGTCCAAGATTTTATGGACATGTTCAGAACAATACCTGGATTACCTCCTCGGTGCGAGATCGACTTTACTATCGACCTTGTGCCTGGTGCGACGCCCATTTTCTACCAACGAACCACATGCCTCCGTGTGAAATGGAGGAATTGAGGAGACAGATAAATGATCTGCTGAAGTCAAGTTTCATTCGATCAAGTGTATCTCCTTAGGGAGCACCTATATTGTTTGTAAAGAGGAAGGACGGATCGCTATGGTTGTGAATTGATTATCGCAGACTGAATTACGTCATGGTCAAGAACAAGTATCCTCTGCCCAGGATAGATGACCTGTTTGACCAGTTGAAAGGGGCACAGTATTTCTAAAAAATCGACCTGCAATCCGGGTATTATCAGTTGCACGTCAAGGATGAAGACGTGCAGAAAATAGCATTCAGAACCAGTTTTGGGCACTATGAATTCCTTGTAATGTCGTTTGGACTTATAAATGCACCGGTTGTGTTCATAGACCTCATGAACCGGGTGTTTCGGCCGTATCTATACCGGTTCGTCATCGTATTTATAGATGACATTTTGATATACTCCAAGAGCCATAAGGATCACAAAGAGCACCTACGAGCAGTCTTTGATACTCTTAGGAAGAATCAGTTGTTTGCTCAATACCGGAAGTGCGATTTCTGGAAGAAAGAAGTCAAGTTTCTGGGACATGTGATGTCTAAGGAAGGTATTGTCGTAGACCTCGTTAAGGTGACCACGGTACAAGACTGGGAGCAGCCCGGTTCGATTACTGAAGTGAGGAGTTTCGACGGCCTTGCTGGCTACTATCGTTGTTTCATTAAGGATTTTTCCAAGATAGCCAGACCGTTATCGCAACTCACTCGAAAGGATCTTAAGTTTGCTTGGAAGGAGAAAGCAGAAGCAGCCTTTTAGAAATTAAAGGACAAGCTGACATCCGCACCCGTGCTAGTATTACTAGAGCAAGGGGTCAAATATACTATATACATCGATGCATCTCATGTTGGTTTGGGTTATGTTCTTACGTAAAAGGATAGAGTAATCGCCTATGGATTACGGCAATTGAGGAAACACGAAGAAAACTACCCCATGCACGACCTGAAATTAGCGGCAGTCATCTTCTCATTAAAGCTCTGGAGACATTACCTCTACAGAGAGGAGTTTGAACTCTTTTGCAACCACAAGAGCCTCAAATACATTTTTACGCAAAGAGACCTGAATATGAACTAGCGACGTTGGATGGAAACCTTGAAAGACTTCAAGTTTGAGGTCTCCTACCATCCTGGCAAGGCCAACCTTGTGGCCGACGCTTTGAGCCGCAAGAAGACAATAGAATTTACAGCTCTACTGATGATGGAAGAATGGCATATGGTAGCATTTGTGCAGGACTTCCAACAAAGGCTTACAGTAGAGGAGTCATTCGAGAGCGTCGCACACATCCACGTACAACCACTTCTTGATGACTGAATCATTGTGGCTCAGAAAGAAGATGAATTGTTGGTGAAGATGTGAAAATGAGCAAGTGACAGTGAAGACTCCGAATGGAGGGTTGGCTTAAATGGAGGTTTGAGATATCGCGGCTGCCTATGCGTCCCGAATCTCCATGACTTAAGAAAAGAAGTCCTGGACGCCGCTTACAATTCAAGGATGGTAATGCATCCGGGCAGTACGAAGATGTATAGAGACATGAAGTGATCGTACTGCTGGGACAACATGAAGGCCCACATAGCAGATTATGTATCCCGTTATCTCACGTGCCAGCAGGTCAAGGCCGAGCACCGCCAACCTCTTAGTTTACTTTAGCCCATGCCCATAGCTGAATGAAAATAGGACTTTATATCTATGGATTTCATTTCCAGGTTACCGAAGATGAGGAAGAGACGTGACTCCATTTGGGTGATTGTGGACCGATTAACAAAATTGGCTCATTTCCTCCCAATTAGAGTTTCAAACTTAGCAAATGATTTAGTCAAAGTGTACATCAAGGAGATTGTACGGCTGCATGGAGTTCCTATGAAAATTATGTCAGATCGAGACACACAATTCACATCTATTTTCTGGACTCGAATCCAAGAAGCAATGAGAGTGAAACTGAGGTTCAGTACCACGTTCCACCCACAGACCGATGGGTAGACGGAACGGGTAAATTAGATGTTGCGAGCGTGTGTGTTCGATTTTAATGATAGTTGGGATGACTGTCTTCCCTATGCTGAGTTTGCTTATAACAACAGCTTCCAAGTGAGCATTGGCATGGCTCCTTATGAAGCATTGTATGGGCGCCCATGTCGAGCACCCCATTGTTGGACAGAAGTTGGCGAGAAGAGCCTGATTAGCCTAGATTTAGTATAGGTGACCTTAGAAAAGATTGATAGTATTAGACGCCAACTCCTTGCAGCACAGAATAGATAGAAGAGTTACGCCGATACCCGACGGTGACAACTGGAATTCAAAGTTGGAGACCATGTATTTCTTAAGGTTTCCCCCATGAAGGGAGTCCTTCGATTTGGCAAGAAAGGAAAATTCACACCGCAATTTATTGATCCATTCCAGATTCTAGACCGAGTGGGTGTGGTAACATATCGCCTTGCTTTGCCCACACCACTCGCCAACATGCACAACGTATTTCACGTGTCCATGCTGAAGAAATACGTTCCTGATCCCATTCACATTATCAAGTGGGAGTAGGTGCAGTTAAGTGAAGATGCTAACTATGTACTGTGACCAACACGTATTATGGATATGAAGGAACAGGTGTTATATAGCAAAGTTATCTCACTTGTGAAAGTATTATGGACTCACCACACTGAGGAAGATGCTACTTGGGAAACAGAAGACGAAGTTCGTAAGAACTACCCTTAGATCCTCGAGGAGTACGAAAAGGTATTAATTTCGGGGATGAAATTTTTCTATAAAGGAGGTAGATTGTAACGGCTCGAAAAAATCTATACAAAGACCCAGTACCACCTCAGGCAGAAATCCCTAAGGACCGTATACTGTAGAAATTATAAGAACATTTTTTAAGTACTAAACTAAATTAATCGGTGGATTAGCTTGAACCACTATCTATACAAACTGAAAGACCCAAAACTATTAAAATCGTTAACTCAACATTACTTGAAAACCTCGGAGAAATCCCAAAACCCAGTTGCTCTCGGGAGCACATTGAAACTCTGTATCGGACCTGGACCGCGTGTCAAAAGAACGATGACCGCGAAACAATATGGTTATGATCGTCTTATTAGACTTGATAACCAGCGCGGGAATCGAGCCCAGATAGTATCCAGAAACGCACAACTTGAGCCTTGAGCGAAGTGTGTGAGAAATAAAAATATCTTTAGAAAATGAACCCAAACTTAAGCGAATTGGATCATTCGCTTGCGAGCGAAATTGAAGACTTCAGACCGTCAGTTTCTTACCCAACTATACCCATGGATCAGGAAAATTTCTCTACACATATTTGTATACTTGTGGACCTGATCGAGTGACAACGACCGTTGATCTGATACAGGTCCGTCACGGTTGATCGGACTATCCAAACATACTGAATTCGTAACTTGGCCTAGATCCACTGTCAGAGAACTTACTCTATGACATAGGCAGGTAATGAACCTCCAAAAGTGTCTCGTTTGCCCGAAATAAATGCCCTTTAACTATAACCTAAGTATACCATGGCCCTGAGGCCATTGACATCAATTCTAGGCCTATATAAAAACCTTAAACCACCCTACTCCTCTCTTATACGAATTTACTCTAAACCCTAGGAGAGAAAAGAGAGAAAAGAAGAGAAAAGAGTGTGGAGAGAAGAGAAAGATTAGGAGATTGTGGCAGTGTTTCTCTCCCACGACTACACACACTAGATCGCCTTTCCACACCGCTACACGACTCGTTCAACTATGATCTAGGTAAGAAATCCTAACCCTAATCTTAATTTAGGAATCCAAATAGAGAGATCAGCGAAATAGCTAACCTATTTCAATGATTAGGTACCCATTGTGCTATATTCGGGAATGTAGGATTCGAACCGAGTTCGAAACGAGTAATCCGCCAAAAGGTGCGGACTCTAAACATTTAGGTTATGGTTTTCAAGGCTTTCAATGTCGGCAATGATTTATGTCTAACTTGATTGCTGCCATATGATCTTAGTTACGACGTTTTCCATATATTATACATGTATAAACTATGTTGGACAAATATGCATTCCATGTGTTTGTTGAAATGTATGAATGAACTTGAAATTATGATTTTGTGC
Source organism: Magnolia sinica (assembly GCF_029962835.1). Taxonomy (NCBI): domain Eukaryota; kingdom Viridiplantae; phylum Streptophyta; class Magnoliopsida; order Magnoliales; family Magnoliaceae; genus Magnolia; species Magnolia sinica. The sequence continues at coordinate 53,573,164 of NC_080589.1, read as the reverse complement.
TTGTCATGATATCTAATCTAATATTCATGTTTGTTATATGCATTATAGCCTATATTGCATAGGAAATTGCTATAGTTCATGTCATAACTAATCTAGTCTATGTATTTGAAAATGTGTAAGCTAAGTGTTTGATAAAATGTCTAAATGAGAAATTGTTTGATGGATTGTATTTAATAAGGGTGTTGAGATAGGATTCTCAATTACCTTAATTATATGCATGATTTCCTTTATGTGACCTTAATTTCAATTACGCAAGTTATGGATGAATTGTAATGTTCAGTAACATGTTTAATATGTTTGATAAAATGCTCAAATGAATGTTGTACTTGGATCGTTGTAAAATGCTTATATGCTTGTGACATGTATTTACATGCCGCATTTGGGTATGATTGAGATACAATGTAGTCCAAGCAATCGGTAACGATTCTCGATCAAGTGGCCGAATTAGTCTCACCACATTGGATACGTTCGATGAATCTGAGCCATACGATGATTGTCGACAGTCGTTAGGCCACGTGGAGTGCTTACGCACTCCATGTCGATTAATTCAGCGTGCGCTCGTACCAACCGAACTCGGCTAATAAACCAATTGGCCTGTTATGTGTTTACTATGTATGGACATCCCTACTTGAATCTAAGGTATCACCTTCTAATGAAAAGACCTAATTCAACCATAGTACCATGATCCACTAAGACTCATGAGTCGAGCATGGTGGTATGGGACACCGTGGTCGAGCTGTTGGCCTACGCTGTAGTGACAAGCCTCTCCGTAGTGACCAGTGAGCAACCTAGACTCGTGAACCGGGCATGGTGGTGTATGGGACACCGTGTCTAAGCTATCGGCCTACGTTCAGGTGAAGAGCCTCCCGTAGTGACCTCGAGTATAAACATATGAATTTGCTTATCCACTACTTTCATTAGGGGTGATGCCCTACAAATTGTATATTGTATGTGATTAACCAAGATTGATGACCCTATATGGATCTCCGTTTGGGGTTAAGTGATATAAAGAGAGGTGTCTTAGCTTCCCAAATCTGTTATATGAATAACCCTAATTAAGTACTTGGCTAACATGACTATGCACCGCATTACATGTACTTTGGCGATGAAGGGCACGTTTAGGGAGTTTGACATGCGCGAATGGTTGACAGAGTCGCTTGTGAGGGAGCTTCGTGCGAGTGCATGCATCATTACAGTATATTATCCATACATTAACAAGAGTACTTAGGATATGATTGTTGTACTGCTTTATCATTACTGCTTGACTGAATTGATAACATGTTAACCTTTGCCATATAGTACCACTGAGTTGATCACTCACTCCCACTCCGGGATGGTGTTTTAAAATACCAAGCAGACTCTGTTGTAGATGCAAGTAATGACGGAGTTTATACATCTGAGATGGACTTCTTTGACAAGGAGGAGGAGTTCTCCTATGTACAGCTATCAGACGAGTAAATGTAGACCATGCGCTGATCAACGGGATCACAGGGATTATATGGATTAGTCGAACATGTACATTTTGATATTTTGTAAATTTTGAAGCAAAACATATATATATTTAGCCCGGTAACATACTCATACTTTGGAGGTTGTGAAATACGTATATACTTTATATATTTATCTCAGTCTTTCGCTTGCTTAATTACATTAACTCTGGAGTATGATATGCTGATTTAGTATGATCCATCTTATATTTAATGCACTAATATGGACAACATTTAAACATCATTATCTATGTTGCATAAGTGATGCGTTGGATCTCGCGAGTTGAGCTTTGCTCGACCCTCGAAATCCGGGGCGTTACAGAATTGTATATATACATTAAACCCAGCCGTGGACCCATACTCTGGAAGGAACTTCATGATATATGTATGTTTTATTTTACACATTTGCTTTAATCACATTAAACCTGGGGTGTGGTAAGTTGTTTAGTATAATTCTATGCATGTTCAAATGCCCAACGTGAAAGAAATCAGGATATTAACTTCCGAAAAGCATAAGTGATGTCCGGAATCTCAGGAGTTGAGCTTTGCTCAACCCTCGAAATTCGGGGCATTACCCAAGTAACGGATCATCCTTCAAGAGTGTTAGGCCGAACTTGTCACTCATATCGAGCTCATCTAGATTCATGCCATTAGGAAGGCTCCATTCAAAGGTGTGGATGAGAGATCCAAGAATCAACCGTACAACTCGTGTTGCCTACGACAACCCAGGACAGATCCGCCTTCCAGTTCCAAATGGTATGTAGTGGAAATCGTTCCCTTGGTAATCAACATCGGATTCTAGGAAGCGCTCGGGTGTGAACGATAAGGGGTTTGGCCAGGTCGTCGGGTCTCTACCGATTTCGTAAGTATTCACCATAAGCTGACAGCCTTTAGGGACACACTACACCAAAAATACCATTTAGGAACACCAACGTATTTGGTTCCGAAACGGTTCTAAATTTTTAAGCCGTTCCCAAAAAAAAACCCTATTTCCACCACAGCCGCACCCTCTCTCTCTCTCTCTCTCTCTCTCGATCTCTCTCCCTCTCTCTCCCTCGCTCCCTCACTCCCTCTCGATTTCTCTCCCTATCTCTCTCCCACTCCCTCCCTCTCGATCTGTCTCCCTCCCGATCTCTCTCCCTCTCTCTCCTGCTCCCTCACTTCCGCCCTCTCGATCTCTCTCTCCCGCTCCCTCAATCGTGATCTCTATCCATCTCGATCTCTATAGCCGCAGAAGATCGTAGATCTATCAACCTTCGCTCCATCCTCTTGTTTCCGAGCAGATTTTCTGTTGTTCGATCGCTTTTGAGGCGATGAATCTTCAATCTCGGATTCCATTTTCATGAAATAGGGTTTCGATTCTCGATCTCGGATCCCATTTTGGAGGTTAGTTTTGTTGAGATTTGTTTTTTGGATTGGTTTGGTGATTTTCGTATTAATGTCTGCATATCTAGTGTTATACTGTGCCGGGAGTATCAAATAACTCCTCAAATGCGTGTGTAGAGAGAGGGTTCAATGCTCCTAAGCTGAATACCGCAAGGATTAGATCAGCTAATTTGTTATCTTCTACGTCCCCAGAAGTTCAGTCTCCATACCTGGCAATTTCTCCGGGTCTTAGTCCAACAACATTGCTTGATTCCCCTGTTTTCCTTTCGAATTCTCTGGTAAGATTTAATACTAGTTCGGTTTGCATTCTATTTCTGGTTGCTGTGGTTTGTCTCTAAATGGGTGTCGGAAGCTGAAAAAAAAGAAGGATAAGAGTTGAGAAGTTGATATAGAAAAGATCTTCAACACTTCTCTTGATTTATTGAAAAATGGGATTCGAACTCCAAACAAATTGGAACCTTTTTACAAGGTATTTTCTTCATATTTTAGACAATTATAGAACGTAAAAGAAAATTTCACCTAGAAATGCATTTCGATGCTTTAATGGGTGCCTTTTATTCTGAGTAAAAATCTTATGATTTATGATTCCAGTCAAATCTAATGGAAGACAATTGAATCTTAGGTTGGACTCCTTCCCATAGAATCACGATTGAATCTTATGATTTTTTTCTGGTGGAACTTACAATTCACTAAATCATCTTATGATATTGCTTGAATCTTACGGTTCCATTAAGTAGGAGTTGTGGTTGCTTTGACTAACAATGGATCTTTTGATTCTTCTATGCCCTTTTGCTTTATAAGTTGTTTGGGCCCTTTCTAGCCTCAAATAAATCTCTGTCACTTGCATTAAATTTGAAATTTTTTCTAGATTTGAACTGGCAACATGCTTAGAGCAATGGTATTCGTATGAATTATGTGGCTGAAAGATGAGAGAACGGGGTTGGATGAGAAAAGTTCCAAGGCAGTATGAAGGTTATAATTTTTTTTTTTTTAATAAATTTTTTTTTTTTAAATCGTAATCACTTTATTAAAACAGGCTGAAGCCAAAGAATTACAAAAAAATAAATAAAAATACAATAAAAACCCACTACAGATTAGACCAACGGCTGGAAAACTGATCTGAGCGCATAACATTAGCTGCTTGAGTCCATTCCATGACATTCGATTTCACCCTGTTGAAGTCTTCCAAAATGTGGCTTCTTCTATTCCTAAAGCAACGATGAAGGTTATAATAAGCTACACTCTCTTGCAGGAAACATAGAGTGGGAAAGGATGCATATGGGTTCTTATGGTTGCTTGAATCTTCTAGTTAGGGCGTTGATCCCGCTTGAGAGTGTGAATGCTCTAGAAGCTTCAGATCATAAAATAGCATTTCTACCTTTGTTTTCCTTTCTAGATCCTGCACCCACTTCTGCTTCCTGCCCATTCTAATTACTTTCTCCTTGCACGAAGAAATTGTATAGTTGAGGAAATGACCAGTGGGACATCATGCAGATTCTGCACTTATCTCTATTTGTGTTTTGCTCCGTTTCTGATGGTTTGGTGAGGCCACCGTGATGTTTGTGCGAAATCAACCCCGTTCATCTGTTTTGACACCTCATTTTAGAATGAGATAAAAAAATGAGGCAGATCCAAAACTCAAGTGGGCCACATGACAAGAAACAGTGGGGAGGGGCACAAAAATGTTAGCCTGATACCAAGCTTCTGTGGCCCCACAAATGTTTCAGTAATCCCCACTGTTTCTTGTCATGTGGCCCCCTTGAATTTTCGATCCACCTCATTTTTGGTCTCATATCCTAAAATGAAGTGTCAAAACAAATGGATGGGATGGATTTCTCACAAACATCACAGTGGACCCCACCTAGCTCCCAACCATAGGAACTTCTTGCGGTTGGGGTTGCAGGCAATCTGTGTCCCTATGTGCTGTGCTGCTTTTCAATGATGCACCGTAATTCTTTGAAATGCTAATATTCTAATATTAGACACTGGTTTGGACATGGATGTTTGTTGCTTCAAGATAGAATTGGTTCGACCTTTATGCAAATGTTTGAAAAGAAATTGGGCAAAGCCATCTTACTAATTCTAACTCAAGTAATGTTATTAAATCACCATCAGCCCATGCGGAAATGGGTAGTAGTCTTGCATTTTACCAATAATTTGTAGCATATGTTAAGGTGATATTTAAAGTTTTCTCTGTAGGTTAACAGGACATCTAAAATTATATGCATATCCATATTCATGTGTATGTTTGCATTAGCATTGGAACTTGAACAGGTCAGGTCAAGTTGAGGGTCAACCTGAGCCAACCCAACTTGAAACTGGTTCAACCTGTAACCCGACACATCTTGAGTTCTCCAACCCAAGACCAACCTGATTTTTTTTTAGATCCTCAACCCTAACCCATCTCGTGTTGGATATGATTGAGTTGGGTTGGGCCATGCAGGTTGGAGAGGTGAAGATTGCCCATGATTCCATTTATAAAAAGAAAAGAAAAAAAGAGATGGCAATTAACAAAAAAGAAATAATAAAATCACCTCTTCTTCATCTTTGGCCAGGTTGGGTAATTTTTTGATATTCCAGCTATGTATGACACTTGATATGCAAGCACTTAGAAATTGTATACGAGGAATACATTCTGTCACATTGAACCAACTAAATTTTGGGAGATAGTGTTTGATTGTAATCAACCTATGTAATAGTCTATGACATTGCATCTGTCGGAGTTTTATGCTCATTGTTGGTCCCCAGCCTAGATAAAGGAGGAAGTCTATGAGATTGCATCTGTCGGAGTTTTATGCTCATTGCTGGTCCCCAGCCCAGATAAAGGAGGATTGTGTCAGGTTGGCAGCTGGCTTCAAACTTATGCCATAACTTCCAACATGAATCCAAACAACTCATGTTAGGGTGTTCAAGTTATGTTCCCTGATAGAGTGGAATGACAGAAAATGATTCATGTACCCGACCCCAATTAGTTAGGATGAGGCTTAGATCAATGATGATGACGACGACTACTGAGGCTAAGCCAACAGGCATACATTCACTCACATTCAACCAACTAAATTGTGGGACACACTGTCGCTAAGTCTCAGTCCCAAAATCAGATTCACTGAGCCACAATCCCAAGATCTGATTGTTTGAACATCCTAACCTCTGATTTAGGGACACTTGTTTGCTGAAATAGGACTCTTGGATATTTTCCACTTTAAATATACTTTTATTTTACATAAAACCTCAAAAATAAAAATAAAAGTATATTTATAGTTGGTTCCAGACCTTCCGGTTGGGTCAGGTTCCCCGAGGCCTCATCAAGGATATCCAGCCCGATTCCAACCCAATCTCAGCCCATCTGAACCCAAGCTGCCAAAAATTTCAGGTTGGCCTGTCAAATTTGCATTGAGCTTGACCAAATTGCACACCTAGTTTGCATAAACTTGTTAGTCTTCTCATTTAGGTAGATATGAGCAGAGGCGTGACTGTTGTGTCCAGGTATACTGCTCTTGTGACCATCAGAGACGGCCTTTGGTTGCATGGTTAGCAGAGTAATCAAACACATTTATCGTTGTGTGGCTTTACTCTTAATGATTCATTAGTTTAGCAACGTGCTCAATGTATCCATTTTGAGTATATCTTGGGTTGATTATCTGGATGGTACTGCTGTTTTGTGGCTTACTGGCTTTGATTGATCTCATCTTGCTGAAGGACTGAAAAGAAATACACTTAGTTAAACCTTAACCCAATTTGCAATTTGCAAATGTTCGTATGCATGGCTGCATGGGAAGTGTGATGTTTATGGTATAGTGTTGATTGATCTGCATTCAATAAATGGGTTTATTTGTAATTTTGTTATGTCAAACCATTTTTCTTTATTTTATTTATATTATGTCCCAGTTATTGGTAAAGGCATGGCTAACTTGACTGCATCAAAGCTTTGAAATCATTCTCTTATTGAAATGTCAAACCATTAATTTTTCTTTATTTTATCAATATTATGTCCCAGTTAGTGGTCAAGTCATGGCTAACTTGATTGTATCAAAGCTTTGAAATCATTCTCGTAATGAAATTGTTTTACTATGTGTCTTTGCTGCTACAAAATATTCATTTTTACATCTTATTTTGCAGGTTCAACAGTCTCCCACAACAGGCACATTTCCCTTTGCGCCATTTAATAGCAGGAGCTCAATGTCACTATCAGCAGCACCAGATAATAATAAAGATGTTCAATTAGAAGATGTTGATACTGCACCACCTCACATGGAGTCAAGTCTCTCATACTTCCCAAGCACAGCAAACAAAGTAATGTACTATCTTTTCTTTTTGGCCATTGACAAAGCATTAGAATGGAGTTGTAAAGAGAAGAAATACATCTGTATGGTAGTCAATGCATAATGTATATTGTTTTCATGGTAGCATGACACCTTTCTCAAATTTTGATATGTTGTGCACATTCAAGCACCTTCATCTTTAATTTTTTCAATAGACTGACATGGTTTAATTTTGATCTAGTTTTTGTGTTCTTTAATAATATTTAGTGGCAATTTGTCTGCTCTTCCAAGCAAAAGGAAGCTGCCTCAAGACCAAGTAACATAACATCGACTATGAAGTATGATACCATTCTGTCTATTTTCCACATGATTCCAACTTAATTGGGTTATTTCTTCTAATTGTTTTACTTCCCTAAATCCTTGTGTTTTGCTTTTGTGGATTGTCATTTTCTGTCCTTCGACAAAAGGATCATACCACATCAGATGGTCAGCTGATCACATTACCTAGGCCTGGAAATCAGGCTGGTTAGTCATTAGGTGGGCTAGTGTATGCATGTTTTCTAGTCTTTTTTCTCCTTGACTGTATGTATGGGGGAGCACTTTTGGTGATCTTGGTAGTTGAGAGTCAACCTCCAAGGTAGCGCCGTGGTATCTTGGTAGTTGAGAGCCTCTAGCTGTTATCATGTCATGGACATGCTGCATGTAGATGCTTCCCCATAATTCTCAGCATTGTTAATGGCTAAGATGTGTTGGTGATATAGCAAGAGGTGGAGGAATATAGGGCTAAAATTATTTATACCAGCTTATAGGTAATTCATTTTTTGAGTTGTATTATCACTTAAATCTGACAAAAGGTATGCAAACTAAAACCCAGACTACATCTTAAAAAGGACACACAAATCAAATTTGATACCTACGATCTTTACTCCTTGAAACTATGGGGATATGGAGACTAAAGCACAGTTGATGCTGCATTATTTTAAAAAAAAAATTTACGTAACCACCTCAGAGTTTACAATATTTCATATCCTAGTATGCATGCTTGTGTTTTATCTAATTTAATTTTTCTGCTAGGCTTATACCATGGAACTGGAGGCTGAAGTTGCAAAACTTAAAGAGAACAATGAATTATGAGTGTATAGGTAAATGTGATGCTTTCAGGATATTTTACCATGGAACTGGAACAATGAAAGTTCCCATTTTGGGGAGATGTCAGGATATTTTATCATAAAACAGTATGTTTCTAAAGTTATGAGTGTATAGCTAATGTGATGCTTTCATTAACTTGTTGAATTTTGCATGGATCATCAGGGGTCTTTGCTTTCCATGAGGAGTCGATTACTCTTATCTTGGTTTTTTTTTTTTTTTTTATGAAATAAATCTGTCAATGGAAATGGAGTGACTTTTTTTTTTTTTGCCATCCTAAGTTATGATACCCGCAAGAAACCTTGACTTTCATTTATTTTGTACAGGAATTCAATAACCGTGTTAGAAGGGTTCCAGGTCAGCCCAATTTGGCATCAAGGATTTATTCGTGATGATGGAAGGCATGCCATTTATTCATTACAGCAGGATCTAAATTTTGTAGTATATATTTAGGAGTAAGTAGATAAGGTGGATATGGTTGCATTTTAAGTGGCATGATATTTGTTTGGATTATTTGCTGAAAATGATCACTGAAATCTTCAACGAAATAAAATTGATTGGTTCTTACTTATGCTGCTAGGAAGTCTCTGCTTTCTTGGTTAGGCGCTTTTGCTACAGCTACAGTTACAGGCTCACATTTCATGCTTGTAGTTCATCAAAATCTGAAACTGTCCTTATTTACAGCAAATCCTGCATTATGAAGTCTATTTGACACACACAATGGAATTTTATTCCTTGATTTTCAAGAAGTCTAACTTTCATCCTATTCAGGTGGTTGCTAAGCTGGATGAATCGTTTATTATTGATGGTCAAATATTGCATATTAAACCCCAGTTATTACTGGATTTTACGAGCATGATACCGTTTAATGCCCTATTTTAATCGTGTTTATGATGCAAGGTGTATTTAGGAGCCTGGACTGAAAAATGGTGCTAAAAATATGAATTTAACACTCTAAAATCACCAAGGTAAGGGACGGACCCCAGGGGACTGAGATCAAAGAATTTATACGTCAGAAATCTGAGAAAATCACGCCATTCACGTTAAACAGGCCTGAAAGTCATCCAGAATGCAAGATCATAAGGTTCCCACCATCCGTTCGGCTCGAAACTTTATATCTAGCCCGAGGACCATAAATTAACCGTACACGTCAAATTTCATCCATTGGATCCTTGTGAAAGTGGTGCGACTGACAAATCAGCCCCTAAAATTCTGATTTGGGGCCCACCTGATCTCTAGATATGCTTCAATTTTGGAGTTAACCACTTAAATAGGATGGTAAAGCTAATGGATGGTGTGGTTTTATCAAAAAAATCAAGGTGGGATCCACTTTACGTGAGTGAGAGTGCACACTGGCTGTGCACTTGCAATGCACTGAACTGGTAAAGTCCGTCAACAGACCTTTGATCGAATTCAAAAGGAATTCAAATTCCCTCTTCTTCTCATCTGTGAACACTCAAACAGAGCTTGCAGACGGTTTGTCGTGGGCCACCATGATCAATTGTACGGAAGAACGGGGGCGTCAATCAGACTTTAAAGGGCCCTATGATCATGGCCTAGGTGACAGAATCCCAGAAGAAAGCGGAGAACAATTTCCAATCTTCCAAACGGAAGATAGACGGTGTAATGAAAAATTTCGTGGGCCACACCGAACCTGAGTTGCAAAACGTCCTCCCGACAGATTTTTCTAACCTCATTCAATGGATGGACTGGATTTCTCAAATAATCATGATCATGGGCCCCACAAATCACCAGCGTAGCCTCGTGCGCGAGCCCTGTTTTGCACACGGATCTGGCGATCCAGGTGGACCACCACGGCTGGCCGATGGGGAGATCCAACCCGTTCATCTTCTCAGCAATCCAAAACATCCTAAAGATGAGTCAACCCCACACTTGGATGATCACGGCTGCAGTTGAAAACAAAACAGCAAGTTTGCTATTTTTCTTGGTTCCGCACGCGGCTGCGTAAGACATACGCACTGGCTGCGTAACCAAGGTCGGTTCACCAGCCGACCTAGCCTCATGCTGCCTATAAAAGAAATAGCCCGGAAATCATCTAAGCTTGGACGTGGAAACGGGCAACCGTGGAGGCAATCCAGGATCTAGCACACATGAAGACAGAGAGAGAGAGAGAGAGAGAGAGAGAGAGAGAGAGAGAGAGGGGGGGGCAGCCGGCTATGGTGCTTTCTTCCTTTCCTTCCTTTTCTTTAATCTTTGCTTAGTTTATTTTTTAGAGATTTTTGCTTGATCATGTCAAGCTAAACCTCTTAGCTATAGTTAAGAGGCGAAGCTTGTAGTGTGATTAGGATGTTTGTTTGGTTTTGATTCATGTTTTGTTAAACTCTTTTGGATTCTAGTTTGATTATGAAGGTATACTTTTAGTTTTTAATGGTTTGTTGTGACTTAAATTACAATGGATCTGCGATAGCTTTAAGTATGTTCTTTCCACTATTGAGATTGTGAAATTAGTAGGACCTGTTGTTCTCCATCGTCCCATGGGCATGGTAGGGTGACGGAATCCTTCCTAACCTTCACAATTCTCTTATGATTAGCTATGAGATTGGTAAATTGTTGTTGTTTGTCATCGTCTCCTGGGCATGGTTAGGTGACGGAATTACTTCCAAATCTTCACCACTTTTATCTATTGATGATTAGATCCATGAGAAGTTCAGAGATCTGACAAATCTCTTCTTACCAATTGGATAGGATAAGATTATGATTCCAGTTGTGTCCTTGAATCATTGCAAGGTAGCTTCCCAATTGCTACAATTAGATCCTCGGCACCCTAGTTTCCTATCTTTGAATTTCATGAGTTTTAGTTAAATAAATTCATAATTATTCCCTTCCTTTTACTTGATTTAGATTTCATCTTATCCTAATTCTAGTTCGAGTTAGTTTCAGATTACGTACAAGGTTCAGTCCCTGTGGATTCGACCTCGGTCTTACCGAGATTATTACTACATCACAACCCTATACTTGGGGTGTGAACAAGTTTTTGGCGCCGTTGCTGGGGACTGACGGTTATGTTTTTCTGAAATTAATTAGTTTTGGAATTAAGTTAAGATTAAGATTTTTCTAACCTTAGATTTTAGGTTTAGGTTTTTCTGATTTTTAGAAAATAACCTGTTTTTCCTATTTCATAGGATCTTAACATAGACCTTCTAATTTGGTAATCTCTTTCTAAATTTTTTACTTTTCTATTTTTAGGATTAGGGTTTCACCATGGAAGAGTGGGTACGTCACTATGCTGAGATGGATAAGAGATATTGGGGAGGGATGTATAATTATTACAATGTAATTCAACCTATATCTCAAGATTTTTCTGAAACCATCATCGAGAACCGACTGGAATATTATGCTCCATCTGTTAATAAGTCGCGATCATAATTGTGGGAATAAGGACTATTATCAACCATCATATTCTCTCACCTATGATCCGTATGACTATAACCAGTGGAAACATCAAAATTGGGAAGATGAACTAACAACATGTGATTATTCTCTGGATCTCCTACCTTTGCAATCCAACCAGAAACAATCCAAGAGAATCCATATCAAAGTCACATAAACTATTTTGTAGAAATTAGAAAAATGTTGGAAGCACTTAATTTGCGCCTTGATAAGATGGTGGAGGCGAGTTCACCCCAGCCTCAAACCAGTCCAGAAATACAATGCGATCCTAACTCACTTTTAAAGAACTCTAGAATTTGGAATGAAGTGTTGAATTGTGCTAATGAGCATATGGTTCACTTTCCCGATCAGTCGATTTCGATGACGGTTCAAAAGAATGATCAAGAGACATGGGTGTCTTTCAAATATAATGATGATGACACACTTCAGTCACATGACACACTTGGTTTCAATGATGAGGGAGAGGTTAGTTTATTCGAACCTCAACCCAATTTAGAATGTGAGGAAAGCGATTCCATCCCAAAAGTGCACAATACAAAATTAGATGATGATGAGTATTGGGATGACGATCATGAATGTGCAGCCCAAATTTCCCTGGAAGCAATCTCAAGTTTGGTCCAGGTCAATGATCAAGAAGTACACGAAGTGATCGGTCATAATAAGCTATTCCACTCATCTGACATGCCTTATTTAAATGTGGAGGATGAACTCCTTACAACCGACTCTTCAAACTCTTGTGAGACATGTTTGGACCACTTCCTTGAATTGAGTGATGATATGATTCGGGAGAGGGATGAGTTGCTCGATACGACTCTAGAATTTGAAACCACCTAGTTGAGGCCACCATTTGAGCTGTATACTTTTGACGATTCAATGCCTCTACTGAGTAGCTTCAATGAACAGAGTGTTCACATCGATGCTTTCCCTATTGATTTTCAATCTATCTGTGCAGGGCAAGAGCAAGAGAGCATGCGCCCATCCACTTTCAAAGACGATGGATTCCTTGGACAAATCATCACGAACTTTAATGTGGAAAATAAGTCACTCTCAGCTAAATTTCTCAACTATTTGGATGATTGCTTGGCTCACTTTACAAATTCAAACGATCCCATGATAAAATACATAGTGAATGCCTTACAAGACAATATATCGGTAGTTGTCACGGACCGAGAAAACCCTTATTCTGAAGCCCCTCCTTCCCTAGATCTTAAATGTTTACCATTAAAGGATGAGGAGCTGACAATGGAACCGAAGTCTGAAACTTCGAAATGTGTTGAAACTACATCACTTCCTAAAATTTTTTCTGAATTTTATCTACCTGTAGTCTCTGATTCACCATGGGATACTAACTCTGAAATTTTTTTCTGACACAGGTGAATCATATATACTTTGGATACCTCAAGCGAATCAACGGTAAATTTTTGCTGAGGTACATAAGTTTTTCTGAGCATTCATGCTCCAGGGAATCCAAGCCTATTGCAAAAAGGGCTTTTAGATGATCTTGTTGAGGAACTTACTGAGAAATTTATCAAAATACTAACTGGAAGAAGAACCCTGCGGCATGACTGAATAGTTTTTTCCTTGCTTTCATATGACTATGGTAGTTTGCTTTATGTCGTTCTAGGATAGTCGGATTTATACCTTTAGGTTAGTTTACTTTCTAAGTTGTTTTAGGATAGGTTGCTTTCGTTGGTTTCACTCTTATGCTGACCTGCTCTCACACTGATATCTCTTTGGAAAGGCCATTCAATTTCCTCGTCAGGTACTATCTTTCCATCACTTCTCTTTTACCTTCGTTGTCTCATGTGTATTGCATGCTTCTTTCTTTTACATTTAGGACAATGTAGGTTTTAGATTGGGGTAGGAGATTAAGTTACCTAATCAGATTTTCTCGGTCTTGAGCAAAAATTGTGAATTCTCGGTCTTGAACAAAAATTGTGAAAATTTTTTCTAGAAATTATTATGAATTCGAAGTAATTTTAACGGCTATCCTTGATTTAGACGAATAAGATACATAATGTTGGTAATTTATGACTCTTGGATTCAGTTATCTGTTAGATTTCACAGTTAAGTTCGAATTATTAATCCATGATTAGAAGCTTTAAATATTTATTGAGTCATGATTTCACATGTCACATCTCGCTTACACATTAAGGTTTCAGTTCAATATTGAGGGGCTAACTTGGTAATCACTAAGCATGAAAGGAACTAGCCTGGGAAATTTGTCCATCATGATCAATAGAAAAAGGGAAGAGAGAGAGAGAAAAAGAAGAATTTAAAAAAAAAAATAAACCCAAGCTTAAAAAAAAAAAAAAAAAAACAGTTGTCTTCAGGAAGGGTTGGGCGAATGGAAGTCACCATGGGTTTGCTCCATATAGGTGAGGATTCAATTCCCCTTCTTGGCTTTACCTTTAATAGGTTAACATAGCGTGAAAGCCATCAATAGAAAAATCAAAAGCTGGAAGAATGAAAGAAAGAACTGTAAGACAAGTTTTGGTTTAGATTTTGGTTGTCATGAATTCTCTTGTTGATTACCAATGACATCATGAAATAGAGAAGTGAATCTTATTGTTGATAAGCCGAGATTACACTATACACCCATGGATCTTAATGTTTAGAAGTTTTCTAATTGGTGGATTAATATCTTGAACTTGACTATGAAGTTTACTGTGTGCTTGAGTCTAAGAGAGAGTGATTCCAACATTCATGAATCTTAGAATTCTAGTATCTAAATTATTTTTCAAAAATCACTCGAGTTCATAGAAATTGACCTGTAATTCTCAACTTATTTTTCGCATACTTTGTTCGGGACTAGCAAAATGTTGGTTGAGATTTGTGTTGAAGGTCAAATATTACATATTAAACCCCAATTATTCCTAGATTTTACGAGCATGATACCGTTTAATGACCTATTTTAATCGTGTTTGTGATGCAAGGTGTATTTAGGAGCTTGGACTGAAAAATGGTGCTAAAAGCATGGATTTAACACTCTAAAATACCAAGGCAAGGGACAAACCCCAAGGGACTAAGATCGAAGAATTTACACGCCAGAAATCTGAGAAAATCACGCCACTCGCGTTAAACGGGCCTGAAAGTCATCCAGAATGCAAGATCACAGGGTTCTCACCATCCGTTCAGCTCGAAACTTTATATCTGGCCCGAGGACCATAAATTAACCGAACACGTCAAATTTCAGTCATTGGATCCTTGTGAAAGTGGCCCGACTAACAGATCAGCCCCTAATTCTGATTTGGGGCCCACCAGATCTCTGGATATGCTTCAATTTTGGACTCAACCACTTAAATAAGATGGGAAAACTGATGGACAGTGTGGTTTTATCAAAAACATCAAGGTGGGACCCACTTTGCGTGAGTGAGAGTGCACACTGGCTATGCACTTACAATGCACCGAACTGGTAAAGTCCGTCAACAGACCTTTGACCGAAAAATTCAAAAGGAATTCCAATTCCCTCTTCTTCTCCTCTGCGAACGCTCAAACAGAGCTTGCGACGGTTTGTCGTGGGCCACCACGATCAATTGTCCGGATGATCAGGGCCGTCCATCAGACTTTAAAGGGCCCTATGATCACGGCCTAGGTGACAGGATCCCAGAAGGAAGCAGAGAACGATTTCCAATCGTCCAAATGAAAGATAGATGGTGCAATGAAAAATTCCGTGGGCCACACCAAACCTAAGATACAACACGTCCTCCCCGACTGGTTTTTCGAGCCTCATTCAATGGACGGACTGGATTTCTCAAATAATCATGATCATGGGCCCCACAAATCACCAGCGCAGCCTCGTGCATGAGCCCCATTTTGTGCACAGATCTAACGATCCAAGTGAACCACCATGGCTGGTCGATGGGGAGATCCAACCCGTTCATCTTCTCGGCAATCCAAAACATCCTAAAGATGAGTCAACCCTGCACTTGGATGATCACGGTTGCAGGTGAAAACAAAACAACAAGTTTGTGTTTTTCTTGGTTCCGCACGCGGCCGCGTAAGAGATACGCACTAGCTACATAAACAAGGTTAGTTCGCCAGCCGACGTAGCCTCATGCTGCCTATAAAAGAAATAGACAGGAAATCATCCAAGCTTGGACATGGAAACGGGCAGCCGTGAAGGCAATCCAGGATCTGGCACACACGTGAAGACAGAGAGTGGAGAGAGAGAGAAGGGTAGCCAGCTATGGTGTTTTCTTCCTTGTCTTCCTTTCCTTTAATCTTTGCTTAGTTTATTTTTTAGAGATTTTTGCTTGATCATGTCAAGCTAAACCTCTTAGCTAGGGTTAAGAGGTGAAGCTTGTAGTGTGATTGGGATGTTTGTTTGGTTTTGATTCATCTTTTGTTGAACTCTTTTGGATTCGAGTTTGATTATGAAGGTATACTTTTATTTTTTAATGATTTGTCGTAACTTAAATTACAATAGATCTACGATAGCTTTAAGTATGTTCTTTCCACTATTGGGATTGTGAAATTAGTAGGACATGTTGTTCTCCATCATCCCATGGGCATGGTAGGGTGACAGAAACCTTCCTAACCTTCACAATTCTCTCATGATTGGCTATCAGATTGGTAAATTGCTG
The DNA here is from genome assembly GCF_029962835.1 of Magnolia sinica. Classification (NCBI taxonomy): domain Eukaryota; kingdom Viridiplantae; phylum Streptophyta; class Magnoliopsida; order Magnoliales; family Magnoliaceae; genus Magnolia; species Magnolia sinica. The sequence continues at coordinate 53,556,886 of NC_080589.1, read as the reverse complement.
TTGTTTGCCATCGTCTCATGGGCATGATTAGGTGATGGAATCACTTCCAAATCTTCACCACTTTTATCTATTGATGTTAGATCGATGAAAAGTTCAGAGATCTGACAAATCTCTTCTTACATTGGATAGGATAGGACTCTGATTACAGTTGTGTCCTTGAATCATTGCGAGGTAGTTTTCCAATTGCTACAAGTGGATCCTCGGCACCCTAATTTCCTACCTTTGAATTTCACGAGTTTTATAGTTAAATAAATTTACAATTATTCCCTTCCTTTTACCTAATTTAGATTTCATCTTATCCTAGTTCTAGTTCGAGTTAATTTTAGATTACGTACAAGGTTCAGTCCCTGTGGATTCGACCTCAGTCTTACCAAATTATTACTACATCACAACCCTAACCGACCTTGTTTACGCAGCCAGTGCATATCTCTTACGTAGCCGCGTGCGAAACTAAGAAAAATAGCAAACTTACTGTTTTGTTTTCACCAGCAGCCGTGATCATCTAAGTGCGGGGTTGACTCATCTTTAGGATATTTTGGATTGCCAAGAAGATGAACGGGTTGGATCTCCCCATCAGCCAGCTGTGTCACGCCTCGAAATTCGAGTACCCGAATAAGGTCTTCGGAACCCGAATCCCAAGGAGTGAATTATAATATAATGACATTAATTACAATCCAGTTGATTTAATCAAATTCAATCAGTACCCAACGTCATCTAAAAGAAAATACAGCTGAAATGTTTATTAAATTCAATTCTTTTGATAGTTTGTCCTTTCTACATCGAAATTTGAACATAAACTAAACCTAAATAACAAAAAAAAAAATTGAATTAAATTAAAACTAAACCTAATTTTCTAGAAAATAAACCTAATAGTAGAGACCCACCTACTCATAGTATTCCAGCTCTGCACCTGTGCATTTATTTTAGTAGGATGAGCATAACGGCTCAGTAGGGTCATTTCTTACCCAAAATTAACATGTTCAGATAATATCAATTTTATTACAATGAAGGAAATAGAATACAGACAATGGAATTTAACAACAGAATTGTGAAAATGCAATGCATGTAATATTTCCATGAATACTTGTAACATTTACATTATTTCTTACAACACCGTACCCAAGCGGATGGTCACGTTGCATTAACGCCCACGCACCGATACCTCATGGTGAGGGACCCATTTATACGTTAGCTGGTCAGACTACTGCTCCAGTTGTACCTTTGACATATGTTCACGCACACAATTGTACTCATACGCTGTACACAAGGAGACTCCAAAGGATTCAGTGGGTTCTAAGGTCTTTCACCCAAGGGATACAATTGCCCTACTTGCTCGCTTTAGGGTATCACACACAAAGGACACGATTGCCCTACTTGCTTATGTTACATCCAACATAATAAAATTGATGCTCAATGAATGGTAGACATACATGTAAGATGAATAATCATTACACAATAAAAGAATGTCAACGATATAATTCTAATTAATAATTCTAAATTTAAAATTTGCTGAAACTTTAATAATTCAAATACTTAAATAAAATATTATTTTACTATTACTTAATTTTTGAAATTTCTGTGAAATAATGTACAAGAAATTTTAACTTCAATTCTAAAATTTTGAAAATTTTCTTAAGCTTAAGTTCATTTTAATTAAATTTAATTAATTCTTTAAAATCTTAAATTTTAAATTTTGGATTTTTATATTTACAGAAACAAAAATATTATACTGATTTCTATAATATAACATTAATAATGTAATTAAATTATTATTTAATAATTTAAGTTAATCTAAAAATTTATTTGATTATTTTAAATATAATTCAGGATTTTATTATTAATTAATTATTTATTATGTAGATACCGCTGAAGAATGTTGAAATACCATGTATATCCTAAAATCATAATTTATTTATTGATCTAATTATGTACGGATATAAGCTAATTATTTCATTTTGAATTCTACTTTTCATAATTTACAAAATAATTATATGGACCTTATAATTTAGATATATTTTTTTAAATCAGACTTTAAATTTTTATGAATTGAAAGTTTAATTTAACATCGGATTAAGATTTTGATTTAAATAATTTAAATAATCATCTAAATTAAATCATATAAATCCCTAAATGCTTAAAATTTAGACTTACAACGATTTAATTTGACAAGAGGGATTCTAAAACTTCTAAATTAGAATAGAAACTTAGTAAAATTATTTATATCTATTTATTATTATTTTTATTATTATTATTATTATTATTATTATTATTATTATATATTCTTAAATTTAGAAATAAATTTAGTTAGTATTTATTCTAAACCAACTAATTTAGATTAATTACTCTAACTCAGATTTATGGTATAAATCTTAACACTTGATTTCAGAAATAAAAGATATTATGATCTAATCTACAAGTTAACTAGATTTAATAATTACTAAAATTCAGAAAAGCAGATATCATGTATAAATGAATTTGGAAATATTTATTAAAGTCATTATAAATAAATTTCAAAAAATATATAAAATCAGAAAGTTTATAAGTGGAGGAGAATCACCCACATAATAATCAACTGCAATAATATTCCTAATAAAAATTTGGGAATAAATTTCATAATAAATATCTGAAAATGATAACTTTAGGATAAGATCACCTACCTTAAAAGTCCGATGATCCGCCTCCGCTCTAATCTCTCTCTCTCTCTCTCTCTCTCTCTCTCTCTCTCTCTCTCTCTCTCTCTCTCTCTCTCTCTCTCTCTCTCTCGATCTACAGAGCTCTCTCTTTCCCTCACTCTCTTGATCTACCCGATTCTCTCGCCCTTTATGATACGATTGAAACTTTGTTTATATCTTTCCTTCCTTTTTAATGGATGTGAGGAACGAGGCGGAAGAGTGGGGATGTGGGTAGTTTCATTTCGTGAGAGGGTTCGGCGGCTATTACTGTACAAAAAGGAAGGAAAGTGGTTTAGTCGTGCGAAAGATTTTTTTTATTCTTTTATTTTTTTAAGATATGGTGGGTCCCACTAACAATAATATAAATCTACTCTGTCCACCATCTCGGCCAGTCCAAGAGAAGATATAAGGCCAAAAATGAGGCTAATCCAAAACTTAAGTGGGCCACACGCAAACGGACGGTGGGGTTAGTTCCCACAAAAAATGGGTTGTTACATTCTACCCCCCTTAACAAAAATTTTGTCCCCGAAATTTAACATACCTATCATATGAAGAGATAAGGGTACTTCTCTCAGATTTCATCCTTTCACTCCCACGAAGCTTCGTCCTCGCCATGATGCCCCTACTAAACCTTCATGAGTGGTGTCGATCTTGTTCGAAGTACTTGGTCCTTCCTGTCGAGGATGCAAATCGGTTGCTCTATGTATGAAACATCCTCCTGGATTTCCAGCGGCTCCCAGTCAATGATATGCGATGCATCTCTCTCGTACTTCCGACGCATAGATACATGAAATACGTCGTGAACGCCAAAAAGTTGAGGAGGTAAGGCTAGTCTGTAGGCTACGAGGCCTACTCTCTGCAAGATCTCGAATGGTCCAATGTAACGTGGTGCCAATTTTTCTTTCTTCCCAAATTGCATAACTCCATTCATCGGGGATACCTTAAGGAACACATGGTCTCCTATAGCGAAATTCAAGTTCTTTCGGTGATTGTCGGCGTAGCTCTTCTGGCGACTCTGAGCAGTACGTATACATTCTTTGATGATGGCAATCTTCTCGGATGTCTCTTGCACTAGTTCTGATTCCAACAATGTTCTTTCACCCACTTCGGTCCAACAACTTGGTGATCTACAGGGTCTTCCGTATAAAGCTTCAAATGGTGTCATGCCAATACTGGACTGGAAACTATTGTTGTAGGCGAATTGTACTAAATAGAGGTAGTCATCTCAATTTTCCTTGAAGTCAAGAATGTAGCTGCGAAGCATGTCCTCGAAGATTTGATTTACCCGCTCCGTTTGTCCGTCAGTCTGCGGATGAAAAGCCATGCTGTAATCTAGCGTCGTTCCCAAGGCCTTCTGAAGACTTCCAAAAGCGTGATGTAAACCTAGGGTCTTGATCGGATAAAATGGACACAGGAATGTCGTGAAGCCTAACAATCTCCTTAATATACTGCTTGCTTAAGTCATCTAGGGATGAAGAAATACATATAAGAAGAAATTGTACTGACTTTGTTAGCCGATCCACGATCACCCATATCGCATCATGATGATGGCTTATTTTCGGTAGTCCGATAATAAAGTCCATCGATATGTGTTCCTACTTCCATTCTGTGACCTGTAACAGTTGCAAAAGTCTCGACGGCTTCTGATGTTCTACTTTAACCTGCTAACAAGTAAGACACCTCGCAACATAGTTGGCTATCTCCCTCTTCATATTACTCCACCAATATTGACGTCGTACATCATGGTACATCTTGGTTCCTCCTGGATGGATGGTGAATTTTGTGCGATGCGCCTCATCTAAGACTTCTTGCTTCAATTCAGATATGTCTGGAACACATAACCTTCCTTGAAATCTAACCCCACAATCAGAGCTTACTCGTCACTCCAAGTTGTCCTTTCCCGCTTCTTCTATTATTTTCTCTTGTAGGCATGCATCATTCTTCTGCGCTTCTATTATTTGTCGCACCTAGAAAAGAAAATCCTGAATAATTATATCCCAATTTAAGAATTAAAGAGTTAATCTAAATGGATAATTAAAAAATTACTTACCAGAGTGGGCTGCACCACTAAATTACCGATATAAGCCCGAAGTTCATCGATATGAAGTCTAACTTCAAAACTTTAACTATATCAAGCATCTCTCATTCTTTAATCATTAAACTCGCCATCAGCTTGCGCGTCTTCCTGCTTAACGTATCGGCTACAACATTCGCCTTACCTGGATGATAGCAGATGTCAAAATGATAATCCTTCAAGAATTCCATCCATCTCCTTACCGCATATTTAAGTCCTTTTGATAAAAAAAGATACTTTAAGCTCTTGTGATCCGAGTACAGTTCAAACTGCTCACCATAAAGATAATGCCTCCAAATTTTTAAGCCAAACACTATAGCTGCAAGCTCTAAGTCATGAGTAGGATAATTCTGCTCATGAGGTTTCAACTGCCTTGACGCAAATGCTATTGCTTTATCACTTTGCATCAGCACGCATCTCAACCCTTGATAAGATGCATCAGTATATACCACAAATCTTTCCCCTTCTGCTGGTAAATAAAGTATTGGGGCTTCCGTTAATCGCTTCTTCAATTCAAAGAAAGCCTGCTCACAATTTTCATTCCATTTAAAAGAAGTGCCCTTCTTGGTCAAGTTAGTCAATGGCCTTGCTAACTTAGAGAATCCCTCAATGAACCTCCTATAATAACCAGCTAATCCGAGAAAACTACGCACTTCTGTCACATTGGTGGGCTGCTCCTAATTTAACACTGCTTCAACTTTCAATGGATCTACTGACACTCCTTTTTCCGATACCACGTGCCCAAAAACTTTACTTCATTCTTCCAAAAGTCACATTTTGAAGCTTTGACATACAATTGATTGTCCTTTAGAGTTTAAAGAGCTATTCGAAGGTGTTCAGCATGTTCTTGTGTCTTGGAGTAAATTAAAATATCATCTATGAACACTATTACAAATTGGTCTAAATACGGTTTGAAGACCCTGTTCATGAGGTTCATAAATACTGCTGGAGCATTCATTAGTTCGAAGGGCATCACTAGAAATTCATAATAGCCGCACCAAGTCTTAAAGGCAGTCTTAGGTACATTTTCATCTCTAATCCTCAACTGATGATATCCAAACAATAGGTCTATCTTTGAAAAATATTTAGCTCCATTCAACTGATCGAATAAATCATTTATCCTCGGCAGTGAGTACTTATTCTTGATAGTCGCCTTATTAAGTTAATGGTAATCGATGCATAGCCTCAAAGAACCATCCTTCTTTCTTACAAATAATACCGGTGCACCCCACAGCGACATACTAGCCCTAATGAAGCCTTGGTCTTGGAGCTGCTGAAGTTACTCCCTTAATTCTCTCAATTTAACAGGTGTCATACGGTATGCTGCTCTGGAAATTGGTGTAGTCCCAGGTACCAGATTGATTGTGAAATCCACATCTCTCTTTGGCGGTAATCCAGGGATATCTTGAAATACTTCTGAAATTCATTAACAATCAAAATTTGTTCTACTCCTTGAGGTTCAAGTTCCGAGATGGCTGACAAACTAACTGGTGCTCCATTCCTTCGCGTCCCATGGAATTGTAATGGTGTTCGCCCATCAATATTTAATATGAACATCTTCCTAAAACAATCGATTTTTGCTCGATATAAAGATAACCAATCCATCCCTAATATAATATCGTATTCTCGCATCGGCATAACTATGAGATTAGCTGGTAAATTTACGTTCTCGATCATTATCGAACAGTTTTACAAATCTGACTTAGGTCCACTGAATTACCAAGGGGGTTTCCTACTGTTAACTTTTTATCTAAAGGAGTAAGAGATAACCCAAGCGAACATAAAAGGCAGTAAGAAATAAATGAATGCGATGCTCCAGAGTCAAATAACGCTCTATCTAAGGATGAATAAATGACGATGGTACCTTTGACTACATCGCTGCTAGCCTCGATGTCAGGCTGAATAATGTCATCTGTTGGCGGTGCTGGATCCTCATATAAGGGTGCGGCATCATCATAAGTCTGGGTCACTCCATCCTTAGACTATGCTGGAACATCATAACTTTGAATTGGGCCCTCATATTGTTGCGCCAAGTTCTCGTACCACTGCACTGTGTCATGTCCTGAATGTACTAGGGTGTAGACTCCGCCTTGAGCTTGTGGTCGTGGTGCCTGAACTCCCTGCCTAGACTGTAGGTACTGCTGAGGTTTAACCTGTGGCGGCGGCTGTTGAGGTGGTCTCTGATATACCGATGAAGGTCCTTGCTGTGGTGGCCTCGAGTATGACTGTAGCGACCTCTGTGGATATGGCTGAGGTGGTCTTGAGGAAGGTTGTGAGGCGGAAGGATGTAGTGGAGGTCGCTGTAACATAGACAGCAGCGTCTGTTGCTGGGGAGGCCTGAAAGACTGATGTGAAGGTCCTAACCTTTATGGATATTGAGTGCACTATGGTCTGGAACAAAAACGAGAAGTGTGGCCCTCGAGTTCACAATTATAGCAAAATCTCAAAAATCGTGGTGCAGGAAGTGCTGTCGTCGGTTTGGCCATTGATGTTGATGTTGTTCTCTGTCTCTTAGTTGTATCATACTGGGCTGGAGATATATGTGTAGCAGTTCTAGCACCACTCTTTACGTCTTTCCTCTGATCACGATTCTTCCAATATTCGTTGATGTCTTTCTCCACTGCTAAGGTATGCTCCAACACTTTGGCATAAGTCTTCTGCACGAAAGGGGCTAATCGGCGTCGAATAGAGGCTCTCAGACTTTCCTCAAATTTTTGTGTCTTACGGGTTTCATCGGACACTAGAAAAGTTACAAATCATGATAGCTCTATGAACTTAGCATCATAATGGCACACTGTCATATCGCCCTGCTCTAATTTCATGAATTCTCCCGCCTTTTGATTTTTCACATACAAAGAAAATATTTAACGTCAAACTTCTCACAAAACTAAGCCCAAGTCTAGACTTCAACTCTCGGGTTCATCCTAACGACTGAGTCCCACCAATGATCCACCTCCCCTTCGAGCATGTAAATAGTCAATTCTGCTTTCTGGTATTCATCGCACTTCATAACCGTGAATATCTTATCAATTTGTTTCTTCCATACCTCGGCCTCAGATAGGTCAGGCCCACCCTTAAATACAGGCAGCCTTTTATCTTTTGAACCTTTCTAATAAAGTTCTTATCCCTTCGTTAGCTACATGAATAATTTGGGTTTGATCTTGCGCTTGAGTCTATCTTATCTGATAGCCCACAAGAGCCGAAAGATCACCTATGGCCCTAAGAATTCCACCCATAAGTGACCCATTTTCAGTGGTATCAGTACCAGGAGCTCTTGATATGGCTCCGACATCAATGTTTTAATCCGCCATAATCTACAATTAATCAAACATGTAAGCTTAGTATGTGACAACTAAGGTAGGTTGTAGTAACTAAATTGAATTCTAAGTATCATTAATAAAGTGCATACTATTTAAAGTCTCTAGGAGCATGAAAAATTTATTAGATTGCAGAAATATTTGATGATCTAAAAGACTAACACATGAAGATTAAGAGAATTCAGGCAGTGACATGTATCAAAGTTGTAGTGCAAAAAATTCAAATTCTTATGATACTATTCCCGCTAATGTTTCTGATACTTATAAGTGTCGTATTGATCTAAAATTTTTTATGAGGATGCATATATGGCTACTATAATTCTGTAAAATTTCAGCTTAACCCAAAGTCTACAGAAAATTCTAAAATTTGGATAATTAGATCTGTCCAGAAACAAATGATTTTTGACTAATATACACATAACTTAATATTGGTAAAGGATAAACCTATATTTATATTTTTGAATTATTTTTTTACTAAAACTACACTTATTAATCTACAACTGGAATTTTGAATCAACTTAAAAGGAGTTTTAATTAATTAGTTATGACTTTTGTAAGTTAAGTGTTTTCCGCTTAATATTGATGTCTAATTTAATGTAGTATGTTTAAAATTCTTAAAAATTCCTTAGGGTCCAAATTTAGGTTACTAGTTTAATGTCCAGCATAAATAAGATTATATATGATGTCAACATCATGTAATGATCCTTAAATTTATATTTCTATTTTTCCTATTATAAAAGCAAAGGGATTTATGTTTGGGTCACTAATTCTAAAGACAACCCTAGGTCCATAATTTTTAATCTAACTTGGCTTTGATATCAAACTGTCAAGCCCCAAAATTCGAGTACCTGAATAAGGTCTTTAGAACCTGAATCCCAAGGAGTGAGTTATAATATAATGACATTAATTACAATGCAGTTAATTTAATCAAATTTAATCAGTACTCAACGTCATCTAAAAGAAAATACAGCTGAGATGTTTATTAAATTCAATTCTTTGAATAGTTTGTCCTTTCTACATCGAAATTTGAATATAAACTAAACCTAAATAATAATAAAAAACTAAATTGAATTAAAACTAAACCTAATTTTTAAAAAAATAAAACTAATATTAGAGACCCGCCTGCTCATAGTATTCTAGCTCTGCACCTGTGCATTTGTTTTAGTAGGACGAGCATAACAGCCCAGTAAGGTCATTTCGTACCCAAAATTAACATCTTTAGATAATATCAATTTTATAACAATGAAGAAAATAGAATACAAACAATGAAATTTAACAACAGAATTGTGAAAATGCAATGCATGTAATATTTCCATGAATACTTATAACATTTACATTATTTCTTACAACACTGTACCCAAGCGGATGGTCACGTTACATTAATGCCCACGCACTGGTACCTCATGGTGAGGGACCCATTTATACGTTAACTGGTCAGACTACTGCTCTAGTAGTACCTCTGACGTATGTCCACGTAAACAATTGTACTCATACGCCGTACACAAAGGAGACTCCAAAGGATCCAGTGGGTTCTAAGGTCTTTCACCCAAGGGATACAATTGCCCTACTTGCTGGCTTTAGGGTCTCTCACCCAAGGGACACGATTGCCCTACTTGCTTACGTTACATCCAACATAATAAAATTAATACTCAATAAATGGTAGACATACATGTAAGATGAATAATCATTACACAATAAAAGAATATCAACGATATAATTCTAATTAATAATTCTAAATTTAAAATTTGCTGAAACTTTAATAATTCAAATACGTAAATAAAATATTATTTTACTATTATTTAATTTAGAAATTTTTGTGAAATAATGTACAAGAAATTTTAGTTTCAATTCTAAAATTTTGAAAATTTTCTTAAGCTTAAGTTCATTTAAATTTAATTTAATTAATTCTTTAAAATTTTAGAATTTAAAATTTAGATTTTTATATGTACAGAAACAAAAATATTATACTGATTTCTATAATATAACATTAATAATGTAATTAAATTATTATTTAACAATTTAAGTTAATCTAAAAATTTATCTGATTATTTTAAATATAAATTTAGGATTTTATTATTAATTAATTATTTATTTATTTATTTTTTTGTAGATACCGCTGAAGAATGTTGAAATACCGTGTATATCCTAAAATCATAATTTATTTATTTATCTAATTATGTACGGATATAAGCTAATTATTTCATTCTAAATTCTAATTTCCATAATTTACAAAAATAATTATATGGACATTATAATTTAGATTTTAAAAAAAATAAATCAGACTTTAAATTAGTATGAATTGAAAGTTTAATTTAACATCGGGTTGAGATTTTGATTTAAATAATTTAAATAATCATCTAAATTAAATCATATAAATCCCTAGATGCTTAAAATCTAGACTTATAACGATTTAATTTGACAAGAGGGATTCTAAAACTTCTAAATTAGAATACAAACTTAGTAAAATTATTTTTATCTATTTATTATTATTATTATTATTATATATTCTTAAATTTAGAAATAAATTTAGTTAGTATTTATTCTAAACCAACTAATTTAGATTAATTACTCTAACTCAGATTTATGGTATAAATCTTAACACTTGATTTCAGAAATAAAAGATATTATGATCTAATCTACAAGTTAACTAGATTCAGTAATTACTAAAATTTAGAAAAGCAGATATCATGTATAAATGAATTTCGAAATATTTATTAAAGTCATTATAAATAAATTTCAGAAAATATATAAAATCAGAAAGTTCATAAGTGAAGGAGAATCACCCACATAATAATCAACTGCAATAATATTCCTATTAAAAATTTGGAAATAAATTTCATAATAAATATCTGAAAATGATAACTTCAGGATAAGATCACCTACCTTAAAAGTCTAATGATCTGCCTCCGCTCTAATCTCTCTCTCTCTCTCTCTCTCTCTCTCTCTCTCTCTCTCTCTCTCTTGATCTACCCGATTCTCTCTCTCCCTTTATGATACGATTGAAACTTTGTTTATATCTTTCCTTCCTTTTTAATGGATGTGAGGAACGAGGAGAAAGAGTGGGGGATGTGGGCAGTTTCATTTCGTGGGAGGGTTCGGCGGCCATTATCATACAAAAAGGAAGGAAAGTGGAGAAAGTGGTTTAGTCATGCGGAAGATTTTATTTTTATTTTTTTATTTTTTTAAGATATGGTGGGTCCCACTAACAATAATATAATCTACTCCGTCCACCTCTTGGCCAGGCCAAGAGAAGATATAAGGCCAAAACTGAGGCTGATCCAAAACTCAAGTGGGCCACACACAAATGGACGATGGGGTTAGTTCCCACAAAAAATGGGTTGTTACAAGCCGTGGTGGTCCACCTGGATCGTCAGATCCATGCGCAAAACAGGGCTCATGCACGAGGATGCGCTGGTGATTTGTGAGGCCCATAATCAAGATTGTTTGAGAAATCCATTCCGTCCATTAAATGAGGCTCGAAAAATCGGTCGGGGAGGACATGTTGCAATTTAGGTTCGATGTGGCCCACGGAATTTTTCATTGCGTTTATCTTCCATTTGGATGATTGGAAATCGTTCTCCGCTTCCTTCTCGAATTCAGTCACCTAAGCCATGATCATAAAGCCCTTTAAAGTCTGATGGACGGCCCCGATCATCCGTACAATTGATCATGGTGGCCCACGACAAATCGTCTGCAAGCTCTGTTTGAGCGTTCACAAACGAGAAAAAGGGGGAATTTGAATTCCTTTTGAATTTTTCGGTCAAAGGTCTGTTGACCGACTTTTCCAGTTCGATGCATTGCAAGTGCACAGCCAGTGTGCACTCTCACTCACGTAAAGTGGGTCCCACCTTAAAGTTTTTGATAAAACCATACCGTTCATCAGCTTTCCCATCCTATTTAAATGGTCGAGTTCAAAATTGAAGCATATCCAGAGATCAGGTGGGCGCCAAATCAAAATTTTAGGGGCTGATCTGTCAGTCAAGCCACTTCCACAATGATCCACTGGCTAAATTTCGACATGTGCGGTAAATTTATGGTCCTTGGGCCAGATATAAAGTTTCAAGCCGAATGGATGGTAGGAACCTTGTGATCTTGCATTCTGGATGACTTTCAGGCCCGTTTAACGCGAGTGGCGTGATTTTCTCAGATTTCTGGCATGTAAATTCTTCGATCTTGGTCCCCTAGGGTCCGTCCCTTGCCTTGGTGATTTTAGAGTGTTAAATCCATTCTTTTAGCACCCTTTTTCAATCCAGGCTCCTAAATACACCTTGCATCACAAACACGATTAAAATAGGGTGTTAAACGGTATCATGCTCGTAAAATCTGGTAATAATTGGCGCCTAATATGCAATATTTGACCCTCAACATTTATCACTCACTTCTGTCACATCTCTGTTTTTTTTTTTTTACGGCAGTACTAAGTAGCAGGATTCTTGCTGGCTTACAAGTTTTCTACTTTCACATAGTGCATGGCAAGATTGTTGTTTCTTGTGCAGCTGATATACTCATATGACTTTGTGTCATATTACTTTGGCTCTCTTTAATAGTACTACTGATAGCTTCAAGAGTTTATGAAGCATATAAAGTACCATTTGATTTCTAAGTGATAGTTTGATCTTGAATTGCTCCCATTTGTTGACTTAGGCAACCATTTTAGATTGGTACATTTTAAGGCAGGCCCACATGGATTAATGTGTTGCCCATTTGAATGACATTGTATTCTTTTCAACAACCTCTGTAGCATCTTTTGTTCGAGCTGGCAACTGACAGGACTTCTAGCTTATATTTTATTGCTAGCATTCCTTTTGGATTGCTGGACAGCCAAATTATTCAAAAATTTCCTTTTACTTGTCCAATTCTTAGAATAATTTTGGTCTATTTTCTACTCTCTTCTTAGAACTCTGTTTGCACTTCAGCTGAATAGATGTGTATGCATTTTGTTTGGAAACTGCAAGCAAGTTGATTCTGGAAGTCTTCAAGTCCTGAAAAATGCAAAATTGGCTTTAAGTCCTGAAAAACTCATGTGGAAGTTGTTTACCTGTAATCTGACATAAGCTATTATGTAAAAACTTATAAATTAGATCATATCAGTACTTACTATATCAATCCTTTAAGATTCCATTAGCATGAATGATTTTGCATTGTGCAGCTTGCTTCTTTCTGCATACTGAGCAAAAATTCATTGTGTGAAGAGATAGGGCCTTCTAATTCTAAATGGTTGTGATGCTTGTGCATAGGTCTGAACCATCAGAGTAAAGAAGCGCCTGAATGAGATAGTGAATAGGTTGAACAAGACAAAAGTCGAAAGGAAGCCTAACTTGAAAGGTATGATGGTCTATCCTAGATTTCATGTCTGAAGATCATATAAAGATTGTCTTTTGATTCTTGACCTTCCAGTTGATGATGCTTGCATTTCTAAGTCCATCTACATATAGTGGAATGTGCACCTTCTACATATAATATACTCAATCTTTTCTTCTTCTTCTTCTTCTTTTGCTAGGAAAGTGCCTTTCCTTTCTCCCGTCTTCTCTGTTTTTTGAAGAATCTATATCTTTCCTTTTAAAGAAAAAATATTATTCTAACAAGAGACTGCTTTTTCCATTTACCCTCCAGACTTGAATATGTTTTTTGAAGAAACATGGGAAGATTTGAAGAATCTCAGCTCCCTACACCTTGGAATACATTTCCTAGCCCCTTTTTGATAGTTTTTTCAGCAATGCTCCTCACTAAAGTGTCGTTTTTACTAACTATACTATTTTGCAGATTGCATTAGTATACAAACTATATTTGATCGTGGTGTTTCTCTTATCTAGAATGTTTATGTTAAATAACTCCGAGACATGGTTTCTTACTTCTTCGAAAACCGATACATGATAGCACAACAGCATTACTAGTTTGTGTATGAAGCATTACTTGTCATCTACTGAATTTTACTTTGTTGGCCCCTTGAGTACAAATCTCTCAAGTCTAGGAACTACACCAACCATCTAGTGTTGGAAAGTAATCTTGTTGATGGGGTTTGTCAAACTAAATTACAAAAATAGTTGTTGCAAAAATACATGGTTTTAGTTTGTGTTTGTGTTGTGTTTGCTTATTTGTTGTATCCATTTGATATGTTTTCTTAGTGGGTATAATTTGGATCTCATGATTGGAAAGTTGTTCAATCCATTAATCCGTTAGTGAGTACGAGATTGGCAATGTGGTTTTCTATCATTGTGCTTTGTTTACTGCTTGTTCAATCTCATGATTCCAGGTTCCCATCTTACCCTTATGCTAGTCATACTCTCGTTTCATGAACTTGACATGCAATGGTCTATGACCATGGCTCAAATTATTAATTGGTTGAATGTGACATGGGCAAAGTACTTTAATGAGGTTTTATAGGAAGTGTCGAAGATAATTAATTGGTTGAATGTGACATGCAATGGTCTATGGCCATAGAATTCAAAAGTGTGAAAATTTCAGAATGTAGAGGTGTTCATGTTATATATCTTGGCATACCGTATAGAATTTAGATCACATGTGATGCATTTTTTCTTCATTCTATATTACCAAGTTAGTTGTAACTGTAGGTTTGTGCTATCAAAGCTCCTAGTTTTGGAGAAGATAGGAGCAAACTTGGAAGATCTAGCCATTCTTACAATAGGAGAGGTGAGATGCAACTCTTTATTCTTGAATTCTGTTGCATTAGATATCTCAAGAAATATAATGCCACATTTGATGTGCAAGTTATCTCTGAAGATCATGGCATGAACACAAGATTATCATTTTTAGTAGATTAACTTAGTATTTTCTTTCTTTTCTTTCTTTTCTTTCAATTTTGTTCAAGTCTATATTGTCAAATCTTTAATAATTGATAGCCCTATTAGGAATCCAGAGATCCCAGACTATATGAAGCCGTTCAGTTAGCATATTGTATCCTGTTTTGATTTCTTTTGTTTCTACTGTAGGTCCAAGCCAAAGTCCATGAAACTCTGAAGAAGCACGATCTTACAAAAGCTCTTGTAATGTAAGAGCTGGTGTGGTTTGTGGTATGTACTGATCCTATATTCTCTGTATATACCTTGACCTTTTTTTTCTTCCTTTTCCCTCTAAACTTGTGCTTTTAGTCAGTGAACAATTGTTTTGTTTTCATTTGACTAGCCATGATTAGAAGCTTACAATAGCATTCAAAAATGATATTTCTGCATAGTAAGCAAATGAAGAAACATATTACAATCTGATCTTTCTTCTATCAATTCTATTAATTGATAATGCATAGATCTCTATCCCAGATGTGTATATGATGCATTTCCATATTACCAGTTGTCGGAACTTCTGAGGACCCCTCTACAATCTCTTTGCTTGCAAATTAAGAGTCTGAAGCTTGGAAGCATTTCAGAGTTCTTATCTAGGGCCTTATAATCGCCTGAACTACTGTCAGTATGTGTAAATTGTGATCTGCTTTTCTTTCTGCTTGCATATTTTCATTGAATCACCTGCATGGCAACTACGGTGCAACCTCAACATTTTTCTTTTATTTTTCTAAGGAATTTGGTAGCATTTCCTTAACTTCCCTCCACTTTTGTTTGCCCCACAGTGTTTGTCTGCATGGCTCATGTTGTAACAGTTACTAAAGGACATTTACCTTGTAGGTCCAAAATGTTGTTGAATATCTGAAAATCATTGGGGCTTTTTGGATGAGAATGAAAATCTTACAGTTCTAGGTGCACATGTTCTACCCCATGTACATTGATGCTTTGTTACTCAACATTGTAGATATTTTTAGATAAATGAACTTAGTTGCAGTCTAAATGAACTTAGTTGAAGTCTTAAGACGAGCATACCTCTCTGCTTCTTATGTTTTTCTTTGGATTAATCTCTATTTTGATGGAAGGCAATAAACTTTTGTTAATTTATTTCCCTTGACCCTAAATTTTGTGTTTATCAGGGTTTGAAATTGTTCCTAAAATTCCATCTTCAGATCTGATTATTCACAACATTAAGAACGATTTAAAACCGTTCCTAAAATTTTATTCCTAGATTGTTGGCACTAGAACGGTTTAAAACCGTTCTTAAAATTGCATTTCTAAAATTTAGAACGGTACCCAAAACGGTTCTGAACCGTTCCTTTTTTTTTGCGACACCTCATTGAGGAACGGTTTTAAACCGTTACTGAAGCATTTGGGAACGATTTTAAATGATGATTTTGGTGTAGTGACGGTGTAATTCATCACCTCACGTCTCGATGGCTCGGTTGGGTAGCAGAAATGTGACCGGAGGGTGTAACCAAAGCATCTCTTTTACGCATTCATGGAGGTAAGGAAGATGGGGCAGATCAGATTCTTTGACGGCTCTGTTTGGTCCGATCACCTTGTCTAGTTCTTCCGGGACCTTTATCAGCTTGGTGGGGTTCCTCAAAAGTTCTGCCATGGCCCATTCGATGGTGGAGGTACTGGTCTCGGAGCCAGGTCCGAATGTTTCCTGTCAGCACAAAGATGGATTAGCATGTAATTAAGGTTATGTTTGGGTGCCGCTTAAAATGATTCATATCATTTTAGTTAATCGTAGTGCATGTATATCATCCATCATACTCCGTCAGAGTATAAATTGATTCTGCTTTTGAGTCAACAGGGATACTTCCTTCAGCCGTCAATCTTGACGACGTGAAAGAGGAGAAGCGGATTGCGTGTGATCCAGGGCAGCTGTGTGGGGCTCACAGAGATGTAACTGACAAATCCACTCCGTCCATGTGTTTTTCAAGTCAACAATATGGCAGTATTCTAAAAAATATTCAGATGAAAATCTCACGTGGGCTACACTATAAGAAACAGTGGGGATTGAACACCTAGCTATTACAGAAGTTTTGTATTAGGATGATGTTTGTGACTACCGTTTATCTGAGTGGTAATAACCCTATGAATGGTTTGGATGGCATATAAACATCATGGTCATCTACAGGAAGGTTTTAATGTTGAAGATTTCCGTTTCCACTGCTTTTTGTGTGGGGCTCAAGTGAGTTTTAGATGTACCTAGCTTTTATGCTCTGTTCAAAACAGATGTACGGAATATGTGTGCGGTAGGGTCACAACCAATACGCTTCGGAGAAGGGAAGAGTTCGTATATGCGCCGCCACCTCCTTTTGAGCAGCTGTGGAACAAGGTACAGCACTGGTTTTGGACAGCATAAAAAACGCCTAACTCCTTGGAACCCAAAATCTTGTTTATTTAAAATCTACTCCGTCCATCATGTTTTATCCTCGATGATAAGCGTTAGGAAAAACAATCATCAAGATTCCTTAAGTAAGATAGGCACACCACTGGAAACAAAGGGGTTGGGATGCAGGCTATAGGTTTGTGTGTAGGGGCACGATGGTGTGTATCTTTCTTCAAAACCGTTAGTCAGGTGTAAGTCACTGAGATGAAGAGAAAAACTAAAATTATCCTCATCCAAAACTCTGGTGAGCCATAGGAAAGGCATACAACGTCATGGACTCCACAGAGCTTGTTTTAGGGTAAAACAGGGATCTTAGACGATTTATGGCAGTAAAGAGAATAGTACGGTTCAAATCACCATACCATCTCAAGATATGGCCCCAGTGGGTGCGGACGGACGTACGTTTGATTCGGAGTCTCGACAGAGTCAAGACAAATTTAAGATTCACTTAACTACAAAATTGCCACTACACTCCAAATGCAAGTTGCAGCGGCGCACGCATTATAAGATTCACTTAATCACGAAACGGTATTATGAGGTCATCTGTGTGGAACCCCCGTGCTGTTAGTCGAACATCAGTCCCACAGTCAGATGCATCATTCCATGGTGTGCTATGGGATTAAAAATAACGCCACACCATGACATGACTGGGTGGGCCGCACCAGGTACAGTAGTTGAGAGTATTTACCCTCCCATTAGAGCATTCGGAATCACTTATTGGTCCCATTGAGATGTTTTTCACATATCCAAACCATCCATCGTATATGTCCCACTTGGATGAGGGGTTCGACTAAGTTCCAGACACATGTGTTAAGGGTTAAGGTTGTCATGTGTCAAAGGTTGAGGTTGTCAAGTGTCAAAGGTTTGTGTCCTGGTTGTCATGTGTTAAGGGTTGAGGTTGTCATGTGCTAAGGTCGTGGGTCGTGGTTATCATGTATTAAGGGTCTAGGCCATGGTTATCATGCGTAAAGGTTCGATGTTGTCATGTATTAACGGTCGAGATCATAATTGTCATGTGTTAAGGGTTGCAGGGCCTACCATGGGATATATGTCAAATCCACTCCATCCATTGGATTTAAAATTTTATTTAATGTTATGGGAAAAAATAATTTTCACTTGAGCCTTTGATGTGCCTAATTTTTTAGGCTAATGCCCTAAAATGATCTTTCAAAATGGATAGACGGTGTGGATAAAATACATACATCTTAGTGGGCCCCATATGACCATCTATTTCTATCTAGGTCATGCAACCCAATCCGCCTCACATCCCATTGCATTGACTTTAATTTAGAGCAAAAGCCTTTTGCAGGAAGTTCCTGCCATCAGTAGCTATTTCGGGCCCACTGTGATGCTTATGGGAAATCCACTCCATCTAGCCGTTTTGGAAGATCATTTTAAGACATGAGACCAAAAATTAGACAAATCTGAAATTCAAGTGGGCCACGTGATTGGAAAAAGTGAAAAGGAACTGCCTACCGTTCACACAATTTTAGGCTCCACTGTGATGTTTATATGTAATCCAAACCGTTCATAAAGTGGCCCAAATGCTAATAAGATCCTCACCAAGGGGGATGTACCAAAAGAATAAAAACATTAGCCTAATTCAAAGCTTCTGCAACTCCATAAATGTTTCAATCATGGGTGTACGATCTCCACTTCTATTGTGTGGCCCACTTGAGCATTGGATCTACCTCATTTTAGGCTCAAGTCATAATATGATCTAGCAAAACATGTGAACAGTGTGAATTTCTCACAAACATCATAATATGCACCATAGTGTTTACCCCATCCAAATCTCTACTGCCATCATGCCTTGTCGAGCACCGAGCTCAATGCAAATTGTATTGAGGAATAATTTATCCCAAACATTTTGAAAAAGTTGTAAGAGGGCTATCGCCAAATTCATTTTAAAAGTCATGTTTTTTTTTTTAAAGGGTTTGGCATTACCACGAGGGTACTTTGGTCAAAATCCCCTAAAAGAAAGCAATTTAAACCCGTCTAAATTCACATTTTTATTATAACAAGCAAAACTTTACAATCGGTGTGAACCATTTCAAATCAATCCTTACGAGAAGATCAAGATCATTACCATCTAATAGACATGATTCTTTCAATACAAGATAACAAACACAAATGCAGATAAGAAGCGAGGATCTCCATGAATGTTTAAGCTCTCGCTTTCGGGATGACGAGCAAGGGCTCATCCTTCAAGAGTGCTAGGTCGAACTTGTCACTCATATCAAGCTCGTCTGGATTCATGCCATTAGGAAGGCTCCATTCAAAGGTATGGATGAGAGATCCAAGAATCAACCGTACGACTCTCTCTCTCTCTCTCTCTCTCTCTCTCTCTCTCTCTCTACCCCTCAGTGCCTTGGTGGGAATCCCAAGAAAATAGGGCCCCTCTTTTAGGCTTAGGGCTCACTCGCACCTGTCCCTAGCCGTAACAGCGAACGATCAAGATGGGGGTGGCCACTCTCACTCTCATCTATGTTTCCTATATGCATGGGGTCAATCCGCCACGAGAAATGGATTTCCATCACTGTGGCCCACCGGACAAGCATCTTTGATTTGCAAATGGGACCCACACCATAATGGTGGGTTTTTCAGCTTGACCGAGAAGATGAGGTTTGGCTACTAATAGCCAATTTTCATCCATGGCCTAACATGGCGATCTGGGCCGTTTGAATGGGTCGGATGGGGCCATTGATCATTGTGGGGGCCACCAATCCCACCGATCATCGCAGTTTCCCCACTACTTGCGAGATTTTCCGCCGCTTATGGTCTTCGGGCGAGATGAGAAGCTCTTTTCGGATAGAGCCATTGCTGCCGTAGTGGGAACGGTCGAGATCTGTATACGGAGCTTGGCGGAAGGTTTGGATGGTGCCAGCGCGACTTTCCCGAAGAGGAAAAGTTCCCCACGCCGGTTTTGCCTCGCAAACGGTTGCTTGCCTTTTTTGGCACCGAAAGGAATGCTGGGATATGCCCAAATGGAGGGCTGAGATTTTAAAAGAACGTTGTTTGCGGATTGTCAAGTTGGCAATGAAAATCGGGCGTAGTTTCCTTATTTCGACACGCAACGCGTATAGCCTGATTGCGCCACTACTTGCGTGCATGCACATGTACATGGAGGCGGGTGAACCACGCGATTCTGGTAAGATTAGTCATCCAACCACAATAGATGTAAGGCCTGTACGCTAGACCGTACCATTCAGTATACTCATACGGTCCTCCCGGTCGAATTTCGGCAGCCCGCGATCTGTTATCAGCATTGGCGCACGATCCTGAGACGTGTTCTGTATATCAGAGTCGGCTCGACCCGAGACTTGTACTAGTGCGACCGCACCGTCGCCGCGGTTCCGACGTTGCATCTCGCACAGTGAGGCGATGCCCGGACCAGGAGATGTGGGCCCGCGTTCAATTTGAGGAAAAGCCGCACTTTGTGAATTCTGATAGAATCTCTACGTTATGTCCCATCAATCACATCAATCATAAGTCAAGTACATCCCATCACAGGCCATCACATACCCATACCTAACCATCCCCTTCTTACCAAAAGTCAAAGGAAACCACACCCATCCATCCCTCTCTCCCATCACTCCTCTCCCATCATTCCTCTCTCTCATTCTCTCTCTCCATTTCAAACAACACCCCATGAGAGCACCAACGTCTATGGCTCCCATGAGAGATCTAGTGTGACCCACCTTCCTAACTCTCATCTCCACCATCCATGATCCATCTCAACCGTCAAAGTCCGTCCACTGGGGTTCTAGCATGCATTGGAGGAAGAAGGAAGATGAGATCTTAGGGTGGGTATTCTATTCTCTCTCTCTCTCTCTCTCTCTCTCTCTCTCTCTCTTTTATTTTGTGTTTGATCGTGGCCCACCTTGTGATATGTTTCACATCTACGCCATCCACCTAGTGGGTCCACCTAGTAGTTCGTTAAGGCGGGCCTAATTGGAGGAAATATACAAATGTTCCCTTCATCTACGGCAGGTGGGTCCCACCTGTGTGGGGCCCACCCCAAAGTGAAGCAGGTAGTGCATGTGGGGGCCCTACTTTGCTGGAGAAAACCCAACCCGTTTGACGCCCAAGCCTCCCTGGACGCTGGAGGTTGGAAACAAAAAAAAAATGTTAGCTTGGTTCAAAAGTTTTGGGTGGACCGCTCATGCAGGCTCCACCTAGATGTATAAACTAAATCCACACCATCCATCCTATTTCCCTAGTCATTTTAGGCGTTGAGCCGAGAAATGAAGCCAATCCGAATTTTTGGCGGGCCATAGCGTCGAAAACAGTAGTTTTTACTGTTGAAATCTATCTTGATGTTTCTACCCACCAAAAACATATTGCATATTGGACTCGTTAGATCTGTTATCAGCCGGGGAGACCAGTAGTTGGTGCGGATTTTTCTTGATGCGGGCCCACCTATAAAAATCCTCTGAATAACCAAAAAAAAAAAAAATAAAATACATGGGACGCTGTTGCTGTCAGCATCCTCTGGACGCTGCAGCAAGCAGCGTCCTCGCTATTTGTTTAAGGGTGAAACGGTGGGCCCCACCACAGGCCCCACCATGGTGTATGTTACACATCTACTCCGTGCAATTGATGGGTCGCCTTTGGGAACTAGGATGCCCCAAAAATCAGCCGTACATGGGGCTCAAATGGCCCACATGGCAGGAAACAGTGAGATTGGACTTCCACCATTGAAACCATTTTTTTTTTGGGCCATAGAAGTTTTGGACCTAGATGAAATTTGTTTTTTTCCTTTTCATCCGGGTCTGTATGACCTTATTAACAGATCAGATGGCAAATAAATGTTATGATGGGCCCCGCATGGGACCCACTCACGGTGGAAAACGGATTGGCTGATGTACCTCGCACGCTGTGCAGCTGCCGCATTGGCGTGAGCTCCGTGGGTCCCACCCACCTGCTGTGATGGCGTCAGTAGGGGCTGATCACGAGGTTGTGTTATATCCAACCTTCCAGACATGGCGTGTGTACCCCACCTTGATGTTTAAGCAACCACACCGTCCGTCCGCCCGTTTGGGAAATGGACCCCACATGATGAATGTGTTGCATCCTCACCGTCCAATTCCTGGACGGTGGGACGGTGGTACACCTCTCACCTGTTTTATATGATAATATTGTATTATATTATGTATGTATATAGGATATATATCTGGTGTTTATATATATCCCTGAAAGTTGGCAGATTTTAATATAATAATAATAATCCTAATAATGATGATATATATGCATTTGTCATATACATATTATGTATGGTGGGCCCCACGTGGGACCCACCTGTGATAAACGAGTGGCTGGTGTGCTATATAGCTGCAGTAATGACAGCAGCGTACATGGCCCCATGTGATGTTTATATTCACCGTCCTTTTTTTTTGGACAGGTGGAACGCCACCATGATTTAAGCGTTTTATCTACTCGGCCCATCCATGCCTGCCCTGGTGGCACGTGGCTCCACACATGGGGCCCACAAAATGTATGCGTTTCATTCACACGTCCCATCCCTGGACGTGGACGGTGGCCCACCTTGATGTGTTGTTATCCACGCCGTCTATCTAAATGGACCCCACATAGATGCTGTATTATGTATCCCGCCGTCCAGAGGCAGGGATGGTGGGCAGCTGTGGTGTATGTGTTTTATTCATGCTGCGTAGCAGCTGTGGGACCCATGCACACGTGGACTCCACATGATGCGTGTGTTTATCAATGCCCTCCATCTGTTTTGTATCCACCACCCAGATGGCTGGACGGTGGTGCATACTGTGATGTATGTGATATATATCCTGGCCGTCCATCCCTGGTTGGGACGTGGACCCCACGTGATGTACGTGTTGAATCTACTCCATATACCCATTTGACGTGGCCCACCATGATCTAGACGGTGAGCCCTACCTTGAGATATGTGTTGATCATCCATGTCATTCATTTACTGGGCCCATTTGGAAGGTGTAGGCCCGCCTGCTGACCATGCAGGGCCCACCTGTTGTGTAATAGCAAGGCCCACCATGTTGTACATATTCCATCTATGTCGTCCACTGGACAAACTCCATACGATGTATGTTTTATCCACACCGTCCGTGGGACGTGTGACTCACCTGATGTATGTGTTTCATATCCACGTTGTCCACTTGATATATATATGAGGCCTATGTGCAGGGCCCACCTGTTATGTATATTAGGCCTATATGCAGGGCCCACCTGTTGTGTATTTATGGCTCAAGTATGAGGCCCATTGTGTTGTGTAGCAGGCCCATTGATGCGACCCACTTGATGTGTATATAGGCCCATTGATGCGACCCACTTGTCGTGTTTGAGGCCCATGGGTTGCGGCCCATTATGATGTACTGAGGCCCATGGGCCGTGGCCCATTGAGACGTGTTTTCGGCCCATGGGTCGTGGCCCATTGTAATGTATACTCGGCCCATATATCGTGACCCATGGTGATATATTTTCGACCCATTTAGTGAGGCCCATTGTGATATATTCCTGCTCATATGATAAGGCCCATTGTGAAGTATTAACGGGCCCATGGTTGAGGCCCAATGCAATGTATGCATGGCCCATTACGTTGTGTACGAATCCCTTATATGGGCCACTCCTTGGGAGCAATGTTGGTTAGATGGCCACATTGATGGGCAATGACGGTTAGATGTCCTCATTGTGACCTTCCCGTTAAGCTCATTCTTGTTGAGCCCGATTGTCGTGACCGATTGCCGTCTCTGATTATCGATCGATCCCGATTGTCATGACCGATTTACTGATTCTGATTACCGATCGATTCCGATTGTCGTGATCGATTGTCGATTCCGATCGACGTGTCCGATTTGCCGATTTTGATTATCGACCGATTCCGATTGTTATGACCGATTGCCGATTCTGATCGACGTGACCGATTTACCGATTCTGATTACTGATTGATTCTAATTGTCGTGACCGATTGTCGATTCCGATCGACGTGACCGATTATCGATTATCGATCGAGGCCGACTACCGATTATGATGTGTCGTGACCGATTATCGAATCTGATTATCGGGGCCCAATGTGAAGTATATGCGGCCCGACGTGATGTGTATTCAGCCCGTGTCTAAGGCCCAATATGATGTATATGAGGTATATATGGTGAGCCCATTACGATGCATTTGAGGGTCAGGCGATGAGGCCCATTATGACACTACAAGAAAGAGGGCTTTTAGCGACGAAACTTTTAGCGACGAAATTTTTTTTCTTCGCTAAAAGTGACTTTCAGCAACGAAATAAATTTTCGTCGCTAAAAGAGTACCTTTAGAGACGAGACTTTTAGTGACGAAAGTTTTTGTAACTAAAAATCGTGGACGAGACTTTTAGCGACGAAAATATTCATCGCTATAGGCTCAAAACATTTTTTGGACGATTACTTTTAGCTACGAAACTTTTCATAGCTAAAAATCATGTATGGGACTTTTAGCGACGAAACAGTTCGTCGCTAAAAGTAATTTCCCACTTTTTTAAAAAAAATTCAGCTAAGAGTTTTAGCGACGAATATTTTCGTCGCTAAAAATCAAAAATTTGCTTTTAACGACACAAACTTTTGTTGCTAAAAGTATTGTGTATTCCCCTTTGAAAATATTGGCCCCCCGACTTTTAGCAACGAACCAAAACCGTCGCTAATAATTTTTCGCTAAAAGTAATTTCTAGAAGAGTTTTATCGACGAATATTTTCATCGCTAAAAATGAAAAGTCTGCTTTTAGCAATGAAAACTTTCGTCGCTAAAAGTGTTGTGTATTCCACTTTGAAAATTTTGGCCCTGACTTTTAGCAACGAACAAATTTTCCCGCTAAAAGTTTTAGCAATGAATATTTTCGTCGCTAAAAGAGTTGTGTATTTCAGTTTGAAAATGTTTGCCCTGACTTTTAGCGATGAAAAGTTGCGTCGCTAAAAGTAATTTCCTGCTTTTTAAAAAAATTTCCCTTAAGAGTTTTAACAACGAATATTTTCGTTGCAAAAAAACAGAAATTTACTTTTAGCGACGAAAATTTTCGTCGCTAAAAGTGTTATGCATTTCGGTTAGTTTACTTTTGGCCCTGACTTTTAACGACAAACCAAAACCGTCGGTAATAATATTTTTAGTGATAAAAATGTTCGTCGCTAAAATTAATGTTGCTTTTGAAGAAAAAATAGGAAATTTGAAATTTTTGAGAAAAAAATTATAATATGAGAAATTTTTTGAGATTTTGAAAATTAAAATTCTAAATTTGTATTTTAATTTTTTTTGAAATATTTTATAATAAAAATGATATTTTATTAAAAGAGTAAAAAAATATACATTTTGGAAAAAATGCTATTTTTAAATGTAAATTGAAATTTATCTATGAAAAATAAAATTACTAAATTATTAGGGAGATCCACTAATTGAACCTTTAATCAACTCTTTTTGGACAATTTAATCAGTTCAGATTGAACAGTAAATAACTTTAGATGTTTAAATCAAATTCACCAATTTCTCCCAAATTAGATCACTTGCCCTCAAATTTTGAAATCGAACGTTCAAATCCTTGATTTTGTTGGAAAAACATGAAGAATCAAGCATTTCTCACCTATTGGCACTAATTTGGTACGATTTGAACAAAAAAATGGAGCAAAATGCAAAAATATGACAATGTTTGAGAAAAACTTTGACAATGTTTGAGAAAAACTTTAAAAACAAAATGATGCTTTTGGAAAAAAAAAATCAACATTTTGAAATTTTTGAGGAAAAAAAATAAAATATGAGAAAAATTTTTAGATTTTGAAAATAAAAATTCAGAATTTGTATTTTTAAATTTTTTTTTTTTTGAAATATATTATAATAAAACATCATGGTGATCCATGGGTTTGCCATATCCCGGGACAAATTCATCGGGTTTGTTTGGCTCGTTTGGCATATCATGGGATTTTACCATCCCATCCCTCCTAATCCCTCTTAATCTGCTTGGCCAAACAGGCCCTGAATGTATTTGGTCTATCCATGTCATCCATCCGTTTTTCTGTCTAATTTAAGGAGTTGAGCCCAAAAGATCAAGCGGATCATATCACTGGAAACAATGGGGATAATAATTTCCACCGTAAAAACCTTTCTAGGCCCCACAGTGATGTTTATTTGTCATCCAACCTAGTTCATAAGATCATACAGACATAGATGAAGTTAAAACACAAATATAATCTTGATCCAAAACTTCTAGGGCTCCCAAGAATTTTTCAAATGTAGATGTTCAATTCAATTGTATCTTGTTGTGTGGTCCTTATGAACATTGGATATGCCTCATTTTTAGTCTCAATCTGAAAATTTATCCGTTAAAATTAACGAATGGAGAGGATAAAATACATAAATTATGGTAGACCTCACAGAGTTTACTCGTAGTGAGTTACTCACTATGCAATCCGCTTCAATGATAATAAGCTATATGGGCCCATAGAAGAGTTCAAAAATCAGGCAGATCTAAAATTCAGGTGGGCCACACGTCAGACAAAACAGCCGGGATGGAACATCCACCATTGGAAACTTGGTAGGACATCGGGATGATATTTGTGCCCATGGTTTTATTCGTGTGGTGATAACCTTATTAACGGTTGAGATGGTGTATAAATATCATAATGGGTTCTAGGAAGTCTCGATGGTGGACGTTTCCATTCTCAGTATTTCACTCGGAGTGGCCTAGCTTAGTTTTGAATCTGCTTGATTTTTAAACCCTGTCCCATTACAAGCTTGAGAAAATCATGAACAAAGTGGTTTTGTTACTGCATTTCTGTGGGCCCACATAGCTTCTGGTCACAAGAACTTCCCATGATGCATTTCGTCATCCATCCCTTGGCATGCATTTTGCAGTGAAGATTTTGACAACTCATGGTACCCCTTATCAGCATACATTGTTGGGGTGGGTTTTCAATCCGTTTTGCTTCCTAAACTATGATCTCTCCTGTTTTTGTTATAATCATGCCATAGATGCTATGGTAGCAATGCTTCATTGTTGATCCTAACCTATCATGCTTGGATTCGAACATGAGCCATTTGATCTTTAGTTCTCAATGTTCTAAATTTTCTATCCTAGACAATCATTACTTCAGTGAATGCTTCTTAGTATAGACTAGAATATGAATAGTTTATTTCATCATCTAAGATGTATTTCGAGTTCTAAACCCATCCTCGATGGCTATGGTATGGTGGGCACCATTCTCTATCAAAACCTTTATAGCGACTGACGCAGGTATGGACGTGATGAGGTCGATCACTATCTTCCTCAAAGTGGATAATTATTCCAATTCCACGGAGCTTTTCTATATTCTTCATAAAGATTCCTCGAATCCACTAGAAAAAATAGAAATAAATTCTAGTAAATTCAAAAGTAGCTTAATTGATGATAAAAAAAAATGGAATTATATGGGTTTTTAATTGTCACTTGCACAAATGTGATTCTTTACAATTATAAGCAAACCATGATAATCCTAACAAATGGATGAATCGAAATGTTGATTGGACCTATTTTTGCGTAAATGATCTTGACCGTCCATTTTTAATTCCATTTACCGAATGGTCAAATTTACTAAATCAGTGTGATATTTTCATGGTAGTTCTTGAAATATGGATTAGAGCTGATGAACCGTATTGATCAATGGTTTGGACCGTCTAGGTTCTGAATAAAAATGGGAGCACTATAACTAATTGTGTTCGTAGGCACCAGAGCATTTCTAAATAAATAAATAAAAGAGTCCTTGTGGAGCAACAACATTCATGGGAGATGTGTTGGTGTTCCCTCACATAAAATTTTTAAAATTAAAAAAATTAAAAAAATTAGGGCTTGATACCAAAAATGAGAGGGATATAAATCTCAAGTGGACCACACCACATGACAACAATAGTGATTGGATATCCACAATTAAAACCCTCCTAAGGTCCATTGTACTTTTTATTTGACATTAAATCTATTGATTAGGTCATACATGCCCAGATGAAGGGAAAAAAAATATCAGATTGATCCAAAACTGTATATGGCCCCCAAAAGTAACTTAATGGTCCATGCTCATTCAACACTGTTTCCTATAATGTGGTCCAGTTGAGATTGGGATATACCTCGTTTTTTATCTCATACCATAAAATGATATGGAAAAATAGATGGATGGCAGGGATGAAACACATAAAACATCGTGGGGCCCACACAGCACCGACCACCAGCCACGAGCATTGGTGTCAGCGCGAGTAGAGAGAGGGAGATATACTCTCCTCTCTCAATCTCTTACTCTCTCTGTCTCCTCTCTCGCGTGCCCTCTCTCTCTCTCTCTCTCTCTCAACCGCGCTCTCTCTCTCTCTGTCTCTCTGTCGCTCTCTCTATCTCTCTCGGTGCTCTCTCTCTCTCGTGCATCCTCTCTCTCTCTGTCTCTCTCGGTGGATCGGTGGACCGTGATCGGGTATCTCTCTCTCTCTCTCTCTCTCTCTCTCTCTCTCTCTCTCTCTCTCTCTCTCTCTCTCTGTCCATTCTCACGGTTGACGGAAATCCCTAATTCTAGATTTGGGATTCGAAATCCCTAATTTCTGGATTTGGGATTCGGAATCCCTAATTTGCCTGTATGGGATTCAGATTTGAGGATTCAGAATCGAAAATCCCTGATTTTTTGATTTTTTGGGGATTCATATCTGAAAATCCCTAATTAACAGATTTGGAGATTTTTTAGGGATTCATATCTGATTTTTTGTTGAATGCAATGGGGAATGTTCTGTTATAACTCAGAGTACAAGTAATGTTGTTGTTTTATTTTGATTTAAAATCTGGTTTCAATTTTAGATTTATATGTAATAGTGTATTACATTGTGTTTTTGGATTTTCGGTAATTGGCATTTTTTTTTATACGAGGTTTGCCATCTCGTGCACAATATGAAAGGCGGATGTTGATGCAGCAACAGTTAAAATAGCCATGGCTGGAGCTGGGTGTGAAAATGGTAGTAAAGTGGAACAGTAAGAAATGGCCTTCATATTGATATATTTAACATTGTTGCTTTGTGGAATAAAACTGTAAATCCTATATAAAAGAGAGGATATGTGGCTATTAGAGTCTTTTTTTTTCACTTTGAAACTGGACGTTATGGAGGATGCGTTTTTAAAGGTTTGAGACATGTCCTACCATTTCTTTACTTAGTTATTATTATTGTTTATGGATCTTGAACTTTGTTTTTGGATGATCCAATAGCCCCAATCTTTATTGGGTTTTCCAATTGAATGTGGACAAGTACTCATTTTTTATACAAACTTTTGTTAATCTTCCATCTATATATCATGAATGGGTTTCTAGTTGCCTTGACTCATGGACTATGGCCCATGATATCAACAGTCTTGATAACCATAGACATGAATCACATGTGCAATGGGGATGTCGTAGTTAGCACTTCATGAAACTCCATGAAGCGTGCACATTGCAGTAACATCCCTCCAAATCATAAACATTCATTGGAACAAAGCCACGCATCCCGAATAACTCAATCAACTGTTTTGGTTTTCAATACATTTCTTTGCCCAATTTTGTCATTATTATAGCCGAATTATCTAAACTAAGAAGACTTGCTTGCTTAATCAGGCTGCGTCTGAAAATATGCTTTTCAGGCCTAACTGCTGGTGATGGATTTGTCTGTGGCCTGCTGTTGGATTCAAAATAACCCTACTAGGGTTGGGGCAATAGCATATACATCCAAATGGGTGTCCCTCACCTAATGGCTGAAGAAGCTTCCCACTCAGAAATCAGTGCCAGGGACCACCATATCTGCTAATTGAGATTGCTTGCCAAAGGGACGTATGCAAACATCTCCATGGTTGGGCTTAGAGAAGACCAGACATGAGTACAATCAAGAGAGTTTTTGCACCAACTTGGTATGTGGATAATATTGCACTCAATTGCATGTGTGGCAGCCAATGGGTATCTAATGAATCCAACCCAATGTTAATACATCTGGGTCTCATTTATGGGACCCATTAAGCAATTGGGACTGGTTCAAGTCTCAACTTCAGGACCTGATTAAAAATCAGGTCTAGGTACTGTCCAGTTTGGGTCTAGGTGGTTTTAATAGTAAATTATATATTTTTTGTATGCATTTATTATTCTAATAAAAGAAATTTCACTTTTAGCACTTTATTTTTTTGGTTGAATGTCATATCAGCTCTTTCATTAGATTGGTCTTGGTCTAATCTTTCAATCATTCTCTAACTGTTAAAAGGAAATAAATTTCCATCTAGAGTTAGTTACGAGTGTAGTTTTCTATGTAACTGTTAAAAGGAAATCAATTTCCCCCTCTCTTTTGGTGACTCAAATAGAAGAAGCCATCTCATAATTGAGGTTTTGTTATAACCTGTATTGTTTTCTAAGTGCACATGTTTTCATTAGTATATTTATATTTTTACCAATCTGTATTTTCTTTTAAGCTTTAATTTCTCGGTATCTTATGCAGGTTGCTTCAGATCATTATGGTTATTCTGTTATTGTATTTGGTGAACTCATGGAATTCCATGAAACTGATTGAATGGAAGGAGCTTCTGTTGTTCATACAAGTCATGTTTCTGATTTTTTGGATGAATTGGGTGTGTGAAAATGCATGGAACTGATCAAATGAACATGGAATTTCTATTGGCTATTTTGCTCGTTTGCTATTTCCTGGTTTTTGAATATGGGTTCTAATTTCTGAAAGATGATTATTATACTGTGATTGTTTTCTTTTAACAGGAAGAAACACCGACTCCTCAGAAGGCCGTAGACAGTACGGTCATTGGATTCTCCGCAAGTTGTAAGAGTTCATGTCATACCTTTTAGTAAATTTGTTTTTTTTTTTTTTTTTGGATTCTCCATGGACATTAAGTTTTCTTCTTGTTGTTGGTTTTTTTCGATTCTCCATATGAAATTATGAGAAATCATGCCTAAAACATTTAAAAGCATTTGTTGGAGCCCACCTAAGTTTTGAAATAGCCTAAAATCTGTTGTGACCCCTTATCCAAGTGACGTCTTATCTAAGTCACAATGAATGGCCTAGATGTTTAAACCACATCTCGTTGGGTCCGCTCTACAAAAAAAAGAAAAAGAAAAAAAGGTTTCAATGGATGTGCATCCACTCTTAACCATTGTTTATGTTGTTGCTCACCTAAGTTGTGGATTGGCCTCATTTTCAAGCCCATGGCTCACCATGAAAGGGTATATCTAATTCATGGGATAGGTGTCTTCAAATTTTGAGGATGTGTTGCAAGAAGAAAACCTTTACTTGATTACTGAGGTAAGTTGCTGATTTTTTTATTTTTTTTTTCTGTTGATGAAGTATATTAAACAGCATGATTTAGGTCTTCATCAAGTTGCTGATACAGTTACATTTGTTGCCAGGCTATTATCATTTTGCAGAAATATTTTAGACCAATGAAATTTTAATATAACTGAAATGGATGGACAACTGAAGGAAGCTGGTTGTCTTCATTTTCATTTTCTAAAATTTTGTTTGTCTTTTGCTTTTTGAGCATGCATAGAATCCTACAAGGAATTGGGAAAATACAGACCAATCTTAGACTTCTTAGTGACATTCTATTTGGTTGTAAACAGGGGCACCTTCTGTGATTTGAAGCTTCATCTCATCATCAAGAATGCCAAGTTTTCTCTTTTAAGTCACTAGATAAAACCCAAGATTTCTGCACCCATATTCACTCTACAACCGTCATTACTGTCTGACTGTTGCACCCTTCGTGTATTCCAGATCATATAAATGATGGGCCACATTCAAATATTGCATCAATATAGCCTATCTAATGAGTATATTGTTGTAATTTTCTCCCCAAGTGATCTTTGAAATATGAACCACGTTTTTCACAGCTCATATGTTTAGACTGAGATGATAAATTGTAGGAAAATAAAGATGGTGTATGCAAACATTTCTTGTATATCAGTCCCTCGGGAGGACATGTTGCGAGGGAAGGTGGATTGGCTGTTGACACCCTTGTGAGCTGACTTGGCATGATTTGATTGAGTCGCGTGTTGATGATAGAAATGGAAGAGTGGATTAGATGTGCCTTGGCCTCATCTAAGATGGTGCAACCCTTACCTTGAGGCCCACTTTGATGAATGTATTCATGATGCCCATCTATTTTGCTAGGTCATTTTAGCTCATGGGCTCATAAATGAAATGGATTAAAATCTAAGGTGGACCACACTATAAGAAATAGTTGTGATTTAATATTGGACCATTAAAAACTTCCCAAGGCACACTGTAATGTTTATTTCTCTACCATTAAAAACTTCATAAGGCTTTTCATAATGTTTATTTTCTATCTAATTTGTTAATATGGTCACAAAAATCCAGATGGAGGAAAAAAAACTAATATCAACTTCATCCAAAACTTTTGTGGCCTTCTTAGAAGTTTTTAATGGTCAATCACACCATTGTTTCCTATTATATGGTCCACCTGATATTTAAATTTATTTCATTTTCTGGGCTCATGCATTAAACTAATATGAAACAATGGATGGACAAAATAGAGCACGGGATTTCCTGGTGATCAAGTCACCAAGGATAACTTTGGGTGACTTGACCTGACCTGACGTGAAAGGATTTGATTTGCCACATGTTTAGCTGAGTATGTATTTGATCGGGCTTATCTTTATGGCACGGTTAGACAACTTGTTTGTCATGGACAATCCCATCCATCATTCCATTTGATTCATGGCCATTAAGGTAGCATTGGAAAGAAATCAGCCATTTTTAAATAAAATGAGTGAAAAAACGTGGCCTTTAATTTCTTTTTTTTTCCTTGTCTTTTTTTTCCTCTCTAAATACTTTATTGGAAAATAGAAAATGTCACTCTCTCCTTTATTTTCCATGATCTCAAACCGGCCTTTAATTTCTTTCTTCTATCCGTAGCCTTTACCCATTTTTCTGGTAGTGTTCTCTAGTGAGTAGAGCTCATGATTTGATTGGCTCAAGGTGTTTCTATTTGATCGTCATTCTCCTTTTTTTAGGTAAATTA
Organism: Magnolia sinica; assembly: GCF_029962835.1. Taxonomy (NCBI): domain Eukaryota; kingdom Viridiplantae; phylum Streptophyta; class Magnoliopsida; order Magnoliales; family Magnoliaceae; genus Magnolia; species Magnolia sinica. Next base: position 53,523,613 of record NC_080589.1, on the reverse strand, counting down.
TTTTGATGGATGTATTTTATACAGGTGCTGATGTTGGTGGATTTTTTGGCAACCCTGAGCCTAAATTGCTAGTTCACTGGTATCAACTAGGTGCTTACTATCCTTTCTTTAGAGGCCATGCCCATCATGACACTAGAAGGAGAGAACCTTGGCTGTTTGGGTAATATATTTATTTATTTTTTTGATGTCTCTCTTAATAAAAGTTGCTGTCATATATTAAAAGAAATAAACATAAATAAATCCATGGCAATATTTTTCTAAGACACTAATTCTATCTCTATGGTTCCTTTTCTGTTTATATGCATCCTGTTTTATGCTAGCTTTAATGTGTAGATGTGCATTCAAATTTTAATACTTGATTCCTATTCAAACAAAGTAGAGATCTAATTCCTTCAAATTTGTATATGCACCATATAGGCTAGATGGGGTGTACAAATATACCAAGGTTTGGTTGGTTCACCAAATGTAGCCAATCATTATGCAGAAGTACAGCTATACCAGGAGCGAACCTAGTAAGCAATTCATTCTAGATTAATAAACCCTCTATCTGTGGTGTAAACTATTTACATCCTCAAATGAAGAAATGTCAGGGTTATTTGTATTTTCATACATATGTACATAGGCATGCACATCTATTCCCAAGTCTGCATGCTTGTAGTGTGTAGTGAGTGGCATAGGCTACATAGTGTGTAGGGTAACTTTTAGATTTTTAATTACAATAATAGGAAAAATAGGGCAAATACTAAAAATAAAAATACTTCAAATTGTTTCTTGTGCAAGTCCTATTCATCAATACTTCAGATTGTAATTATTCTTCACTTTGCTTTCTACTTTTTTCCTTTCCTTTTCTTGCTTTTTCTTTTGTCTTTTTCTTTTCTTTTCTAGCTTACTGTACTGATACAACCAGATATGGTTATTCATCTGGGATTTCTTTCTGAAGGATCTACTTACACTTGTTTACATCAAGAAAATCTTAGCTCCAGAAAACATCTATCAACATCCTTTTGGAACTAAAGACTGCAAAAGATATTCATAAGACACTGATGTGCGATGCTCTTCACACCGTGATTGATTGACCTCATTGGTGGAGCCTGTACTTCCCTTCTTATAATTCTTCTAAAAATGTCAACAGTGGCCAGATTTGGTGTTATCTATTAATACCTTTAAAGTATATTAATAACTTCAACTTCCAAGAAGCATTTAATTTGGCAGGGTGCTATTTGCTTTAAAGTATAGGTGGATGTTGTACATTCTTGTATTGATTACTCAAGCATGACAGTTATGCGCATTCTTTCAGGTGGATGTTACATGTGGGAGGGTTGGAGCTGCGTATTTCAGATTCAAGCATCTGGTTCGTCTCTTGTCAAGAATGCACATGTGTAGTTCATCAAACAATACATTATATGATATCGTGTGCATAATATCTATGTTGTAATTTCCCTCATGTATTTTGCTTAAAATCCATGTTTATGCATGATTCTCATGCATTGACATGGATTTGGGCAAAAAAAGATCGAAATGGAAAATTTGAGAAAACGGGAGAAATTTTCTTTTATAAAGTAAGTATTTGGGGCCAAGTGGTTATGTATTTGCTCCATTAAATTTGCTCGAAATTAATGGAGCAGACCCGGATGTGCGTCGGAGCTATCCGGATGAGCGGGGGTCCCTGGAGGTGGGAACCGCTGTTATGACCATGATGAAGCTGTCCATTTCCTATGGACAGGATTGGAGGGGCCTGGCCATTTGGACAGGCCGTGTTTATGTATTTGCTCGAAATTAATGGAGCAGACCCGGATGTGCGTCGGAGCTATTCGGATGAGCGGGGGTCCCTGGAAGGAGGGAACCGCTGTTATGACCATGATGAAGCTGTCCATTTTTTATGGACAGCATTGGAAGGGCCTGGCCATTTGTGCCGGATGGCCGTGTTTATATCTGTATTTGCAGGGACCATACCCTTAACCTAAACCAAAACCTATATCCTAAATCCTAAACCCGAGCACATTCTCAAATCCTAAAACCTATAACCTATAACCTAAACCAAAACCAAAACCTATAGCCTAAACCCGAACCCATTCTCAAATCTAAAAAACCTATAACCTAAACTTAAACCTTAACCTAAACCGTTAACCTATAACCAAAACCAAAACCAAAACCTATAACCTATAACCTAAACCCGAACCCATTAACAAATCTTAAAACCTATAACCTAAACCGAAACCAAAACCTATAACCTAAACCCGAACCCATTCTCAAATCCCAAAACCCAAACCTAAACCTAAACCTAAACCTAAAACCTAAACCTAAACTAAACCTATAACCTAAACTCAAATCCCTAAACCTAGACCTAAACCTAAACCTATAGCCTAAACTCAAATCCCTAAACATTAACCTATAACCTAACCTAAACCTATACTTATAACCTAAAACTATTCCCAAATCCCAAAATCTATAACCTAAACCTAACCTTTCCCTAAACCTATAACCTAAACTCAATTCCCTAAACCTAAACCTAGACCTAAACCTAAACCTATAGCCTAAACTCAAATCCCAAAACCTTAACCTATAACCTAACATAAACCTATACTTATAACCTAAAACTATTCTCAAATCCCAAAACCTATAACCTAAACCTAACCTTTCCCTAAACCTATAACCTAAACTTAATTCCTTAAACCTAAACCTAGACCTAAACCTAAACCTATAGCCTAAACTCAAATCCCTAAACCATAACCTATAACCTAACCTAAACCTCTACTTATAACCTAAAACTATTCCCAAATCCCAAAACCTATAACCTAAACCTATAACCTAAACTCAATTCCCTAAAGCTACACCTACACCTAATCCTAAACTCAATTCCCTAAAGCTAAACCTACACCTAATCCTAATCTCAACTCCCTAACCTAAACCTAAACCTAAACTTGAAAACTCAAACTTAAACCCAATCTCGAACCTAAACCCGATTTCCTAAACTTAAACCATAACCCATTCTCAAATCCAAAAACCTATAACCTAAACCTAAACCAAAATCAAAACTTATAACCTAAACCCGAACCCATTCTCAAATCCCAAAACCTATAACCTAAACTAAAACCAAAACCTATAACTTAAACCCGAACCCATTCTCAAATCCCAAAACCTATAACCTAAACCTAAACCTTAACCTAAACCTATAACCTATAACCAAAACCTATAACCTATAACCTATAACCAAAACCTATAACCTAAACCTTAACCTAAACTTATAACCTATAACCTAAATCAAAGCCAAAACCAAAACCTAAAACCTAAACCTATAACCTATAACCTAAGTCAAAACCTATTACTTTTCCCTAAACCTTAACCTAAACCTATAACCTATAACCTAAATCAAAACCAAAACCAAAACCTAAAACCTAAACCTATAACCTATAACCTAAATCAAAACATATAATCAAAACCAAAACCTATATCCTAAACCTGAACACAATCTCAAATCCTATAACTTATAGCCTAAACCAAAACCTATAACCTAAACCAAAACCTATAGCCTAAATCCGAACCCATTCTCAAATCCAAAAACCTTATAACCTAAACCGGTAACCTATAACCTAAATCAAAACCTATAACCTAAACCAAAACCAAAACCTATAACCTATAACCTAAACCAAAACCAAAACAAAAACCTATAACCTAAACCCGAACCCATTCTCAAATCCCAAAACCTTAACCTATAACCTAAACCTAAACCGTAACCTAATCCTATAACCTAAACTTAAATCCCTAAACCTTAACCTATAACCTAATTTAAACCTATACTTATAACCTAAAACTATTCCCAAATCCCAAAACCTATAACCTAAACCTAACATTTCCCTAAACCTATAACCTAAACTCAATTCCCTAAAGTTAAACCTACACCTAATCCTAATCTCAACTCCCTAACCTAAACCTAAACCTAAACTTGAAAACCCAAACTTAAACCTAATCCCGAACCTGAACTCGATTTCCTAAACCTAAACCATAACCCATTCTCAAATTCAAAAACCTACAGCCTAAACCTAAACCAAAACCAAAACTTATAACCTAAACCCGAACCCATTCTCAAATCCCAAAACCTATAACCTAAACCAAAACCAAAACCTATAACCTAAATCCGAACCCATTCTCAAATCCCAAAACCTATAACCTAAACCTAAACCTAAACCTATAACCTATCACATAAACCAAAACCTATAACCTATAACCTAAACCTGAACCCATTCTCAAATCCCAAAGCCTATAACCTAAATCAAAACCAAAACCTATAACCTATAACCTAAATCAAAACCTATTACTTTTCCCTAAACCTTAACCTAAACCTATAACCTATAACCTAAATCAAAACCAAAACCAAAACCTAAAACCTAAACCTATAACCTAAATCAAAACATATAACCAAAACCAAAACCTATATCCTAAACCCGAACACAATCTCAAATCATATAACCTATAACCTAAACCAAAACCAAAACCTATAGCCTAAACCCGAACCCATTCTCAAATCCCAAAAACCTATAACATAAACCTAAACCTTAACGTAAACCGTTAACCTATAACCTAAATAAAAAACCTATAACCAAAACCAAAACCAAAACCTATAACCTATAACTTAAACCAAAACCAAAACCTATAACCTAAACCTAAACCTTAACCTAAACCTATAACCTATCACCAAAACCTATAACCTATAACCTATAACCTAAACACGAACCCATTCTCAAATCCCAAAACCTATAACCTAAACCTAAACTTTTCCCTAAACCTTAACCTAAACCTATAACCTATAACCTAAATCAAAACCAAAACCAAAACCTAAAACCTAAACCTATAACTTATAACCTAAATCAAAACCTATTACTTTTTCCTAAACCTTAACCTAAACCTATAACATATAACCTAAATCAAAACCAAAACCAAAACCTAAAACCCAAACGTATAACCTATAACCTAAATCAAAACATACAACCAAAACTAAACATAAACCTAAAACCTAAACATAAACCCAATTTTGAACCCGACCCAATTTCCTAAACGTAAACCTTAACGTATTTTCAAATCCCTAAACCTAAACCTACACCTAATCCTAATCTCAACTCCCTAACCTAAACCTAAATCTAAACTTGAAAACCCAAACCTAAACCCGATTTCCTAAGCCTAAACTTATAACCTTAACCTAAACCTATTCTCAAATCTCAAAACCTATAACCTAAACCTAAACCTATATAACCTTAACCTAAACCTAAAATATAACCTATAACTTAAACCTTAACCTTAACCTATGACCTTAACTTATAACCTAAACCTATATGCTAAACTCAATTTCCTAAACCTTAACCTATAACCTAACATAAACCTAAACCTATAACCCAAACCCGATTTCCTAAACCTAAACCTTAACGTATTCTCAAATCCCTAAATCTAACACCTAATCCTAATCTCAACTCCCTAATCTAAACCTAAACCTAAACTTGAAAACTCAAACCTAAACCCAATCCCCAACTCGAACCCGATTTCTTAAACCTAAACTTATAACCTTAACCTAAACATATTCTCAAATCCCAAAACCTATAACCTAAACCTTAACCTATAACCTAAACCTATAACTTAAATTCAATTTCTTAAACCTTAACCTATAACCTAACCTAAACCTAAACCTATAACCCGAACCTGATTTCCTAAACCTAAACCTTAATGTATTCTCAAATCCCTAAACCTAAACCTACACCTAATCATAATCTCAAGTCCCTAACCTAAACCTAAACCTAAACTTGAAAACCCAAACCTAAACCCAATCCCGAACCCGAACCCAATTTCCTAAACCTAAACTTATAACCTTAACCTAAACCTACTCTCAAATCTCAAAACCTATAACCTAAACCTAAACCTATATAACCTTAACCTAAACTTAAAACTTAACCTATAACCTAAACCTTAACCTACAACCTTAACTTATAACATAAACCTTTAGCCTAAATTCAATTTCCTAAACCTTAACTTATAACCTAACATAAACCTAAACCTATAACCCGAACCCGATTTTCTAAATCTAAACCTTAACATATTCTCAAATCCCTAAACTTAAACCTACACCTAATCCTAATCTCAACTCCCTAACCTAAACCTAAACCTAAAATTAAAAACCCAAACCTAAACCCGATCCCGAACCCGATTTCCTAAACCTAAACTTCTAGGTTATAGGTTGGTTTGGTTTAGGTTAAGGTTTAGGTTATAGGTTTTAAGTTTTATGTTTAGGTTTAGGGTATTTTTGTTTATGATGTTAAGCTTATATGTATTTATGCGTGAATGAATGTGATGTGGATAAGATTGTTTATTTTTCGATGAATGTAGTTTATATTTGGATAGATTTACTAGTTTGGGTTAGATGGATGTGAATGTGAATATGATGAAATATATTATATAACAGTTGTATATCAGGATGAATATGATGAAATATATTGTAACAGGTGTATACCAGGAATTTTATGCTGAAATATATATATTTTTAAAAGAGACTTTTAGCGACGAAAATGTTCGTAGCTAAAAGTTTTGCAAATATTTCTAGCAACGAAAATTTTCGTAGCTAAAAGATATGCAAATATTTTTAACGACGAAAATTTTCGTAGCTAAAATTTTTGCAAATAATTTTTATCGACTAAAATTTTCGTAGCTAAAAGTTTTGTAAAATATTGTTAGCGACGAAAATTTTCGTAGCTAAACGTTTAACATTCATTTTTTAACGACGAAAATTTGTCCTTAAAAGTTTTGCAAAAGTTTTTTTGCGACAAAAATTTTCGTCGCTAAAAGTTTTTTTAGCGACGAAAAGTTTCGTCGCAAAAAAGCTTCCCTTTGGCGACGATTAAAATTTTTCGTCGCTAAAAAGCTATTTACTTCGGTCTTTTAGCGACGAAAAGTTTCGTCGCTAAAACTTTTTATCTACGAAAATTTAGCTTTTAGCAACGAAAATTTCCGTTGCTAAAGGTGGGATTTCTTGTAGTGTGATGTATGTTAGGCTCATGAGAAATGCCCATTGTGATGTATTCATGGCCCATGAGGCATGGCCCATTCGATGTATTCGAGACCCATGTGTAGGGCCCACATGTCATGTATATGAGGCCCATGAGCAGGGCCCGCCTGTTGTGTATATGTGGCCCTTGAGTGAGGCCCACTATATTGTATGTCAGGCCTTTGTGCAAGGTCATGGGTCCATTATATGCTAGGATCTATGTGGGTCATTCCTTAGGGGCAAATGTTGGTTAAATGTCCACATTGTCGAAGCCGACTGTTGAGACCAGTTATTAACACCGTTTGTGAGTATGTGACAGCATAGCATCATGATATATGCTCATACGCATCATCTGCATGTTTGTTATTAGATGTGGTTGATTATTGCATATGTCATTGAGCATGTTGTTATGAGACTCCCTGATAGGCGGAGGTTATCTCACATGAGCACGCGGTATGCACAGGATTGATGCATGACTGGATTGTATGACTCATGCATCTTGCATTATGATTACTGTACGCCCTAACGACATCAGGGCCGTAGCCTCCACAGGCATATCGTGAATGGCCAAATGGGACACCGAAAATATTTGGTTCTAGCATACGGGCGCCATAGATGTCCCTGGGTGAAAATCCCTAAACCTCCGCAGCCAGGAGACGCCCCAACGTCGAGACCGAGTGGATACATGAGCGCCCGAGTGCCGAATACCAGGAGGCCGCGTCTCCCACTGTGTCATGGTCGGTTGGGAGGGGGTGTGGCCTTACCCGCCCGAGGGTAGGGGGCAATACTAGGCTGAGTTTGACCAGCTCATGAATGGGTCCGCTATCGACGTGCCGGATAGGTCTTGGCAGACTATTGGCCAGGCGGATAGTGAGGTTTCTTACGCTCACTTGGACTGTGCGGCTAGGAGAGCGACAATGTCATTTGGAGTGTACTAAACCCCGGTGATGATCCCAAAGAGGAACCGTACTAATATGTGGACTTATTAAGTAGGAGTTGCATACTCATACATTCATTTCATTCACCATCCACTCGGGCTGGTGGTACATAACTAATTTCTGTGTACCTTCGCATGGCCAGGATTTCGGTTGGGCGCGCGACTAACCTGAGATCAAGAGTTCACCACATTGAGTCTGACTATCCAAATTTAGGTATGGGATTTGTTTGGATAGAAGTCCCTCGTAATGGACTCCATAGCCTGCGATACTACGTACTATCATCCCGACTTCACTCTAGCTTGGTCATTTCATTCGCACCGCATATCACATTACATCCGCAGTACTTAGCATTTTGGGTTGTCATATTTCTACATGGATATGGCCGTTAGTACTCATGCCTTGCATCGGATAGCATTGGTACGGCTGATGGCACTCATAGACTTATCAGTATATTTTCGCTTACTTCGATATTGTATGATTTATGACATTGTATCCTCGGCATCTAATATTTGGCTTGCTCTGACACTTCATTTTCCTAGCTGCTTTGCATTGTGTACCCTGATATTGTATGACTTCTGGACTTTCAACATTGTATGATTATGTCATTGCGTTGAATACTTGACACTTACCTTGTGCACACACTTACACTACCCTCTAAGCTTTTTTATAAGCTTATGCACGATAGATGCATGCAGGAGATGTTAGGTTAAAGCATTGTTGAGCTTGGAGCATGCAGCGGTCTTCTGGAGCTTGATTTTCGATTTATGTATTTTTTTCCTTTCAGCATTGTACTCAAATGATTATATTAGTGGATATGTGTTGTTGATGTTGACTTTGTAAATTGGGTGATCTTGTGGTTATGCTTATTACGAGTTAAAAGCAAAAGTTTAAAAAAAAAAAAAAATCTCCTTGTAGGATCCTAGGATCGGAATCTAGCGTATGAACGTTAGGAGCCGAGAATGGGGTACTACGGAGGCTGTCAGCACCAGATTCGGTGATCGGGATTCTTGTGAATCCGATTTCCGGGTTTGGGGCGTGACAATAGACGACTTAGATCATGATGGTGGGCCTCAATTCGAGTGAACAGACGTTGCTAGTCCAAATGCCCGTTTGGCGGGAAAAAGAGAGAAAATCTCTCTGTTTTGAGATTTATTTTCAGGTCAGTGCATGTTTTGACTAGATCCCTGGTCCGATGCACTGTAGGTGCACACCTATTGTGGTGTACATCAAACCCATAGTGGGGTCCACAATGATGTATTTGGCAATCCACTCTGACCATCGACTTCCCATCGTCCAGTTAAGTCATTCGTCCGGCGCTGTGACAAATTTACAAATTGGATGGGCCATCCTATTTGATTTAGTGTTATCCCATAGATTTCTATCACTCTAGCGGCCGGATTGATTTAAATCTAAATTCCGATGGCCAAGAGGGCGCTAGGGACTTGTTTGGGTGCTCATTTCTTGACTATTATGTTGGCCACACCTTACGAATGCCAATTTGACAAGTTCCAGTCTTACTAGCATTCAAGTGATCCAACCGTTGGATCTAGTGATTTAGGTCCCCATTTAAGATGATATAAGGTGAATGATCCAATGGTCGGGCTAGCGTTTGGAGAGGTCCCTAATCTAGCAATTGGTCGTATAATTGTGTGTTTGGGTTTGCATGGGTTTGAGTAAACTGTCGACAACCATGACATCAACTAATAGAATATTGGATTGCGTGATCTAATGCCCACGATAGGCACTATGTGATTCAATTGCCTAACAGAGAGGTTGAAGTCCCAAGATAGACGTCTTTAACATTGTGACATGTTAACTTGAAAACCATTCGAATGGATGGCTCGATGAATGGATGATGGTTACCCCTATTGGCTTGATTTAGGCTAGAACCATTCACTTAAGTTAGGTTCATGTTTATACTAACCTAGGTCTTAATGGTAATACTCATATACCGAAAGTGCAGGTGTTACAGCCCGACATGACCACCCATCTCTAGCTAGGTCGTGCTACCCAATCTGCCTCACATCCCATTACATTGACATTGATTTAGAGCAAAATCCTTTTACAGGAAGTTCCTGCCATTAGAAGCTATTTTGGGCCCACTGTGATGCTCATGGGAAATCCACTCCATCCAGCCGTTTTGGAAGATCATGTTAAGACATGAGACCAAAAATTAGACAGATCTGAAATTCAAGTGGGCCACGTGACTGGAAAAAGTGGAAAGGAGTTGCCTACTGTTCACACCCTTTTAGGCTCCACCATGATGTTTATATGTAATCTAAACTGTTGATAAAGTGGCACAAATGCTTATAAAGTCCTTACCACGGAAATGTACTGAAAAAATAAAAACATTAGCCTAATCCAACGCTTCTGCAGCCTCATGAATGTTTCAACCGTGGGCGTACAATCTCCACTTCTATTGTGTGGCCCACTTGAGCATTGGATCTACCTTATTTTAGGCTCAAGTCATAAAATGATATAGCAAAACATGTGAACCGTGTGAATTTGTCACAAACATCATAAAATGCACCAGTGCTTACCCCATCCTAATCTCGCCTACCATCATTCCTTGACAGGCACCGGGCTCGATGCAAATTGTATTGAGGAATAATTTATCCCAAACTTTTTGAAAAAGTTGTAAGGTGGCTATCGCCAAATTCATTTTAGAAGTCCTTTTTTTTTTTTAAGCGTTTGGCATTACCACTAGCTACTTTAGTCAAAATTCCCTTTTTTTTAGGGGAAAAAAAAAAAAGAAAAGCAATTTAGTCCGATCTAAATTCACATTTTTATTATAAGATGCAAAGCTTTAGAACAGGTGTGAACCATTTCAAATCACAGTCCTTACAAGAAGATCAAAGATCATTACCATCTAATAGACATGGTTCTTTAAATACAAGATAACAAACACAAATGCAGATAAGAAAAGAGGAACTCCATGAGTGTTTAAGCTCTCGCTTTTGGGATGACAAGCAGCGGCTCATCCTTCAAGAGTGCTAGGCCGAACTTGTCAGTCATATCGAGTTCGTCTGGATTCATACCATTAGGAAGGCTCCATTCAAAGGTATGGATGAGAGATCCAAGAATCAACCGTACGACTCGTGTTGCCAACGACAGCCCAGGACAGATCCGCCTTCCAGCTCCAAATGGTATGTAGTGGAAATCGTTCCCCTGGTAATCAACATCAGATTCTAGAAAGCGCTCGGGTGTGAAGGATAAGGGGTTTGGCCAGGTCTTCGGGTCTCTACCGATTGCGTAAGTATTCACCATAAGCTGACAGTCTTTAGGGACGGTGTAGTTCATCACCTCACAGGTCTCGATGGCTCGGTGGGGCAGGAGAAATGTGACCGGAGGGTGTAACCGAAGCGTCTCTTTCACGCATGCATGGAGGTAAGGAAGATGGGGCAGGTCAGATTCTTTGACGGCTCTGTTTGGTCCGATCACCTTGTCTAGTTCTTCTCGGACCTTTCTCAGCTTGGTGGGGTTCCTTAGAAGTTCTGCCATGGCCCACTCGATGGTGGAGGTACTGGTGTCGGATCCGGGTCCGAATGTTTCCTGTCAGCACAAAGATGGATTAGCATGTAATTAAGGGTCTGTTTGGGTGCTGCTTAAAATGATTCGTATCATTTTAGTTAATTGTAGTGCCTGTGTATCATCCATTACCCTCCGCCAGAGCATAAAGGGATTCTCTTTTTAGTAAATACTAGTAATGGCATTCTCGTGATTAGAAGAGTAAACAGGGGTACTTCCTTCAGCAGTCAATATTGACGACGTGAAAACCGTGGGAGGGGGATTGCGTACGGAGTAAACTCTGTGGGGTCCACCATGATTTATATATTTTATCCACTCCGTCCATCCATTTTAACAGATAATTTAGATATCTATTCTAAAAACAAAGTATATCCAAATCTCAAGTGGACCTCACCACAGGAAACAGTGTGAATTAAAATTCTACAGTCAAAAATATCTCGGGGCCAAGGAAGTTTTGTATCAATCGGTTATTTGTGTTTTCCCTTCATCCATGTCTTTTTTTTTATCTTATTAACAGGTTGGATGACAAATAAACATCACTGTGGGCCCTACCAAGGTTTCAACGGTGGAAGTCTTTATTCCCACTGTTTCCTGTGGTGTGGTCCAGTTGAGCTTTGGGCATGCTTCAATTTTCTTACCAACCAATAAACGGATGGACGGCGTGGATACCTACACACATTAGTCCCAACCGAGTTTACTCAGTACGCAATCGTTACTCAGTACGCAATCCGATTTGGATGGGGGTGTGACCGCGGGCAGCTATGTGGGGCTCATAGAGATGTATCTGACAAATCCACTCCGTCCATATTTTTTCAAGTCAAAAATACGATATTATTCTAAAAAATATTTAGATCCAAATATCATGTGGGCCACACTACACCAAACCGTGAGGATTGAACGCCTAGCTGTGACAGAAGTTTTGTATTAGGATGATACTTCTACCTCCGGTTTATCCGTGTGGTAATAACCATACGAATGGTTTGGATGGTGTATAAACATCATGGTCATCCCCGGTAGGGTTTCAATGGTGAACATTTCCGTTTCCACGGCTTTTTAAAAACAAGTGTACGGAATATGTGCGTGGTGGCATGGATTGAATGGTATTCAGGTGGGTGGCATCACGTTCAAGGTAATGATTGTGCAAGATCCATGGGATCGCTATATCTATGAATTAGATCACTGAGTAGGTTTGGCACGGCCGTCCAATCCCGAGATTGCCCTTCTAATCCATCAAACCAAACACGTCTAAAGGAAAATTGAACAGGATTAGGGTAGATCGGATGGATTTTAAAGTAATGATGGTGATGTCAGTGGATGCTGGCAAACCCATGGAATTGCTATATCCCGTAAACCAATTCTATTTGGCATGCCCGGCCAATTCGGGGATTTACCTTTCAATTCCTTTCAATCCCTTCCAATCCGCCGGCCAAATTGGCCCTAAGGGGCGTTTGGGGCATGGGTTTAAGTTGGTTTTGGTGGAAGTGGGTTTCGAGATTCTATGGATCATTGCAAGGTGTGTTTAGGAATTACACAAGGTATGGGCTGTGAAGCCCTTCTTGGAATCAACGCTGGAACAAAAGTTTATATCAGCATACTTTGGATTTCGTGTAGCCAGTGGTCAGTGCTATGTGAACTCTACCATGATATATGTATTTTATCCATGTTGTCCATCTATTTTGAAATATAATTTTTAGGCTTCATCCAAAAAATGAGGTAGATATAAATATGAGGTAAATATAAATCTAAGGTGGACCACACCATGGGAAAACAATAGTGATTGAATTAAATCATTAAAAACCTCATAGGACTATGTGGTCCACTTGAGATTTGGATCAAACTTATTTTTAAGCTCATACCATAAAATGACATGGAAGAATGGGTGGACAGCACGGATGAAACACATACATCATGGTGGAGCTTATAGAGCACCAACCGGGATTAGCAAAATGAGATGTCAACCCATTTCCCAAACATGGAGTGGGATGGCCTCAGTCCATGGGATTACGAGACAAACCCTACACAATGTAATCATTACATTTTGGTAATTCCATCCCACTTAAACTCATCTAATCCCATGCTCCAAAACACCCCCTAAAATTATCCTGATCCAAAACTCTAGTGGACCACAGGAAAGGTATACAACGTCATGGACCCCACAGAGATTAGTGGTTTTAGGAAAAAATAGGTTAAAACAGGGATCTTAGACGATCTATGGCAGTAAAGAGAATAGTACGGTTCAAATCACCGGACCATCTCAGGATGTGGCCCCAGTGGGTGCGGACGGACGTACGTTTGACACTGACTCTCGAAAGTGACAAGACAAATATAAGATACCCTTTAATCACGAAATTGCCGCTACACTCTAAATGCAAGTGGCAGCGGCACACATCATATTCATTCCAAATTAATATAAAATGTGAGAATAATTAAACATCATTTCATTCCAAATTAATGTAAAATGTGAGAGTAATAAAGAGGGTAATGTTAATACGAGATCGAGCTGTGTGGACCCACCGTGATGTTCGTCGAACATCAATCTCATCAGTCAGATGCATCATTCTATGGTGGGCCACGGGATTAAAAATCAGCCACACCGCATACAGTAGTTGAGACTAGTTACCCTTCCATTAAAACATTCACTATCATTTATAGGGTGGGCCCATTAAGATGTGTTTCACAAATCCAGACCATCCATTGTGTATGTACCACTTGGATTAGGTGTCAGAACAAGATTCAGAAACATCCAAAGCTCAGGTGGGCCCCACCAGGTACTTTTATATGTGTTAAGCATGTCTTCCCATGGGTTTATATGATATGCCTCACCTGAGTTACATACAGGCTGATTTTTGGGATATCCCATGAAGTAAAGGGGACCCATCAAATGCAGTGTTGATGTTCGATGGAAATCAAGGTGGGCCCACACAACTAGACCTAATGGGAAGTTCCCATGAGGTCGATCTTATAGTACCAAATAAGATAAAATCCAGATGGAAAGAGTGCAAACCAATAGCATGGCGTCGATCTGTGCATCGGTAAATCCAGCGTCGATCAGCACTTGCAAGAAATCATTCTTGGATTGATCGTTACTCGCCCTTCGTTCCTTCACGATCCCAGCCCATGAATCGTTCATCCGCTTCACACACACCGCTGATGCTTTCCTCAGCCCCTGGAGATCCGAACGACCGAGGATCGGATACAGATCGGCCAGATTCGGGATCGACGCCAAGATCATCAGCTGCCGAATCATCCCTTTCATTCCCAAGTTATTATCCGTCTTGTCCTCAAAATCAAAAACATCCTTATTGAAAATGAGTGCACCGAGCACATTCAAAATAGCACCGAAGATCACGTCAGCGAACTTCACGACCTCACCGTCCTTGCGACGGAGGAATTCGATCAGTTCAACGACTTTCGCCTCTCTTGCGGACGCTTGCGCGTCTAACATCTTGGTCGAGAAGAGCTCTGTCCTGCATATCTTACGTATCATCTTCCAGTAATCCGTACAATCGGCCCACACCATGGAGTGCTCGATGTAGCCCTTGATGCGGGTGCTGTGGGGTGCGAAGCGGCCTGATAGGACGCGGTCCTGGTCCTTGAGGACTTCCATTGCTGCGGTGTGGCTCGATGCAACGACCACGGGCTCGACCCCGAACTTGAGGAGCATGAGTGGGCCATAGGTATTGGCTAGCTTGGAGAGTTCGATGTGGGGCTGTTTTTTGAGCTTGGGTAGGAGGGTTCCTATGATGGGCCATGCAAATGGACCCGGGGGAAGGTTTTTGGGAGATGGTTTACGTAGGAAGAGGTATATAAGAGGTAGGAAGAGGAGGATCACAAGGAATGCCATGCTTACTTAGGTTTGGAGTGGGATGAGGATGTGAGTCTGGGGGACTATATATAGATTAGAACCATACGAAGATAGGGCCCACACCAAACCTGCTATGTTTGAACGGGAAGTAGATTGACTGGTGTACCACACGCCACTTAAATGGCTCTGTGATGACGTCACTAAGTTGTGTGGGTCACTTAACGAGGTATTGGTTATATCCAAACCGTCTGTCCATTTGGAGAGATTTTTGTAACTGTTAATCCGAAAAATATGACAGATCAAAAGATTAAGTGGACCACACTGCAAAATTTAGTGGGGGATTGAACGTCTACCATTGAAACCCTCTTGGGGTCACAGAAGTTTTGGATCAATATGATATTTGTTTTTACTCATGTGTGACCTTATGAATAAATTGGAGAAAATAAATATTACGGTGGCCCACAAATGTTTTAAACGTGAGAATCATTGTCTCTGCTAATATTTGTAGTATGGTCCACTTGAGCTTTGTACTTTTGAACTAATGATCGAAAATGATCTCACCAAATGGATGAACGGTGTGGATATAATAAATACATCAACTTGGAGCTGGAGGGGCGTCAGCGCTCGCCTTGGCACTAAGCACACCCACACACCAGCCACTTCGCTTACCTTTGAACGGAAGGTGATTGCTTACTGAGCAACTCAGTACCATATAGCATATAGTAATGGCAGCAGGTCCCACTTTAGATGTATGTGTCTTGTCCACGCCGTCCATATCTTTTCCAAGATCATGTGCCGGCACGAGACAACAATTGTGTCATATCCAAAGCAAGTACGGAAAACAGGGGAGATAATGATGTACACCATTGAAGCCTTTTCTGAGCCCGCTGTGATTTTCATTCTTCATACAACCTGTCCCTGGGGCCTGTTTGGCCGGGCAGATCCTTATCCTGGGATATAGCAATCCCATAGATCTTAAGACAATTCACTGACATCACTATCATTACCTTTAAATCTCATCCAATTCACCCTAATCCCTTCAAAATTGTCTGGGATATGTTTGGTTCGAGGGGTTGAAAGGGATTGGAAGGTTTAATCCCGGGATTAGCTGGGCGTGCCATATAGACCCGATATCGCACTCCCAAAATATAGCAATCCCATAGATCTTGCACCAATCCACTGATGCAGCTATCATTATTTTGAAATCCGTGCAATCCACTCTAATACCAACTAATCCCATCTAATCTGCCCGGCCAAACAAGCCCTTAAGGTCACATGGACCTTAGAGGAAAGTGAAAAAATATATAAATCAGCTTAATCCAAAACTTTTATGGTCCATAAGAAGATTTTAGTGGTAGGCATATATAGCACATACATCACCGTGGGCCTCACAAAGTTTACTAAGTGTATTATACTGTAGTACACTATGGCATACTGGGTTACTCAATACACAATCAGCTTCCTATTTGAACATAGGGCTGCCAATGGGCCGGATAGTCCTGAGGTGCCTTTAGGCTTGGCCCATATTAGGCTAGGTTTGGAGTGGTATATTAGGGCTGACAGTCAAGCTTGATCTTAAATTAGGATCCGAATTGTAAATTTGATTGATCTCGAGCTTACCACCCCAAAAGCCTATAAACTCGACTCAGCATGATAAGTCTTTTTTAAACCTAAATTTCATCTTCTTCTTCTTTTATTTATTTATTTATTTATTTTAATTCTCTCCCTCTTCATCACACACACGTGAGGCACACAAAAATATCATTTGTTATAGAGAAAATTAAACTAACCAGTCATATGAGACACGTGGCGAGGAACTGGCAGTGCAATCTCACGAACCATCAACGCGTCCACTACTAGGGAAGCCGAACTAAGTTTTTATGAAGGACTCACCTGCCGAGTTAAACTAGTTAAGATCAGAACTCATACTGAGACTCTAACCATCTCAACCAAGCTATCTACCCAACCTCGAACTTGAAAACTGACCCTGATTTGGTGAGATCTTGGCCGAAAATCGTGCCAATTAAGGCGGAATTGAAAATATTCCCAGAAGCAAAGCCCTACTCTAATACGGGACCCTACAACATATCTAAAAGATCTAATGGGATACGCAAACTGCTAGAAAACCTATAAATATACCCTCCTACTTTGGGTATGTAAGGCTCGTATCCTAAACCGTACCATTTTGTAGGCTTCCGTAGTCGAATTCTGGCAACCCTTGACTTGTATCCAACATTTACGCGTGATCCTAAGAAGAGTCCTTCATACCGAAGTCGGCTCGACCCAAAACTTGTACTAGTATGACTGTGCCGTCGCTGCGGTTCTAGCGCCGCGTCTCGTGTGCCGAGGGGATACCCGGGCCAGGAGATATAGGCCCGCGTTCAGTTCGAGGAAAACACAACGTGTTGCAATTACGAGAGAATCTTTTCGACACATTATATCAATCAATCAAAGTATAACCTATCACTCCATCCCATCCCCAAGTATAACCACTCTTCCCAAAAGTCAACACTTTCTCTTACACAAGTACACATCCATCACTCACTCACCCATCACACCTCATCACTCACTCATCCCTCTCTCTCTTACACCTCTCTCTCTCATGTCTCTCTCATTCTCCAAGCAAGCATCCCACGTCCAAGCAAGCCCCATGAGAGAGCTTTGTGTGGCCCACTTCCTACCTCCCGTCCCCACCCTCCAAAGATCATCTCAACTGTTGGAATCATTTCCTTGGAGCTCTAAATCGTGTTGGCGGAAGAAGGGAATAGGAGATCGATGGTGGGTGATTTTTTTGTGTGATTTTGATGATTAAAGGGCCCACATATGGTGGGACCCATCTTGATGTGTGATTTGTATCAAGGAGGGGCTCATAGTGGCGGGGTCCCTTCGCTACTCCGATTGCTCCCTCTTTTTCTCTATCTCTCTCCCTCTCTTTCTCCATTTTCCTTTTGATGTATGGGCCACCTAATGTGTGTAGATTTCATCCATACCGTCTGTCCTTCTGGACATGACCCACCTGATGCGTAGGAGGAATCCACGTCATCCGTCCACTTGCAGGACGTGATGGACGGTGGAAACCCTCACCATTGAATGGGTTTATCTAGGCCATCCAAGGCTTGTACGTGTGGACCCACCTGGATGGATGTGTTCACACTGTTCATCTATCCAGACATGGCGGTGGACCCCACCTATGATGCACATATCCAAGCTATCCGTGTGTGGGACCCACCTAGAGTATGTGTTGTATCCAGCATCCAGCAACGCTGAACGGTGGTAACATTGTTGATGCATGTGGTTTATATCCACGCCACCATCTGTTTTGAGGTGTGGGCCCACCCCTCACGTGTGGATAGGTGGGACCCACCTTGATTAATGTGTTTTATATTTACGTCGTCCAGTCAAATGGACGGTGGGACCCACCTTAATGAATTTATCCATCACTGTCCACTCGTTTGAATGTCCAGCAGCAGCTGCTACTGGACCGTTTGTAAAATAATCATAAAATAAAATAATTAATAAATAAATAAATATTAGCTTTATTTAATGCAGATGAGCCACACGTGTGGACCCACCTGATGTCTGTGTTCGATCTAGACCGTCCATTTGTGGTCCTCAACAGCGGCAGCAGATGCTGCATACCTCAGCAAGTTCTGTGGGTCCCATTTGAACCGTCCATGGACCCCACCTTGATTTTTATATCCACACCGTTAATCCAGTACGTCCAGAGGAGTGGACGCTGCACCCTGCACCTCCCTATATAGATATATATATATATATATATATATATATATATATCTATATATATATATATATATGTATGTATATATATGTTGGGCCCCATGTGGGACCCACTTGCTAGACGGACAGGCTCGTATATGTCACGCCCCAAACCCGGAAATCAGATTCACAGGAATCCCAATCATCAAATCCGGTGCCGACAGCCTCTGTAGTACCCCATTCCTAGCTCCTAGCGTCCAGACGCCAGATTCCGATCCTGGGATCCTACAAGGAGGATTTTATATATATATATATATATATATATATATATATATATATATATATATATATATATATATATATATTTTTTTTTTAAATGAACATTTAACTCGTAGTAAGCATAACCACAAGATTACCCAATTCACAAAGGCAACATCATCATCACATATCCACTAATATAATCATTTGAGTACAATGCTAAAAGGAAATACATAAATCGAAAATCAAGCTCCAGAAGATCGCTGCACACTCCAAGCTCAACACTGCTGCAACCTAACATCACCTGCACGCATCTATCGTGCATAAGCTTATAGAAAGCTTAGAGGGTGGTGTAAGTGTGTGCACAAGGTAAGGGCCAAGTATGCAATACAATGCCATAAATCATACAATGGAATAAATGGAAATACTGAAAAGATGCAATATCAGAGTAAGCGGAATTATACTAGTAAGTCCGTAAGTTACATAATATCAAAGTAAATGGAATACAGATCAGCTATACAAAGGAGGAGTCAAAGAGAGCCAAAAATCATATACTGAGGGTACAATGCAATATGTAAATCCTGCTAAGTCCGTCTATGCCATATAAGTGCAGAAACATAGTAACCCAAAATGCTAGGTACTGCGGATGCAATGTAATATGTGGTGCGAATGAAATGACCATGCTGGAGTGTGAAGTCGGGATCATAGTACGTAGTATCGCAGACTACGGGGTCCACCACAAGGGACTTCTATCCAAACCAGTCCCATACCTAAATTTGGACAGTCAGACCCAATGTGGTAAACTCCTGATCTCAGGTTAGTCGCGCGCCCAACCGAAATCCTGGTTATGTGAAGGTACACGTAACAAATAGTTACGCACCACCAACCCGAGTGGATAGTGAATGAATGAATATGTAATTCCTGCTCAATAAATCCACATATCAGTACGGTTTCTCTCTGGGGAATCACCGGGGTCTATTACACTCCAAACCAGATTGCCACCCCATCGCGCGCAACAAGGTGAGTGGAAGAGACCTCACTATCCGCCTGCCAATATCGGGCCCGGCTCGTCGATAGCGGACCCATTCCTCGAGCTGGTCAGACTCAGCCTAGCATTGCCCCCTCCTCTCGGGCAGGTAAGGCCGTACCCCCTTCCAACCGACCACGACACAGTGGGAGACGCGGCCTAACGGTATACGGCCCTCATGCGCTCATGCATCCACTCGGTGTAGACGTTGGAGCAACCTCTGGAACCAAGAGGGTTTAGGGACTTTCACCTAGGGATATCTATAGCACCCCATGTAGAACAGATTTCCGGTGTCCCATCCGGCCATCCACAAAATACCTGTGGAGGCTACGGCCCTGATGTCGCTAGGGCGTACGGTGGTCATGTCACACAAATGCGAGATGCATGAGTCATACAGTCCGATCATGCATCAATCCTGCGCATGCCGTGCTCTCATGTGGGGCAACTCCGCCTACCAGGGAGCCCCATAAACAACCTGCCCTATGGCATATGCAATGGTCAATCACGTCTCATAACAAGCATGCAGATGATGCGTATGGGCATATATTATAATGCTATGCTGTCACATACTCATAATCGGTATCAATAACTGACATCGACAAATCGGTCACGACAATCGGATCGATTTATAATCAGAATCGCCCTCAAGGAATGACCCACATAAAGCCTAATATATAGTAGACTCATGGCCTCACACAAGGACCTAATATACAACAACATGGGCCTTACTCAAGGGCCACATATACACAATAGGTGGGCCCTGCTCATGAGCTTCGAATACATGACATGTGGGCCCTACACATGGGTCAAGAATACGTCAAATGCATCATACATCATGGGCCTGATACATATTACAATGGCTTTGCCCATAGGCCACGAACACACCACAATGGGCCTTGCCCATGGGCCATGAATACATCACAGCAGGCCTCAATTACGGTTCGCATATACATCATATAGGTCTCAACAATCGAGATCGACACTCAGAATCGGCCCATACAATCGACCTCGACAATCAGGTTCGATTGATAATCAGAATTGGTAAATCAGTCACAATAACCAGCCTCGATCGCTAATCAGAATCGGCAAATCGGTCATGACAATCGGATCGATCGATAATCAGAATTGGTAAATCGGTCACAATAATCAGCCTCGATCATTAATCAGAATCGGCAAATCGGTCACGACAATCGGATCGATCGATAATCAGAATCGGTAAATCGGTCACAATAATCAGCCTCGATCGCTAATCAGAATCGACAAATCGGTCACGACAATCGGATCGATTTATAATCAGAATCGGTAAATCGGTCACGAAAATCGGAATCGATCGATAATCAGAATCGGCAAATCGGTCACGATAATCGGATCGATCGATAATCAGAATCGGCAAATCGGTCACAATAATCAGCCTCGATCGCTAATCAGAATCGGCAAATCGGTCACAATAATCAGCCTCGATCGCTAATCAGAATCGACAAATCGGTCACGACAATCGGATCGATTTATAATCAGAATCGGCAAATCGGTCATAATAATTAGCCTCGATCGCTAATCAGAATCGACAAATCGGTCACGACAATCGGATCGATTTATAATCAGAATCGGTAAATCTGTCACGACAATCGGGATCGATCGATACTCAGAATCGGCAAATCGGTCACGACAATTGGATCGATCGATAATCAGAATCGGCAAATCGGTCACGACAATCGGATCGATTTATAATCAGAATCGGTAAATCGGTCACGACAATCGGGATCGATCGATACTCAGAATCGGCAAATCGGTCACGACAATCGGATCGATTGATAATCAGAATCGGCAAATCAGTCACAATAATCAGCACATAAACAAGGCGGGGTCCAAGGGTGAAGAGCCGATCAACCTTAATATAAAGATCGGCCCTTGGTTGTGGTTATATGAAATCCGGTAGCATAGAGCCAACCTTCTATGGTGAATGGGGCCCACTAATTAGGGTTAACCCATAAGTGAATGTTGAGAATTGGACTATCAAGGCCTAAGGGAAGGTCACAATGTGGACATTCAACCATCATTGCCCATTGACGTGGACATCTAAAAAGCATTGCCCCTAAGGAGTGGCCCACATAGAGCCAAACGTATAGTGGGCCCATGGCCTCACTCAAAGGCCTAATATACATCACAATGGGCCTCACTAATGGGCCATGAATACACAATAGATGGGCCCCATCACATGGGCCAAAAATACAACATGTGAGCCGCATCAATGGGCCGCACCAATGGGCCATCATATACATCAAGTGGGCCACATCAATGGGTCACACCAATGGGTCCTTAACCCATTTAGAGGTCAATCTAGCACATTTCCAAAGGGATGAATCGTATTGAAAGATCATCTGGACCAAAACACAAATGAAGTGGAGATGATGATTTTCACCGTTATAAAAAAAAATTCCAGGGCCCACCATCAAGTTCATTTCCCATCCAGTTTGCTAGTAAGGCCACAAAGACCTGGTTGGGACGAAAAGCAATTATCAATTTAGTCTAAGACTGCCATGGTCCAAAAGGGCTTCAATGGTAGGCGTTCATCTCTCTACTGTTTTCTGTGGTGTGGTCCACCTAGTAAATCTTTCTCATTTATAGCCTTAAGCCCAAGACGAGCTTGCCAATAGGATGGGCGGTGTGGATCACCCAAAAGATGGATGGTTTGGATGGAACGCAACCATCAAGTGGGGCCATAAATGGCACCGTCCAAATGGGCGGTGCAGATGAAATACATACACTACGGTGGGTCCCACCAGAACTTGCTGACATCAACGTCACAGCAACGAGTTGTGTGAAGTACGCCAACCAAATCGTTCATCAGGTGGGTCCCAGGTACGTGGCCTACCATATAGTATTATTAGTACAATAAATATTAGATAATATAATATTATATATTATATATTGCATAATGGCAGAAGGCTGCCCAAACTCATAGTGCAAATAATATATATATTAAAGGTGGGTCCCACGTGCATAGAATACGTACACATGAGGTGGGTCCACACATGTGGACCCACAGCTTTGGGGGAGGCTGATATTTATGGTTTCCAATGTGCAGCAGCAGTGCCTGTACAGCACCAAAAAAAAAATGGTGGGGCCCACCCCAATGGACGGCTTGGGTATACATACACATCACATGGGACCCACAGGACCTGCTACGTCAGTTGGCAGGTGGGTCCCACCATCAAAACAGATGGTTAGCATGGTGAAACACATACGTCAGTGGGACCCACAGAATTTGCTGACGTTTATTCCAGCAGCAACGTAGCTGGTGTGTGGCGTACAACAGCCAATCCCTTTTTTTCCAATATAGGTGGGTCTCAAGTGGGGCCCACCATCACTTTTTTTTTTGTCATCCAATGGTTGATAAGGTCACATGGATCTGGATGAAGAGGTAAAACAAATATCATTTTGATTCAAAACTTCTCTGACCCAAGAGGGTTTTAATGGCAGACGTTAATCCTTGATGTTCCCTGTGATGTGGGCCACCTTAGCACCACACACAGGTGACTTCTTTTGGGATGCTCCACGGCAAGGAGGGGCCCATCAAATGCACGACCTTGATGATCACACACGTCACGGTGGGCCCATGGCTGTACCCATCCCTACCCGTTCTCCCGTCCACGTGCAGCCGCAGCTGCGTCCGTTTGTGTGCTGCTGCCTAATAAACAATATAATTTTTTTTTTTGAAAGGAGGTTTTCTCATAGTTTTTCCTATGTGGGGCCCTTATTAGGGGAATCCAACCCAGCCGTTGGTTCCTATGTCTTAACACAAACCCATCAAGCCCAATATTTGATTGGTTTTGGTATTTAGAAATATCGGGGTGTAATTCAATGGTGAAGTACTATTCTCCATGCTATGGCCCATCAGAAAGTCGGTTTAGCTTCATTTCTCAGCTTAACGCCTAAAATGAGCTGCGGAATGGGATAGACGGCGTGGATTATATATATACATCATGGTGGGGCCCGCATGAGCGGCCCACCCAAAGCTTAGTACACCCCAACGTCACGCTTCACTGCTAGCCACCCCCAAGCCCGTTCGCACTTCTCTGTTGAGCCACGTCCAGCGTCTTTGGACGTTGGACGATGTGGACTGACACAGGCATCATGGTGGGGTCCAACATGGACGTGGCCCACATCTCATCAAGGTGGGTTCCACATGAACATGGCCCACCTACTTTGAATCAATCTGATACTCTCTTTTTCTTTTTTTTTTAATTTTCCACCACCACAAGGTAGGGTCCATGTGACTTGGACGGTTTGGATAATACATACATCAAGGTGGGGTCCATCTGAGTGGGCCACACATCACATAAAAAAAAATATGAGAAAGAGAGAGAGAGAGAAGCACCCACCTCGAGATCTCTCCTTCCTTCTACCGCCAATGCATGATAGAGTCCCAAATGGACAATTTCAATGGTTGAGATGGGCTAGGATGGTGGGACCGGGTGGTAGAAAGGTGGGCCACACTACTCTCTCCCATGGAAGCCATGAACGTGAGTTGCTCCCATGGAGCTTGGGAGAAATGAGAGAGGGAGATGATGGGAGAGAAGTGATGATGAGTGATGTAAGTGAGTACCTTCTTTTAAGAAAATATTGACTTTTGGGGAGGGTGGTTGTACTTGGGGATGGGTGTAAGTGATGGTGAGTGATGGGAGTGTACTTGACATTGATGTGATGGATTCTCTTGGGATTTGCAACGCGCGACGTTTTCCTCGAACTGAACACGGGTCCACATCCCCCTACCAGGGTACCAGATTGGTATGCAAGACGCGGCGTTGGAACCGCGGCGACGGTGCGGTCGTAATGGTATAAGTTTCGGTTCGAACCGACTTCAGTATGCAAAACCCGGTTTAGGATCGCACGCAACGTCAGATACAGGTTGAGGGTTGCCGAAATTCAACTGAAAGGACCGCAGAAGCCAACAGAATGGTACAGACTAGGACACGGGTCTTACAGTATACCTCTCACAGTAGCTGTTGTGATTGACGGCAGCAAGTTTTGTGAGACCCACCCTACACGTGTGAGGGTGGGGACCACATTGATGATGTGTTGAATCCACCATTCCAGCCCATGGATGGTGGGTCCCAACCTTGATGTATGTACTCTATTCTCATCGTCCAGTCCAGATGGACGGTGATGCGCAGGGCCTACCATGATGTATCTATTTTATCTTCGCAGTCCATTCGTTTTCAGGACTGTGGGCCCTATGTAGCAACGTCAGCAAATTCTGTGGGGCCCACACATGATCTATGTACTTTATCCATACTACCCAGTAGAGTGGGCCCCACACACGTGTGGAACCTGCCATGTTGTATGTGCCATGTGGGCCTGTTTTGATGGACCGCCCAGATCATGGACTTCATGATGTATGTGTTATTCCACACCGTCCATCCATCCATCCATCCACTTGTTGGGACGTGGGACCCACCTACTGACGTGCTGGGGACACCATGATGTATATTTTATTCACACTGTTTGTGGGACAGTGTGACCAACCGTAATGTATGCATTGTATATCCGGCTGGTGGGGCCCATTCTATGATGCTTCAGGCCCACCTTGATGTGTGTATGGGAAGCACATGGTCCATTTATTTTTTTTGAACCATGGGGTTAACCCATGTGGCCACCATGATGTATGTGTACTACACACACTATCCATTTATTTTTTAGCCGTAGGCCTCATTACCTTGAGAGGCTCACATGATGTGCATGAGGCCCATTAGCGCGGCCCAATGTGATGTTTGTGTGACCCATTGGTGTGACCCATTGACGTAGTCCACTTGATGTATATGAGGCCCATTGTGATCTATCTTCGACCCATATGATGAGGCCCATTGTAACATATTTCTAGCCTGTTTGGTAAGCCCAATGTGATGTATTTGAGGCTCATTCCGATGTATATTAGCCCTTTGTGTGAGGCCATGGGTCCATTATATGTTTGACTCTATGTGGGGCCACTGCTTGGGAGTGATGTTGGTTAAATGTCCACATTGATGGGCAATGATAGTTTAATGTCCACATTGTGATCTTCCCTTAGCCCTTGTCCGACCAAGTATCGAGGTCGATTTCGATTTGTCGAGTCCGATTGTATAGGCCGATTCCGATTGTCAAGGCCGAGTATCGAGGCCGATTCCGATTTGTCAAGGCCGATTCTGATTTGTGAAGGCCAATTCCGATTTATCGAGGCCGATTGTATAAGCCGATTCCAATTGTCGAGGCCGAGTATCAAGGTCGATTCCGATTTGTCGAGGCTGATTGTATGAGTCGATTCTGATTGTCGAGGCCGAGTATTGAGGCCAATTCTGATTTTCGAGGCCGAGTATAGAGGCCGATTCCGAGTGTCGATTTCTATTGTTGAGGCCATTTCGATTGTCGAGGCCGATTCCGATTTGTCGAGGCCGATTGTATAAGCTAATCCCGATTGTCGAGGCCGAGTATTAAGGTCGATTCCGATTGTCGAGGCTAAGTATCGAGGTCGATTTCGATTTATCGAGGCTGATTGTATAGGCCAATTCAGATTGTCGAGGCCAAGTATCAAGGCCGATTTTGATTTGTCGAGGTCGTTTATATAAGTCGATTCCGATTGTCGAGGCCGAGTATCGAGGCCGATTCGGATTGTCGAGGCCGATTGTATAGGTCGATTCCGATTGTCGAGACCGATTCTGATTTGTCAAGGCCAATTGTATAGGCCAATTTTAATTGTCGAGGCCAAGTATTGAGGCCGAGTATCAAGACCGATTCAAATTGTCGAGGCTGATTATATAGGTCGATTCCGATTGTCAAGGACGAGTATCAAGGCCAATTCCGATTGTCGAGGCCGATTGTATAGGCCGATTCCGATTGTTGAGGCCGAGAATCGAGGCTGATTCCGAGTGTTGATTCCAATTGTTGAGGCCGATTTTGATTGTTAAGGCCGATTGTCGAGACCTATGTGATGTATATGTAGCCCGTGTTTAAGGCCTAGTGTGATGAATATGAGGTCTACGTGATGAGGCCCATTGTGATGCATTTGAGGGCCATGCGATGAAGCCCGTTGTGATGTATATTAAACCCATGTGAGAGGCTCATCGGGATGTGTATTAAGCTCTTGAGTGAGGCCCATGGTGTTGTATATTTGGCTCTTGTGTGAGGCCATGGGTCCACTATATGTTAGGCTCTATGTGGTCATTCCTTGGGGGCAATATTGGTTAAATGTCCACATTGTCGAGGCTGATTGTCGAGGTTAATTATCGATGCTAGTTATTGATACCGATTATGAGTATGTGACAGCATAACATCACGATACATGCCCATACGCATCATCTACATGTTTGTTATGAGATGTGGTTAACCATTGCATATGTCATTGGACAGGTTATTATGAGACTCCTTAATAGGCGGAGTTGCCCCACATAAGCGCTCGGTATGTGCAAGATTGATGTATGTATGGATTTCGTGACTCATGCATCTTGCATTGTGATTACTATACGCCCTAGTGACATCAAGGCCGTAGCCTCCACAAGCATATTGTGGATGGTCAGATGGGACACTGGATCTCTGTTACTAGCATCGGGCTACCATAGATGACCCTGGGTGAAAATTCTTAAATCTTATTGGTACCAGAGGATGTCCTAACGTCGAAATTGAGTGGATGTATACGAGGGCATGAGAGCCTTATACCAGTAGGCCGCGTCTTCCACTGTGTCGTAGTCGATTGAGAGGGGGGTGTGACCTTACCCGCCTGAATGAGGGGGCAATATCTAAGTTGAGTTTGACCAGCTTGAGGAATGAGTTTGCTATCGACAAGCCGGGCCCAATATTGGCAGGCGAATAGTGAGGTCTCTTCCACTTACCTAGTTGTGCGCTCGGATAGGGGCGACAAGTTGGCATTGAGTGTAATAGACCCCGATAATGATCCCTGAGATGAACAGTACTGATATGTGGACTTATTAGGCAGGAGTTGCATATTCATTCATTCATTATTCACTCGGGCTAGTGGTGCGCAACTATTTGTTACATGTACCTTCGCAATGAACAGAATTTGGGTTAGGGCGTGCGACTAACCTGATATCAGGAACTTACCACATTGAGTCTATCTATCCAAATTTAGGTATGAGACTGGTTTGGATAGAAGTCCTTTGTGATAGGCCCCATAGCCTGTGATATTACGTACTATCATCCCAACTTCACACTGCAACTTGGTTATTTCATTCACACCGCATATTGCATTACATCCACAGGCATATGGCATTTTGGAGTTGTTATGTTTCTGTACTTATATGACCTAGATGGACTTAGCAAGGTTTGCATATTGCATTGTATCCTCAGCATCTGATATTTGGCTCTCTATGACTCCTCATTTGCATAGCTGATTTATATTGTGTACTTTGATATTGTATGACCCGTGGACTTACTAATATGTTTCCTCTTACTTTGACATCTTATGATTCATGATCTTACCAGTATTTCCGATATTGTATGATTATGGCATTGTGTTGAATACTTGACACTTACCTTGTGCGCACACTTACACCACCCTCTAAACTTTCTATAAGCTTATGCACGAT
This sequence comes from Magnolia sinica, assembly GCF_029962835.1. NCBI lineage: Eukaryota > Viridiplantae > Streptophyta > Magnoliopsida > Magnoliales > Magnoliaceae > Magnolia > Magnolia sinica. Next base: position 53,494,740 of record NC_080589.1, on the reverse strand, counting down.
AGATGCGTGCAGGTGATGTTAGGTTGCAACAGTATGGAGCTTGGAGCATGCAGCTGACTTCTAGAGTTTTGATTTTAACATATGTATTCCTTTTTCAGCATTGTATTCAAATGGTTATATTAGTGGATATATGATGATGATATTGCTTTTACAATTTGGGTAAACTTGTGGTTATGCTTCTTACGAGATAAATGTACGCTGAAAAATCCTCATTGTAGGATCTTAGGATCGGAATCTGGCATATGCGCGTTGGGAGCCGAGAATGGGGTACTATGGAGGCTGTCGGTACCGGATTTGGCGATCGAGAATTTTGTGAGCCTAGTTTTCGAGTTTGGGGCATGACAGGGTAAGAGGTATGCACAAAAATCCAAGCTTTATCTACATTTACCCTAGAGGTTCGTTAACCTGACTTAAGCATTGGAGGGTTCTTGGCCACAACTGACGTCCATTATTTTCATCATTTTCTATTAAGTGCATGTATCTACAGTATACAAGTGGAGTTGCGGGTTTAACCAGATTTGAGATAACAGTTGGAACTGCAGGTTTAACCAAATTTGAGCGATAACATCATTTATCGCATAGATATTCAAGGTTCGGTCTCAGGCGAATTTCAATCGGGCTATGTGTAAATATCACCAGCCAAACTCCGGCTGAACCATTTCAGCCCATCACGGGCCAGGCCGGATTTGGTCTTAGGTTCAGAATTGCAGGTCGGGCTTGGAATAGCTTGGCCCAGTCCTAACCTGACCCATTGATAGCCCTATTTGAACGGCTATTTTTCTCATCGGGTACTTTACCATTACTTTATAAACGGTGATGACTCTTTGATCGCACGCATGGTATAGTTTCGTGGCAGTCCAGACCGTTGAAATTGCTGAATCACCAGCGGATGGAGCAAAACTAGAAAGTTACTCCGAGAGGATGACACTAACAATCTGTTTTTATCTGATGGTAGTCCATCTGATGTTCCCCACAATCTGGATCGTCCGGCTAGCCGTGGTTGAATTCTACGTGTGTGACGGATGAGCCACCTCGATTTTCCAAATGATGACGAACTATCATAGGAATTCCGTGAATGTTTGAACGGCAGATAAGGGCTGCTTACTCGCCGCATGGTGAAATACAATTTTCTCAATTTAAACCGGTTGGACTATGAGTCAAGATCCAACCATCAGATCATTCCAACATTTCAAGTTTATACAAAATCCAACCATCAGATCATTCCAACATTTCAAGTTTATACAAAATCCAACCCGTCCAACATGTTGCATCTATCATTGATATTACTATTTATAAAATCACAATAGATATTCAACGAGACGACCGTATTTTTATTTTTTTCATTTACCAATGGCTATAAATATTTATATATGGTGTGGACTAATTGATAAGTTGGTATAGATGATATTTTCAATAACCATTCCTTGTGGTGGGTCCAACCTTTTAGAAGGTCTGGATTTCACATTCACTTATAAAGTTGGAAATAATCATCTGGGTAGACCATACGTTGTGGTCCAAACGTTGGACTTGAGACCTCGTCGTTTTTAATCCTAGTATAATAGAGGCATAGAACTAAAGGCGTAATATAATAAAGGCTACTGTGATGTGATAAGATATTTTTATTTTCAAAATAATATAATATAGGCATCAAACAAAAGCCATCCACTACTGTGATATGATATCTATATTTTTCAAAATGGTGGTGATTCGTTCACCGTACACAGTATATGTGTGAACAGCAATCTGAGCCATCCAAACAAGCAGATCGTGATCATAGTTGAACCATCAGATTCATCTAACGGTTCAAATCGTCCCTGTAAAGGGGAAAAATTAAGTAACATAAAGAGTGTTACAAGTTCAACTTGGTAAAATCGGATGGCTAAGATCATTATCTAGTGTGACTTTAGTAATGTTCCATCCAAGATGGGGCCCACAAGTTCTACGGTTCAGATTTCTGCCACGTGTAAAGCAGATGAGTAAGCAATATCTTGAAAGAGCGAAAATTTAATACTTAAGCATTGTGTATGTAGTGTACAAGTAATTCAAATTAAACGGTCCAAAATAATACATCCCAGTTTAGATGAATCATGAACTACATGTTACACTTATTTGATTATCTGATTATCGGATGGCTGGAAATTTAGTGGACCGTTAATATGACAATCCAATGGTCATAATTCAAAAAAAAAAACATCCACGAATCAGTGGTTACGTTTGCTCAAAATATCTAAAATTTTCAATTATCACTTAGGATTGGTGGGCTCCATGATTAGTTGGTTTAGTTTTGCGTGAAAATACCTGCAGAATTTTTTGAGTTCCAGCATATCAGGCGTTGTACTCTACCAGAGTATCAAATAACTTCCTCTCTTTTAAACAGTGATGAACTCGCAACGGAATCTTTGACTACATCATGCGAGGAAAAAGCGAACGACTATCGCCTGACGGCTTGCGAGTGTGATGTTGATGCGAGGTTCGCTACTCACACTCCACCCTCTCTACACGCGCCTTTACATGATGCGCACACGTGATAATATGACACGTGCGAGGTTCGGATCCATGCATGAGGTGGACCACACGACGAAGATGACGAAGCAAGAGAATCATGGACGATTCACAATGCTTAGGCTCATTACACGTTCGCTGCATATGTGTGCCCCATCCAATGAATGCACTGGACATATAATCAATGGGGTCCACCTTATTACCGGTTCAGATGACACACACACGTGCTACTTTAGCACGTTCACCGTGTGTAAAGGTGCGCGTGGGAATTCTCTAAGAATGCTGACTTGGATCATACTCGCTAAGCAACGGATCGAATCGCCCTCGTTACCTCTCTCTCCACGTGCGAAGGGTGGGAAGGACATGCAATGCACGTGACTGGAGTGGAAACTTTAGGGCAGTCAAGAAGTCGGGTTCGGATCGATTCTTTGGTCCCCAGAGACGGCTTCGGGTGGGTGGATCCCTGACAGTGGCGTTACTACGATGTATTTATATGATATATATCCACGCCGTCCATCCTTTTTTCCATCCTATTTTAGGGCTTGTTTAATTTTGTAAGGTAAACATAATTGCATTTTAAATAAATAATTATTATTTTCATACGTAATTACCGCTTTATTTTCGAGAATTGATTTGACTGTTATGTTTTTTGAACGCTAAAACCAAGGATAGTGCTAAATATTTGTGGGGCCCACTGTGATGTATGTGGACTATCCACATCGTCCATCCTTTATGCTAACTGAATTTAGGAAATGACCCAAAAACTGAGGCAAGTTTTAATTTCAAGTGGACCACACCAGAGGAAAAAGGTAATCAAACACCCACCGTTAAAAATTTCTTGGGGCCACTGTTTACTTTGGTGTGGGCCACGTCAATGTTGGATCTGCCTCATTTTTCGGTTCATACCTCAAAATGTCATGGTAAAGCAGATGGACGACACGGATATGTCATATACATCATGGAGGGGCCCACAAGTTTAAGTTAACTCTTTTGAACCGTTTTTCAGCAGAAATACCTACTTATTTTCAAACAATGTGAAATTGTAATAAACTGCTATTTACTTGGCATTCACAGTAGGTTCGAAAAATCAAACAGGCCCTTAGTATATAAGCCTAAAAATGAAGCAGATACAAACAGGTCGGCTACACAAGAAGGAAACAGGTGACTGAATGTCCACCATTAAAAACTTTTTAGGGGCCACGTAATGTATATCTGCCATCCAAACTGTTGATAAGGTTATATAGACCTGGATGAACGGACCACACTAATATCATCTTGATACAAGACTATTTTGGCCCCTAAGAAGTTCGTAAGGTAAGCATTCAATCACCACTTTTTCTTGTGGTGTTGTTTACTTGAGAATTAGATACGCTTTATTTTTGTGATAGTGCCTTAAAATAATCTGGAAAAACAGATGGATGGCGTGGATATAAGATATATACATCAAAGTGGGCCCCACAGATAGAGATCCACCAAAGTGGTCTGTATATGACAGACTTTTACTAACGAACGCACGTGGGATGTGCAGGAAACCTTTTTCAACTACACGTTAGACGTCCGGTCATTAATGGAACGGTTTAGTCAATAATAGTATTAAAGCAAGCCATGGTCTAAGAATGGTGCCGTTCCAGTAATATAATTTGTTACAATCAACCGTTGTTTACAATAAAAATAATAAGTTCTATGTTCTGCTCATTCTTATTTGCTCATTTTCCATGCAAGTGAAACGATCATCTGATGATTTTTGCATAATGTCTTACTGTTAATTATATGAATAAATGATGGATCCAGGTTGATGAAATGCCATCCCATGCGGAAACGGATTGGCTACTCCCCCTACCACCATCCACGTGGCTGGTGGTCAGTGCTCTGTGGCACCATCATGATATATGTGTTTAATCCATGTTGTTCATCCATTTTTACGAATCATTTTAGGGTCTGATCCCAAAATGAGAGGGATATAAATCTCAAGTGAACCACACTATAGGAAAACAACAGTGATTGGATATTCCCCATTAAAATCCTCCTAAGGCCCACGGTACTATTTATTTGACATCTAATTGTTGATTTGGTCATTCACACCCAGATGAACAGAAAAAACAAAATCAGCTTGATCCAAAACTTTTTTGGCCCCTAAGAAGTTTTTAATGGTTGACCTTAATTCAACATTGTTTCGTGTAATGTGGTCCACTTGAGATTGGGATATACATTAATTTTTTCTCATTTCTTAAAATGATCTAGAAAAATAGATGGACGGCATGGATGAAACACATACATCATGGTGGGGCTCACAAGTACCGACCATCAGCCATTGGCTGGTGGCAGGGGGAGTAGCGAATCCGTATCCTGGAAGGTTGGCAAGTGGGCAAAGCCATTAATATTTGCCGTTTTAATATCATTAGTAATTAATTAGATAGCGCAACCCCTTTCTTTTAACGGAAACGGATTGGCTGGTGTACCAGCCACCACCGACCTAGCTAGTGTGTTGACGTCACCAAGTTATGTAGGTCCCATCATAAGGTATTTGTTATATCCAAACTGTCTGTATGTTTGGAGAGCTCGTCTTAAGGCTTGTTATGTAAAATAAAATAGATCTAAAGATCAGGTGGACCACATTGCAAAAAGTACTGGGGATTGAATGTCTACCATTGAAACTCTTTTGGAGGGTCACAGAAGTTTTGGATCATTATAATATTTGTTTTCCCTCTTAATCCAATTATGTGTAACCTCATGAACATATTGGATCAAAAATAAAAGTTATGGTCGCCTTAAGAATGTTTTAACAATGAGAATCATTGTTGCACTGCTATTTGTGGTGTGATCCACTTGTGCTTTGTATATGACTCATTTTTGGACTCATTCACTAAAATAATCTCGCCAAATGGATGTACGATGTGGATATAGTAAATACATCATTGTGGAGCCATGTAACTTTAATCTTCCTGGAGTCGTTCGTGAGCTTGAGGAGCATCAGAGCTCCACGAGGTGGATAAGATTATATAGACCTGAATGAAGGGACCACACTAATATCATATTGATACAAAACTACTAATATCAATGTCATACAAGGCCACTGTAGCCCTAAGAAGTTCTCAACGGCAGTGTACAATCACCACTTTTTCTTGTGGTGTTGTTTACTTGAGATTTAGATATGTTTCATTTTTGAGTTCGTGTCTTAAAATAATATGTAGAAAAAGATTATATATATATATATATATATATATATATATAGAGAGAGAGAGAGAGAGAGAGAGAGAGAGAGAGAGAGAGAGAGAGAGAGAGAGAGACGTGCTCTGCTACGCTCCGCACACGTGCGAACCTTGCTATCAACTGTCGGATAAGCTAGTTTCCTTCTTTGGCATGCCTCTTCACCCCATTCTCTAACTCTCTGAAAGGATGCCGCGGAAGCCTTTCACATGAAGTTCTTCCGCTAGAAACCTAAGTGAGGTCCACCGTGATGTTTTTGAAAAATTCAATCCGTCCATCCGTTTTGTGAGATCATTTTAGGACATTAAGCAAAAAATGAGTAGGATACAATACTCAAGTGGACCGAAAACGTAAGAAATGAACACACATAGTTGAAATATCCCTAGGGCTCAGGAGCTTTGAATCAAGCTAATATTTGTGTTTTCAGTTCATCTCAGTGGTAACAACATTACGAATGGTATGGATGGCATGTAAATATCACTGTCGACCCTAAGGAGGTTTCAACGGTCGAAATTTCTCTACCCACCTTTTCCTTTAGTTTGGCCCACCTGAGTTTTGCATCCTGCTAATTTTTTGTCTCAGGTCCTAAATGAGCTCAAAAAACAGATGGATGGGGTAGATTTCTCAAAAACATCATGGTGGGCCCCACCTAGGTTTCCAGCGCATGAAAGGCTTACGAAAGCCTCTTGCAAGAAGTTCCTACCCCGGAAACCTAAGTGGGACCCACTGTGATGTTTTTGAGAAATCCAATCCATCCATCCGTTTCGTGAGATCATTTTACAGCATGAAGCCAAAAATGAGCAAGATACAATACTCAAGTGGGCCGAAAACGTAAGGAATGAACGAACACACACAGTTGAAATATTCATGGGGCAAAGAAGCTTTGAATCATGCTAAAATTTGTGTTTCAGTTCATATCAGTGGTAATAACATTACGAACGGTATGGATGGCATGTAAACATCACTGTCAACCCCAGGGAGGTTTCAGAGGTAGAAAGATCCATACCCACCTTTTCCTTTAGTTTGACTCACTTGAGTCTTGCATCCTGCTAATTTTGTCTTAGGTCCTAAAATCAGCTCAAAAAACGGATGGATGGGGTAGATTTCTCAAAAACATCATGGTGGGCCCCACCTAGGTTTCTAACATCTATCCCATCAGTAAGATACACCATGATTTTATATGTTTTAGGCATGTCTTTACATGATTTTAGATGGTATGGCCCACACAGCTCGACCTCATGGAGAGTTTCCATGAGCACGACGGTATAAAACTGTTTTCCATATATATATATATATATATATATATATATATATATATATCCACCAAAGCATACCCACGTGGGCTGTGTTCCGAAACCTTTGTCAATGACACGTGAGACACGTTCAGTCATTAATGGGACGGTTCATTCAATAATATATCTAGAGCAAGCCATGGTGCAAGAATTGTGCAGTTTGGATGATCTAATTTGTGACAACCTTCCATTGTTTACTATAAAAAATATAGGATCTATTTTCTCTGCTTAATTTTGATCGCTCTTTTTCCATGCTATTTACACGATAATCTGATAATTTTTGCACAATAGCTTGCGGTTAATTTTATGAATAAATAAGCGTTCCAAACTGATGATATGCCATCCCATGCATGGTTGAATGATGTTGAGGTGGAAGGTGGGAAAAGCCATTAGTAATTAATTAGCCAGCGCACCTCTTTTTTAAAGGAAGCGGATTAGCTACTGATAGGTTGAGTAGCGAGTAGTCGAGAGTGGCTATTGAAGTGATGTCACTAAGATATGTGGGTCCTAACATGATGTATGTGTTGTCCACACTGTCCATACATTTGAAAAAATCATTTTATGGTATCATGCAAATAATGACTATGATCCAAAGCTTTAGTGGACCCCACCATAGAAAATAGTGGAGGGTGACGACCAGCGTTGAAACCTTCCTAAGTTCCACTGCGATGTTTATTTGAGATCCACCCTGTTCATAAGTTAACAAAGATGGTAAAGAAGGTAAAACACAAATATCAGTTTGAAAGAGAACTTTTGTGGCCCTTGGAAGTTTTTAACGGTGGGCATCACTCTCTCCACTATTTTCTATGGTGGGGTCCACTCAAGATTTCAACCTGACTAATTCTTTAGCTCATGCGTTAAAATAGTCTCTCCAAATGAACGGAGGCCGTGGATACTAAACATACATCATGGTGGGGCTACATAACGTCACTTCATTGGCGAGTCTTGCAATCAACCTGTCGCTGGCTAATCCGCGTCCTTTAAAAAAGAAGCCGATTGGGTGGTGTACCATACACCACCGACCTGGCTGATGTGTTGACGTCACCTAGTTAGGTAGGTCCATCATAAGGTATGTGTTATGGTATATGGGAAACGCTCACCTGCGAACCGGTTCATACGTACTACGTACGAACTTTTTTGAGAACCCATCATACGTGATGTGGATCCGAAATCTGAACCGTTCATGTGAAGCAGCACCTCCTGAAACCCCCAGGGCCCAAGTTTTACTTTGATCTCAAACTTTAATGGGCCATAAAAAATGAAAATAGTTTCCTCCCTTGATTTGCATTTTTCTTTGCTATGGCCCACTGGAATATTAGATCGGGGTGAAAATTTGTACCATAAGGTTTTATGGGATTCCGCATCACATGGACCGTTCAGATTAGACACCCATGTCACGTGTGCAAAGGTGCGCACGTGCGTAGGTGCGCAGGGGAGCCTGACTCATGGTATATTTGGAGAGCTCGTTTTAATGAGAAATTTACGACTGTGGACCCCACCTTTTATCCAGCGGTTTTTTTGAAGCAATACAAACTTAGAATACGCAGTTGGACCTCCTCGTACGGAGTCAGAATTTCAGGACGAAAATACCCCTCCTCCTGACGGAAACGGATTCGGTACTCCCCCTGCCACCAGCTAATGGCGGACTGTCGGCGTTCTGTGAGCCCCACCATGATGTATGCTTTTCATCCATGCCGTCCATACATTTTTCCACATCATTTTATGGTATGAGACCAAAAATGAGGTACATCCAAATCTTAAGTGTACCACGTTACAGGAAACAGTGTTGAATGAGCGTCAACCACTAGAAACCATTAGAGGGCCATAAAAATATAGGATGAACTTGATTTTTGTTTTTTCCCTTCATCTATGCCTGTATGAACTAATCAACAGATTAGATGTCAATTAAACAGTTCATTGGGCCTTAGGAGAAATTTAATTGTCAATATCCAATCAATATTATCTTCTTGTTGTGTGGTCCACCTGAGATTTATATCCCTCTCATTTTTTGGACGAAGGATTAAAATGAACTGAAAAAATGGATGAACGGAATGGATGAAACACATACATCATGGTGGGGATCACAGACCACCGACCACAGCCATTGGGTGGTGGCAGGGTGAGTAGCCAATCCGTTTCCTTTCCTTTAAACCCCTGTTGCTTTCACTCCCTTCTCAAAATAACAGTCTTTCACTCCTTTTCAACGATAAACCGACGCACGGAGGTTATTCTTCTCATTTTCTTCGTCGAATCTTAGTGAATCATGTAGATATCATCATTCTACATTTGCCATTTTCTTTCTTGGCTGGGGTTACGTGAAATCCCATGAAGTGGCTGCATTTGCAATCCTTGAGAAGGTTGAAAATATTCCCTCACTCCAAAGCACCTCTCTTCAACCTACATTTGACCTGTACTACGGTAGTCGGTGGTACAAATATTTTTAAAAAATGATTGGCTCGTACAATTGCATTGCATGCGAAGTTCGGTCAATTCCATGTATTAGGCTTACTCAATTTCATGTGTTAGGCTTAGTTAATTTTATGTGTTGATCGGTCCAATCCATGTGGAACTCGCTCAATTCCATTTGAAGCTCACTCAATTCCATGTTAGAGGTCACTTGATCTCATGCTATGCTCGCTGAATTTCATGTTTATCCTGCTTAATTTCATGCTAGCATCGCTCAATTTAATGTTAGCCCAACTTAATTTCATGGTAGGTAAGAAAAGGTCAATTTAATGTTTGCTTCGATAAATTTCATGCCAGGATCAGTCAACTTAGGGCCCGTTTGGCCGGGCGGATTGGAAGGGATTGAATGGTACTAAGGTGGATGACATGGATTTCTAGGTAATGATGGTGTTGTCAGTGGATTGTCTTGAGATCCATGGGATTCCTCTATCCCTGGATTGCTATATCCAGTCTGTTTGGCACGCCCGACCAATCCCAGGATTAAACCTTCCCATCCCTTCCAATCCCTCCAACCAAACACATCCCAGGCAAATTTGAACGGACTAGGGTGGATTGGATGGGATTTAAAGGTAATGATGGTGTAGTCAGTGGATTGTCCTAAGATCCATGGGATTGGGATCAGATTACCGACCCTGTTTGGTACGCCCGACCAATCCCGGGATTTAACTTCCAATCCCTTCCAGTGCCATCCAATCCCTTCCAATCCGACCGGTCAAACGGGCCCTTAATGTTTGCCCAGCTTAATTTCATGCCTAGATAAGATAAGTTCAATTTAATGTTTGCCTCGATTAATTTCATGCTAGTATTGCTCAATTTAATATTTGCCCAGCTCAATTTCATGATAGATAAGGTCAATTTAATGTTTGCCTCGATAAATTTCATGCTAGGATTGCTCAATTTAATGTTTGCCTAGCTCAATATCATGCTATGCTCGCTTGATTTAATTTTTGCCCCGCTCAATATCATGCTATGCCAGCTCGATTTAATGTTTGCCTCGTTGAATATGATGTTAAGCTCGCTCGATTCAATCTTTGCCCCACTGAATATCATACTATGCTCACTCGATTCAATGTTTGCCCAGCTCAATATCATGCTATGCTCGCTCGAAATATCATTTGCCCAGCTCAATATCATGCGACGCTCGCTCGATTTAATGTTTGCTTGCATAGCTGAATTTATAGTTTGTCCCGCTCAATTTTCATGTTTGCTCCGCTCAATTTTAGTTTGCCCCGCTGATTTTTTGGATTTTCCTGTTGAATTTTGTAGTTTGCCCCCCTCCATTTCTAGTTTGTCCCGCTCAATTTTCATGTTTGCTTTGCTCAATTTTAGTTTGCCCCGCTGATTATCTAGTTTACCCTGCTGAGTTTCATGTTAGCCCCGCTCAATTCCATGTTTCCCCAGCTCAATTTCTAGTTTGCCCCGCTCATATATCCAATGTATGAGCTTTGGTTGTATATTTGATGCTAGCTCAATGAATTTATTGATGTACTTATTTGATGCTAGCTATGGTCAATTTAATGCAAGTTGATGTGCATGTGTTAGACTTAATCAAATTTATGCGTTAGGCTTATTGAATTTGATGCGTTGATGGGGATTGCATACACTCGATTTAATGTTTGCTTGCATAGCTTAATTAATAGTTTGTCCCACATAATTCTATGCTATGCTCGTTGAATTCCATTTCGCTCAATTTCATATTTGCCTTGTTGAATCTCATGCTTACCCCCCCGCTGAATTTCATATTTGCCCTGCTCAATTTGTACGTTGTCTTGCCCATTTTTCCAGTTTGCCCCGCTTAATGTCATGTTAAATTGCCTTACTCAATTTAATAAAATACGATACGAAATCATTCGTAGAAGGCCTAATTCATATAAGCTCTGGTTGTTTACATGAAAATTTAACGCGTTGCTTATTCTTTATTTCCTTAAGCTTTGTATCATTCTCATCTATAAGGGAAAGTGAGTTTTCGGTCTTTTATTATTTTATTGAGTTTTGTCTTATGAGAAGCTTCCGTTGTTTAACGATTTATTGATAATTTGTCATTGTATTGAATCTTGCAGATAATGGCTACGAGAATCATCTGTTGCTATGGTGGGGAGTTAGAATGTGAAAATAAGCAATGGACGTACACGAGTGGAAGTACGAAAACTATTTCGCTAGATGTTGATACTACGTACGAGGAACTTCTATCCAGAATGTACAGGATTATTAAGAGAACACCAACAGATTGTGATATTCAGATGAAAGTTTTGTATCCCTGCTCCAATAAATCAATCCCTCCAACCGTACTTGAGGACGACGATGATGTCAAAGTGTTCCTGGCAACACAGTTGGAGCATTCGAAAAAGTTCATATCTTTAGTCATCGAGACAATCGAACACATTAATATGACATCACACGTTGACAGTGTGGCAGAAGAGCATGGCGTGGAATTTGAATATAAGCCAAATCTATTACAAGTAGTAGGAACAAATGATCAACTGTCCGAGCCGCCCCAAACATCAAAATTTGTGAGTACCCAAGCTTGCGGTGCACATGACATTGACCTCATTTGTGATTGCATGACACCGCCTCTAGCAACAACAGCAGATCTGCCGTCATCATCCACAACCCGAAGATACATCAGTCCTGAAAGCAACATCCCACCTCCAAACCTTCCCGAAACAACAAACTTCAACACCCGTCAAGTTCCTGTGCCGTTTAATGATGCTGCATTCACTAATGCAGCAATGCTGGAATATACGGATTTGTTGAGTGAATCGATCGAGATAGCCGTTGGCAAACATTTAAGGACAAGAGTCGGTGTCAGCATGTTTTGAGCCAATTTGCCCTTCAAAATAAATTTCAGTACAGGGTACTGTACTCAAATTCTAGGAGATTTACGGTTGTATGCTTCGAAGAAAGATGCGAATGGAGGGTTCATGCATCACGCGTGGGTGATTCAGGAATTTTCAAGATACGGACTTATACGCCAAATCACACGTGTGGCATGTCATGGATGAGGAGTGATCACCGGCAAGCAAGCAGTAAGTTAGCATGTGATTTGGTTGTTAGCCGCATAGAGCAACGCCTAGGGTTGAGGCCACGTGATATTATCTTCGCCATGCAAGAGAAGTATAATATTGTTATCAGTTATAGGAAGGCATGGGCAGCCAAGGAGCTTGCAATCAATCAGGTGATGGGGTCTTATGAAGACTCCTACAATCAACTCCCCTTGTATTTACATGAATTGAGGACGGTTAACCCAGGGACAGTGACTGCCCTACATGTTAACAAAGAGACTTTCAGGTTCGAAAGATGTTTTGTTGCGCTCGGACAATGCGTTAGAAGTTTTCAGAAATCATTGCGGAGGGTATTAGCCATTGACGGGACACACTTAAAGGGAAAATACAAGGGTGTTTTATTCATCGCCACGGCCTTAGATGGGGACAATCATATATTTCCAGTTGCGTTTGACATCGGGGAATCGGAGAACGGTAGCAGTTGGAATTGGTTCCTTACTTACCTTGGCGATGCGATAGGGTCTTTGGAGGATCTTGTGATTATATCCGATAGACATAAAGGTTTACTGAAAGAGGCACCCCATGTCTTCCCACGTGCAATTCATGGCTACTGCGCATATCATATCTACAGAAATTTAGTGGACACCTTTAAAGACAAGTCATTAGAGATGTACTTCTGGTGGGCAGTGAAGACATGTAGGGTGGCTGAATTCGAAAAATTAATGCATGATATCGAAATGGCCAACCCCGCAGTACATGCATGGCTGACAGAAATCGGATACGAGAGATGGGCATCTTCACACTTTCCAGGAAAAAGATTCAACTTGGTTACTACAAACATTTTCGAGTGTGTCAATGCCCTCTTCAAAGAAGCACGCGAATACCCCGTTACGAAATTGATAGAAGGGGTTAGATTGAAGATACAGGAATTGTTTTATAAGAGAAGAGAATCTGCGGCATCGTTTATAGGGCCATTGACACCATGGGCGGAGCAGCAGTTAAAGGATCTTGTGCAGAAAGCGCGAGATGTTCGCTGTCATCCTATTTCTCGAGACGAGTACTATGTTGTGGGAGATTATAATGATACAGTCAATCTCAGTAAGTTTTCGTGTACATGTCGCGAGTTTAGCGTGAAGGGGTATCCCTGTATGCATGTCTTGTCAGCATGTATAAACTACAATCTCCCTCATTACTCATACTGTTCCCCATTCTACACGGTGCAAAATTACAAAGCCACGTATAGCGAATCGGTGTACCCAGTACGTGACAAGAGTGAGTGGGAAGAAATTTCGGTGGGCTTCAAGGAGTATTGTGCGCAAATTAAACCCCCAGGACAAAGGAGGTCAGCTGGCAGACCCAAAAAGCTTAGAATTCCATCGCGTGGAGAAGAATCGAAAACAACAAAGTGTTGGCGATGCAAACAAACTGGGCATAATCGCCGGATGCAAGTTTTCCATATCTAAAAAATAGCAAACTTTGTAAATTCTTTAGTGTTTTGATGTATAGCATACTTTGTAAACTTGGTGGATGATGAATGAACTTTCTACTTTGTCCCACTGTATTTTCAATTTGTCCCGCTAAGCTCGTCGAAAAGGAAAATGCACATGAATAGTATATGCAAGGCAATTGCCAAGATACTAGAATGAGCAAAACCAAAAACTGATGGCTGATAGACAAGAACTTCACATGCATAGAAGGGAAACTGCTTGGCCCGCTCATTTTCATGAGAAATTCACTGAATTCCTAGTTTACCCCCCTCAATTTCATGTTTCCCCCACTGCGTTTCTATTTTGGCCCGCTCAAGTTTAAATGGCTACAAAGTAGGGCTGGACCACAGTTCCAAAGCACGATCGGAGGTGGAAGTGGCACCGGGAATAGAAGGATTATGCAATTAAGGATTGGAGCACATGCAAATAGTCACACCAATGAGGTGAATTACATCCACCTGAGATCTGCTGCAGAATTTGGACTGCAAACCAGCCTCTAGTGGCCACCAACTAGATGGTTAAGATAATCCAATGATGAGTGACTTTTGATTCTCCATCCAAAATGGGCCACATGACTGCATATGCCTAAATTGACTTAAATTACATGCACGGTGGATGAGTTGCAAACATTTAATAGACGATGGGAGAACACACGTGAGTCCTTGGAAATGACGTGGACAAATGAGACCCGACATCATTAGTGTACCTTCTACATAAACAATCCACACTCAATTATAATTTATAAGTAACTAATATAACAATCGGGTTTGTGTTGGGTCGAGCAACCTGGGACCTCAACCTAAGCCCAGCCTAAGTTTTCTCGGGTTGGTGTTTGTATAGCCCAACCCGAAAATCACCTGGACAAACTAGCGGCGCCGACAGCCTCCGTAGAACCCCATTCTCGGATCCCGGCACCCATTTACCAGGTTCCGATCCTGGGATACCACAAGGAGGGTTTCAAATCATTAGTCTGATTCATAATGAGCATAACAAAAGCATAACCCACAAACAATAAGCACAAGAACACCACTACAAAATCCACTATGATCAAAAATATTTTGAGTACAATGCGACTGGAAGGGAAAAATACAATGTAATAAAAGAAACAAAACTCCGGAAGCTCATTGCACGCTCCAACTACGCGAGACATGGCTGGCTATCACCCGGCCACTGCACGCAATTGTGCATAAGCATGGAAAGCTTAGAGGGTGGTGTAAGTGTGTGCACAATATAAACGTACTCATCAAAGTAATGCGGAAATCATGGTAATGAGCACATGAATGCACCGCATCAAGCTATGCGACAAGATATGAATGCTATTGCCATAATCTCATGCGATGCGAGATGTAACTCAAGCATGCCAATCCTCATCATGTATCGACAGTTCTCATTTTGGATAATCATCGGGGTCCAAACACTCAAAATGGCACGTCGCTCTCCTAGCCGCATACCCAAGTAAGCGTAAGAAACCTCACTATCCGCTTGATCAATAGTCTACCAATACCTACGTCGATAGTGGGCCCATTCACGAGCCGGTCAAACTCATTTAGTATTGCCCCCTACCCTCGGGCTAAGGCCACACTCCTTTCCAACCCACCCACGACAGTGGGAGACACGGCCTCCCGGTATTCGGCCCTCATGCGCTCGTATATCCACTCGGTCTCGACGTTAGTGTATCCTCTGGTACCTGGGATTTTCACCCAAGGACGTCTATGGCGCCCGTATGCTAAAAACCAAATATTTGATTCAGATCCATCATGTGTCTTGAGGTATGGCCGATGTCGCTAGGCACAAGAGAATTCATAATCACACAAATGCAAGTGCATGAGTCACATTATCAATCATGCCATGTATATACCATGCACTTATATGAGGCAATTCCGCTCAAGGAGCCCATAAATAGTCTATCAAAGGTATATGCTATGATCGGTCACTCCTCACAACTGCATACATATGGTGCGAATGATCATGAATCATGCATCTATACTAAACATGTAATAAGAGATGGGTTATAGGTATAATGGAGATGGGCCTACACAAGTAAAACTGTTTTCGGAGAGTTATAAAATGGACATTTAACCAACATTATCAATGTGGACGTCCAACCATCCAGCCCGCCATAAAATCAACACATATACCATGGCGGAATTACATTGCAAGCATGGGCCTATCAGTAGGCCTTATGTATGTCCATGGGCCTCCGACATCAAATGGGCCCCATACATAGGTCTCATATATACATATCAAGGTGGGCCTGACGGTAAGGCATTAACATGGGCCTAGTCACATGGGCTATGCATACATGTCCCATAATATGGGCCTTATACAAATTAAGGTGGGCCTAGTATCATGCATGAAGATGGGCCTCCACAATGGCCTTAAAATATCTCAAAAATGGTTGGATAGTCGAATGAAACACATGCAGATGGTTTGGATCGAGGGTATGGTTTACAATATTTACATAAGTGGGGCCCACCATGAAGTTTTTCACCCAACCTAAGGCCCAATATAATGTTTATTTTCCACCTAATTGTTCATGCAGCTACTTGAACCAAGGTAGGGCCCACTGGACTGGGCCCACTGGAATGTTTATTTGGCCACCGTTATTTTTGCATCCCCAGTACACGGTTAGGGAGCCCACCGTTATTTATTTTATTTTTATTTTATTTTATTTTATTTTACACATGGAGAGGGAGCCCACCGTGATGTGGTCCACAATCCAGCCCACTCATTATGTGTGTCCCACTTGGTTGACCATCCAAACCAAGTTTCATTAGTTACTAACCAGTTGGGATTGGGTTTTTTCTTAGTGGGATTTGATGATTATGTGTTGGGAATTTTCCACAGTTATGGCATTTCTAATATGTTTTACGAAGGTATGAAGACAAATGATTTCCGTGAAGAATGCTTTTTTTTTTTTTAAAAAATTTATTATTATTATATATATATATTTTGTTTTTGTACAGAGATGTGATTCACAATCCATTTCATGGTGTGTCCCACAATTTTAAGGGTCAAATCAAGTTTCACTTGCATCCAAAACTCAGTAGGCCCCACCAACGATTTTATATGTTTTCATGTCCTCACATGATTTTAGATGGAACGGCCCACCTGAGTTTTGTTTTTATCTTTCTTTAAAGGGGACCATCAAATGGATGGTGTTGATTCAGCACCTGGGGCCGATAGGCCCCATTCCATTCGTCGACAGCCCGCCGCTTCTTTCTTTGCCAGCCGCTTTTTCTTTTTTTTTTCAAAATCGGTTTTCTATTCTATGGGCCCTCGAGATCCACCCATCCATTGGTCTGTGGCGATCTAACCCACCATGAGTCAATATTGAGCTTTTTCATACAGGAGCATGGAGCAAATCAAAGGTAGGGACATTGTTTCCCCGCCAGGAAACCAAATCAATCTCATTTTTCGCTCACCTTGGGTGACCTGAGGAAGAGAATGGACGGTTTGGATTGTATAAAACATTAAGGTGAATGCAGAGTGGCCCACATCTCCTTCTTTTTGTTAAAGCACAAACATGAACCAGTTATCGAAATCCGGACGATTATTTACATTTTCACAAAGATTGTGGTGGGTCATTTGGACGTCACCAATATATATATACATATACATATAGTATTTATCTTATATTATATATATATATATATATATATATATAAATACATATTATATTATACATTATATACATATATTATATAAAATATAACATACATATATATATATATACATATAAAAAGAAATTTCCCATCCACTTTGTCTATCATACCTATAATAAGAGAGAGAAAGAGATAAGGGTTTCCATGGTGGGTGACCCATTCAAAGAGAGACCGCCACTATGGGCCCTCCATTTCATACATGCATACATCACACGGGTCCCACCACATGTGGCCCAAAAAAAAAAAGGAGAAATGACGGTGGATCACCCACCTTATCTTCCTTCTCCTTGCTTCCTTGGACTCCTTAGCTCCTTACCTTCACTTTTAATGGAGGTTGATGAAAGATGAATGGTTGAGATTGGAGATGAGAGGGTGGGCCACACTTGAAGTTGAGAGAGTGTGTTGGATGTGTGAAATTTCTCATGGGATTTGGAAAAATTGCTAGAGAATGAGAGGGAGAAATAGAGGGGTGGAGTGATGGTTGTAAGAAAGGAGTGATGAGAGGTATGGCTTAGTTTGAAATTGGTGGAGAAGAGAGATGGTTGTGGTTGAAAATGAGAAAAAGAGAAATGGTGAGGTGGAAAGATGGTGGACTTTTTGGAAAAAGAGGGAATGGGTGAAGTACTTTGAGGTATGGTTGCATTTATGGTTAATTAGTGGGACTAATTGTGTAGAGATTCCCTCGAAACCACGGTGTTTCTTGAGAATAACATCGGCATCTTCTTGCCATATCGGTTCGGTGCCAAATCAGGCGTTGGAAGCCATACGATCGCAAGACATAAGTTTCGGCTCGAGCCAACTCGGGACCTGGCTTAGGATCGTGCAAACAATACTGTGAAGGTTCGGAATTTGCCAAAGGACTAAGCTAACAATTCATTAGGACATCTTACACAACCGAAAATTACCGGCAAACTAGGAGATCCTGCAAACATGAAATTAGGGAAACTTAACAGATAATTTTATGGCTTAAGCAATAAATCTAAAAGTATCCAATGTTCAAATGGACCACACTCATTTTCATGTTTCCGTTCTTTTTCATGCTTGCCCGCTCTTTTCATGTTTGCACCACTTATTTTAATGCCTACCCCACTCATTTTCATGTTTCATTTTCATGTTTCCCCTCATTTTCATGTTTGCCCCCTCTTTTTCATGCTTCTCTTTTTCATATTTGCCCCATACTTTTTCATGCTTGCCCCGCTCATAATTGATTGTCCGATTGTTCTTCTAGTTTGTCCTGCTCATACTTAAGTTTGCCCCACTGTTTTTCTAGTTTACCCCATTCATACTTAAGTTTGCCCCACTGTTTTCCTAATTTGCCCCGCTCATAATTCAGTTTTCCCCGCTGTTTTTCTAGTTTGGCCCGCTCATATTTCAGTTTGCCCCACTGTTTTTTAAGTTTGCCTCGCTCATAATTCGGTTTGCCCCGCTGGTTTTATAGTTTGCCCCGCTTATATTTCAGTTTGCCCCGCTGCTTTTTAAGTTTGCATCGCTCATATTTCAGTTTGCCCTGCTGTTTTTTAAGTTTGCCTCGCTCATATGACAGTTTGTAAAAGCTTGGTCAAGCGTTCGAGTATCCATAGGTGATGAAATTCTACTAGTGTGAGTGTGTGGGGGTATGTGTTCATGTTTCCCCTACTAAATTTCATGTTTCCCCCGATCAAATTTCTAATTTGCCCCACTCAATGTTTTCTCAAAGTGATCGTTTTATATATATCGCAATAGAGAATTCCATCGTTTATAGTTGAAAAGAGGAGTCATAAGAGATATTATGGGGTGAATTCCATCGTATATATATCACTGATCAAAAGTGTCCATGTGGGGTGAAGATATTATCACGTGCACTCCACAAATTCCATGAAACATGCATCAAAGCAGCATTCCTCTTCTGCTTATAGTAAGGAGAAGATGATTTCCTAGTAAATAAGGAAACAAAGGAGAAATTTACGACTGTGGACTTAAATGATGGATTTCCAATC
This sequence comes from Magnolia sinica, assembly GCF_029962835.1. Classification (NCBI taxonomy): domain Eukaryota; kingdom Viridiplantae; phylum Streptophyta; class Magnoliopsida; order Magnoliales; family Magnoliaceae; genus Magnolia; species Magnolia sinica. Next base: position 53,475,143 of record NC_080589.1, on the reverse strand, counting down.
ACTATTGTTTTCTTGTGGTGTGGTCCACCTGAGATTTATATCCCTCTCATTTTTGGGATTAAAACCTAAAATGATATTTAAAAATGGATGATCGGAATGGATGAAATACATACATCATGGTGGGGCCCATAGAGCACCGACCACCAGCTCCGGGGCTGGTGCCAGGGGGAGTAGCCAATCCATTTCCCTTTTATATTTTAAACTCAGTTGGGCCCACATTGAATTTACTATTCATGCTATCCATCCATTAACGGAAAATTTTAAGGGGTTGAGCCCCATATTGAAGCAGATCAAAAGATCAAATGCATCATACCACAGGAAACAGTGGGCATAATGATTTCCACCGCCGAAACCATAGTCGGCCCAACAGTGATGTTTGTTTGTTATCAAACCTATTCATACGATCATACATATATGGATTAATAGAAAACACAATTATAAGCTTGATCCAAAATTTCTGTGGCCCCTAAGAAACGATCACCATTAGAAGTTCAATTCAAAATTTCATGTGGTGTGGTCAATTTCAACATTCCATTTCAACATTGGATATGTTTAAAATTTTCAGCTCCAGCCACGAAATTATTTGTTAAGTTTGCCCCACTGATTTTCATGTTTGCCCCGTTGATTTTCAAAATTCTCCCGCTGATTTTCTAGTTTGCCCCGCTAATTTTTCAATTTGCCCCGCTGATCTTCTAGTTTGCCCCGCTAATCTTCTAGTCTCCCCCACTGATCTTCTAGTTTGCCCCGCTGATCTTCTAGTCTCCCCCGCTGATCTTCTAGTTTGCCCCGCTTTTGGCTCGCCTAATTTCTAGTTTGCCCCGCTGATCTTCTAGTCTCCCCCGCTGATCTTCTAGTTTGCCCCATTCAATTTCATATTTGTCCCACTGAATGTCTAGGTGTCCTCCCTCAATGTCTAGGTTCCCTTCCACATAAGGGGCTTTGGTGTATACATATTGCGATGAAAACGGATGGACATTACATAATCTGATGAACATGATGTATTACAAATAAAATACCATCATGGGGCGTAGCAAGCGTAATCGGATTGGTCATGAGTTAGTAGTCGTTCCCATTTACTATGTAAACTCTTGGGACAATGAATGTATGTAATATATCCACCGTCCATCCATTTTTCATTTATTTTGAGGGTCTAGCCCCAAATCGAAGCATATCAAAAGATCAAGTGGATCATATCATGGAAAATGGGCATAATGATTTCTACCACCGAAACCATAGCAAGTGATGTTTGTTTGTTATCAAACCTATTCACAATCATACATATATGGATTAAGAAAAAATAAATCAAAACCTTCTGTGGCCCTAAGAAATGATCCACTTCATGTGGTGTGGTCCATTTGAACATTGGATATCTTTAGATTTTTCGGCGCAAGCTACAAAATTATTTGTTAAGTTTGCCCCGCTGATCTTCTAGTTTGCCCCCTTGCCCCGCCGATCTTCTAGTTTGCCCCACCGATCTTCTAGTCTCCCGATCTACCCGGTCGACCGGGTAAAAGTGTATTAGAGCCAGATGGGGTCGACCGGGTCAGCCCGGTAGACCGGGTAAAGGGCATATTCCAAAAAAAAAATGAAATAGATCCAAAACCAAGTTTCTTCTTCTTTTTTCCTTTATTTTAGGGCCTGGCTGATAATCCTTTATTCATTTTTCTTTTTTGTCAACCTCACTCAGCAAAACCAAGATTCAACTCAAATATAACATATGTATAGTATTTTTACGGATATTTGGAAATAGAAAACCCGATTAAATGCTTCAACCTGGGGTTTGGGTCAAGGGTCGTCAGAACCTATCCAAGACACGAAGTTTATAAGGATAGTTGGAAAGAGAAAATCCAATTAACCTATGATTTGGGTCAAGGGTCGGATCTCACCTCTTAGTTGATTCCCCGATTGTGTTGTCTTCCGGTTCTCTGTGTTAGTTGCGTCAGGACACATGCATGCGGCCATAGCTACGAAAATTGGAAGAGAGCTCGAATTTGTTACCTTTTATCAGCCACACTTCGCATCCACTACGGTAGGACCGAGGTCTCCGGCGAATAAACCCACACACACTTCGTCCATGTTGCTGGAATTGTTGTAGGAGTGAGTGAAAGAGAGGGGTTAAAGGGTTTTATACCCTGGTTTTGGGTCAGTTGGCCCCGGCTTTCGCTAATTCACCCAAATGGCCTTGTTGGACTTTATTCCGGTCACCATTTCTCAATCAAGGGTCAGATTTGACTGCCCCACTGCAAGGACATATCTTCAATATTCAGAGCGAAAATTGAGGTGAAATCTGAAGGCCGAAATGCCCCAGTTGACTGTCTTAATTGGCAGGGCCATTTGTTTAAAAAACACAATATTTTATTTCATGGCTATAGCGATATGCACTTTACAAGTGCCCACTGGTCGATGCGATTCCTTCATTTACGGGTGCGGTCCGGATCTATTGTCCGTGATGTACCACAAGCCCAGTGAGCCCAAAGACCTCCCACGCAGTCAGATTTTTTTGCCCTTCACTGGGCGATGCATAGCCCGATAAGACAGTCGCCAAGTACAATTTGCACCAACACCAGGGATATAGCAATCCCATGGGTCTCAAGACACTCCACTGCCAACACCATCATTACCTCGAAATCCATGCCATCCACCGTAATACCATTCAATCCCTTCCAAACCACCCGGCCAAACGGGCCCTAGAATCAGCGGGGGAAACTGTAAGGGCCCGTTTGGCCGGGTGGATTGGAAGGGACTGGATGGTATTGGAAGGGATTGGAAGTTAAATCCCGAGATTGGCCGGGCGTGCCAAACAGAGACGGTGATCTGACCCCAATCCCATAGATCTTAAGACAACCCACTGACAACATCATCATTACCTTTAAATCTCATCCAATCCATGCTAATCCGTTCATATTTGCCCCGGACGTGTTTGGTTCGAGGGATTGGAAGGGATGGGAAGGCTTAATCTTGGGATTGGCCGGGCGTGCCAAACAGACGGGATATGGCAATTCAGGGATATAACAATCCCATGGATCTTAAGACAATCCACTGACAACACCAACATTACCTAGAAATCCATGCCATCCACCTTAATACCATTCAATCCCTTCCAATCCACCTGGCCAAACGGGCCCTAGAATTTGCCAGGGACGTGTTTGGTTCGAGGGATTGGAAGGGATGGGCAGGTTTAATCCCGGGATTGGCCGAGCATGCCAAACAGACTGGATGTAGCATTCCAGTCTAATAGCAATCCCATGGATCTCAAGACAATCCACTGCCAACACCATCATTACCTCGAAATCCATGCCATCCACCGTAATACCATTCAATCCCTTCCAAACCACCTGGCCAAACGGGCCCTAAAATCAGCAGGGCAAACTAGAATATCAGTGGGGGACACTACAAAAACAGCGGGGCCAACTACAAAATCAGCGGGGAAACTGTAGAATCAGCCGGGCAAACTACAAAATCAGCGGGCCAAACAGAAAAATCAGCGGGGCAAACATGAAAATGAGCGGAGGAAACATGAAAATCAGCGGGGCAAACTACTAAATCAGCGAGGCAAGCATGAAAATGAGCGGGGCAAGCATGAAAATGAGCGGGTCAAGCATGAAGATGAGCTGGCCAATCTCAAGCACTGAGTTACAGCAACAACATACTTGATCGATAAGCATAGCGAGGCAAACGAAAAATATAGTGGGACAAAGTATAAAGTTTATTTCATCATCCACCAAAATTACAAGGTATGCTATACATCATAACTTACAATTCCGACGAATATGCCAAAATTTTTTAAAGTATGCTATCCACCAAAATTACAAAGTATGCTATATATCAAAACTTACAAAGTATGCTATACATCATAACTTACAATGTACATTCAACGATGTATATAGTACAATGTATACAACATATTTTGAAAATTCATCCCATGCCCTAAACAAATATCATCTACAAACTAGAGACAAGCAATCATATACTATTGACTTCCTCCAAACGGCGGTGAATTTTTACATGTCTATTCCCGCCAAGTTGAGACCGCTACACAAAATGTTGATGTATTTCATTACGAATATACCACAGTCATAACCATTGTCCTGCTTCGGCGCATATTCATCGACTCTGACGGTCCACTTCTTCCCTTCAAGCGCAGTGCTGTCTCCAGTAGCATGGAAGAAGATGGGGAGTGCATCAGTCATCATCTTCATCTTTTGCTTGTACTTCGGCAATAAACGGGTGCACAAGCTATCCACAATAACAATTTCTCTTGCTCTGGGATAGATGACTAGCAGAAACCAATGTGAATTATCGTGATTTATGGGTGCATAGACCTGTTCGTGATTCACAGGATAATATATTAGTCAAACATGATAGAACACATAATAGTAAGAGATGATGTTCTGCGACAAGTGCATTACCCGTTCATAACACCAAATTGCTTTGGCGTATGGTCTATCTCGCTGTTTGGCAACTGCGTAGGCCGTACCCATCTGACCTATTAGCTCGACCCGCTCTGACGCTGATATGGAGGCCTAGTATGCAGTCAAAATAGGCAAACACCCCTCAAGGCTTTGCTGTTAGAAGCATGATGAACGTTCACGTCATGTAAGAAAATCAAATTTTCAAACAGATTATGGATTAGCGCAATAAACAGTTACCGTAAAATACGTAGGACAGAATTTGCAATCTTGAGGATATGCTATTGTAAGGTCGTTATGCCTTCTCTCAAGGAACTCGATGTATGTGTCGATAGCCTAATCAATAGGATAGTACGATTTAGTCATAGATAAATATAACACATAATTATATGTCAAGATTGCATAATATAGAATAAATTAGTAATACTTACCTCGCTATCAACCCACGCATCCTTCAGCCATATCGTACTAAACCATTTTCCCGCTGCCCTGGCTTTGTTTACTTCATACCAGTCCTCTACCTCTTTAACCTCATGTGCGGATAGTATCCTGAAATGATCCATCTGTAGAGGAAATGGTATCGGAGATGTTGCAAAAGCTGTTACTTGCTCGTGTTTGGGAACCGCCGCAGGGGTTGTTTCGAATACAGATAGGGACAAGTATGGAGAAATCTTGTAATATGACGGCTTCGGTATCCTTTTGGTTCTCCTTTCATAAACAGGATGAGAAGTGGATGCATTCAATACATTACCTTTGACATTACTATATGACTGCACATCTAGGTCCCCATGTCCATGCTCTTTATCTTCAATATCATTTACTTCCCCTCTCTTCCTCAACTCCTCACCCTCCTTCGTCACAAAACATTCCGTCCGTGTACGACTACATTCTTTTTCCTTAATAAACTCCTTCCTCTCATTCACTAACTTTTCCTTGTCCTAAAAAAACAAATCCTTCTCCCTCTTCAATTGTTCTTTCTCATTTAGCAACCTCTCCCTCTCGGTAAACATTGCTTCTTTCCTTCTCATCTCTTCCCTCTCTTTTCTCAATTCTTCCCTCTCCTTCTTCAATTCCTCTCTCTCCTTCTTCAACTCTTCCCTCTCAATTCGAAATTCCTCCATAAAAACAACATTCTTCATAATACCCCCCCTCGGTCCCTCTCCCTCCACGCCTTTCTCATCGTTATCATCTGACTCATCCTCCTCATGATCAGTCTCATTACCCTCATCATCATTATCTTCCTGGGTCTCGGTAAGCTACAAGATGTATAGATGGATATGTAAGAGTAAGGATAAATTTACAATGACAGAAATTTGTAGTTCATTTTTCATGACATCTCACCTGGAAACTGTCACGCACCGAGCGTACGGCATCCGTTTCCCATTTTCGTAGAGTTGGTTCTAATTTCGTAGCTACTAATGTCTGGAAAAGAACAAAGAGTAATGGTAAATAATTAAGTGTATACGTCAACTCAAGCAAAGTAAATACTGTTGATATATAAACTTACCGCTTTACTCTCGAAAATAGTATTTATTCTGTTGTACCTCCAACATTTCCAGCCTCGGTATTGAATGAACCGTGGAATTTGATGGGGAACATATGAAATAATACACTCTTGTAGGGCCGGATATGTCTCTATTGCCCATACCTGTTAGAATGAAATCAATATATGGTTAAAAATCTATAATTGAATATAGAGGGAAAATATAGGAAAGAAAAGGTGGTCTTACTTGTAAGGGAAGGACGCAACCACATACAGTGTACCGACGGGACATTGATGCGGCAACAGCAGATTCGATTCCTTGCAACATTGTATAGTATCCCAGGCTGCCCCAGGGATACATATAGAAATCATCTAGCGAGTCCACCAGGTGAATATAATCCAAGTTGCACATGGTTTTCGGTTCGGTTCCCCTAAGAAAGCACTCTACAACTAGAAGTAGGGCAACCTTCACGACGTCCTCATGTTTATTGGTGTCAACTAATCTCTCAAACACATCCATCAGGTGCTTCTTTAAGATTGGATATTCTTTAAAGTATTTATCTCTTAGTGTACTCGTAGTGCAACGATTCTTTGGTACAGTAAGATCTCCAATCTTAAGACCAGTAATGAGGGCGAAGTCCATCTTCGAAAACTGCAATCGCCTCCCCCTGATCTCAAATACTGAATCACCTTTGTATTTTAATAAAAAAACATGAAATATAGCCCCTATAAATCTAAAGGATGTAACATGCAATAAAAATGAGAAGGGGGATTGCCTAAACAGATTTAAGCGACTATTGTGTTTTTCCACTCCACCCTTCACCTTCTCAAACCACCATGTCAGTGTACACCTAGATGTTGGGTTGGAGATTACGGCAGAATATTCGTCACCTACAGAAATGAATTGAAAAACATATCAAACATACAATTCACAAGATAAACATAGTGTACAAACTTGGAATCATTTTTGAAAACAATGTAGTATTTCATTAATTTGAACAAGTTTCATATGAAATATAAATATAAAATGAGCAAGGAAATACCAAAAATTGGACAGAGACAAACAATCAACATAAGCTATACATTGATCGGAGCTAACAAGAAATTGGAAATTGAACAGGGCAAGCTGGACATTTTACCAAGTTCAACGTTTTGGCCAGTTTAGTCTCTTTTTTATAGTGGTAGTGTCAACAACAAGATGTTATTTGCAACTACCTTTATAGTTGGTTCATTGGTCATATTTTCTTCTTGAAGAGAGTTGTTCATATTCAAAGAAGCAGGCCGAAATCATTATGCCCACTGTTTTCATCGCAAAATGTATACACCAAAGCCCCATATGTGGAAGGGAACCTAGACATTGAGGGTGGACACCTAGACATTCAGCGGGACAAACCTGAAATTGAACGGGGCAAACTAGAAGATGAGCGGGGGAGACTAGAAGATCAGCGGGGGAGACTAGAAGATCAGCGGGGCAAACTAGAAGATCAGCGGGGGAGACTAGAAGATCAGCGGGGGAGACTAGAAGATCAGCGGGGGAAACTAGAAGATCAGCGGGGCACACTAGAAGATCAGCGGGGGAGACTAGAAGATCAGCGGGGCAAACTAGAAGATCAGCGGGGCAAACTAGAAGTTCAGCGGGGCAAACTCAACAAATAATTTCGTAGCTTGAGCCGAAAAATCTAAACATATCCAATGTTCAAATGGACCACACCACATGAAATTTTGAGTTGAACTTCTAATGTTGATCATTTCTTAGGGGCCACAGAAGTTTTGGTTCAAGCTTACAATTGTGTTTTCTGTTAATCCATATATGTATGATCTTGTGGTAGAAATCATTATGCCCACTATTTCCCACGGTATGATCCACTTGATCTTTTGATATGCTTCAATTTGGGGGCTAGACATTACAAAATAAATGAAGAATCGGATGGACTGTGTGGATATATTACATGCATTCATTGTGGGCCCAACTGAGTTTACATAGTACAATGGGAACGTACTACTAACTCAGTACGCAATCCGATTACGCTGACTATGCCCCATGATGGTATTTTATTTGTAATACATCATGTTCATCGGATTATGTAATTCCCATCCGTTTTCATCGCAAAATGTATACACCAAAGCCCCATATGTGGAAGGGAACTTAGACATTGAGGGTGGACACCTAGACATTCAGCGGGACAAACCTGAAATTGAACGGGGCAAACTAGAAGATGAGCGGGAGAGACTAGAAGATGAGCGGGGGAGACTAGAAGATCAGCGGGGGAAACTAGAAGATCAGCGGGGCAAACTAGAAGATCAGCGGGGCAAACTAGAAGATCAGCGGGGGAGACTGGAAGATCAGCGGGGCAAACTAGAAGATCAGCGGGGGAGACTAGAAGATCAGCGGGGCAAACTAGAAGATCAGCGGGGCAAACTAGAAGTTCAGCGGGGCAAACTCAACAAATAATTTCGTAGTTTGAGCCGAAAAATCTAAACATATCCAATGTTCAAATGGACCATACCACATGAAATTTTGAGTTGAACTTCTAATGTTGATCATTTCTTAGGGGCCACAGAAGTTTTGGTTCAAGCTTACAATTGTGTTTTCTGTTAATCCATATATGTATGATCTTGTGGTAGAAATCATTATGCCCACTATTTCCCACGGTATGATCCACTTGATCTTTTGATATGCTTCAATTTGGGGGCTAGACATTACAAAATAAATGAAGAATCGGATGGACTTTGTGGATATATTACATGCATTCATTGTGGGCCCAACTGAGTTTACATAGTACAATGGGAACGTACTACTAACTCAGTACGCAATCCGATTATGCTGGCTACGCCCCATGATGGTGTTTTATTTGTAATACATCATGTTCATCAGATTATGTAATTCCCATCCGTTTTCATCGCAATATGTATACACCAAAGCCCCATATGTGGAAGGGAACCTAGACATTCAGCAGGACAAACCTGAAATTGAACGAGGCAAACTAGAAGATCGGCGGGGGAGACTAGAAGATCAGCGGCGCAAACTAGAAGATCAGCGGGGGAGACTAGAAGATCAGAGGGGCAAACTAGAAGATCAGCAGGGCAAACTTAACAAATAATTTCATAGCTTGCGCCGAAAAATCTAAACATATCCAATGTTCAAATGGACCACACCACATGAAGTTGATCATTTCTTAGGGGCCACAGCCAGGCCGTTCAAGCTTACAGTTGTGTTTTCTGTTAATCCATATATGTATGATCTTGTGAATAGGTTTGATAACAAACAAACATCACTGTTGGGCCGGCTATGGTTTCGGTGGTAGAAATCATTATGCCCACTGTTTCCCATGGTATGATCCACTTCATCTTTTGATATGCTTCGATTTGGGGGCTAAACCCCTCAAAATAAATGAAAAAACGGATGGACGGTGTGGATATATTACATACATTCATTGTGGGCCCAACTGAGTTTACATAGTACAATGGGAACGTATTACTAACTCAGTACGCAATCCGATTACGCTTGCTATGCCCCATGATGGTGTTTTATTTGTAATACATCATGTTCATCGGATTATGTAATTCCCATCCGTTTTCATCGCAATATGTATACACCAAAGCCCCATATGTGGAAGGGAACCTAGACATTCAGCGGGACAAACCTGAAATTGAACGGGGCAAACTAGAAGATCGGCGGGGGAGACTAGAAGATCAGCGGGGCAAACTAGAAGATCAGCGGGGGAGACTAGAAGATCAGCGGGGTAAACTAGAAGATCAGCGGGGGAGACTAGAAGATCAGCGGGGCAAACTTAACAAATAATTTCGTAGCTTGCGCCAAAAAATCTAAACATATCCAATGTTCAAATGGACCACACCACATGAAGTTGATCATTTCTTAGGGGCCACAGCCAGGCCGTTCAAGCTTACAGTTGTGTTTTCTGTTAATCCATATATGTATGATCTTGTGAATAGGTTTGATAACAAACAAACATCACTGTTGGGCCGGCTATGGTTTCGGTGGTAGAAATCATTATGCCCACTGTTTCCCATGGTATGATCCACTTCATCTTTTGATATGCTTCGATTTGGGGGCTAGACCCCTCAAAATAAATGAAAAAATGGATGGACGGTGTGGATATATTACATACATTCATTGTGGGCCCAACTGAGTTTACATAGTACAATGGGAACGTACTACTAACTCAGTACGCAATCCGATTACGCTTGCTACGCCCTATGATGGTGTTTCATTTGTAATACATCATGTTCATCAGATTATGTAATGTCCATCCGTTTTCATCGCAATATGTATACACCAAAGCCCCATATGTGGAAGGGAACTTAGACATTGAGGGAGGACACCTAGACATTCAGTGGGACAAACATGAAATTGAACGGGGCAAACTAAAAGATCAGCGGAGGAGACTAGAAGATCAGCGGGGGAGAGATCAGCGAGGGAAACTAGAAGATCAATGGCAAACTAGAAGATCACCGGGAGACTAGAAGATCAGCAGGGCAAACTAGAAGATCAGCGGGGCAAACTAGAAGATCAGCAGGGCAAATTGAAAAATTAGCGGGGCAAACTAGAAAATCAGCGGGGCAAAGAGAAAAATCAGCGGGAGATTTTTGAAAATCAACGGGGCAAACATGAAAATCAGTGGGGCAAACTTAACAAATAATTTCGTGGCTGGAGCTGAAAATTTTAAACATATCCAATGTTGAAATTGACCACACCACATGAAATTTTGAATTGAACTTCTAATGGTGATCGTTTCTTAGGGGCCACAGAAGTTTTGGATCAAGCTTATAATTGTGTTTTCTATTAATCCATATATGTATGATCGTATGAATAGGTTTGATAACAAACAAACATCACTGTTGGGCCGACTATGGTTTCGGCGGTGGAAATCATTATGCCCACTGTTTCCCGTGGTATGATGCATTTGATCTTTTGATCTGCTTCAATATGGGGCTCAACCCCTTAAAATTTTCCATTAACGGATGGATAGCATGAATAGTAAATTCAATGTGGGCCCAACTGAGTTTAAAATATAAAAGGGAAACGGATTGGCTACTCCCCCTGACACCAGCCCCGGAGCTGGTGGTCGGTGCTCTATGGGCCCCACCATGATGTATGTATTTCATCCATTCCGTTCATCCATTTTTAAATATCATTTTAGGTTTTAATCCCAAAATGAGAGGGATATAAATCTCAGGTGGACCACACCACAAGAAAACAATAGTGATTGGAAATCCATCATTTAAGTCCTCCTAAGGCCCACTGTACTGTTTGTTTGACATCCAATATGTTGATTAGGTCATAAATATCCAGATGAAGGGAAAAAAACAAAGGTCAACTTGATCCAATACTTTTATGGCCCCAGAAAGTTTTTAATGGTCGAAGTTCATTTAACATTGTTTCCTGTAATGTGGTCCCCTTGAGACTGATATAAATCTCATTTTTTGTTTATTACTATAAATTGATCTAGAAAAATAGATGGACGGAATGGATGAAAAACATACATTATTATGGGGCCCACAGAGAACCGACCACCAGCCATTGGCTGGTGGCAGGGAGAGTAGCCAATCCGTTTCCATATAAAAGGTGGGGTCCTTACTCTTGCTTGGGTGGTAACCTCTCAGTAATTTTAACTCCCGGTCAGGAGTTCGAGTGCCATAGGTGGTGAAATTCCACCAGCGTGAGTGTGTGCGGTGTGTGTGCAGCGTGAGTGTGTGCGGTGTGTGTCTGTCCGTGTGTAATAATAATAAAATAATATATATATATATATATATATATATATATATATATATATATATATATATATATATATATATATATATATATATATATATATATATATATATATATATATATACTGTCTTATCCATTTTCTTCGCTGGACCCACCATTTCAAGAAGAAAAGATGAAATGCTGATAAGGGGCCGACAAAAATGGTGTTTTTTTGGGTCTTTCTACGGGAAATGCAGTGGGGAAATGGGGATGACAGCAATGGTAGGGAAAGTGGCAGCAGAAAGGGAGAGGAAAAGTAAAGAGAGGAAATGGAGAGGAAGAGCCGTTTCCGCAGGAGGAGGGGTATTTTCGTCCTGAAATTTCGACTCCGTACGAGGAGGTCCAACTGCGTATTCTAAGTTTGTATTGCTTCAAAAAAACTACTGGATAAAAGATGGGGTCCACAGTCGTAAATTTCTCCGTTTTAATACACGGAATTGGGGAAACGGATTGGCTACTCCCCCTGCCACCAGCCAATGGCTGGTGTTCGGTGGTCTGTGGGCCCCACTGTGATGTATGTGTTTCATCCATGCTGTCCATCTATTTTTATAGATCATTTTATAATATTACACAAAAAAAATGAGTATATCCCAATCTCAAGTGGACCACATTACAGGAAACAGTGTTGAATGAACGTGGACCATTAAAAACTTTTTTGGGGTCATAAAAGTATTTGATCAAGCTGATTTTTGTTTTTTCCCTTCATCTGGGTCTTTATGACCTAATCAACAGATTGGATGTCATACAAACAGTACAGTGGGCCTTAGGAGGATTTAAATGATGGATATCCAATCAATATTGTTTTCCTGTGCTGTGGACCACCTAAGATATATATCCCTCTTATTTTTATTATGAACCGTTAAAATGATCTTTAAAAATGGATGAACGGAATGGATGAAACACATACATCATGGTGGGGCCCACAGACCACCGAACATCAGCCACGGGGCTGGGGTCAGGGGGAGTAGCCAATCCGTTCCCCTGAATTGGTATTTGATCCATTTTTAGATTGGGATGGGCTCATTTGGGCTCAGACTCTGAGCCCAATCCAAACCTGACCCATGACCATCCTAAATTACAACACGTGCAATAAACTATCGTTAGGTGGGGCCGTCAGCGAGGAATCAGCCAATTCAAGCATCCGGACGAACCATTGAACTTATTATCAAATTCATTTTTCACACTAGAACGTATTACTGAAACTTTTGGTGACATACCTTCTTTTCCACCAGCATGATACCTGCGTTGGGGCATCTGTCCCATGAAAACAGTAGATCCCAACGTGAAGATCACCCTTCTACAAAATCAATCTGATCGACAAATTCGGTGGGCTACACCTGGATGTTGACCCAAATGTAGTTTTCAAGTTTTCAGGTCTTTAAACAATGTGCTCATTTTCAACTCTCAAATATCAATTATATATTGAAAAATAAATGGACGGCACGGATTAAACACATACATCACTATGGCCCCACATGACATTTTGCAGCACCGAAATGTACCGAGCTCCGTACTAGAGGGGTCACTGTCCAATCCGAGTTCCCTGATTTGCGGACCCTAACTTAGATGGGGATAATAGCTGAAACCAGATTCATTGGATCTAACTGTTTAGAATTTTCACCAAACTTATTTTAGACGTTGATGTTGATACGATGGTTATAATAATTTAATCCGTCCTAGTTTTGGTTGATGTTCCATCCATAATTTCTAACATTATTTTAATGTTTTGGTTGGCTTAAACGTATGTCACATATATGATGACTGTTGATGCAAAATTTTGGATCACCCTCCGTCGAGCCCTACGCGCTCGGAGCGAATCCTGATCCTGCACAAGACAGTAAATAAAAGAGACCCTGGCTTAAGCAGGGGACCCTCCATTGCTAAAGTTAGGCTATAAATTTGGGTCCATTGCTAAAGTTAGGCTATAAATTTGGGTCTAAGTAGTTTAGCTGGGTGTGTGGTGTAAGATATTGCTTACCTGTTCCAGTTCCTATAGAAATGATCAGTATTTATACTTGAGGGTCGTCTTGACCGTGTCTGACAATCTCGGCACAGTAATTGCCACTACGCGAGAACTACGCGTGTGTATTCATCAGCAGTTACCCGGAGATCATGCAGAGAGCATGACTCTTGTCATGCATTATTGGGTTGTCTATTAATGCTGTCGTTGACCAGGTTCTCGTCCGAACCGACCTCATGGCTCAGATCTTGCTCGACCACCTAAGCTCACAGATAAGTGGATTGTTGACACGCTAAGTAAAGAGGTTCGGGTCGGAGGTAGGATGAACGGGTGGGTGATGGGTACCGTTCTTCGAGCCTTCATGAGAGCTCTCGCAAAAGATAGATCAGCTCGTACGTATTGTCACCGCTCCGAGGTTCTGCTCGTAGAAGGTGTGAAGACTTCTTCCAAGTCCCAGGTCGGCGTCGTAGCTCTACAAGAGCCCTTGGGTCGGATACTCACCTCAGGTCTGAAGCGTATTAGTCCGAAGCCTTGCTCTTTGATGCCAGAGTTAACGTCGATGCGGCTCGGTTCGGATTTACCCATAACAATGACTATGTGCACTTGTACATAGGATTAAAAATCTAACATACGGAGGATTAAAATCTAACGTTATATTCTTTTTTATTTTTATTTTTTGATTTCATGTCGTCTCACATCTTGGCAACGCTCATATGACTTGAGCTGTACACAAGTTGACTGGAGTTGAGCTTGGCTTGGCTCGGCCACTAGCTGACCCAACTTGAACTCGGCTTGGTTCAGTCAACAGCTCAGGCTAGTTCAAGTTGAGTTCGAGCTCGTGTAACATTTTCTCAAGCACATGGAGTGCACCTTCAATTTCTCATGGCACACAAAACAACAATAGTAGTTTTTAAGTACTTCAAACACTCAATAGGCAACATTAAAATCAAGATATGAGGATAGTTTTATCATGTAATATTTTTATTTTGTAGTGATTTGTTTCGTATCCATACCTTCGTCACAACCAACCGATCCTGTGGAGAATGTATGCACTCGAAACAACGTTTCGTTGAGTCATTTCAATAAACATTTGGTGATCAGCAACATCAATATCAAAATAACTGAGTCACTGAACTGGTTCGATTCGAGTTCGATTCGAGTTAAGGTTTGATCCGAGTTGATTCAAGGTCGGACAAGATTGAACTCGGCTCAAAAATTTTTTGAACTCCAAAAATCAGCTCGACTTAACTCAAACTTAATTTCAAAATGAGTCGAATCAATCTTTTTTGAGTCGAGTCGAGTGAGTTAACCAAGCTAACTCTATTCATGTACAGCTCTAGATATGACCCTTCTATCAAAATCTACCCAAGATCTTGCCCATTTCTTGAAGTGAGTTATGAATTTTGGCCCTAACCTAACCTACAATCCATTACAAAGAAGTCAGTCCTAATCCACTCAAAATTTTCTAAGACCAAGCTTGATCTAACCACGAACTGCGATGGGATTGGAATGAACTTGATCAATCTTGAATTTTGGATCTGATTTTTTTTTGGATATGATGTAGAGTGGGTTGCATATAGTTTCATGGCAAAGCTGGACCAAAGAAGGCCTGAACGGAGGCGAAAATGTTCCGGACTATCAGAACCTTAAAACAGTCATATCTTACAAATTGGGATGAGTTTTTAGACACATCTATGAAAAAATCATTCTGATTTTTGAGATACGATTGTTTTAAGGTTTTGACGGTCTAGATCATTTTTGCCTCTGATCGGGCATTCTCTGGTCCATGTTTGCCATGAAATTGTCCGTGACCCGCTCTACATTAGTCCCCTCCACTTCAAAAGAATTAGACCTCCAGTTTTGATCCAGCTTCGGCTCATGATATGTAACACCTCGGTTCCCGGAACCCGAGTACACTACTCCTTTTCCAAAAACCCGAGTGTTAATCATTAACGGTGGCTTAAATTTCATGTACAATTTTTTTCTTTATCAGAGTTAGTAATTTAACGAAATAGAAACAAATCAAGTAAAAGAGGGAGCCCAAATATACATAACCAAATATTCGAGTGGATGCCTGAAAACTTATACAAATCAATGTCTTAAGTTTTTAGGTTACATGATGGTACAAATTAATTATAAATGAAATTAAGAATAGAGAGTCGCAAAATTATCTGGCTCCTCTTATTCCACATGAACACCAGCATGCGCATCATCTGCGTATCCTGTACATTGAATACGGTTTGATAACGTCAATGGCTATCTTAATGAGGTATAACCCCCAAGATTTAATAAACATCACGATGGTTAAGCATATATAGTTGTTAAGAACAGTGTATAACAAATATTTCATAGTGATTATCATAGTAATCAGATACGCATTATTTAAATGAATTTCACAAAGATAATCTTGTTTAAATGCATGGATTTATGCACATGCTCACAGACTTGGGGATGCACATCCAGCTTGCAAAAGGTCACCCAAGAATAACTAGTCACCCGAAAAAGTACTCAAAGTTATGCCCAAGGAGAACTAGCCACCTGAAAAATACTATGCAAAGAGGACACCTAAGGTAACCTAACTTCCTAGAAGAGTACTCTATGTACGTCTAAGGAAAACTAGATACCTGAAAAAGTCCATGCGCTAGTTGAATGCACGCAACGAAAACTTATGATCACCAGGTAAACTACTCTACGATACAACTCGTATTGACCTAAGAAAACCCCGCATCATGTATCAACCACCCGGTAAAGTTCGTATGCCATGAAGATGCATGATTAGCCTACCATTATTATTCCAATTTCAAACAACCATTTTAAGAAAGCTCAAAGGTCACTGTGGGGGGTTTGTCACCCAACATAGGTCGACAGCTCAGACATAATATCTCATTCCACCATTCCTGGTTCATAAGACTAACAAATAGGATGTTTTAAAGTAGTATACTCAACTAGTGGCCAATTATAATTCTACAAGTGGAACTTACCATTGCAAGGGTATATAAAGACAGTTCATTAAAGCCACATAGGGCAAATCGGGCAAACAATCCATCTTAAAGATGTGATAAAAAGGGATTATCCCAAAAGTCACTTAGGCAACAAACGATCCATAAGATGATAAGTCCACATCAAATGTTCCATTTAATTTATTAGACAAAAGGGCCACTAGTTCTAGAACCTCTAATCATTCCATTAAGTGATCATGAATGACAAATTAAATCATATATAATATCAATATAGCATATACATATCTAAAACATTCATTTCAAATCAGAACAGAGGTATTTAGATCTTACTGCATATTCAAATATTTGATTTAAATCCAATTTATCAATCATCATTAGGCTCGATACGTAAAATAAGATAGATCCAAAGATCAGGTGGACCACATTGCAAAAAGTAGTGGGGATTGAATGTCTACCATTGAAACTCTTTTGGAGGGTCACATAAGTTTTGGATCATTATAATACTTGTTTTCCCTCTTAATCCAATTATGTGTAACCTCATGAACATATTGGATCGAAAATAAACATTATGGTCGCCCTAAGAATGTTTTAACAGTGAGAATCATTGTCCCACTGCTATTTGGGGTGTGATCCCCTTGTGCTTTGTATATGACTTGTTTTTGGGCTCATTCACTAAAATAATCTCACCAAATGGATGTATGGTGTGGATATAGTAAATACATCATTATGGAGCCATGTAACTTTAATCTTCCTGGAGTCGTTCGTGAGCTTGAGGAGCGTCAGAGCTCCACGAGGTGGATAAGATTATATACACCTGAATGAATGGACCACACTAATATCATATTGATACAAAACTACTAATATCATCTTGATACAAGCCCATTGTGGCCCTAAGAAGTTCTCAACGGTGGTGTACAATCACCACTTTTTTCTTGTGGTGTTGTTTACTTGAGATTTAGATATGTTTCATTTTTTGAGGTCGTGTCTTAAAATAATATGTAGAAAAAGATAATATATATATATATATATAGAGAGAGAGAGAGAGAGAGAGAGAGAGAGAGAGAGAGAGAGAGAGAGAGAGAGAGAGAGAGACGTGCTCTGCTATGCACCGCACACGTGCGAACCTTGCTATCAACTGTCGGATAAGTGAGTTTCCTTCTTTGGCATGCCTCTTCACCATATTCTCTAACTCTCCGAAGGATGCCGCGGAAGCCTTTCACATGAAGTTCTTTCGCTGGAAACCTAAGTAAGGTCCACCGTGATGTTTTTGAAAAATTCAATCCATCCATCCATTTTGTGAGATCATTTTAGGACCTTAAGCAAAAAATGAGCATAATACAATACTCAAGTGGACCGAAAACGTAAGGAATGAACACACATAGTTGAAATATCCCTAGGGCTCAAGAGCTTTGAATCAGGCTAATATTTGTGTTTTCAGTTCATCTCAGTGGTAATGACATTATGAACAGTATGGATGGCATGTAAACATCACTATCGACCTCAAGGAGGTTTCAACAGTAGAAATTTCTCTACCCACCTTTTCCTTTAGTTTGGCCCACTTGAGTCTTGCATCCTGCTAATTTTTGGTCTCAGGTCCTAAAATGAGCTCAAAAAATGGATGGATGGGGTAGATTTCTCAAAAACATCATGGCGGACCCCACCTAGGTTTTTAGCGCACGAAAGGCTTTAGTAGGAAATCCGCGTCCGAAAAAACTGCGCTGCGTATTTCTTGTGAAAGCCTTTCGTAAGAAGTTCCTGCCCCGAAAACCTAAGTGGGACCCACCATGATGTTTTTGAGAAATCCAATCCATCCATCCATTTCGTGAGATCATTTTAGGACATGAGGCCAAAAATGAGCAGGATACAATACTCAAGTGGGCTAAAAACGCAAGGAATGAATGAACACACACAATTGAAATATTCATGGGGCTAAGAAGCTTTGAATCATGCTAAAATTTGTGTTTTCAGTTCATATCAGTGGTAATAATATTACGAACGGTATGGATGGCATGTAAACATCACTGTCGACCCTAGGGAGGTTTCAGAGGTAGAAAATTCCATACCCACCTTTTCCTTTAGTTTGGCCCACTTGAGTGTTGCATCCTGCTAATTTTTGGTCTCAGGTCCTAAAATCAGCTCAAAAAATTGATGGACGGGGTAGATTTCTTAAAAACATCATTGTGGGCCCCACCTAGGTTTCCAACATCTATCCCATTAGTAAGACACCATGATTTTATATGTTTTGGGCATGTTTTTACATGATTTTAGATGGTATGGCCCACCTGAGTTCGTATACGGCTGATTTTTGGGATCTCCCGTAATTTAAAAGGGATCCATCGAATGCACAGTGTTGATGTTCGACATACATCATGGTGGGGCCCACATAGCTCGACCTCATAAAGAGTTTCCATGAGCTTGACAGTATAAAACTGTTTTATATATATATATATATATATATATATATATATATATATATATATATATATATATAGATCCACCGAAGCATACCCACGTGGGGTGTGTTCCGAAACCTTTGTCAATCACACGTGAGACGTTCAATCATTAATGGGACGGTTCATTCAATAATATATCTAGAGCAAGCCATGGTGCAAGAATTGTGCAGTTTAGATGATCTAATTTGTGACAACCTTCCACTGTTTACAATAAAAAATATAGGATCTATTTTCTCTGCTTAATTTTGATTGCTCATTTTCCATGCTATTGACACGATGATCTGATGATTTTTGCACAATAGCTTGCTGTTAATTTTATGAATAAATAAACGATCCAAACTGATGATATGCCATCCCGTGCATGGTTGAAAGATGTTGAGGTGGAAGGTGGGAAATATCATTAGTAATTAATTAGCCAGCACACCCCTTTTTAAAGGAAGCGGATTTGCCACTGATATGTTGAGTAGCGTGACTGGCTACTGAAGTGAGTCACCAAGTTCTGTGGATCCCAACATGATGTATGTGTTGTATCCACGCTGTCCATACATTTGAAAAGATCATTTTATGGTATCATGCAAATAATGAGGCAGATCCAAAGCTTGAGTGGACCCCACCATAGAAAATAGTGGAGAGTGACGGCCACCGTTGAAACCTTCCTAAGGTTCACTGTGATGTTTGTTTGAGATCCACCCTGTTCATAAATTTTAGTAAATTAAAATTTATTTTATAAAAGTTCATTTACAATTAAGTTATTTTCTTAATAAGTTTATTATCTTAATCTATTATTTACGAAACTGCAGGATAAATTTGACTTGGATTTGAGTGTTCCGCATATCTCCCATGCCGTCGACGACATGATGAAGGAGTGGTTTAAGGATTACCGCACTAAGTTACACCGATAATACAAGCGGTGCATGAGCCACAAGGAGGCCGTACAGTCCGCATCGCTGCACGTGATCGATGAGGACTGGCAGATACTCTGCGATAGATTTTCGTCTGATTCTTTTCAGGTAATATTTACATATTTATGATATCTCAATATAATAATTAAATTCGTAATTAATAACAATGTATTATGAATAACGTGTTCAGAAGAGGAGCAAAATAAATTCTGACAATAGAGGAAAGTTAGAAGTGAACCACGTAGTTGATTCAAAGTTATTTGTACGACTTCGTCACGACATGGTAAGAAAGTATTGGTAATTATTACATTTATATATTCTTTCCATGCATTTATATTAATTCTATTGTCTTTTCGATTGCGCAGCGAGATTCCATCACTGGCTAGGAGCCCGGACCAGTAGACTTCTACAAAGGGACTCACTGTCGGCAGGCGACAGGATCTTGGGTACATCCTAGAGCCAGCGAGATTTGGGTAAAGATCCTTACATTGTAAAATTTATTTGCATTAAATTATAATAATATCATTTATTATGAAAATTCATATGTTTTCATTATAGGAGAAGATGAACACCTTACGCAATCAGCCCACTCCCGATAGTACTCAGCGGACTGAGCCAGAGATCTTGAGTCAGGTGCTTGGCACCCGTTCTAGATATGTGTATGGGTTTGGCCATGGTGCCAAGCTCATGACACCCGCTAGAGCTGTCTCCAGCCGATCCATCGTCGTTGGCGACAATACCGTACGCCGAGCTGATACTGTAGAGAGAGAGGTTCAGCAGCTACGGGTCGTCGTCGATGACATCAAAGATCAACTGGACAGACAGAGGGAGGAGCAGGCGAGGCAGAGGGAGGAGCAGGAGAGGAGGATGGAGGAGGAGCTGGCGAGGCAGAGGGAGGAGCAGGAGAGGAGGATGAACGATCAGCTGGCGAGGCAGAGGGAGGAGCAGGAGAGGAGGATGGAGGAGATGCGGGTAGAGCATGAGCGACGGATGATGGAGATGTTTCAGGTTATCGCTGCACGCTTACCCACTGATGCCCCAGCGCCTCCGCCTTCATCTATGTGATTTTTATATATTTGTTTGTTATGTTAAGTTTTGAATGAATGTGTTGTGGATAAGATTGTTTGTGTTTGGATGAATGTAGTTTATGTTTGGGTTTGGGTTAATTTAATTAGATGGATGTGAATGTGAATATGATGAAATATATATATAATATGTGTATATCAGGATGAATATGATGAAATATATTGTTAACAGGTGCATATCAGGAATTTTGCACAGAATTTTAAGCGGTATATTTTTTAGAAAAAAGACTTTTAGCGACGAAAATTTTCGCAGCTAAAAGTATTGTAATTTATTTTTAGCAGCGAAAATCTTCGCTGCTAAAAAGGCTTGTAAAGTTTTTCAGCGACGAAAATTTTCGTTGCTAAAGGTGTAACGAATTTTTTAGCAGCGAAAATTTTCACTGCTAAAGTTCATGTAAAGGTTTTTTAGCGACGAAAATTATCGTCACTAGAAAGGAACGAATTTTTAGCAGCGAAACTTATTGCTGCTAAAAGTATTGTTTAGTTTTTTAGCGACGAAATATTTTGTCGCTAAAAGTTGAATATTTTTTAGCAGGGAAGATTTTCGCTGCTAAAAGTCTTGTACAGTTTTTTTTGTGACGAAAATATTCGTCGCTAAAAGTAACGAATTTTTAGCAGTGAAAATTTTCGCTGCTAAAAGTCTTGTACAGTTTTTTTTACGACGAAAATGTTCGTCGCTAAAAGTAACGAATTTTTGGCACCGAAAATTTTTGCTGCTAAAAGTCTTGTATAGTTTTTTTTGCGACAAAAATATTTGTTGCTAAAAAACTGAACAATACTTTTAGCAGCGAAAAGTTTCGCTGCTAAAAGTCGTGCAGTTTTTTAGCAACGAAACGTTTCGTCGCTAAAAGTAACAAATTTTTAGCAGTGAAAATTTTCGCTGCTAAAAGTCTTGTAGAGTTTTTTTAGCGACAAAAATTTTTATCGCCAAAAATCTTGCTTTAGCGACGATTTGAATTTTTCGCCATTAAAATCCATGCACGTCAGTCTTTTAGCGACGAAGTTAGCGACGAAAATTTTTGTTGCTTAATGTATTTAGCTACGAAAATATGACTTTTAGCGACGAAAAGTTTCGTCGCTAAAAGGGGTATTTCTTGTAGTGAGAGAGAGAGAGGCTAACGCTTGGGTTTTTCTTTTCTTTTCTTCTTCTTGTTTTTCTCTTTCTTTCCTTTAATATTTTTAAGAGATTTTAGCCTAATCATGATTATGTCAGGTTAAACCTCTTAGCTAGGGCTAAGAAGTGAAGCTTGTAGCATGATGGGGCACTTCCTACGGCTTTGATTCATGTTTTATGAAACTCTCTTTGATTATAATTTGATTATATAGAATATTCATAGTTTTTAATAGTTTGTTGTGACTTAAATTATAATGGATCTGCGATAGCTTTTAGTATGTTCTTTTCATTATTGTGATTATGAAGCTAGGAAGCCCTGTTGTTCACCATCGTCTCATGGGTATGATTGAGTGATGGAACCCTTCTTAACATTCATAACTCTCTTAGATTGGTTGTGGATTGGTTAAATTCTGTTGTTTGCTTTTTCTCCCGTGCATGGTTTTGTGATGGAATCAATTCTAATTCTTATACCTCTCATCTCTTGAAAACCAGATCAAAGGAAGTTCAAATTTGATTTTTAATATTATATCCTCTAATTGGATGAAGATGGGACTCTAAATCTAGTTGTGTTCATGAATCAAGCATAGATCTCCCTGATCTCTACAAGTGGATCCTTAACACCCTAGTTTCCCACCTTTGAATTTTACAAATTTTAGTTAAAGTGTTTCACCATTATTCTCTTAATTCTCCCTGATTTAGATTACATCTTCGCCTAGTTTTAGTTCAAGTTACTTTCAAATTACATACAAGGTTCAGTCCCAATGGATTCGACCTCGGTCTTACAGAGATTATTACTACATCACAACCCTATACTTGGGGTGTGAATAAGTTTTTGGCGCCGTTGTCGGGGATTGACGGTTGCATTTTTCTGAAATTAATTAGTTTTAAAATTAGTTTAATATTAAGATTTTTCTATTTTTAGGATTGTGATATTTTCTAAATTTTTTAGAAACTAACCTAATTTTCCTGTTTTGTAAGACCCTGACATAAACTTTCTAAATTGATAATCTCTTTCTAAATTTCTAGTTTTTCTATTTCTAGATTGTGGTTTGTTTTATATTTTTAGGAATTTTCCTAATTTATTTTATATTATAGGTCTTCTTTTATTTTAAAAAACTAACTTCCTAATTCTACATTTTCTTTTAGAAACTTTCTTAATTTCTATTTTAGGTCTAGAACTTTCCTAATTAGTTTAGAAACTTTCTATTTTCATTTTTTAGAAGTTTTTCCTTTTTTAGAAACTAGTTTACTTTCTATTTTAGGAACTTTCCAATTTTAGAATTTCTTTTTCTAGAAACTAACTTGTTTTGGTTTGTTTAGAATCTGAATTGAGGGCTGCGAGTGTTTCATGCCCAAGTGAGTCCGTGACAACACTCGACGTCTCTTGACTGACGAAGGATTAGTTGAGGGGTTGACTATCCATTACAGGAATAGACACCACTCGAGATCCCAGGAGTTGATTGAGGATATGACCACAAATCAACTTGAAACACTACCTCCACCTCGAGTTGAGGAAGCCCATGATGAAAATGAGGTGCATCAAGCACCCCCGCCTCGTACTTTACAAGATTATTTACAACCGGCGGGGGTGAGCACGCCCTCATACATGGTTTTTCCTGAGAATGTAGGATATGAATATCAAACCAAGAGTGATCCAACTCCTTCCTAAATTTCTTGGGCTTGAGGCAGAAAATCCATATTTACACTTGAAAGAGTTTGATGACATCATAACCACTTTATATTTTCCAAACGTGTCTGAGGACACAGTCAGGCTGAAACTCTTTCCATTTTCTTTGAAAGCGAAAGCTAAGATGTGGTTGCATTCACTACGTCGTAGATCTATTGGCACATGGAATGATATGCAAAGGGAGTTCATAAAGAAAATTTTCCCATACCATAAGATGAACACCCTTAGAAAGTCAATCATAAACTTTGCCCAAAAGGAAGATAAAACATTTTTCTAATGTTGGGAGCGGTTTAAGGATTTTGTCAGTTCATGCTCACAAAATGGTTTTGAAACGTGGCGCATCACAAATTTCTTCTAAGATGGACTGACATCTTCCATGCGCCAATTGGTCGAGACAATGTGCAATGGGGAATTCTTGAACAAAAATGTCGATGATGTGTGGGACTATCTACACAAACTTGTTGAAAAAGCACAATCATGGGACATCTCCCCAAAACTCACTATTTCTAAGCCTACTCAATCAAAGGAAAGGGGAGGAATGTATATTCTAAAGGAGGAAGATGATATAAATGTTAAAGTGGCTAATCTCACAAGGAAATTACTCGAGGCCATGGAACTTAAGAAGGATAAGGCTAAGGAAGTTATTTACAGTATTTGTGCTTGTAATATACATACAACTGAAAATTGTCCAACAATACCTGCTTTTTAAGAAATTCTGAATGAGCAATCAAATACTGTGAACAACTACCAAAGACTTTTCAGTTGACCCACCTCGAATATATATAACTCCAGTTGGAGTAATGGACAAACTACTACGTACCTCTTAAGGTTTCTTTAATCAAATTCCAAATCAAGTGAAACATGAGGAGGATCCAGTTCAAAAACATATTCAAGACCAAGAGCTACTCAACCAAGATATCAGATTAGCATTGGGAATGCTTGCGTCATCTATTTAAAGGATAGAGGCGCACTTAACAATTCGGGGAAAGGGAATGCTTCCTGCTCAACCTCTCCCTAATCCCAAACCGCAATATGAGATAAGTGCTCCAAGCTCTTCAAATCAAATGGATCAAGTTAAGTCTATCACCACTCTTAGGAGTGGGAAGATAATTGACAAATATATTTCGGTACGAGCTGAAAAGCTTAAGGACCTAGAAGAGGACAACGATGATAGACCTAGCATTGCTCCACAAGAATTAGAACCGGAACTCAAGGCAAGCCGATTGCCCCATTCCCCCAATGGTTGGTTACACCAAAACCTTTCTCTAACTCTTAAAACATTCTAAAGGTGTTGAAACAAGTAAAGGTCAAATTCCTCTACTAGATGCGGTTAAACAAATACCTTTATATGCTAAATTTTTGAAAGATTTGTGTACGACCAAAAGACGGCAAAATATTCAAAAGAAAATCTTTTTAACTAAAAAAGTGAATGTCATCCTAGAGCAAGATGTGCCACAGAAATATAAAGATCCCGGTAGCCCAATCGTCGCATGTGTAATTGGGAATTACCACATTGAGCACGCACTTCTTGATTTAGGAGCGAGTATAAATCTAATTCCCTACTCGGTGTACAAACAACTGGGGTTGGGTGAATTAAAACCTACCCTATCCACATTACAACTTACTGATCGCTCAGTTCGTGTAACAAGAGCGATAATTGAGGATGTGTTGGTTCAGGTTGATAGATTTTATTACCAGGTAGATTTGATCGTCCTAGATACGGAACTCATCAGTAACATTAGTACTAAAATTCCTGTCATTCTTAGTCTCCCATTCCTTGCCACTTCAAATGCAATCATTAATTGTAGGAATGGAGTCATGAGTGTGTTTTTTAGAAATATGACATTGGAGTTAAACATCTTTTTGAATACGGGCAAACAGTTATAGGATGATGACGATTTTCATGACATTAACATGACTGACTCTTTCGTGGAAGATAGAACTTTGATGACGTTATCCTCTGACCCTCTAGAGATGTGCTTGGCTCACTCCCATGATTTTGATGATGATATGATTAGGGAGACAAGTGTCATGCTTGATACTGTGCCGGTACTTGAAGTGAACCGGAGGAGGCACAATTTGAAGAATTGCCCCAAATAGATATAGTGTTTCCACCATCTAACCTCAAGGCCCCGAAGCTTGACCTAAAACCTTTGCCCTCTGATTTGAAATATGCCTATTAAGGTCAAGATGGGACATACTCGGTGGTGATTTCATCCCACATTGAGAAAAAATAAGAGAGTGTGCTCATTTCTACTCTCGAAAAAAATAAAGGAGTTATTGGGCATATCATCACAGATCTCGATGTGGTGAATGAACTCCTTTCAACTGAATGTTTTGACTCTTTAGAAGATTGCTCGGTACATTTTGTGGATATAAAAAAATCCCAGGATACAAAACATAGTGGATGCCTGGCAAGGCAATATCTCGGTAGTTGTCACTAACCGAGAGAACCCTTTTTCTAAACCCTCTCCTTCCTCAGATAGTAAATGTCTACCATTAAGGGAGAGGGAACTGGAAATTGAGTCGGAGTCTGAAACTTCAGAATGTGTTGAGACTACACCTTTTGAGAATTTTTTTAAATTTCATCTATATGTAGTCTCTGATTTACCATGTGGTACTAACTCTGAAACTTTTTCTGTCATAGGTGAATCGTATATTCTTTGGACACCTCAGGAGATTCAAAAAAACCTTATGCTGAGGTACATAAGTTTCTCTAGCAATTCATGCTTCAGGGCATCCAAGCCTATTACAAAAAGAGCTTTTAAATGATCTTTGTTGAGAAACCTAGTGAGAAATTTATCACGATATTAGCCGGAGGAGGAACCTTACGCCATGATTGAGTATCTTTTCCCCTGCTGGCATAGGATTAGGGTAGTTTGCTTTTTGTCATTCTGGGTTAGTCAGCTTTATGCCGTTAGGTTAGTTTACTTTCCCGTTGTTTTACAATAGTTTGCTTTTGTCGGATTAACTCTTGTGCCGAGCCGCCTTCATGCTGAAATCTCTTTAGAAAAAAGCCACTTAACTCCGTCATCAGGTACTATCTTTCCATCACTTCTCCTTTACTTTCGTTGTCGCATGTGCATTGCATGCTTATATCTTTACAATGAAGGTAATGTAGATTTTAGGTTGGGGATGAGAGATTAGGTTACCTAATCAGTATTTTATTGGTCTTGAGAAAAAATTGTGAATTTTTTTAAAATTTTTTTATGGAAATTCTTATGAAGTCGAAGTGATTTTAAAGGCCATCTTTGATTTAGAAATTTAAGATACTTAATGTTGATGATTTATGACTCTTGGATTGAGTTACTTGTTAGATTTCACAATTAAGTTTGAATTATTAATCCATAGTTTTAAACATTGATTGAGTCATGATTTCATATGTCACATCTAACTTACACATTAAGGTTTCAGTTTGATATTAAATTGTTTACTTGGTAGTCATTAGACATGAAAGGAGCCAACCTGGGGAATTTGTCCATCATGTTCAAAGAAAATAATAATAATACCTAGATATAAAACAGTTGTCTTCGGAAAGGGTTACGCGAATGATCTTCACCATGGGTTTGCTCCCTATAGGTGAGGGTTCGATTCCCCTCCTTGGCTTTACTTTTAAAAGATTGACATAGCGTGAAAGCCATCGATGGAAAAATCAAAAGCTGGAAAAATGAAAAGTTGAACTGTAAGTCAATTTTTGGTTTAAGTTATGGTTATCCTGAATGCTCTTGTGATTATGAATGTTATCAAGAAAATAAAGAATTAAGTCTTTGATTGTGATAAGTTTAGGTTTCACTATACACCCATGGAACTCAATGTTTACAATTGTTCTAATTAATGGATCAATACGTTGAACTTGACTATGAAGTTTATTGTGTACTTGAGTTCAGGAGAAAGTAATGACCAACATTCATGAATCTTAGAATTCTATTGACGGGATTGTTGTTCAAAAATCACTCAGGTTTGTAGAAATTGTCCTGTAATTCTTAAATTATTTTTTACATACTTTGCTTAGGACTAGCAAAATGCTGGTTGGGGATTGTGTTAAGGGTCAAATATTGCATATTAGACCCCAATTTTTACTTGGTTTTACGTACATGATAATGTTTAACGCTTTATTTTAATCGTGTTTATGCTGCAAGGTGAATTTAGGAGCTTAGACTAAAAAAGGGTGCTAAATGCATGGATTTGATGCTCCAGAATCACTAAGGCAAGGGACGAACCCCAGGGGATCGAGATCGAAGAATTTACATGCCAGAGATCCGAGAAAATCAAGCCATTCACATTAAAGAGGCCTGAAAAGCGTCCTAAATGCAAGATCATAGGGTTCCCACCATCCATTTAGCTCAAAACTTTATATCTAACTTAAGAGCCATAAATTAACCATACACGTCAAATTTCAGCTATTGGATCCTTGTAAAAGTGGTCCAACGGATAGATTAGCCCATAAATGATCAATATGGGGCCCACTTGATATCTGGATATGCTTCAATTTTTGTCTCAACCCCTTAAATCATGTGGTACAACGAATGGATGGAGCGGATTTCTCACACGCATCACATATGACCCCATATATATAGTGCATGTACGTAATGCACATGACATCGGCCGTGCACCAGAACTCAAAAGTTTTTTTAAAAAAAATTTAAAAACATCCAGCTGACACACTGCGTCCAGTCAAATTTTGATAGTGGACCCCACCCATCATCCAAACGAATGATCTGGACCATCCATTGTGTCCAGGGGGTGGGGAAGACCCTAGCCATGTTAAGCTTTTGGCCCCATGCACGTGTATACACGTAAATCGACGGAAAATGAAAGATGAATGGCGAGTTGATTTGATACAGTGGACCGCAATAAAACTTGACCAAAATTACGCCTTTCCAATTGAAATTTTGCCAAGAATCCAATGAACAGAGTGGATTTCACCGAAAACATCCCTGTGGGGCCCACTGAACACATCAGCACAAGAATTTTCATAAGAAATGCACGTCCGGTTTTTCCAGACGTTGTGGGGAGTTGCGGGCCACTATTTGTGGTCGGATGGGTGATCCAAACCATTCAGAACCTTCAGAGGGGGTTTTTTACCCCAACCAGGGAGCCAAAACAGGTTTCTTGATCCTGTACCGTCCAGAAACTCGTTCCAAACGCAGGTCTATCATATTTTTACAACTGCCAGCTGCGTAAATAGCTTCCACCAATGCACCACCAACTCCAAACTGACCTTCCTCGCTATTGCTATAAAAGGAGACATGAGAGAGAGCTTTGGAACCATTTTTTGGCCTTGGAGTGAAGGAAGAAAGAGAGAGAGAGAGAGAGAGAGAGGCTGACGGTGGAGTTTTTCTTTTCTTTTCTTCTTCTTGTTTTTCTCTTTCTTTCTTTTAATATTTTTAAGAGATTTTAGCCTAATCATGATTATGTCAAGCTAAACCTCTTAGCTAGGGCTAAGAGGTGAAGCTTGTAGCGTGATGGGACATTTCCTACAGCTTTGATTCATGTTTTATGAACTCTCTTTGAGTATAGTTTGATTATATAGAATATTCATAGTTTTTAATAGTTTGTTGTGGCTTAAATTACAATAGATCTTCGATAACTTTGAGTATGTTCTTTTCATTATTGTGATTATGAAGTTAGGAAGCCCTATTGTTTACCTTCGTCTCTTCGGCATGGTTGGGTGATTGAACCCTTCCTAACATTCATAACTCTCTTAGATTGGTTGTGGATTGGTTAGATTCTGTTGTTTGCTTTGTCTCCTGGGCATGGTTTTGTGATGGAATTAATTCTAATTCTTGTACCTCTCATCTCTTGAAAACTAGATCAAAGGAAGTTCAGATTTGATTTTTAATGTTATATCCTCCAACTGGATGAAGATGGGACTCGAAATCTAGTTGTGTTCATGAATCAAGCATAAATCTCCCTGATTTTTACAAGTGGATCCTTGGCACCCTAGTTTCCCACCTTTAAATTTTACAAATTTTAGTTAAAGTGTTTCACCGTTATTCTCTTAATTCTCCCTAATTTAGATTACATCTTCGTTTAGTTCTAGTTCAAGTTACTTTCAAATTACGTACAAGGTTTAGCCCTTGTGGATTCGACCTCGGTCTTACTAAGATTATTACTACATCACAACCCTATACTTGGGGTGTGAACATCAAGTCAAGTCCAGTCGAGTCATGTTCAGTAAAGTCCAGTCAAGTCAAGTCGTGTCCAGTTAAGGTATGGTTAGTGAAAGTATATTAGCTCAATTATTCAAGAGCTTAAACTATGTGTAGCATCAAAATACTGCAGATATACATGATCATCTATTTTACTTGAAATATGCTCGAAGATGCAAATTGCCTGATATGATAAAATAAGTCATGAAAATCTCATGCAAACATACAAAATACAAATCTTCTGAAATAGGTACAGATTACAACAATATCAGGTGTGATCAAAATGTTTACTACTTCTAGTCTAAAGCTAAAATGTTTCAAGATCAATTGCGAACCTTCAATGATGATATTTATCTTTCTGAAGAAGATGAATCTTCCATTATGATATGTTTATCTCTTCAAAGAGGATGACGATGTCATTCTGTTTCTCGTCTTTTTGATAGTAGAGGGTTATCTCGTAATATCTGTAAGGGCGGCGGAGGATAGAATTGCAACGAATCATCATTCTCTTCTAGAAAATTTAAGGATCCGGACATATTCATCAAAGGAGTATCAAAAGCTATCCATCCTTCAAGAGTATCGGCAGGTTTCACGTAAGAAATATTATCTTTTGAAGAAATCTTTATGCAGAGTTGATCTGGAGAGGGGGCACGATCTGTTTCTTTAAAATAACTAATGCCTTGGTCTTTCTGATAATCTTTTAGGTGAAGAGGAATGATCCATATAGCGTGATCTACTGGGTAACAATTATCTACCAAGTAATACTAATGAGCTCACCAGCGCATCCGGCAATAAAAAGTGCTAAAAAGATAATTCTGCCATAAAATGTGAAATGCTTTCCAGTATGAACATTCAAGAGTTGCCTCCATATCAGAGCTCGATTATACGGCCCGACGCCATAACTTCTCATTGTTCTGGTGACAATATCACAAGTCTCCGGTACAGTTTGATCGAATCCAAATTAGAGAGCAAATCTATTTGAATAGGATGGTTCATGCCAGAATATACTACCTTCTCTCAAAGACAGAGTACTGGACCTGATGGAGACAAGAAAAGAATGATTGCCAAATGAGATTGAATCATCATCTACGACTGTTACATCTTTAGGAAAGTTAGTAAATGAAAATTAAAAGAAGTCTTATCTATTTTTCAAAGTAAGCAAAAGTCCAAGGAAAATACACTCTTAGCCAGCTTATGAAGAAATGCCAAGGAACGTAAATTGGAAAAGACTTAGCAGTTGAACCGAAAATGACATCTCCGAAAGCACGATATAATGAGCAAAGAATGCAACAAATGCAATGCAAAACATGCTGACAAGCATAAAGATGGAATGACTAAATCATTATCATATTGCAAATATTACAATCATTCTAAAAGCTTTCAATATATTTCAAAATTATCAATATTTCATGAAACTAGATTGGAAAGTTATGATATCTTGAGATACTAATTCCGATTAATTTGGCAGGAAAGATTACCATTTGAAGTCCTTAATTATGTAGACTATGAATAAAGGAGACAATTGAAACAGTGGAAGCAGTATTAAAGAAATTATCCAATTCCCTAGCCACGGAGTTCAAAGAAAGAGTCACCGGAGTTTATTAAAGAGATTATTATAGCAGGAGCATCATTAAAGGATGGTTCTTTGATCGAGTTACTCAAAGAAGAAGTTACCATAGCTGTTACAACGGCAAGTTTCGATGAAAAGAAAAGAATTGCACAAACAAAGGGAGTCAAAACTGTGGTGGATGCAATTGCGACACTATTCATAGAAAAATGTTCTATATGGTTGACCGCTATGGAAATAGAGTGCTTTCGTTGTCGCCATTATTCTCTCTATCAAGGCATCCACTCGGCACCTCTGACTGGAGGCATTCAATTTTCTATTTGAGTTCGTGCAACTTAGTCATCCGTTCGTGCCACTCAGTCCTCCATTCATGCTACTCAGTCTTCCATTCGCACCACTCAGTCTTCCATTCATGCCACTCAGTATTCTGTTCACGCCATTCAGTCTTTCGTTTGGGCCTGACCATCTAGTCATCCTTCGATTGTAAATCATCTGAGCTTGATTCATTCGATCGTGATTCATTTGATAGCATTCTATTTGAGTATGATCCTCCGTTTGAGCATGTTTCATCAGGCTCCTATTCGAACACGACTGTTGAAGTTCTCTGTTCAAGCGATCCTTCTCCGATATGTAATCAGCTCCACATTCATGAAGAGTCCTTTACCGGGAAAGGATTTTTGTGCAGAAGAGGATCGATCCTCTATTTGATTTCATCAATCAATCAAAGAAGGATTGAGGAGGCATCGTTGGTGCACAAAAAATGTACGAAGTTTCCATCTGCGATAAAGAAAGGATTATGAGGGATAAGAAGATATCGGAGACAAGGAAGAAAGAAGAAAAAAGAATAGAAGAAGAAATACGAGGAGAAAGTGAAGAAAAGAATAAGATTCATAGTGTTTGTGCAGACCCGCGCAAACCCTAGTGATTGCGCGTGTTCGCACAAATGGTCTGGATGCACACACTTGCACAGAGGGACATCAGTCAAGATGGTTTGGATAGTGGAGATTTGATGAGAAGTGGGCCCATGACATGGATATCGAGGGTTTTCACGTGTGAAGGCCTATAAATACCCCACTCCTCTCATTTGCACATGTTGAAGATTCTGAAGACGATCAGAGCTCCAAAGAAGAAGAGAAGTCTGAAGGTATCAAGAGGAGAAGGGAGAAGGAAGATAAAGGAGGCTTTGGTGTTGCGCGGGAATGAATATTTTAGAGCCGAAATGCTGCCAGAATGGTTGGGTGAAATGCAATCTTCGATCTTCCAATCTTCGATTTTCTTTGTACAGGAACATAAACTCAGGAAAGAGAGATCAGATGATCCGATCCGCACAACATTCCTCTCAATGAGATGATCAAATCACAAGTCGAAATGCTTTCGGATTTGATATTCAAACTCTTTCCATTCTTGTCTCTCTGAATATTCTATCTTAGAATAAAAGAAAATCAAAGGATGTAAATGAACTTAGAATAAATAAATAATATAATGATTGTTCTCTATACACTCTCTTTGTTATGATTAAATAAGATAGTCTCCCAAATCGAATGCATTTGTTTCTTGTCGAAACAATCCAACCAACCCCACTATGTTGGGTTGCATGCATTAATGACTTTTCTTTCACCAGTGATAGCAGGCTTTATATTTTTCAAAAGAACAATGATGGATATAAAAGATTAAAACTAAAGGCTAAAAATGTCGATTTAATTGATATGTATCTGAAGCTTAATATAATCAATAGATAAACATCTAAGTAAAGAAATAAATAAAAGTTAAATACTTGCGATCTCTAGTGTAAACAAACAATTGAGGTGGATTGGTCAGCAAGATGTGTCCAGGGTGTGGTCTTCAAAGCAAGGACTCGATTGGTAGATGATCTAACAACGGTAGGTCATAGATATTTATACTAATCCAAGCATAATGCAACGATGGCACTAAATAGTAATGATCTAAGCTTATTTAAACTCCAGACATTTTGCAGCATGACTGGATAGAAGTGGAGGAACTAGAAACTAAGATAAGCAATGTTGTGATGTGTAGGTTGATTGTATTTGGCGTGGCCCAGAGTTCTTCATTGTGTGCTCCTTATATAGCTTTGGGAGCTGATAAAACCCTCGTTGGGTTTCCTTGTTAGTCTAGGATCCTTGACAGTTACAGTGCGTAATTATTCTTAGATCATCCTAACTTGGTTAAAGAGATCTCTATGGGTCAGAAATGTTTTTAGATCTCCTTGCCAGCATGATTAAAGAGATCCATGGATCTTATGAGATCAATTTTACTAGACTTGAATTCCTTAAGGTGTCTTTAATTTCCATGCGCTCCGAGAGAAATATGCTTCTTAAAACTTCGTAATCACCGTAAGAGAGCATCGATCATCTTTGGGAAGATCTCTCATTTTGGTAGGATTATGTAAGAACCTTGTCGAGCATATCTAGATTTGTGATAAGATCCCTATCTCAGCAGGTCTTTATAAACTTGTCGAGCATGTTGCCTCGATTGCATGTGCCGCTCATGATTGGGCTATGTGTCACTCATTGTAATTTCTTTCTACAGACATTTGTATCTGTGTCGTTCTACTTTTAGTAACTGACATGCCATTGAAAGAGGTGAAATAAAAGATATCTTCGAGATGTGAGTAAGATTTCATGTATCATTTAGTGCATAGTATCAACATGTGGTGGCATCTCATTGGTATGTAAAAAACAGAAAAAAGTAGTGATTGAACACCCTTAATTAAAAACATCGTAGGCCCACTGTAATATTTATTTGCCATCCAACCTGTTGATTAGTTCACACTGACCTAGATGAAGGAAAAACACACATCATCTTAATCCAAAACTTTTGCACCCCAAAGAAGTTTTGATAGTGGGCATTCAACCACCACTATCTCGTATCATATTGTCCACCAAAATTAGGATTTGCCTCATTTTTGGGAATGCCGGCAAAATGGACGGACTGCGTGGATAAAATGGATAGATCATGGTGGAGCCTATGGAGCTTCTCTAGTCGCATATAGTACCGACCTCGATATTGTTATCTACACTACACAATATGGGTTCCCCAACTATTTCTCTGGTGCTCACACCTGCAACCATAGCACATTTGTAGGAGATCCAAGTAGCTCATCAGGTCGCCCCCGCTATTTAGATCACTACGCCAAAACTGTGAAAAAAGGACGGTCCAAAATCGTCTCAAATGACCAAAAAGGATGGTCATGGACCGTCGCATGGGCTGTCAAATTTTGACGTGTCGTATTACTTAAAGGACGGTCGAAAACCGTCATTCTTATTGACGAAAAAAGGACGGTCATGGACCGTCCTTAAAAAGGACGGTCATGGACTGTCTCTTATGAGCCTTCAAAGGACGGCCATCGACCGTCCTTTAGAAAGACGGTCATGGACCGTCCTTAAAAAGGACTGTCATAGACCGTCTCTGATGAGCCTTCAAAGGATAGCCATGAACCGTCCTTAAAAAGGACTGTCATGGACCGTCTCTTATGGGCCTTTAAAGGATGGCCATGGACCGTCCTTAAAAAGGACTGTCATAGATCGTCTCTTATAAGCCTTCAAAGGACGGTCACAAACCGTCCTTAAAAAGGACTGTCATGGACCGTCCCTTATGAGCCTTTAAAGAACATTTTCAAATTTGAGAGGATCAATATACACCTGTTACAATATATTTCATCGTATTCTTCCTGATATATACCTGTTACAATATATTTCATCGTATTCTTCCTGATACACACCTATTATATAATATATTTCATTATATTCACATTCACATCCATCTAAACCCAAACTACGTAAATCCAACATAAACTACATTCATCCAAACATAAACTACATCCATCTAAACACAAACAATCTTATCCACATTACATTCATCCATGCATAAATACATACAAGTTTAACATCATAAATAAAAAAAGGAAAAAAATCACCAACAATTTTCTTTTTGTGTCTTTCATCTGAAAAAAAATATTAAACCAACAAAACATTATAATTCAGAATCATGAAGAATTGCATAAACTTCTTCCAAAAAAGTGGGCACTTTTTTAAAGTAAAATTGATCATTAAAATAAAACTAATGCAAGCAAATAATGCAAAAAAGTGTTTCAATTCAAGTTAATAGAAATAACAACAAAAATTAAAGCTCTGTAAAAAGGGGCATGTGTTAAAACGGATACATTCTTGTTTATTGCCATATGATTGGGCTACAATTCAAGTTAATAGAAACAACAACAAAAATTAAAGCTTCGTAAAAAGGGACATGTGTTAAAAGGGATATATTCTTATTTCTTGCCATGTGATTGGGCTACATTATTACAGCAATTGGGTTCGGGTTTGGGATCGGGTTTAGGTTTGGGTTTTCAAGTTTAGGTTTAGGTTTAGGTTAAAGAGTTGAGATTAGGATTAGGTGTAGGTCTAGGTTTAGGGATTTGAGAATACATTTAGGTTTTAGGTTTAGGTTTAGGTTTAGGTTTTAGGTTATAGGTTTAGGTTTAGGTTTAGAATTAGGTTTTAGCTAATAGGTTATAAGTTTAGGTTATAGGTTATAGGTTATAGGTTAAGGTTTAGGTTATAAGTTTAGGTTAAGGTTTAGATATTACTTATAAGTTATAGCTTTAGGGAATTGAGAATAGGTTAAGGTTAAGGTTTAGGTTTAGGAATTCGGGTCCGGGTTTGGGATCGGGTTTAGGTTTGGTTTTCAAGTTTAGGTTTAAGTTTAGGTTAGGGAGTTGAGATTAGGATTAGGTGTAAGTTTAGGTTTAAGGATTTGAGAATACATTTCGATTTTAGGTTTAGGTTTAGCTTGTAGGCTTAGGTTTAGGTTATAAGTGCAAGTAATAGGTTTAGGTTTAGGTTAGGTTATAAGTTAAGGTTTAGGGAATTGAGAAAAGGCTAAGATTAAGGTTTAGGAAATCGGGTTAGGGTTCGGGATCGGGTTTAGGTTTAGGTTTTCAAGTTTAGGTTTAGGTTTAGGTTAGGGAGTTGAGATTAGTATTAGGTATAGGTTTAGGTTTAGGGGTTTGAGTATACATTTAGGTTTTAGGTTTAGGATATAGGTTATAGGTTTAGGTTTAGGTTTAGGTTAAGGTTTAGGTTTAGGTTTAGGTTATAAGCTATAGGTTTAGGGAATTGAAAATAGGTTAATGTTTAGGTTTAGGAAATCGGGTTCGGGTTCGGGATTGGGTTT
Source organism: Magnolia sinica (assembly GCF_029962835.1). Classification (NCBI taxonomy): domain Eukaryota; kingdom Viridiplantae; phylum Streptophyta; class Magnoliopsida; order Magnoliales; family Magnoliaceae; genus Magnolia; species Magnolia sinica. Next base: position 53,438,408 of record NC_080589.1, on the reverse strand, counting down.
AGGTTTGGGTTTTCAAGTTTAGGTTTAGGCTTAGGTTAGGGAGCTGAGATTAGGATTAGGTGTAGGTGTAGGTTTAGGGATTTGAGAATACATTTAAGTTTTAGGTTTAGGTTTAGGTTATAGGTTATTGGTTTAGGTTAAGGTTTAGGTTTAGGTTATAAGCTATAGGTTTAGGGAATTGAGAATAGGTTAAGGTTTAGGTTTAGGACATCAGGTTCGGGTTCGGGATTGGGTTTAGGTTTGGATTTTCAAGTTTAGGTTTAGGTTTAAGTTAGGGAGTTGAGATTAGGATTAGGTGTAGGTTTAGGTTTAGGGATTTGAGAATACATTAGGTTTTAGGTTTAGCTTTAGGTTATATGTTATAGGTTTGGGTTTAGGTTTAGGTTTAGGTTATAAGCTATAGGTTTAGGGAATTGAGAATGGGTTAAGGTTTAGGTTTAGGAAATCGGGTTCGGGTTTGAGATCGGGTTTAGGTTTGGGTTTTCAAGTTTAGGTTTAGGTTTAGGTTAGGGAGTTGAGATTAGGATTAGGTGTAGGTGTAGGGTTAGGGATTTAAGAATACATTTAGGTTTTAGGTTTAGGTTTAGGTTATAGATTATTGGTTTAGGTTTAGGTTATAAGCTATAGGTTTAGGGAATTGAGAATAGGTTAAGGTTTAGGTTTAGGAAATCGGGTTTGGGTTCGGGATCGGGTTTAGGTTTGGGTTTTCAAGTTTAGGTTTAGGTTTAGGTTAGGGAGTTGAGATTAGGATTAGGTGTAGGTTTAGGTTTAGGGATTTGAGAAAACATTAAGATTTAGGTTTACGAAATCGGGTTTGGGTTCGGGATCGGGTTTAGGTTTGGGTTTTCAAGTTTAGGTTTAAGAATTTGAGAATACATTTAGGTTTTAGGTTTATGTTTAGGTTATAGGTTATAGGTTTAGGTTTAGGTTAAGGTATAGGTTTAGGTTTTGGTTTAGGTTATAAGCAATGGTTTAGAGAATTGAGAATAAGTTAAGGTTTAGGTTTAGGAAATCGGGTTCGGGATCGGGTTGAGGTTTTGGTTTTCAAGTTTAGGTTTAGGTTTAGGTTAGGGAGTTGAGATTAGGATTAGGTGTAGGTTTAGGTTTAGGGATTTGAGAATATATTTAGGTTTTAGGTTTAAATTTAGGTTATAGGTTACAGGTTTAGGTTTAGGTTTAGGTTAAGGTTTAGGTTTAGGCTTAGGTTTAGGTTATAAGATGTAGGTTTAGGGAATTGAGAATAGGTTATGATTTAGGTTTGAGAAATCGGGTTCGGGTTAGGGATCGGGTTTAGGTTTGGGTTTTCAAGTTTAAGTTTAGGTTTAGGTTTAGGTTTAAGGATTTGAGAATACATTTAGGTTTTAGGTTTAGGTTTAGGTTATAGGTTACAGGTTTAGGTTTAGGTTAAGGTTATAGGTTATAGGTTTATGTTTAGGTTTAGGTTTAGGTTATAAGATATAGGTTTAGGGAATTGAGAATAGGTTAATGTTTAGGTTTAGGAAATCGGGTTCGGGTTCGGGATCGGGTCTAGGTTTGGGTTTTCAAGTTTAGGTTTAGGTTTAGGTTAGGGAGTTGAGATTAGGATTAGGTGTAGGTTTAGGTTTAGGGATTTGAGAATACATTTAGGTTTTATGTTTATGTTTATGTTATAGGTTATAGGTTTAGGTTTAGGTTTAGGTTAAAGTATAGGTTTAGGTTTCGGTTTAGATTATAAGCATTAGGTTTAGGGAATTGAGAATAGGTTAAGGTTTAAGTTTAGGAAATCGGGTTCGGGTTCGGGATCGGGTTTAGGTTTTGGTTTTCAAGTTTAGGTTTAGGTTTAGGTTAGGGAGTTAAGATTAGGATTAGGTGTAGGTTTAGGTTTAGGGATTTGAGAATACATTTAGGTTTTAGGTTTAAGTTTAGGTTATAGGTTACAGGTTTAGGTTTAGGTTTAGGTTTAGGTTAAGGTTTAGGTTTAGGCTTAGGTTTAGGTTATAAGCAATAGGTTTAGGGAATTGAGAATTGGTAAAGGTTTAAGTTTAGAAAATTGGGTTCGGGAACGGGTTTAGGTTTTGGTTTTCAAGTTTAGAGTTGAGATTAGGATTAGGTGTAGGTTTAGGTTTAGGGATTTGAGAATACATTTCGGTTTTAGGTTTACGTTTAGGTTATAGATTATAGGTTTAGGTTTAGGGTTAGGTTTAAGTTAAGGTTTTGGTTTAGGCTTAGGTTTAGGTTATAAGCAATAGGTTTAGAATTGAGAATAGGTTAAGGTTTAGGTTAAGGAAATCGGCTACGGGATCGGGTTTAGGTTTTGGTTTTCAAGTTTAGGTTTAGGTTTAGGTTAGGGAGTTAAGATTAGGATTAGGTGTAGGTTTAGGTTTAGGAATTTGAGAATACATTTAGGTTTTAGGTTTAGGTTAATGTTTTAGGTTACAAGTTTAGGTTTAGGTTTAGGTTAAGGTTTAGGATTATGCTTAGGTTTAGGTTATAAGCTATAGGTTTAGGGAATTTAGAATAGGTTAAGGTTTAGGTTTAGGAAATCGGGTTCGGGATCGGGTTTAGGTTTTGGTTTTCAAGTTTAGGTTTAGGTTTAGGTTGGGGAGTTGAGATTACGATTAGGTATAGGTTTAGGGATTTGAGAATACATTTCGATTTTCGGTTTAGGTTTAGGTTATAGGTTACAGGTTTAGGTTTAGGTTTAGGTTTAGGTTTAGGCTTAAGTTTAGGTTATAAGCTATAGGTTTAGGGAATTGAGAATAGATTAAGGTTTAGGTTTAGGAAATCGGGTACGGAATCGGGTTTAGGTTTTGGTTTTCAAGTTTAGGTTTAGGTTTAGGTTTAGGTTTAGGTTAGGGATTTGAGATTAGGATTTGGTGTAGGTTTAGGTTTAAGGATTTGAGAATACATTTTGGTTTTAGGTTTAGGTTTAGGTTTTGGGCTTAGGTTTAGGTTATAGGTTTAGGTTATAAGTGTAGGTAATAGGTTTAGGTTTAAGTTAGGTTATAGGTTAAGGTTTAGGGAATTGAGAATAGGTTAAGGTTTAGGTGTAGGAAATCGAGTTCAGGTTCGGGATCGGGTTTAGGTTTGGGTTTTCAAGTTTAGGTTTAGGTTTAGGTTTAGGTTAGGGAGTTGAGATTAAGATTAGGTGTAGGTTTAGGTTTAGGGATTTGAGAATACATTTTGGTTTTCGGTTTAGGTTTAGGTTATAGGTTATTGGTTTAGGTTTAGGTTATAGGTTTAGGTTTAGGTTTAGGTTACAAGCTATAGGTTTAGGGAATTGAGAATAGGTTAATGTTTAGGTGTAGGAAATCGGGTTCGGGTTCGGGATCAGGTTTAGGTTTGGATTTTCAAGTTTAGATTTAGGTTTAGGTTAGGGAGTTGAGATTAGGATTAGGTGTAGGTTTAGGTTTAGGGATTTGAGAATACATTTAGGTTTTAGGTTTAGGTTTAGGTTATAGGTTATAGGTTTAGGTTTAGGTTTAAGTTTAGGTTTAGGTTTAGGTTATAAGCTATAGGTTTAGGGAATTTAGAATAGGTTAAGGTTTAGGTTTTGGAAATCGGGTTCGGGTTTGGGACCGGTTGAGGTTTGGGTTTTCAAGTTTAGGTCTAGGTTTAGGTTAGGGAGTTAAGATTAAGGTTAGGTATAGGTTTAGGTTTAGGGATTTGAGAATACATTAGGTTTTAGGTTTAGGTTTAGGTTATAGGTTATAGGTTAAGTTTAGGTTTAGGTTTAGGTTTATGTTTAGGTCATAAGCTATAGGTTTAGGGAATTGAGAATAGGTTAAGGTTTAGGTTTAGGAAATCGGGTTCGGGTTCGGGATCAGGTTTAGGTTTGGGTTTTCAAATTTCAGTTTAGGTTTAGGTTAGGAAGTTGAGATTAGGATTAGGTGTAGGTTTAGGTTTATGGATTTGAGAATACATTCGGTTTTAGGTTTAGGTTTAGGTTATAGGTAATAGGTTTAGGTTTAGGTTTAGGTTAAGGTTTAGGTTTAGGTTTAGGTTATAAGCTATAGGTTTAGGGAATTGAGAATATGTTAAGGTTTAGGTTTAGGAAATCGGATTTAGATTTGGGATCGGGTTTAGGTTTGGGTTTTCAAGTTTGGATTTAGGTTTAGGTTTGGGAGTTGAGATTTGGATTAGGTGTAGGTTTAGGTTTAGGGATTTAAGAATACATTTAGTTTTTAGGTTTAGGTTATAGGTTATAGGTTGTAGGTTTAGGTTTAGGTTTAAGTTATATGTTATAGGTTTAGGTTTCGGTTTAGGTTAAGGTTTAGGTTTGGGTTATAAGCTATAGGTTTAGGGAATTGACAATAGGTTAATGTTTAGGTTTTGTAAATCGGGTTCGGGTTCGGGATCGGGTTTAGGTTTGGGTTTTCAAGTTTAAGTTTAGGTTTAGGTTAGGGTGTTGAGATTAGGATTAGGTGTAGGTTTAGATTTAAGGATTTGAGAATACATTTAGGTTTTAGGTTTAGGTTTAGGTTTAGGTTATAGGTTTAGGTTTAGGTTTAGGTTAAGGTTTAGGTTTAGGTTTAGGGATTTGAGAATACATTTAGGTTTTAGGTTTAGGTTTAGGCTATAGGTTTAGGTTTATGTTTAGGTTTAGGTTAAGGTTTAGGTTTAGGTTATAAACTATAGGTTTAGGTAATTGAGAATAGGTTAAGGTTTAGGTTTAGGAAATCGGGTTCGGGTTCAGGTTCAAGTTTAGGTTTGGGTTTTCAAGTTTAGGTTTAGGTTTAGGTTAGGGAGTTGAGATTAGGATTAGGTGTAGGTTTAGGTTTAGGGATTTGAGAATACATTAAGGTTTAGGTTTAGGAAATTGGGTTCGAGTTTGAGATCAGGTTTATGTTTGGGTTTTAGGTTATAGGTTTAGGTTATAGGTTATAAGTTTAGGTTTAGGTTTAAGTTATAGGTTAAAGGTTTAGGGATTTGAGAATAGGTTTAGGTTATAGGTTTAGGTTTAAGTTATAAGTTAAAGGTTTAGGGATTTGAGAATAGGTTTAGGTTATAGGTTTAGGTTTAGGTTTAGGTTTAGGTTAAGGTATTTGAGAATAGGTTTAGGTTTAGGTTAAGGTTATATGTTAAGGTTGAGGTTATAGGCTTAGGTTTAGGTTAGGTTATAGGTTTTTGGTTAAGGTTTAGGTTATAGTTATAGGTTTTGGGATTTGAGAATAGGTTTAGGTTATAAGTAATGGTTTAGGTCAGGTTATTGGTTAAGGTTTAGGGAATTGAGTTCAGGTTATAGGTTATAGGTTACAGGTTTAGGTTAAGGTTTAGGTTATAGGTTTTGGGATTTGAGAATAGGTTTAGGTTACAAGTATAGGTTTAGGTTAGGTTATAGGTTAAGGTTTAGGGAATTGAGTTTAGGTTATAGGTTCAGGTTATAGGTTATAGGTTTAGGTTATAGGTTTTGGGATTTGAGAATAGGTTTAGGTTATAAGTATAGGTTTAGGTTAGGATGTAGGTTAAAGTTTAGGGAATTGAGTTTAGGTTATAGGTTTAGGTTATAGTTTATAGGTTTAGGTTATAGGTTTAGGTTGTAATTATAGGTTTAGGGATTTGAGAATAGGTTTAGGTTATAGGTTAAGGGTGTGGTCCCTGCAAATACAGTTTTAAACACGACCTGCTCCAATTGGCCAGGCCCTTCCAATGCTGTCCATAGGAAATGTACAGCTTCATCATGGTCATACAGCGGTTCCCATCTTCCAGGGACCCCTGCTCAACATCTAGATAGCTCTCACGCACATCCGGGTCTGCTTCATCAATTTTGAGTAAATACATAAACATGACCTATCCAAATGGCCAAGCCACTCCAATGCTGTCCATAGGAAATGGACAGCTTCATCATGATCATAACGCAGTTCCCACCTTCCAGGGACCCCTGCTCAACATCCGGATAGCTCCGATGCACATCCGAGTCTGCTCCATCAATTTCGAGCTAATACATTTAAAAATAACATAATTATATCTAAAAGTATCTGGATACCTGGAGAAGGCTTCCCATATTCGTATTGTTGGTTACTCATCCCTTTGTCTATAAGCCACAATCGACCAACACTTTCTATTGCTACCTGTACTTTGAAACCAACACAAATATAACTGGAAAACAATATAAGGAATAAGAAAAAATGAATTTACCTGTACACATCATTAAATGTTTCCTTATAAGGAGATGATATTGTATCTTTGATAGCCACAACTTGTATGACAGAGAAAAATGCAACCGATTTGAGAATACATTTAGGTTTTAGATTAAGGTTTAGGGAATTGAGTTTAGGTTATAGGTTCAATTTATAGGTTACAGGTTTAGGTTAAGGTTTAGGTTTAGGTTATAGGTTTTGGGATTTGAGAATAGGTTTAGGTTATAAGTATAGGTTTAGGTTAGGGTGTAAGTTAAGGTTTAGGGGATTGAGTTTAGGTTATAGGTTTAGGTTATAATTTATAGGTTTTTGGTTAAGGTTTAGGTTTAGGTTACAGGTTTTGGGATTTGAGAATAGGTTTAGGTTATAAGTATAGGTTTAGGTTAGGTTATAGGTTAAGGTTTAGGGAATTGAGTTTAGGTTTTAGGTTTAGGTTATAGGTTATAGGTTTAGGTTAAGGTTTAGGTTTAGGTTATAGGTTTTGGGATTTGAGAATAGGTTTAAGTTATAAGTATAGGTTTAAGTTAGGTTATAGGTTAAGGTTTAGGGAATTGAGTTTAGGTTATAGGTTATAGGTTTAGGTTAAGGTTTAGGTTTAGGTCATAGGCTTTGGGATTTGAGAATAGGTTTAGGTTATAAGTATAGGTTTAGGTTAGGTTAAAGGTAAAGGTTTAAGGAATTGAGTTTAGGTTATAGGTTTAGGTTTAGGTTATATAGGTTTAGGTTTAGGTTTTAGGTTTAGGTATAGACTTAGGTTATGGGTTATATGTTTAGGTTTAGGTTTAGGAATTCGGGTTTGGGTTTATGTTTGGGTTCGGGTTTAGGTTATAGGTTTAGGTTTAGGTTATAGGTTATAGGTTTAGGTTAAGGTTTAGGTTAAGGTTATAGGTTTAGGTTTAGGTTAATGTTGTAGGTTATAGGTTATAAGTATAGGTTATAGGTTTAGGTTAACTTTCGGTTAAGGTTGTTAATATAGGTTATAGGTTTAGGTTAAGGTTACAAGGCACCCCATGACTTTACTAGGAAGTATGGGGCTATTAAAGAGGTTGATGATTCTTCTACAAAGGCATGGCTTGAAAAGATGCGGACACTGTTTATCAGGAAGGGATCAGGGTTCTCTTCTCGTAGTGTGATTATTGGGGATGCATATAAAGGGATTCATGAAATCAGTTTACCATTAGAAATTGCTCAAAAGATCACATTTGAGGAGAAGATCACCGCATATAACATGGATCATTTACATAAACTAGGGGATGACAAATTATGTGTAACATATAGAGATGGTTCAGCCACTTATGCAATTAAGGAAGGTTCAAAAGGACATACATATTTGAAAGTTGGTTAAATCATAAACAGGCGTATTATGGACGGAGATATTGTTTTCATTAATATGCCGCCTAGTACTCAAAAACATTCATTGCAAGTATTTTCTGTCTATGTGCATGATGACCATACTGTTAAGATCAATCCTCTTATTTGCGCTCCCCTAGGTGTGGATTTTGATGTGGATTGTGTTCATATGCTACTTCATAGATCATATTCCGAGATAAAAGGTATCAATTATATATATATATATATTATAGTTCAAAAGCAGACAATAAAGAGCACAAATTCTGATTATAAAAGTGATATTTAGAGTTAAGCTTACCGTCATTGTCATGTTGAAACCGTTCCTTGAATATGAGGACGTCCCTTATTGATCTAAAACAGTCAAAGAGAATTACAATTAAAAGAAAGAAAGAAAAAAGAAAAGAAAAGAAGGCAAGTAGGTAATTAGACACTCAAATGCTACCAAAAAGAAAAATATAAACTTATCTTGTTAACTCCCCCTGAAGTGACACCTACACCAACCTGCAACAACGGAAACCAGATCAGTCCCAAATGTGTACTTAGCAATCAAGGAAGAAATGGGTTATACTGAAATTGCTATTAAATAGAAAGAAATATATTATAACATAAACAATTAGAAACCAAAAATCACTAAAGTGGAATGGAACTCCCAATACACAAAGATGATCATACATAACATGAGCATGAACAAAAGAAACCTAGGGTGTGTTTGGATGTACAACTTAGCAACCTAGATGGAAACTAGAGAAATGACCAAATTGTAATCAATTTTCTGAGCTAGCTTCATGTCGCATGCATTGGAATTCCAATTTGGAAAGAACAAGTCTCTTGGCCATCATTTTTTATTAGATAAATTGTTGAAGTGCATGTATGAATGGATGTTCCATTTGAAATGGATTGCAAGAATTGAAGATAGAGAGTTGCAATTTGAGCATCTAAATGACAGACCATGTAGAAAATTATTCAACCATGCATGTATGAATGGATGATCTGAATTGCAGTAGTTATTCTAGTAAAGTGAAAATTACCAATTTGTAATTATAGTACGGCTGGTATGGGTTTGGGACTTTGGCTCCTAAGTGCAATCGCTATACTTTGAATTTGGACCTAAAATAACTGGTGTTGAAATTTGAGGGTGAGTTACTCACTAGTGAATGCTAGGAAATGTAACTAGGATTTGGTTGTTTCATCTTTTTTAAACTGAATATTTTCATTTCAATTTAGTTGCTCATCCAAATACAACCCAAAATGTATTATGTTATTTTTGTAAAAACTAAAATGTAGATGAAGGAATTGGCTAATGGAAATAACTGGAAAAGGATGACAATTTCAAGTAGGATTTGGCTATTTGTGACTGATCTGAAACTCTTTATGAATTAGGGTGGTAGACTCGTCAAGAGGGCCAAACATTTGCATCAAATATTGGACTATTAGCCATTCTTTTTCAACTGCCCATTTGTTTTGCATGCAGTGGCTCACATATGAGATAAGTGGCTTGATTCTTAGGCTGGCCAGATTGACAATTGGGCTTACCAGATGAAATTTTGGATCTTGATGAATGGTTTGGATCACACATGCATTCCATGTTGGCACTTATGTGGATGTCTAGGTTTAATGACCAGATTTGTGTTTGCAATCCTTATGAGAGATTGCTCTCAATTGAACTTCTCTAGCCTTACTTGAACCTTTCATCAGTCAAAGGCAGTACTAAGACTAATTGATAATTGTCAAAAGAGCGTTAATCACACCTTTTCAGCTCACCTAAAGATTGGACCATCCTGATTTTCAGGCCATGACACATGATCGGAGGGGATCTCCCCACAAATGGTCAAGATCTTGCACACGTGTACTAAATTGGACCTCAACATGAATGAGCAGCACAATGCAAACATAAAACCAATCTGACACATGGCAAGTTTGGTCAAGTCACACCTTATCCCAAGAGAAATACAATTTTCTTAGTTTTTTGGGTTGTTGAGTTGGGCCCTTGGTTCAGTGATACAAACGACAACACTATATGAATGGTGCCCATGAACCAAAAATCCTCCACATAAGGATAACCTGAGCCTTCAACTGGTGGCCAGCAGATAGATGATTGAGGATGAGAATACAGCTATCAGCAAGATGAGAGGCAAATACCCACATACATATACCTGCATACATCTAACCTTGGTGGCTTGCATTACCCATTTCCATTAAAAACAACAAAATTAACACAACTTCGCTCTAAATGGAGATGGAAGTTCAGACAGTAGTTCCAAATCATCAATGTTCAAACAGTAGTTCTAAATCATCATCAGAAAATTAAAAAATAAAAATAAATTAACGAATAACAGGAAAAATGGAAAGATTAATAAAGATCATTAGAGTAAAGACCACTTCGTTGTGTAGGAAGAGTAAAGCCAGACCATTCATTAGGTGCGCCCGACCATTCGTGTGCTAGAGCCCGAAGATCAGGCCCTCCTTCATGTTGCTCTGATTGGTGGAAGGATTGGAAGGACTGAGGGCAGCTAGGGATGATTGACCCAGTGATGCCGGAGAGAGAGAGAGAGAGAGAGAGAGAGAGAGAGAGAGAGAGGAAATCTAAGGGGCTGTTTGAATGACGACGCTTGATGGAGGATTTGTCGATGGAAGATGAAGTAGGGAAAAGAGGAATAGAGGGAAAAGAGGCGCCCGATGGATTTGGGAATCCTCTTTCAAATAAGATAACATTTTCAAATCCGTATGGTGTGAGTTTTCCACTAAATAATATCACAAAATCTATTAACAGTCGTACATGCATGGGACCGGTTTCTAGATCGTTAAGATTGTATTATAGAATAAAAATGTATAAATATTTACCATTTACAACTAGACTGATTATTTAGATGGTCTGGATAACTCTATATCTTAGCCAATATTATTATAAACAAGTCACCACTATTTTACATTAAATACAAAACTCACAGTGAAAACCAGAAACCAAAAACGTTAAATTCAGCTTTGGACCTTGTATGGCTCTATGGGCCCCACCATGATCGATTTGATACATCCACGCCGTCCATCCATTTCTATACATCATTTTGTCATCGATCCCAAAAAACGATCCTGAAATAAATCTTGGGTGGACCACATGATGAGAAAACACTAATGCTTGGAGCATTTCAAAAATCAAAGGGATATAAATCTCAGGTGGTCCACGTCACATGAGAACAATAGTGATTGAATATCCAACATTAAAAACTTCTTGTGATTGAGCCAAAGTATAAGGCAGATTCAAAGTTCGAGTGGACCCCATCATCCGTATACGAAAATCATGTGGGCCATACCATCTAAAACTATGTGAAGACATTCTAAAAAATATAAAAACACTTGGTGGGGCCCAGATGAGTTTTGGATGCGGCTGAAACTTAGTCTAACCCCTCATCCAATTTGGTAGAAATTGGTGAATTTGATTTAAACATCTGAAGTTATTTACTCTTCAATCTGAACTGATTAAATTGTCCAAAAAGAGTTGATTAAAGGTTCAATTAGTGGATGTCCCTATTTTTCACAGGTAAATTTTGATTTCCATTTAAAAATAAAAAAAAATTCAAAATGTATATTTTTTTACTCATTTAACAAAATATCATTTTTATTATAAAATATTTCAAAAAAAAATTAAAATACAAATTTTGAATTTTTATTTTCAAAATCTCAAAAAAATTCTCATATTTTAATTTTTTCTCAAAAATTTCAAAATTTCGATTTTTTTCTTCAAAAGCATCATTTTGTTCTCAAAATTTTTCTCAAACAAAAATTTCTAAACTTTTCAATATTCTTTTTAATATAATATTTTAAATCATTTAAATATTACCTTTTAATTAATTATATATATATAGATATTTGAAATCATTTAAATATTACCTTTTAATTATATATAAAATATTACCTTTTTAATGCTTATTTTAGGGGTTGATCCCAAAATTGAAGTAGATCCAAAGCTCAATTGGACCATTACATAGGAAACAGTGTGGAATAGTGATTTCCACTGTTGAAACCTTCCTAAGGTCTAAAGTAATTTTTATTTGTCATCCAACCTGTTAATATGATCACAAAGACATGGATGAAGAGAAAGCACAAACATTAGCTTGATCCAAAACTTCTTTGGCCTCCAAAAAATTTTCAATGGTAGATGTTCAATCAAACTGTTTCCTGTGCTGTGGTCCACTTGAGATTTTAATTTTCTTCATTTTTCAGATCACGCCCTAAAATTATCCGTTAACATAGATTAATGGAGTGGATAAAATAAATAAATAACTGGTTCTCACGAGGTCAATAAGTTGGGTCACAATTTTGACCAGAATATTTGACCCATTTTACATGTCTAGTCCATTCACTCTATTTTACTGATCATTAACCTCAAATTGACTAGTTACTCGCCCCGATCATGCTACATATGAGAGAGATATTAGGCAAACAAGATTGATCAACAATTTGAGTGAATTTTGATTTAAACATCTGAAGTTATTTACTTTTCAATCTGGACTGATCAGATTGTCCAAAAACGGTTAAAGGTTGTTCATAATATCATAAATATATGAATGAATAGAAAACACAAACATTAGCTTGATCCAAAACTTCTATGGCCTCCAAGAAATTTTAAATGGTATAGGTTCAATCACTTAGCTATTTCCTGTGGTATGGTCCACTTGAGCTTTGGATATGCTTCCTTTTTGTTCTTTAGACCTCAAATTATCTGTTAACATGGATGAAGGGAGTAGATAAAATAAATAAATAACAGTGGACCCCACAGAGTTTACTCTGGTAAAAGTAACGAGTAACTCACCTAAATGTAGTAGAGAAGGGTTTCCTTAAAACATTCATAATCATATATTGGGCCTGCCTGAATGTGATTCACATATCCAACCCACTCATTATGTGTGTCCCACTTGGATGAGGGATATCAGACCAAGTTTCAACCACATCCATGTCTGTATTAACTTATAAACAGATTGGATCTCAAATAAACATCGCGGCGAGCCCTAAAAAGGTTTCAATAGTAGGTGTCACTATCCCACTGTTTTCTATGGTGAGTCCACTTAAACTTTGGATCTACCCCATCAATCAGATGCACCATTCCATGGTGGGCCATGAGCTTAAAAATAAAGTCAATCCATGACTTGGGTGGGCCACACCACATACTATAGTTGAGAGGGTTACCCTCCCATTAAAACATTCATAATCATTTATTGGGCCCACCTAGATGTGGTTCATAGATCCAACCCATTCATTATGTGTGTCCCACTTGATGAGGAGTCAGACCAAGTTTCATACACATCCAAAACTCATGTGGGCCCCACCAAATGCTTTTATATATTTTAGGGATGTCTTCACATAGTTTTAAATGCTATGGCCCACCTGAGTTTCGTATATGACTGATTTTTGGACTTAAAGGGGACACATCAAATGCATGGTGTTGATGTTCTACACACATCATGGTGGGGCGCACACAGATTAACCTCATGGGAAGTTCCCATGAGGCGACCTTATAGTACTATTTCACTATTTTAGGTAACTCCTTCATGGGTGTTACTCTAACCGTGTAGGGCTCACCTTGATATATTTTATGTATATCAACATCGTCCATATATTTTTCCATCATATTTTAGGATGTGCTTTTAAATCATAAGAACTAAATAATCTTAGGTGGACCATACCAATCAAAATAATATGATGAATAACCATTAAAAACCTTTTGAAGGCCCCAAAAGTTTTGGATCAATTTGATCTTTGTAGTTTACCTTCATCTAGATCTTCTTTACATTATCAATAAGTTGGATTGCAAATAAACATTATTAAAACCGTACGATGGGTTCTTTATAATTTTTAATGGCGAGGTACTATATTATCATTCTTTCCAGTGGTGTGGTCCACTCAAGATTTAAATCTACATAATTTTTTATACCCGGCCAAAAAATGGGTTGGAAAAACGTATGGACAGCAAGGATATACAACACATCATCAAAATCTCACTTTTGTTATATAAATTTTCAATTTTTCTTGTCAAAATACAAAATCTAGTTTTCTTTTTTAAAAAATATATTTTTTTACAATTTGACAATTTTTTCACAATTTTGTTTATTTTTTAAAATTTTCTTTTTCAAAATATCATTTTTTTAATCGAAATCTCACTTTTGTTATCTAACTTTTCAATTTTTCTTGTCAAAATACAAAATCTAGTTTTCTTTTTTAAAAAATATATCTTAAATCTCACTTTTGTTATATATAACTTTTCAATTTTTCTTGTCAAAATATAAAATCTATTTTTCTTTTTTAATTTCAATTTGTTAAAATTTTCACAATTTTGTGTAATTTTTTAAAAAGTTTTTAATTTTTTTTTTTAAATCTAGATTTTTTCAAAATTATCAACAGTTTTTTTTTTCAAAATTTAAAATTTTCTTAAACATTGTTAATTATTTTTCTAAGCTTCTTAACTATTTTTTTTTTTTTGAAATTCATAGTTATTTCAAGTAGCTTAATTGAGCATTAGAGACGGTCCTTGACAGTCTCTAATAGAGACGGTCTAGAGTCGTCTCTAATAGAGATGGTCCTTAACTGTCTCTAATAGAGACGGTCTTTGATAGTCTCTAATAGAGACGGTCTTTGACAAGGCTGTAAGATGGCTAAGGACCGTCTCTAATAGAGACGGTCTTTGACAGTCTCAGATTGCAAGTAAAAGACGGCCAATGACCGTCTCTAATGTAGACAGCTAATGACCATCTCAGATGATCACATATAAGACGGTCAAGGACCGTCTCTAATGCGGACGGCCAATGACTGTCTCAGATGACCCATATAAGACGGTCAACGACCATCTTAAATGATTTGTGGACGTTCAAAATTTTAAGACAAAATTAAGGACAGTCAGGGGCCATCTAAAATTTTAGAGACGGTTTACGGCCGTAAAGCGTCTTTGAACCAAGCAATTTTAGAGACGGTCCAGAATCGTCTCTAAATCTGTCTTTTTTTCCATTTTTCACGTAGTGGATTCCTTGTCCGCAATATTAGGGATGTGTGCTCATTAGTTGGGCCACATATGTACAGTATAGCTGGAATCTTTTGTTCCTTGTAGACAAGACTTGTAGGGGAACCTTTTTGGGCCTTACCAAAATGTTTTTATTCAATCATAATTCAAGTCCTGCCAAGATAAAGGGCTGATACAAATTTCACCCTGATCCAAAATGTTGGTGGGGCTAAATAAGGTTTCAATGGTGTACATGTCCTAGTCTACAATCTTTCCTGTCGTGTGGCCACAATTAGGCATTAAATCTGACTAAGTTTTGGGCTCATGTCCTAACATAATTGGCACAATTGATGGTTGGATTGGATCCATCACGGTGGACCACCATAGAGGTTTCACTGCATGTGTGCAATTCAAACCATTCATTGGTTGTGTCATCGCACGAACATATATCCTTGCTAAAATATCAAGCCCATCTATTATTGAGGTGACCACCATAAAATCATTTACTGAAAAGTTGGTTAACTTTCTCAATAGCCCATTTGAATTTGTAAAAAGTGTAGGAAATGAAGCTGTGTTTCTTAGGAACCTAATGTAGAGCGGGTCACAAACACTTTCATGTCCAAGATGGTTCAGAGAAGTCTCGATCAGAGATAGAAGTCATCAAGACCGTCAGAACCTTAAAACAAGCATATCTCGCAAACTAGAATGAGTTACTCAACGTACCATATATGAGTTTGGGGTAGGATGAGCTACTTTAGCCAACTAACCTGGCAACGCCGAATTTGAGATATTCCATCAGATCGACGGTCAAATTCAATGTCTATTTCCTTTTTTACTATAAATAGTAAGTTTTAGTTTGATTATAACTCTTCACCTGTTGGGCTTTAGGAGTTGTGTCCAACATGAAAAGTGCTTAGAATAATTAGGAGAATAATGTGGTTAAGCCACATAGGACACTTACTATAAAAAGTAAATTTACTATTTATAGTAAGTTATGAATTTCTAGGAGTTTTAGTTATAGTTTGCTTCTAATTTCTCTCTCATTGCTTGGTATCCCTATTTAAAGGGTTTTGAATTCTTTTATTTCATTAATTAATCAATTTAAAAATTTCTAGAATTTATTTTCTATTTTCTTGCTTTCTTTCTTGTGGATCCGAGAAGCCTTTGTGAGGAGTCCAGAGAAGTTCCGCGGATTTGTAACAGTTATCCTCTTAAGGAAGATGGTGCTCAATCTCATCACGTTCATCCCTGCGTCAATTGGTATCAGAGCGAGGATTCCCCTTGGGCCAATGGCAAACAATGAAGGTATGAACAAAAATCCTATGAATGATGATCTAGGGATTCGTTATCTTTTAGAAAGAATAGAAACTTTTTACCGAGAGAGGTAGTTGACTATGCAAAAGCTGCAGGCAACCCTCAACCGTATTGCTGATGTGCTAATTCTACCCCAAGCTCAAAGTGATGCTCAACTGCCCATGGTCGCTATACGACACAACTTCAATTTCTGCAAAGCACCATCAGATGATGGTAAATCGAAGGTCACCACTTTGATCATGAGGAACCCGTTATATATGCCAAAGGTAGAAATAAATTTACTACAAGACAACATCTTTCGAATGAGGTGCATTGTAAGTCAAAAAGTCTGTAATGTGATCATCGATGTTAGGAGCAGTGAGAATCTTGTTTCGTAGTCGTCATGGAAGTTTGTCATATGTTACTTGGTCGACCATAGCAAAATAATATTGATGTTATTGCTACACATAGAGGTCAGGATAACGTATTTAAATTTACTAAAGATGGTAGAAAGATTGACCTCCTCCATATGAGAGTGGAGAACTAACCCACGACTTCTAACGTTGAGGAACAATCACTTACAATTAAACAGGCTTTTGTTAAACAATCTAAGGAAATAAGAGATATATATGTATTAGTTGAAAAGAAAAAATATATGGAGCCTATGATCACCCCAGGGCATTTGAAACCAATGTTGCAAGAGTTCAAGGCGATTGTGCTTGATGAACTCCCTAATAAATTGCCTCCCATACAAGATAAACAAAACCACATTGATCTTGTCACAGGAATAAGTCTGCCTAATTGCCCACATTATCAGAAAGAATATAGGATCTTGAAGGCAGAAGTGAAGGAGCTGATTCATACTAGCCAAGTCAAGGAGAGCACGAGTACGTATATTGTGTCAACTGAAGCACCTAATATGAAGTACAAGAAAAGGGCTAATAAACATTAACATCAAAAGTTATCTCAAATCATGAACCAAGTCCCTTGAGTAACTCGATGAAAAGTTTTTTCCAAGAGGAGGGGTCTGATGTAGAACGTGTCACAAATACATTCGTAGCATGGTTGGACCAAAAGAAGGTGGACCGTAAATTGTTCATAACTTTTGATCCGGGTATCGTTACGGTGCACTAGACCGAGTATTATGAACCGAAGTAGCACAAGAACTCGAGTATGAGCTCTTTTGAAGTGGAGGGGACTGATATAGAGGGGGTCACGAACACTTTCATGTCTAACATGGATCAGAGAAGGCCTAATTGGAGATAAAAGTCATCAAGAACGTCAAAACCTTAAAATAGGCATATCTCGCGAACCAGAATGAGTTACTCGATGTATATGATTTTGGGGTAGGACGAGCTTCTTTAGCCAAACAACTCGACCACACCAGGTTACCCACTCTAAATTTATGAGATTCTATCAGATCGACGGTCAAATTCCATGTTTATTTCCATTTTTATTATAAATAGTAAGTTTTAGTTTGATTATAACTCTTCATCCGTTAGACTTTAGGAGTTGTGTCCAACATGAAAAGTGCTTAGAATAATTCGGAGAATAACATGGTTAAGCCACATAGGACACTTACTATAAAAAGTAAATT
This sequence comes from Magnolia sinica, assembly GCF_029962835.1. Classification (NCBI taxonomy): domain Eukaryota; kingdom Viridiplantae; phylum Streptophyta; class Magnoliopsida; order Magnoliales; family Magnoliaceae; genus Magnolia; species Magnolia sinica. The sequence goes on along the minus strand of NC_080589.1, from coordinate 53,421,064 downwards.
GATTATTTATAGCAAGTTATGAATTTTTAGGAGTTTTAGTTATAGTTTGCTTCTGATTTCTCTCTCATTGCTTGGTATCCCTATTTAAAGGGTTTTAAATTCGTTTATTTCATTAATTAATCAATTTCAATTTTTCTAGAATTTATTTTCTATTTTCTTGCTTTCGTTCTCATGGATTCAAGAAGCCTCTATGAGGAGTCAAGAGAAGTTCCGTGGATTCGGAACAATTATCCTCTTGAGGAGGACGGTGCTCGACCTCATCACGTTCATCTCTGCGTCAGAACCTTCTTTCAAAGAAAGGTGAGAGAGGAAACCTAGTTTTCCTTTTTTTTCCTTATAAGACTTTTTAAATATATATATATATATATTGGACCTAGTTTCAAATTTGTTGTTTCACAAAGGCTAAAGTTTTCTTAAAAAATTTAGAGATTTCTACTTGAAAATTCTTCTGAGATTATGATGTTACCAGAAGATGTTTTCACATTAGATCTTTATCAAAATGTTCCTCTCACTATATAAACAAAGGGTAAAAAGTTTGTTATTAAATTTAGGAAATTTCGCACCCCCCTTTCTAATTTATATTAATAGACTAATAAGATATGGTAGTCCACAAGAACATCTGAAATATAATATTTCTATTTTAACACTCCCCCTCAAGTTGGAGCATAAATATCTGTCATGATTAGCTTGAAACATAGTAAAGAAAATTATACACATGGTAATGCCTTAGTGAAGATATCTACAACCTGTGATTTGTACTGAATATATGATATGGTGATATCTTTGGAAGTGATCTCCTCACGGATGAAATGACAATCGATATCTATGTGTTTAGTCCTCTCATAGAGTACTGAATTATTTATGATATGGGATGTTACTTGATTATCACAATAAATCACAATAAGATCTCCTGAAAATAATGTGAGCTCTTATAATAAGTAATCATGTTGGATATGCTTCGCATAGAAACTGTGTTCGTTACAACCTTCTTGCCTCATTCATTGTCAATTTATATTACAATTTTGCCTCTATCAACAATCTTCTAGAGTATGTTCTTATAGTATAGTAATTTTTAGTCTGATGGCCAAGCGTACGATGATAACGGCAGTAATTCTTTTCTTTTATTTTCCCCACCTCTTCAGGATATTTTGGCCGGGGTAACTCAATCGTCCTGCAGCCATGAACTAGTTCATCATAGGGAGCAAGTCTTGCGAATGCATACATCTCATGGTCCTCATATCGTTTAGGCCGTTTATCTGTCATCCTACTTGCATAAATGTTTTTTTCTTTTCCTTCTACCATCTCTTCGTTTATTTTAAGGGTCTTCTCTCCTTTTCCCTTTATCGGTGATGTTTGCTGATGTTCTATTGGAACTTCGACGTGTCGACTCCATCTGAAAGGATGGCATTTTCTTGGTCATGAATTTAAGGGCGTGGGCTTTGGTAGCAACATTACGAAAAGTTTGTATATCAGCGCTTTTTAGACCTAACGTTACTTCTGACTCCATAAAGCCCAAGCATGTTTTAACTTGTTCTGATTCTCCCAGAAGTTATCGGCATGACATCATTAGAGTCTTCCATCGGTTGACAAATTTCTGCATTAGTTTGCCTTCTCTTTGTTAGATAGAAGCCAATTCGATCAAGATAACGCTGCTATCGGACGAGAAAAAGTTTGCCATAAAGGTATTTTACATTTGATCCCATGTATGTATAGATTTCGAGGCTAAGGTTGTGTACTATCTAAAAGCCTTTCCTGTCAAGGATGACTCCAGCAATCCTAAACAATATTGCATTGCTACATTGTAGAGAAATTTTCCATGGTTATGAATTGCATTAAATGTTGTTTTGGTGAGCCATCTCCATTAAACTTCTAAAAGTCTAAATATTAAAAACTAGCCGGAAATGATATCTCATCAATTTTGTGAGGATACAACATTTGCAACTGAAATCTTCCATTCTGCCCCAGTTTCCTTTCCAGACAAACAATTTTGGCAACAACTTGTCGAATTTCTTCTTGAGTTATGGTGTGAGCGATGGTGGGCATTATTTAAACCAACTTTTTTTTTAACTGAATAGATCCGTAGAACCAAGCATTTTTGTGTCACGCTGTGTTGGCATTGTGACATGGAGGCTAGAACTAAAAGTAAACGGGTTAAAATTCTAAACCGAATTAATAAATGAGTGAGGTTTGGGTCACAAGTCCATAGGCTATGACTCGGTTTGGGATTTAAATGGTCTTTCTATCTTGTAGCAGGCCACTGACCCACCCTCTACCACTCTGCCTAAATTGGTTTTTTTTTTTACTTTACAGCTGTGATGGATCCAAACTTTCAAGAGGTATATGGAGAAGGTTCTTGACACCTGTGTAATATACATGATTAGGAAGGCCCAATATGAAATTCCATTGTCCAAAATATAGATCCCTTAGCTAATGAGGTGGGTCAATGATACAAGATAACATGACGAGTGACCTAAATTTGATGCAACACAATTTATGAGTGGAGCAATCCAAAACTCTTAAGAGAGAACATGCTAATAGTGGACACCACTCATGAACAACACAGATATTGCATGCATGGCCTATAGACGCGTGTCCTGTTAATCACCTCTTTAATCTCTGGCACAAAATACTTTGCTAATGAACACTTTTTTTTTCAAAGGAAGGTGGGCACTTGCCAATGAACACTTAAAGAGTAGCATCACATACAGCCAAAGCTAATCTTTAGGTAATCTAGACAGTTCATTTGTTGAGACATACCGAATAGGTATTTTAGGCTGGGGTTGGAACAGGTCCTAACTAATCTTTTAAGGCCCAGGCTTATTTTTCTAGGCTCGTTACGGGCTTATGTTTTCAGTACAGTCCAAACTTGACCCACTACCACCTCAAATCACAGCACACTTGTGAAAGATCCAATCATTAAACGGGGTAAGAAATGTGGAATAAACCAATCCATTAATTACGTGGGCGCACTTTTGATTCCATAAAGTATCAAAATGCACCATTGAACTTATCACCCAATTCATCTTTCATGCCAGATCTTGACCCACTACATGGGCCACAACTACATGTTGAGCCAGATGTAGTTTCGGGTTTTTGGGTCTTTAAACTATGGGCTCAATTACAACTTTCAAATATCAATTAGACATCATGGAAGCAATTTGATGAGTGGATTGGATGTTGCCTACATTAGCAAAATGTTCACATGTGATCCACAATTGACCAGGGAAATATAATGGAAATGGATTTCGAGAGCTTTCTATGATATTCTGCATGTTGTCACTAGCAAGGTGGCTATGGGATAGTACTTTGTGTGATCCACAATGATGTCACTACAAGAAAACTCACTTTTACCGACGCGATGGTAAAGGCTTTTACCGACGAAAAAAAATTTTGTCGGCAAAGGTAAGACTTTTATTGACGAATTTTTTCGTCGGTAAAAAATAAGTAAAAAACTTTTACCGACGAATTTTTTCGTAGGTAAAAATATTTATAAAACTTTTACCAACGAATTTTTTTGTCGGTAAAAAATAAGTAAAAAACTTTTACTGACGAAATTTTTTGTAGGTAAAAATATTTACAAAACTCTTACTAACGAATATTTTCGTCGGTAAAAAACAAGTAAAAAACTTTTACCGACGATTTGTTTTGTAGGTAAAAATATTTCACGATACTTTTACCTATGAAAATTTTCATAGGTAAAAATATTTACAGAACTTTTATTGACGATTTTTTCGTAGGTAAAAATATTTCATGATACTTTTACCTACGAAAATTTTCGTAGGTAAAAATATTTACAAGTAAAAAATAAGTAAAAGACTTTTACCAACGATTGTTTTCGTAGGTAAAAATATTTACAAAACTTTTCCGCGTAAAAATTTTCGTAGGCAAAAACGTGGACGAGGCTTTTACCTACGAAAATTTTCATAGGTAAAATATGTGGATGAGACTTTTACCTATGAAATATTTCATGCGTAAAAGTCTCTTTTTCTTTCAATATTCTAGCACAAAATTCCTGATATACACCTGTCACACATCATATTCTTCCCAGTATACACCTATTATATAATATATTTCATCATATTCACATTCACATCCATCTAAACCCAAACTACGTAAATCCATCCAAAGATAAACTACATTCATCTAAACATAAACTACATCCATCTAAATACAAACAATCTTATCCACATCACATTCATCCACGCATAAATAGATATAAGTTTAACATCATAAATAAAATACAAAAAATTATTCAACAGTCAGGGGCCGTAGGTTAAGGTTTAGGTTTAGGTTATAACCTTAACTTTTTGTAGGTTAAGGTTTATGTTATAGGTTAAGGTTTAGGTTATAGGTTTTGAGATTTGAGAATAGGTTTAGGTTAAGGTTATAATTTTAGGTTTAAGAAATCGGGTTCGGGTTCGGGATCGGGTTTAGGTTTGGGCTTTCAAGTTTAGGTTTAGGTTTAGGTTAGGGAGTTTCGATTAGGATTAGGTGTAGGTTTAAGTTTAGGGATTTGAGAATACATTTAGGTTTTAGGTTTGGGTTTAGGTTTTTGGTTATAGGTTTAGGTTTAGGTTTTAAGTTTAGGTTAAGGTTAGGTTATAGGTTATAAGTTTAGGTTATAGGTTATAGGTTATAGGTCAAGGTTTTAAGTTATAGGTTTTAGTTTAGGTTAAGGTTATAGGTTTAGGTTTAGGTTTAGCTTAAGGTTTAGGTTTAGGCTATAGGTTTAGGTTAAGGTTTAGGTTTAGGTTTAGGTTATAGGTTATAGGTTATAGCTTTAGGGAATTGAGAATAGGTTAAGGTTTAGGTTTAGGAAATCAGGTTTGGGTTCGGGATCGGGTTTAGGTGGGAGTTGAGATTAGGATTAGGTGTAGGTTTAGGTTTAGGGATTTGAGAATACATTTAGGTTTTAGGTTTAGTTTTAGGTTTAAGTTTTAGGTTTGGGTTTAGGTTATAGGTTTAGGTTATAAGTTTAGGTTTAGGTTATAAGTGTAGGTTGTAGGTTTAGGTTTAGGTTAGGTTATAGGTTTAGGTTTAGGGAATTGAGTTTAGGTTATAGGTTATAGGTTTAGGTTATAGGTTATACGTTATAGGTTAAGGTTTAGGTTTTAGGTTAAGGTTTAAGTAATACATTTAGGTTTAGGTTAAGGTTTAGGTTTAGGTTATAGGTTTTGGGATTTGAAAATAGGTTTAGGTTATAAGTATTGGTTTAGGTTAATATTGTAGGTTATAAGTTTATGTTAATGTTGTAGGTTATTGAAACACCCCGTGCTTTTAGGACCTGAGTATATAACCCGTTTCCCAAAAACCCGAGTGTTAGCTTATAAAATCCAGTATAAATTTGAACCGTTTATCATTAATCAGAGTTAACAGCAGCGAAGCTAGATTAAACCATGCATTGTATGAAAATATTCTTATCATTACAAATTTTCAAATGTAGAGCCCATATAGGACTTATACAATCTCAAATAACAAAGTTCAAGTAAGTGAAAGTATGAGTCTATCAACTAGTAGTGGAGATCAATGCGGGCCGCAAAGACCCCGCCTAGCTCCCTAGCTACTCAATCTGCTCCATCAAACTAGTAAACAGCAACGGTTCGCCCTATACTTGCATCAACTGTTACGGTTTGATAGCGTCAATAGCTATCGCAGTGAGGAGCACCCTCTAAGATTACACACTAATTATTCATAATCCAATATAGATTGCAAGTCATGAAATTGAATACACTAAACAGGGCATTTCATAATTATACTCATATTAAGAAAATCGCACCGATCAATAGAATTCGTCACAAGTAAAATATAATGGTAGTCGTAATATGAGGAAATATGTCCAGATAACCAAACAAATCAAACATACAATTTTTTTTATTGCGCTCGAAATCACATCGTACATGAACTCCGCAAGATGGCTAGAAAATCGAGAAGCGAACTTCAGCTCCACCTGAAAATCATGGTATAAGTGAAATTTGCAAGGCGAATAGAAAATCACCCTTTAACCCCACTTCATCTGGGAATCAGGTCGTACATGAACTCCGCAAGATGGCTAGAAAATCGATAAGCAAACTTTAACTCTACCCGAAAATCATGGTATGACTGACACCACAGATGAAGAGACAAACAACATACAAACCCTAGACCACCTAGAAATCATGTTATACGTGAACACCGCAAAATGGCTAGAAAACCGATAAGTAAACTTCAGCTCCACCCAGAAATCATGGTATGAATGAACTCTGCAAGATGGCTAGGAAACAATGGATATGTAAATGTAACCAATAAGCCACAAAGGGCACCAATGACACATCCAAGCCACAAAGGGAAAATGTGGACTGCAAGATCATAATTCCAAGGTAAGTTCCATTCAGTTCATCATTCAAGCACAAGTGGTAGCATATTAATGAATTAATACATATAGAATAAAGGATAACATGTTTTCATCGAACCATTCATGCATATTGCAATTTAAAAGAAACGTTTATCATCCAATACATGAATTAACTATACCACAAGTTAGCATATTCTATAGTAAAGTAAGAAACTCAGTTAAGGGAATCATGCCATCATCTATATCTAGATTGATGAAATCAAGTGGGAAGCTCAAAGGGTGAGTCCTCACCTCAGAGCGCAACTTCAATCGAGAATAGACTCCAATATGAACAAAAATGAGAAACTCCAAATCCCTACATTTCAATCAAAATTTAACTTAATTAAACCCAACTTAAATCCTAATCTAAAATCTATTAGGAGCATGGAGACTAAATCGCCTTGATTTACAATTCACTTGGCCCTAGGGGCGATTTGGCCCATCTTCAACTCAAGTGAATAAAGTCCTAATTGTGGATTTTGAATACCTTACTTCACTTGAAACAATGTGATTAGAGACCGAATCATCACTTTAATAGAATGATTTTACCTACTAATCAAGGGAAATAAGTCACCTGATTTGACCCAACCCGGTGTCGAGTTCAACCATGAAATGGTGAGGGAACGTTAACCCGAACATGACCGATCCCAACTCACATCAATTGCTACTAAAACCAGCCTACCAAAGGCCAATGACTCAGTGAAGATCCATTAAGTTGAGAAGACATTTCCTTGACCTGGTGTTGCTCAACTTAGTATCCTGTGAATACAGGGTCGATCCCACAAGGAGATGAATTGCGAGAAGGAAAAAATCAAATGCAAAACAAACTAAGTAATAAAAACTAAACTGATGATTTGATTTTTGGATTTTTGAATGGATGTAATTCAATTGAATAAAAAAACACCCAAGCTTCAAAGTTCCACACATAGATTAATGTTCCAAAATCATGATGACTTGGATAACACAACTAGGATCTGAGCACTATGGTCAGCCTAATCGGAAAATAAAACACTTTAAATATTTTAATAAATGATATAAAAGATTAGAAAATAATAGATTTGCACCATTGACATATATTCTCAAGCGTCAGTGATTTTAAGTATTCAATATCTATAGGATAATGAATATCAAAGAAATATAACAGGTTGAGAACATCTCCTATCTAGGAAATCTGATTAATCTAGGGTAAGCCTATCCATCAATGTAAATCTTATATGATGGAAACATATGGATCTTACAAGAGGATAAAAACAAAACCTAAATAATAGATAATATGCATACACCATTATTCTCATCATTAAAACAATCAATCATCATAATTTAAAGAAATATTAAACCCATGTGCTTCCCTTCTAGCTTGGGCTAGAGGGAACTTAGAAAAACATAATTAAATTGCAGAAATAAAAAGCAACAAGAAAGAAAGAAGAAAAATTGCAAATAAAAAATATCTAAAAGGAAAGAAACAACTTATAAAGCTTTAATAAAACTAAAAACTCTTTAAAAAAACCCTAAATATTGCTCTTGAATGCTTCTAATGATGCTTTAGAATGCCCTAGGAGGCCCTATTTATAAGTAGGGAACTCCAAACTTCGTACAAAGTTGAAAACCCTAGAAAACGCCTCAAATATACGTATTTTTCCAAAATAGACTTCTCGCTGCATAGTTCGTTTAAAACAGACTTCCTGCTGCGCAGTTTTCCAAAATAAACTTCACAGCTTCAAAATACACTTTTTAGGACGATTTCAGGATTCTTCACTTCAAATCTTCGATTCTCTTCATTCCTCGCTTGGTTTTCTTAGATCTTTGGCATGTGAATTCTTCAATCTTGATCTCCTAAGATCCATCCATTGCCTTGGTGAATTTGAGCATCAAATTCTTACTTTTTAACACCTTTTTCAATCCAAGCTTTTAAATTCACCTTGCAACACATACATGAGTAAAATAGAATATTAAGATGATTTATGTTCATAAAACCAAGATATAAATGGCGAAAATTATGCAATATTTGAGTCTTAACACACCCCCCAACCAGCATTTTGCTAGTCCCGAGCAAAATAAGCGAAGAAAAATAAAAATAAGAAAAAAATAATTCTCGAAACAAAATTAGAATGAAAACAAAATTCTAACTACACCACTTTCGCAAGTAATCTCGATTGCATTTAGCATATGCAACAAGCCTTTAAACCCCTAGGTTTCCCCTAGTGGACGAGTTATAGTCTCGTGAGGGTTTCCAGAAATGTTACCCACAAACATTGAAAATAAGAAAAATATTTCAACACTATAAAATTTATACAATTATGCCTCCATTAATCATATGAATTTCAAAACAAAACAATACTTACCCTAGATATGAAGTTAGCTAGAATCTTAATTTTTTAATCCATTACATCCTTGAGTTCAGAGACCTAATCAAAATTTAGAATAGTTATAACCCAATATCCTTAGGTGCTTCGTGACACTAGTCTAACTTTGAGAAATATGCATGTTCCCTATCCTAACTCCTTTCAATCATCCCAAGAATATGAAATCTCTAGTTATCTCATTTTTTATGACATTTCTTCTTTTATCATCATATCCTCATTATTATAGACCACCCTTAGATGAAGATTCCCATCGGGTTTGCTTCATAACCTAAGGTATCGTACTTGTAATGGTAACAGTAATGGATACTTAGGTATTCTTACTCCGGATTACTGACACGATTGTTATGGTCATTGCATTCATGCTCTATAATAAAAATTTCTTTTTTTCCATCACTCTCTTTTTTTTTTCCTTTAATATTCTCTCTTTTAAACATATATCAATGGTACTAGTTCATTCAACCTTGTTTGAATCAAAAGTTGTTATTTTAGTTCACATATCATATTCCTCACTTAGTTAGCTAGGGTGTATTGTGAATTCAGTACATCAAATTACAACTCACTTTAAACTAGTGATTAGATAATTGAACTCAAGTTTATAATTTTCAGTTGTCAGATTTCTGACTACTATCAACCTAGATTAGGTATTAAATTTGCCTTTGGAATTCGCAAAATATCATGTTCACATTCTTGTATATAAAAATATTATTTTTTAAATGTTGATTTTTTTTTTTCAATAAACCTAAAAAAAAAAAAAACTTAAACCTAACTGAAACCTAAAAATAATAAAAATAATTATAAAATAAACTGAAACTCTCAAAAAAAAAACTTACACATGGATGACTATCCACACACCCCAACCTAAAATCTACATTGTCCCCAATGTAATGATAATGTAATGTAGAGAACAATAAAAATAAAAGAAATGGTGGATAGTACCTGCCATGAAAAACTCACCTGCTATGTGACACTAAAAAAAATTGAATATAATACAAATCCTACACAAATGCTCCGTCAGACTAGAAGCATCATTTTGAATATTCTGGCTCATGAAGAGAGAATGACTCCTCTCCCAAATGAAAGTTTTCCACATAAGGCTTTAATCTCTGACCATTAACCTTGTACACATTGCCATTACGTGGATTCTCAATTTCAACAGCCCCATGAGTATAAACATTCTTCACAATGAAGGGGCCTGTCCATCTTGATCTTAACTTTTCCAGAAAGAACTGGAGACGGGAATTGTATAATAGGACCTTTTGATGAGGTTCAAAATTCTTCCTCAGGATATTTTTGTCATAAAAATCTTTGGTCCTCTCTTTGTAGATTTTAGAATTTTCATAGGAGTCTCTCCTCAATCCTCTAATTCATTTAACTCTAATTTCCTTTATCCACTTGCTTGATCCATATCAAAGTTTAATTTCTTTATTGCCTAGTAGGCTCTATGTTCCAATTCCACAGGAAAGTGGCAAGCTTTCCCATACACCAATCTGTATGGAGACATTCCAATCGGGGTCTTATAAGCGGTCCTATAAGCCCATAAAGCATCGAATAGTCTGAGGGACCAATCCTTCCTATCTGGCCTTATAGTTTTCTCTAAAATGTGTTTGATTTCCCGATTAAAAATCTCAGCTTGCCCACTCATTTGTGGGTGGTATGGGGTGCTCACTTTATGCTTGATGCCATATTTCTTCATCAAAGCCTCAAATGTTCTATTGCAAAAGTGAGACCCGCCATCACTAATGATGGCCTTTGGAGTTCCAAATCTAGCAAAAATATTTTCCTTGAGGAATCGTATGACCACTTTGTTGTCATTGGTCCTACTTGGAACTGTCTCAATCCACTTTGAAACATAGTCCACACCAACCAATATATAAAGAAATCCAAAAGAAGATGGAAATGGACCCATAAAATCAATACCCCAACAATCAAAAATCTCCAATGGTAAAATTGGGGATAAAGGCATCATGTTGCGCCGGGACACTCTTCCCAACCTTTGACATCTATCACAAGCAACACAGAAAGCATGGGTGTCTTTAAACATGGTGGGCCAGTAAAAACCACATTGCAGGATTTTTGCAGTGGTTTTCTTAGCAGAAAAATGGCCACCACATGCTTCCATGTGACAAAAAGAAATAACACTTCGAACTTCATCCTCTGGGACACAACGTCTAAAAATCTGATAAGTCCCATATTTATATAAATACGGGTCATCCCAGAAGAAGTTCCTAACCTCGGTTTCAAAACGCTTCCTATCTTGTAACTTCCAATGATATGACATTTTTCCCGTTACAAGATAGTTCACTATATCCGCATACCAAGGTAATTTAGAGATCGCAAATAATTGTTCATCAGGGAAAGTGTCCTGGATATGCATTTCCTCAGTGGAATCATCTAACACCAATCTAGAAAGGTGATCGGCCACTACGTTTTCTACTCCTTTCTTATCTTTTATCTCTAATTCAAATTCTTGGAGTAGGAGGATCCATCTCAAAAGTCTCGGCTTTGCATCTTTCTTAGATAACAAATATTTTAAAGCCGAGTGGTTCGTGAAAATGACCACTTTGGATCCCAGCAAGTAGGACCTAAACTTATCCAAAGCAAAAACTATTGCAAGTAACTCCTTTTCAATTGTTGAGTAGTTCACTTGGGCCGAGTTTAGAGTTCTACTCGCATAGTGAATAATGTAGGGCTGTTTATCTTGCTTTTGACCCAAAACAGCCCCTGTGGCATAATCACTTGCATCGCACATTAGTTCAAAAGGAAGTGTCCAATCTGGTGGACGCATGATAGGTGCAGTGGTAAGGGATGATTTAATTTTATTAAAAGCACTTGCACACTCATCTGTCCACTTAAATGGAACATCCTTTTGAAGAAGATTAGTCAAGGGTCTAGTAATAACACTAAAGTCCTTGATGAATCTTCTATAAAAACCAGCATGCCCTATAAGTGATCTAATATCTCTAACAGTTCGGGGGATAGGTAGATTAGCTATAATGTCGAGTTTTGAGCGATCTACCTCGATTCCATTTTTGGAGATAACATGGCCCAAAACAATTCCCTTTTGAACCATGAAATGACATTTCTCCCAATTTAAGACAAGGTGTTTCTCTTCACACCTAGACAAGACAAGAGATAAATTGTTGAGGCATTCCTCAAAACTACTCCCAAATACAGAGAAGTCGTCCATGAAAACCTCAAGAAACTTCCCAACCATATTTGAAAAAATACTTAACATACACCGTTGGAAAGTTGCTGGAGCATTACACAATCCAAATGGCATCCGTTTAAAAGCAAACGTGCCAAATGGATAAGTGAACGTGGTTTTCTCTTGGTCTTCCAGGGCTATCTCTATTTGGTTATATCCGGAATATCCATCAAGAAAACTATAAAAGGAGTGACCTGCTACCCTCTCTAAAACTTGATCAATGAATGGTAGAGGGAAATGGTCCTTCTTTGTGACTTGGTTCAATTTTCTATAGTCAATGCAAACACGCCAACCAGTGGTGACACGTGTTGGTATGAGTTCATTATTAGAATTCTGCACAATAGTTATTCCAAATTTCTTTGGGACTACTTGAGTTGGACTCACCCAAACACTATCGGATATTGGGTAGATGATTCCCACATCCAATAATTTGATCACCTCATTTTTTACAACTTCCATCATGTTTGGATTGAGACGCCTTTGAGGTTGTCTAATTGGTTTGGCGTCATCATCGAGGTGGATCCGATGGGTGCAAATGGAAGGGCTTATACCCTTGATGTCAGAAATGGTCCAGCCCAAGGCTCCTTTGTGGTCCCTTAGAACTTTCAACAATTTAATCTCTTGATCCTTCTCTAAAAATGAAGAGATCACCACAGGATAAGTTTTATTTTCACCTAAGTATACATACTTAAGCTCATTTGGCAGTGGTTTTAAATCAAGCTTTGGAACATTGGTTGGTGATGGTAGAGGTTGCAAGTCCTCGATAGATAGGATTTGAGTGCGCGGTCTCCATTGGCACATACCAATGTCCTGAGTGGTAGTGCTCTCATTATTATCAGAAATTTCAGCAAGCACTTTTTCTAAATCAGAATTTTTCAAGTTTCCAATGACTTGAATCAATTCATCAATCAGACTAGGTTCTAATTCCTCTTCTTCTATCAAGCAGTCCATGAAATTCAACTCATGGATCTCATTATTATCAATGGGCTGCTTACATGGATTGAAAATATTTAGCTCTAGAGTCATGTTACCAAAAGACAAGTTCATCATTCCATTCCTGCAATTTATGATTGCATTTGAAGTTGCTAGGAATGGGTGGCCTAAAATGATGGGAACTTGAGCGCTAGCATTTACACATGGTTCAGTGTCTAGTACAATAAAATCCACGGGGAAGTAGAATTTCTCCACTTGGACTAGCACGTCCTCTAAAATTCCCCTTGGTACCTTAATAGAGCGGTCAGCGAGTTGGAGTGTAATCGTGGTTGGTTTAAGCTCGCCTAACCCCATTTGTTTGTAAACCGAATAAGGTACTAAGTTGACACTTGCACCCAAATCTAACAAAGCATGTTCAATTTGAAAATTCCCAATAATACAAGGAATAGTGGGACTTCCCGGGTCTTTGTATTTGGGTACAACCCTTTGTTGAATTATAGCACTCACTTTCTCAGTAAGGAAGGCCTTTTTGTGCACATTTAATTTCCTTTTTACAGTGCACAAATCCTTGAGATATTTAGCATATGATGGAATTTGTCTAATGGCATCAAGTAGAGGAATATTGACAGTAACCTTTTGAAGCACATCCAACACCTCTTGATATTTCATGGGGACAGTTGGATTCCGAAGTCTAGATGGGAACGGAACTGGAGGCTCATATGACTTAGTCTCTTTATCCTTTTGCTGTTGCGGCTCTTGAACCATAGCCGGTTCATCATTTTCTTGAGACAGTGGCTCATCCTCCGGTATTTCTACCGGTTGCATTATCTTGTTATCGACCTCTTTTCCACTTCTCAAGGTAATGATGGCCTTAGCTTGTTCATGATGTAGCTCACTTGGATTTGAGTCTCCAATGAAATGTGTGTTTCTAGGGTTTGGCACAGGTTGAGAAGGAAGGGTGCCTTTTTCCCTAGCATTTAGTTGAGTCTCAATCCTAGCCACAGCTGTCTTTAATTCCTGATTTGATTGGATTAGAGACTGATTCATTTGAGCTTGAGAGTTAATGAATGTGGTCAATGCATCCTCCACAGATGATCGCTTTGGCGGGGGCACATATGGTGCATTGTTAGGTGCCCCAAAGAAGTTATTTTGTGGAGGCATTTGAGGTGCATTGGGCACATTAATTTGTGGTCCATTCCTCCAACTAAGATTAGGATGGTTACGCCAATTTGGATTGTACGTGTTTCCCATTGGTTGCATAACTGACCTTTGGTAATTATTTATAGCATTTGCTTGATCATGCTCATGCGTGATATTTTGTACAACTGAGATTATTGGACAATCCTTTGTGTCATGGTCTGTACCACCACAAATGCTACAAAAATTACCTAAGGAAGTGTTTGCTTTAACCATATCAATCTTCCTAATTTCCAAAGCTTCGACCTTTCTAGCCAATGCAGCGAATTTTGCATTAAGGTCGTCTTCCTCTCTTAGGACATACATTCCCGCTTTCTCTCTAGGAATGGGTCTAGTTTGGTCTGATTTAGCAGAGACATCCCATGTCTGAGTATTCTCTGCTAACATATCTAGAAAATCCCAAGCCTCATTATGATCTTTGTCAAGAAAGGTTCCACCACACATCATCTCTATGAACTGACGGGTATCCATGGTGAGCCCTTTTCGGAAAGCATCAATCACGTGCCATGGTTCATAACCATGATGTGGACAAGTAATTAGATTCGCTTTGAAGTGCTCCCAAGCTTGAAAAAATAGTTCATTCCCCTTTTGGGAGAATGACATGGTTTCTTTTTTTAGTGCATTTGTTTTGTGTTCAGGAAAGAACTTTTTCAAAAACTCTCTACTTAAGGCTTGCCATGAAGTGATGGTATTAGGTCTTAGAGAGTTGAGTCAGGCTTTGGCCCGATCCTTTAGAGAAAATGAGAATAACCTAAGCTTAAGTACATCCCTATTGCCATTGTTTACTTGTAACGTTGCAATTACTTTCTCAAAATCCTTGAGGTGCAACTAGGGGCTTTCAGAATCCAAGCCATGAAATTTAGGAATTAATTGAATCACACCTGGTTTAAAATCAATGTTCCCTGTGTGAGCGGGGATCACTATGCAAGATGGTAAAGTTAATCTCTCAGGGTGTAAATGTTCACGTAAAGTCCATGGTTGGTTTAACACATTCCTATGAACTTCATTTTCATCCTCAAGAGGAGGATTATTTTGATTTATAGTTGGATTTGGCAGATTTGGATTTGGATTATCAATTGGGTCTGCCATGGAATCCAAGTGATATTGAGTGCCTCTTCTAAGTGAATGATCAAGGCCTAGAACTAGTCCCCCTTCAGAGGAGAGTCGATTGTTTTGATCCCTACTCCAACGGGACATAAACCATCCACACCACACAACAAATACCACTAATTCAAATCGCAAGTATGATACTTAAAATAAAAATAAAAACTTAAATCAACAACCCAGGTGGCAGAGCCGACCATGAGGGTTCAGTCCACAAAGCAAAATAAATCAACAACCCAGGCGGCAGAGCCGACCATGAGGGTTCAATCCACAAAGCAAAATAAATAAATAAATAAAAGTAAAACTAATGCAGAAATTAAACTATGCTAATATGGAAAATAGATTCAGCGGATGATCTTTGTGATCAAACAGCAACTATAGGACAACCATAGCACTTGGGTGATAAAATCCCAAGCAGGGCAACCTTATGTCATAGTTAGTGCTTGAAAGTCCCAACTGAATTTATTTTCAAAGAAAAAGAAAATAAGAAAAAAATAAAAAAATAAAAAATAAAAATAAAAATAAAAAAAATCTATGGAAAATCTGGAGGGTTTAGAAGAAAACTTACCTTGGCTATCTTGCACAGATCTGATCTATCTCAGTCTCTCCCCGGCAACGGCGCCAAAAACTTGACTGCTTGCCTCCAAGTGCAGAGGTTCATAAGTAATATCCTGTGAATACAGGGTCGATCCCACAGGGAGATGAATTGCGAGAAGGAAAAAATCAAATGCAAAACAAACTAAGTAATAAAAACTAAACTGATGATTTGATTTTTTGATTTTTGAATGGATGTAATTCAATTGAATAAAAAAAACACCCAAGCTTCAAAGTTCCACACATAGATTAATGTTCCAAAATCATGATGACTTGGATAACACAACTAGGATCTGAGCACTATGGTCAGCCTAATCGGAAAATAAAACACTTTAAATATTTTAATAAATGATATAAAAGATTAGAAAATAATAGATTTGCACCATTGACATATATTCTCAAGCGCCAGTGATTCTAAGTATTCAATATCTATAGGATAATGAATATCAAAGAAATATAACAGGTTGAGAACATCTCCTATCTAGGAAATCTGATTAATCTAGGGTAAGCCTATCCATTAATGTAAATCTCATATGATGGAAACATATGGATCTTACAAGAGGATAAAAACAAAACCTAAATAATAGATAATATGCATACACCATTATTCTCATCATTAAAACAATCAATCATCATAATTTAAAGAAATATTAAACCCATGTGCTTCCCTTCTAGCTTGGGCTAGAGGGAACTTAGAAAAACATAATTAAATTGCAGAAATAAAAAGCAACAAGAAAGAAAGAAGAAAAATTGCAAATAAAAAAGATCTAAAAGGAAAGAAACAACTTATAAAGCTTTAATAAAATTAAAAACTCTTTAAAAAATCCTAAATATTGCTCTTGAATGCTTCTAATGATGCTTTAGAATGCCCTAGGAGGCCCTATTTATAAGTAGGGAACTCCAAACTTCGTACAAAGTTGAAAACCCTAGAAAACGCCTCAAATATACATATTTTTCCAAAATAGACTTCTCGCTGCATAGTTCGTTTAAAACAGACTTCCTGCTGTGCAGTTTTCCAAAATAAACTTCACAGCTTCAAAATACACTTTTTTAGGACGATTTCAGGATTCTTCACTTCAAATCTTCGATTCTCTTCATTCCTCGCTTGGTTTTCTTGGATCTTTGGCATGTGAATTCTTCAATCTTGATCTCCTAAGATCCATCCATTGCCTTGGTGAATTTGAGCATCAAATTCTTACTTTTTAACACCTTTTTCAATCCAAGCTTTTAAATTCACCTTGCAACACACACATGAGTAAAATATAATATTAAGATGATTTATGTTTATAAAACCAAGATATAAATGGCGAAAATTATGCAATATTTGAGTCTTAACAAGAAGACATTTCCTTGACCTGGTGTTGCTCAACTTAGTGGAAAAATCGAGTCATCTATGAATCCAGCTATCAAGCCAAGCTTTCTGATGTAAACTTATGGTAACAAGCCCAACCCAGTACTCTCTTGAAGCTTGGCTTCGAAGAAGGATACCAAGTTGACTTGCTATCAACCAAAGAGTAGCGCCAAGACCCTAGGCGCCCTCAAATTCTCTCCTTCTCCTCTATCTTCCTCTCCAAATCCATGTCGCATGTTTCTCAAGTATCTTTTATGGTGTATGGTAAGACGAGTATCATATATTTAATCCACATGGATTTTGGTACAAACATTCTAAAAATCCCATGCTATATTCGATTGCAATGTGGACCTCTGTTGTCTTTTTGACCTTCCGTCAAATGACATGGTGAGAATGAGGCGCCATGGGTTAGTAAAACAACAATGGAGAGAGAGTATCAATCAGGACAATCCGTCTACTGGGATGCGCCATGGTTGACCTATGCTCCAAAAAAAATCAGACTGAACAGACGATCCTAGCCACTGCTTTAAAAACTGTAAAACGTTTGGATGGTCCCAATTGTTAGATCACACTCCATGTTCTCAATGCAGAGTCATCCGACTGCTGGACCGGCACGGTTCTGTACACGTGCTGAGGTCCCCATGGTTTGGTGATCTAAATCGTTTATCTGATGAGAGAAATTTTAGAGTAAGGAGAGCCAGGAGTACCTTACCCAGACCGAGTCTGACGTGGTTTGGCGCTTTGAACGAACTCAGCCCGAGCTCAGTTCGAGCCCAGCTGGTGCGGCAATGGCAGGGGGCACCAATTGGTGCATCAGCAACAGAAGAAAGGGGACGACGTCCTCTCTCTCTCTCTCTCGCCTTCTTCTTTATTCCTTCCTCAAACAGATCCGGCAATGCCTGAATCAGACCAGTGTATGAGTCATGTTTGACTCAACTGAGTCGGGTAGGAGTAGCAGCCACGCCCGAAATCCTTCTCTGTCTCTCTCTGTCACCTTCCTTTCTCCTTCTTCCTTCTCATTTGAAAGCTCAAGAAGGCTTTCCCGAACCTAGATTTGGACAGCCCGAATCTGTTGGTGCGGCAGCAGCGGAAAGAGAACGCTGCTCTCTCTCATGTTCCCTCTCTTGTTCTCCTCCCCTGTTAATTGCAGATCTCTGACGGGAGTCCGTTTCTTTGAAACAGGAACATTGGGTGACTCAGATTGATGCCACGGAGCTTGCGGGAGTGAGGAATCGCCGCTCCATTGCAATTTGCCTGATTGGGTTCGAGCTTGAAGTTCTCGGCAGATTTTTGGAGAGAAACCAGGCGTTTTGTACGGCTGCTGATTCTCTCTGTCTTATTCTCTTTTATCTACAAAAAAAAAACCTAGCTAGGACGGCTAGGATTGATTTGAAATGGACGATCACGATGGGCGGATTCGGCCTCATGCAGATTGCAAACGTGAAGTAGAGGCAGTTTCCATTTTCGAAAACAGTGTGTTTGTAGGCTCTCCTTGCGTCAAGAATCGTGTGTCCGCATGTATAAGTAAACCTTCTATACCAGGGTTTTAGACAGCCCCTAGCTCTGAAGGTGATGGACGGTTTGGATTGTCCCAACGGGTGATCATAGTGGGCCATGAATCAAAACTTCGGACACTCGTCTGTCTGCTGTCAAGGACTGAAGAGAGAGAATCTCTCTTTTTATGGAAAAAATTTGGTCGAGGGAGCTTTCACCGCTCCCACTTGTACGGTGCACGTCTTGCACATAGGCTGAGGTGCACGCGCACCTCAGTGTGGGGTCCATTGTGATGTTTGTGACCAATCCGCATCGTTCATCCATTTTTTTTGCCCACATTAGGGCCTAGTCCAAAGAATGAGGCAAGTCCATGGCTTAGGTGGGCCATATCATCTAAATTGTGGCCCTTAAGTGCCAACCACCGACGATTTACGATGATCTGAGGTCCACACTTGTGATCAGAACCATTCAACCAACTGGTGGGTCAATCAGGCCCACAATTCAATTGTATTGGTATCATCCTACGCGTAAATATATAATATATATTTTTTGTATTATTTTGTATTTAAGTACAATTACTAACACATTACATATTTTATGTTAATAATCATTTATCAATTAATAAAGTATTTGTTTTGTAATATTATAGATAAATATCATTAATAACATTCCAAGTGTACTATAGGTAATTAATATAATATTCTGATATGTTCATTATAATAAATATTAGTAAATAGCACCTTCGATTAAAATATATTTACTTATTTGTTTAATATAATATATTAATAATTATAGATAAATATTTATTTAAAATCATGAACATTTATAATGTATATTATATATATATATATATATATATATATATATATATATATATATATATATATATATATATATATATATATATATGGTATAATACAGCAATACGTAGTTTAAATTTTTAAAATGTAAATATATGTTAATTGTATGACAATGTGTTGACATACAATTTATTTTATATAAGTTTAGATAATATTAAATAAATGATATATGTAATTTGCATAATTTACGTAACATATGTATTATTACAATTAATTTCAAAATTATTTTGTATTATAATATATGTACTATCATATCATATTTAAAATGTATTTGGTCTTCCTGGTAACACCCGAGTACTGAAAAGTACGGGGTGTTACAATCCACCCCCCTTAAAGAGAATTTTGTCCCCGAAATTCAATACTTCTTCCTTAAATGGGAATGTGGATAATGTATTCTACTATGTCTCTTATCATTCGCCACCCTCCTGGTGATGTATGCTTATATGCTTAAGGGCTTATAACTAAGTACTAGGACTGGGGTTGTTATAATCTACCCCCCATAAAGAAGAATCTCGCCCATGAGATTCGATCATGTCCATCCGTTTTTTATTTTATTTTATTTTATTTTATATTTTTTTACCCACTATGGTCTAGGGTTTGCTCACATGTCATAAAGAAGAGTTTCATCATGACTATTTTATTTATATATATAAGTTTAAGATTTATGATAAGAATCTATGTCATCGTATAGGAAGAGTAGTTCATGTTTTTAGTGTTCGGGTAAATACGAACAGACAGATATAGTAGGTTTGAATCCAATACGTCAAACTTCTGCCTGGCCGGGCAGTGAGTTTACTAGTCTCCTTCTCAATCCTAGTGAGTATCGATCTTCTACTTCATCAGGGCATTGAGATCATTGTAGTCATTAGAATTTAGAATTTACGTCAAACCGCGTATACTTCGTTTAGATATGGTCCCGTCAGTTCGTGTTCCCGATCATTCTATTCAGTTAGACATGTTATTTAATTTCCTATTTTCCTAAAGAATAGGCTTAAATGGTTCCTTATGCTTTATCATTGCATTTTAGCCATCTGAGTACTATCTGAAAATCTATAATCTACTCATTTCTAATTATTCTAGTCACATTACGACGCATTCTAAAAATTTTCATAATCCTTACTAACTTCTGGTAACTACTAAAGAAGATTTATAAAGGTCGTACCTTGGTGGCTGTAGTCGTTGTACTAAAGGGAAGATCCTCTCATCTCATCGCTTCTTAAAACACTACTTCAAGAAGTGACCTGGCCTTCCACAATAGTCGCAAATCTTACCCTGACCTGAAGAATGAGTTGGGTGAGGCACCATACTCTTCTCAACCATAAGAGATGCAATTGGCATTGTCTTAGCTTTGCTTGCCGAACCTTGAATAAGAGCACGTGTTTTGGCCTTACGCTCGAAGTCATTCTCTATTCGCATGGACTTGTCCATGAGATCAGTGAAGTCAGTAAAGTCAAAGGTGCACAATCTCGACTGGATTTCGGGTCGGAACCTTCCATAAACTTTTCCAATTTATATTCTTCGTCCTCAACAACCTTTGGTATATATCGTGACAATTCATCGAAGCGCGCTTCATATTTTGACACTGTCGTATTCCCTTGTTCCAATCTGAGAAACTCGGATATTTTCTCGTGACGATAGCACGGAGGAAAGTATTTTTCATTGAACCTTCTCTTAAACTCGTTCCAAGTCCACTCATAGTCAAATGGGACTCTTCTTACCACGCCTTCCCACCATATATCACCCTCGCCTTCCAAGGCATATGTGGCAAGAATAACCTTTTGGACATCCCAACAACCCAGCAATCTCATCATCTTAGCCATTTTATTCAGCTAATGTTCTACTAGAACTGGATCTGGTGCTCCTGAGAAGGATGGCAGCCTCAGCCTCTGAAACCTTTCAAACATATCTATCCTACTAATTTCTTCAGTCTTCGAGGTCGATGCATCCATATTACGTTGGAGAGCTTCTAACAATGAGGCGATCGAAGCCTATTGTTGTATTATGACAGTAGTCAGTTGACTAATAACATCGCCAGGTGGGGTTTCAGGTTGCGCATTTGGTGGAGGTGTAGGAGAGCGCTCAGGGCTCCCTTCCTTAGCCACCTCGTCTGTCGACGAAGTTAGTTCGCAATCTTGAACGACGGGAATTTGAGGCCATAATCCTGTTAAAAGAAGGGATTCATTATGGTTATGCCCTCATAAGTTTTAAACAAGTCTTAACCAAAGATCGTAAGGCAGCTTATATGAATTATACAACTGGAGCATTGTTCAAGTCGATGGGTGCTTGTCAAATGTAACACTCCGTGTTTTCAGGACCCGAGTATATGACTCGTTTCTCAAAAACACGAGTGTTAACCTTAAAGGATGGTCAAATTCAAGTATTTTTTTTTCAACTATCAGAGTAAGCAAATGAGCGTAGAGTAGACAATTAACATAAGAGAAATTTCATTATCATTTAAACATACAAGCAGCCCATAATGACTTATACAAACCAATGTCTCAACATTAACGATTACAAGGTTTGTGTACATAAGAAATAACAGAAAGCATATAAATGTAAGCTGCATGACCACGCAGGTCCTCTTAGCAATACGGTCGTGCATCCATGGTACCTGCACAACTCCTCATCAAGTCTGATCATATACATCATCTGGACCACCTGTTCTACCTGTATGGTTGTATATTTGATGGATGAGTGGCCAGCTCAGTGTGAATTTCCCTCAAGATTACACACTGCCGCATTAGGTAAGCATAATTATAAAACAACAAAGCAATCAAAATAATACATGATACAATCTTTTTAAATGGATGGATGCATGAATGCACATTGGCCTGGAGATGCACATCCAGCCAGACTTGGGCTCGTCACCCATGCAAATCATCGACCTGGAAAAATCATCTAGTCGGACAGGGGTCGATAGTCGGTGGTATGGGAGCTAGCGAAATGATACTCCGAAGATCCTAAGGGCACGTGTTACAGCATCCAGATTAACCACCTGTCATCACCAACATGCTATAGATGCATGATTAGCAAAACCGTTATTAGTCCAGTTACAATCAGCCAATTTAGGTAGGCTCAAGGTCATTATGGGGAGCTAAGAGCCCAGTGAGGCTAGCAGCTCAGGCATAGTGTCTCATTACCACCCTCCTCAGCTCATTAGGCTACCACCTTAGGATGTTTAATGGAAAATTGCCGACTAGTGGTCAATCATATTACAACATATGGGGCTTGCCATCGCATGGTTGCACAGTATAAAAACATCGAGCCCATATAGGAAAAATATCAGGACAAGGACACATACGGCGATATCAAAGCAAGACACATAAGGCAAATATCAAAATAGGCCACATAAGGCGAGTGTCAAAATCATGCGATAAAAGACCATCCTTGAAAACCGTTGGACACAACAACCCTGGATGGTAGGCCCACATCACTGGTTAATTTAAACCACCATTTAATAACCATTAAGTTGAAGGTCCATTACTATCACAACCAGTCGGGTTACATCCCAAGTATGGGTGTACTCATATAGGTGGGGGGTTTCCCACCGGTGTATTAATTCAAGTTCCATCAGCAATCTACAAATAATCCACAAGCATGAATAAATATGCAGGATAAACATTAAGCATGTAATATAGCAATTTAATTCCAACAATTAACACGTGTGACCATGAAATGGATATATTAATTATAAGTTAAAATAAAAACTATAACTTAAGCTAATGGGAAAATGAAAAGTTCAAGGGGAAGAATCATCACCTATATGGTGGTTCATGAACTCGGTATGAGTTTTCTTATGGCCCGGGGTCACTTAAAGAATCTCCTAAAAATTACATTTCACGTTGTCAGGTATTTCCACGGCTTGAATTAACAGATATATCATAATGAAGTCCCGTGGATGGTGCGGATATGCAACACATCATGCGGTGGGCCTTACCCGTCCAGAGGGCGTGGATGTATACATCAAGGGTAGGGCCCATCGCCGCATGGTCGGTGTAATTTAATTCTTATGTTAGGTTGGGATCCACCGTACAATGGCACAGGTAAAACAGTTATGGTGGGATCCACCGCACAGGTGGATAGTGGGACGAATCATGCATATCAGGGTGGAGTCCACATGTTCAGAAGGTAGCTTGGTATCTCGGCCATCGCTGACCAATCATGGGGGCGTGTCTATCGAACGGTACAGATGACACTGACGCCACCCATGACAGTACCCACACTTCGTGTTAGCCAACCCGCCAGAGGTCGACACCAAAACCTCAAGTGTTGTAACGAGGCATCTTTATTCAATCTGTTAGTGGAGCCATGCACCTGGGTGTTTAGATTCAGCTTCGAACATCCACAGATGGACGGTTTGGAGACGCCATAGACGGATGGTCAGGGATCAATGGTCTTTTAACGAGTGGATGCATAGTACATGTATTAGGGTGGGTCCCACCCCCTGGAAAAATAGGAGTGCAATAAGGTGGACCACGCTGACCTTGGATGGTCTGGATACACCACTCACGCAGTGTGGAGCCCACATGCTGACATGATGGGTCACGTGTGTGGCCTACCTGCTGGAATATGGTGAGGCCCACCAACAATGGTGCTGGCCCCTGGTGTCATGGTATGGTCGACGATGACTTATATGATGGCCCACCTAATCTGAGAGGACCTAGGTGCGGCTCCACCCTCAGCCGTTGCAAGGTGCGGCCCACCTGTGCGCTATAGGGTGCAGCCCGCCTGGTTTTCCTCCTCCATTTAGTAAGGCCCACCTGCAAGTTGGTGAGGCCCAGCTGAACTAGGAGAGGCCCAAAGCCTATTTGACACTTCTACTGCCAACGTGCTCGACCATATTTGCAGGCCGATTTTCAGCCGTTTTCTCAGGCCAGAGACACCCTTCCATCTGGACCGTTAGTGAGGCTAATCCCAGCCCCAAATCGAGGTTTTTATAGGGACGGGAACGGCTAGGACTTGGTCTGTTTTCAGGCCTGCCATCGGCCTAGCCAAGGGACCTTTTCCCCGCTGCTCGTAAGCTGAAATCTCGGTCGTTCCATGCTAAAATCTCCAGCTGTCTTTCTGATGATGCCGTGTTTATGATCTCATCTGTGTTTAGGCTTAGCATTTGGCTAATTCCCAGCCGTTTTTAACTGAATACACAACTGCTCACAGGTCACGTTTCAGCGCGACTTCATGCTGGGAAACAACTGTTATCAGGTTGTGTTTTCAGCCATAAACAGAGACTGTTTTTAGAAGGCTGTACGTGGCCTGAGCAAGGTGTGATGGGGCTTGTTTTGAGCTCATTTTTGAGTCCCAGAAGAGTGGAGGGAAGGTTTCTACCTGCTACAACCGAATCCGACCCGAGCTCGGGCTGTCACGCGCACACCCACCTTCTTCTTCTTCCTCCTCTCTTTTCTTTCTCTCTCCCACTCAGGTGGTGATGCTGTGATCCCACACTGACTCAGCTTGGTCTGGTTTTCACGGACTGAGTTGGAGTAGTGTGCTCCAAGCTCACCAACGGCGCACACTCTTCCTCTCCATTTTCTCGATCTCTCTCCTTCCTCTCTGTTTTCTCTCTCTCTTTTCTCACTGTGTGGAAATCAAGAGAGTATTGGTGCTTATTTATAGGTAGGGCAAGGCAACCGTTGATCGGTCAGGATTTAGTCTGCCTGAAATCATCACTCAAAACCGCGGGTAGAAACCGAAACCGGCCCCCAATTTTGCTTTGTCAGGGAACCCTAAACCTCATAGGGAATGGATGGCTATGATGGGTTCATTTGAGAGGCTGAGATTGAAGGAAGCTAGCTGTGAGGGTTGCCGGTTCGGCAGCGAAATGATTAGTGATAGTTTCCGAAAAGAAACTCTGAACCGCACACACTCTCCTTGCACCTGATGTTGTGTGCAGACACATGCGCTTGAATTTACAAAAACAATGTGGTTCCGGTCAGTCTTGGCATACCATCACGATGGACGGCTTGGATTGTCCTAACAGGGCCGGATAGTGGGCCACTGATCAAAGTTCACAGATGATGGCCCATCCGCTGCTGTGCCGAAAGGAAGAGAGAAGTTTCTGTTTTAGGGGAACACGGGTCAAAGGCTCTGACCAAGTGTCCTCTACTCGGTGCACGGCGAGTGCACATCTCTTCTATGCATTCACGTTGTGAGGTGGGGCCCATTGTGATGTATGTGAGAAGTCTACTCCGTCCATCTTTCTAGGGAGCTCTTCCAAGGGGTCTCGGGCCGTTGATCAGGCCGATCTAATGTCTAGGTGGGCCATACGGGTCGATTCCTAGCTCTAACGGTGGATTCTCGTCGATCTAATGGTTAGATTGTTCTGAAATTGAATGTCAACAGCTAAAATAGTCGCTGGAATTTACCAGACGATTGGGTCCACATGTTGTAAGGACATGGTGGTGGAAACCACAGTCACTTCTGGTTTCTGAATGTTTCTTCACGTTGCTGTTCAAAATAGGTGGGGTCCACCTGTGATGATCTTTCAGAGAATCCATGCCATTCACCACTTTTGTATCGTTATGTTAGGACACGGGGTCAAATATGAGACCATTTAGTTAGTCGAGTAAGTCATACGGTGTGTCCAATAGCAACCAACACTCACCGTTAAACCCCAAGAGATGTAGCTTGCTATGAAAATTTGAATGAATTGAGTTATTTTGTGTGAAGTCCACTTTACTACTTGTAATTGTACGATCCGCTCTGTTCATTGTGTTTAACATGCCCTGCTAGGATTAAGGTCTAAATATGGGGCAGATCTGTTGATCGGGTGGGCCATACTATCTGATCAAGCATCAATGGTGTCATATAGTGTCATTCACTATTTACGAACTCCCATCCATTTCTCAACCGGCATCCGACGCCCGTTATGTCGAAATGTGCCGTCCGAATGTATTGAAATTTGGCGAACATGCATCATTTTTCGTACTCCTGTGATCCAGTTTGGGTCCCGATCGCCTGAGGATGAATAAAATATTCTTTTAATGGCTAATATATTTTAAAATTGTAAAATAATATTTGTATACCTCTAATCAATAAGTTACCGGACAGTTTGGACTTAGAACCTAAGATCTTCATGATAATCGGTTTACTGTAATGTTCTTGTGGCCCGTTTGGCAGATCCGAATATGATTGGGGGTTAGATGACTAGATAAAAATAAGGGAACTTGATGGTTAGCATTCTTACTATGTATGTAGGTAGGTATACGGTCAGTTTCATAAACGGATAATATGTAAAGCGGATTTCAGGAGGATTAGGGGTAAAGCATGTGTATCGTCGGATTAGAGTGTCTTATTCACACATATAGGTTTCTCATATTATAATTCTAATGGTGGGTTAAGCATATTCATATGGTATGAACAAGATGAACGAATCAGAATCTTGGTCTGATAAGTGTACGGACGGATGTAGGGATCAAGTAGCTAAATTAATGTGATCTAAGGGCTGAAATTTGATGTATACTGTTAAGTTATGATAATTAGGCCTGGTATAAAGTTTCACACGAAACGGATCATGAAAACCTTGTGAGTTGGAATTCAGGGTATAAGTTGACGGCATTTTCATAATTATTGCTGATCTAAGAGTTTTGTAAAATCTAATGGCTCCACATAGTTATAGGTACGTTACTAAGAAATTCTTACAAAAGAACGTATATCTAAATCATTATGGATAGGGAGTTTATCCGTCGTTTCGTTCAAGGGAAAATTACTTCCGTAAAATCACGTGATGAATGGCCTTGTTTTGAAATTCAAGGGCCAGATGGCTTATTGATGGAGATTATACTAGACGGCCGAGATGCATAGATTGTGGGTCACTAGATGATGTTGTGTAAGGTAAGTCACGTGTGTTTCCACACATATGTAGACAAATTTATACTTCCACTGTAACACCTGTGTGCTGAAAGGTATGGGGCATTACAATCTACCCCCCTTAATGAGAATTTCGTCCCAAAATTCATTACTTTAACGATGATTGTTAGCGGTAATTTGTTTTACGGTGTCTAATAGCTTTCCTACTAGGTTTATTTGTGTGCGCAAGTGCCTATGACTTACCACTAGAACACGAATCATTCCATCTACCCCCCCTTGAAAAAGGTTTACCAGCGAGATTTGATAATACTCGCCCTAATCATTAACGATATAAGTAGAAGGGTTATCCTAATGGTGTATCCTATCTCGTACGTGTCTGAGTGTGAAATCACATCTTCCATCAAGAGATCTCTAATTCATCAAGTCTCTAGGCTAGTTAATGGGCTAATGTGTATGGGTCCCAGAAAAACTTACAACTCTTCTCAGTGCCCACCAAAACTAGCAATTTATTTTTATGCTTACCAATCATATGGTTTCCTGTGTTCGAGCTATCACAGACAAATGGTTGTAGTGGGTTTGAGTTCGATACATCGATCCTTTGCCTACGTAGAACAGAGGATTACTAGTATCAATTCATAATCCTACTAAATCTCGATCCTTTGCTTGATCAGGGCATTGAGATCAATGAGACTTGCTAAGACTTAGAATTTAGGTCAAACCGCATACCCATCGCATAAACATGATTCCATCAATCCGTGACCCTGATTACTCTAAGCTCATGGGAAATATCATTTGGCCATTTATTTCCATAACGAATAAGACTGGCCTATTAAGCTTCCAAAGCGCACGCTGATTGTCTAAACACAAAATCTTAGGACCAAGGCTTCCACATGAAATCTAAGTTTGAATTTTTTTTTCAAGTTCACCTAGAATTTCAAACCTAGTCTCGGTATGCTTAGCCTATGGTTGAAATTTTACTTAAAATTCTATAACTTTACCTCTAGTCACTTCTATGTGCTGTAAATTTCGAGAGATATTGCCTCTAACTAAAGAGATGTATTAGGGAATTCAATCCACAACCCCTAATATGATTCCTTAAATTTATGAAGTGCTTATGTTCAACTTAACGTACAATGTGGTGGGTCGTACAAAGTCTAAGTTCGACCCATTTGATTGATTATTACGATAGTGTTATATCTGACCATGAAATCTTAGGAAAATTCATATCCTGAATTTCTAGAAAATTTTCATTTGGAAGTTAAGTACAAAAATGTTCTGGTTTGGTCCTTTTATACATCATAGTGTCCATTTGTACCTCCACAATACTTAAGTTTGGTTTCTAATTCCAAATGACTAAACCTAAAATCTTCCAGGGGCACCTACACTCATTTCTAAGTCCTATAGTTATCAAAACAATCTTTCAAGGAGCCTAGAGTTTGAAGTCTCTATGGTTACAATTTTCTCTTATTTTAAGGGAATTTCACCCAAGTTCAAATGTCTAAACCTAAGATGTCCAAAGGGGCCTAAGGTTTTGAGTTCCTATATTCTCAATTGCTCCTGGCTACAGGGAAAGTTCACAAAAGTTCAAATGGTTACTCTAAAAATTTCTAAAGGGACCTAAGTTTCGGTTCCTACATTCTCAAAACTCTTCTACGTCTAAGGGAATTCACCTAAATGCAACGTTCTGATTTTAAACATCCTAACTCGAGACATTTAAGGCTTGTATAAGATCAATTTCCAAGGCTAAGTTTGTCCAAACTATGCTTTGATACCAACTGTAATGCCCCATGTTTTCAGGATCCGAGTAAATGACTCGTTTCCCAATAACACGAATGTTAACCTTAAAGGATGGTCAAATTCGAGTATTTTTTTCAACTATCAGAGTAAGCAGATGAGCATAGAGTGGACAATCAACATAAGAGAAATTTCATTATCATTCAAACATACAAGCAGCCCATAATGACTTATACAAACCAATGTCTCAACATTAACGATTATAATGTTTGTGTACACAAGAAATAACAGAAAGCATATAAATGTAAGCTGCATGACCACACAGCTCCTCTTAGCAATACGACCGTGCATCCATGGCACCTGCACAACTCCTCATCAAGTCTGATCATATACATCATCTGGGCCACCTGTTCTACCTGTACGATTGTATATTTAATGGATGAGTGGCCAGCTCAGTGTAAATTCTCCTCAAGATTACACACTGTCGCATTAGGTAAGCATAGTTATAAAATAACAAAGTAATCAAAACAATACATGATGCAATCTTTTTAAATGCATAGATGCATGAATGCACATTGGCCTGGGGATGCACATCCAGCCGGACTTGAGCTCGCCACCCATGCAAATTATCGACCTGGAAAAATCATCCAGTCGAACAGGGGTCGATAGTCGGTGGTCTGGGAGCTAGCGAAACGATACCCCCAAAGATCCTAAGGGCACATGCTATAACATCCAGATTAGCCACCCGTCATCGCCAACATGCTATGGATACATGATTAGCCAAACTGTTATTAGTCCAGTTACAATCAGCTAATTTAGGTAAGCTCAAGGTCATTACGGGAAGCTCTGAGCCCAGCTTAGGCTGACAGCTCGGGTATAGTGTCCCATTACCACCATCCCCAGCTCATGAGGCTATTACCTTAGGATGTTTAATGGAAAACCGTTGACTAGTGGTCAATCATATTATAACATATGGGGCTTGCTATCGCATGATTGCACAGTACAAAAACATCTAGCCTATATAGGGAAATACCCGGACAAGGACACATACGACGATATCAAAGTAAGACGCATAAGGCAAATATCAAAATAAGCCACATAGGGCGAGTATCAAAATCATGCGATAAAAGACCATCCTTGAAAACCGTTAGACACAACAACCCTATATGGTAGGCCCACATCACTGGTTAATTTAAACCACCATTTAATAACCACTAAGCCGAAGGTCCATTACTATCACAACCAGTCGGGTTACATCCCAAGTATGGGTGTACACGTATAAGTGGGGGGTTTCCCACTGGTGTATCAATTCAATTTCCATAAGCAATCCACAAATAATCCACAAGCATGAATAAATATATAGGATAAATATTAAGCATGTAATATAATAATTTAATTCCAACAATCAACACATGTGACCATGAAATGAATATATTAATTATATGTTAAAATAAAAACTATAACTTAAGCTAATAAGAAAATGGAAAGCTCAAGGGGAAGAATCATCACCTGTATGGTGGTGTTCACAAACTCGGTCTGAGTTTCCTAGTAGCCCGGGGTCACTTAAAGAATCTCCTAAAAATTACAGTTCACGTTGTCAGGTATTTCCACAGCTTGAATTAAGAGATATAACATAATAAAGTCCCGTGGATGGTGCGGATATGCAACACATCATGCGGTGGGCCTTACCCGTCCAGAGGGCGTGGACGTATACATCAAGGGTACGGCCCACCGCCGCATGGTCGGTGTAATTTCGTTCTTATGTCAGGTTGGGATCCACTGTACAATGGCACGGGTAAAACAGTTATGGTGGGATCCACCGCACGGGTGGATAGTGGGACGAATCATGCATATCAGGGTGGAGTCCACATGTTCAGAAGGTAGCTTGGTATCTCGGCCATCCCTGACCAATCATGGGGGCGTGTCTATCGAACGGTACAGATGACACTGACGCCACCCATGACAGTACCCACACTTCGTGTTAGCCACCCCGCTAGAGGTCGACACCAAAACCTCAAAGTGTTGTAACGAGGCATCTGTGTTCAATCTGTTAGTGGAGCCATGCACCTGGGTGTTTAGATTCAGCTTCAGACATCCACAGATGGACGGTTTGGAGACGCCATTAACGGATGGTCAGGGATCAATGGTCTTTTGAGGAGTGGATGCATAGTACTTGTACTAGGGTGGGTCCCACCCGTTGGCAAAATAGGAGTGCAGTAAGGTGGACCACGCTGACCTTAGATGGTCTGGATACACCACTCAGCTGACATGGTGGGTCACGTGTGTGGACTACCCGCTGGAATATGGTGAGGCCCACCAACAATGGTGCTGGCCCCTGGTGTCTTGGCGTGGTCGACGATGACTTATATGATGTGGCCCACCTAATCAGAGGACCCAGGTGCGGCTCCACCCTCAGCTGTTGCAAGGTGCGGCCCACCTGTGCGCTGTAGGGTGCGGCCCGCCTGGTTTTTCTCCTCCATTTAGTAAGGCCCACCTGTAAGTTGGTGAGTCCCAACTGAACTTGGTGAGGCCCAAAACCTGTTTGACACTTCTACTGCCAATGTGCTCGACCATATTTGCAAGCCGATTTTCAGCCGTTTTCTCAGGCCAGAGGCACCCTTCCATCTGGACTGTTAGTGAGGCTAATCCCAGCCCCAAATCGAGGTTTTTATAGGGACGGGAACTGCCAGGACTTGGTCCATTTTCAGGACTGCCATCGGCCTAGCCAAGGGACCTTTTCCCCGCTGCTAGTAAGCTGAAATCTCAGTCGTTCCATGCTAAAATCTCCAGCTGTCTTTCTGTTGATGTCGTGTTTACGATCTCATCCATCTTTAGGCTTAGCATTTGGCTAATTCCCAGCTGTTTTTAACTGAATACACAACTGCTCACTGGTCACGTTTTAGCTCGACTTCATGCTGGGAAACAACTGTTATCAGGTTGTGTTTTCAGCCACAAACAGAGCCTGTTTTTAGAAGGCTGTACGTGGCGTGAGCAAGGTGTGATGGGGCTTGTTTTGAGCTCGTTTTAGAGTCCCAGAAGAGTGGAGGGAAGGTTTCTACCTGCTACAGCCGAATCCGACCCAGGCTCGGGCTGTCATGCGCACACCCACCTTCTTCTTCTTCCTCCTCTCTTTTCTTTCTCTCTCCCACTCAGGTGGTGATGCTGTGATCCCACACTGACTCGGCTCGGTTCAGTTTTCATGGACTGAGTTGGGGCAGTGTGCTCCAATCTCACCAACGACGCACACTCTTCCTCTCCATTTTCTCCCTCTCTCTCCTTCCTCTCTGTTTTCTCTCTCTCTCTGTTATCTGTGTGGAAATCAAGAGAGTATTGGTGCTTATTTATAGGCAGGGCAAGGCAACCATTGATTGGTCAGGATTTAGTCTGCCTGAAATCGTCACTCAAAACCACGGGTAGAAACCAAAACCGGCCCCCCGTTTTGCTTTCTCAGGGAACCTTAAACCTCATGGGAAATGGATGGCTATGATGGGTTCATTCCAGAGGCTGAGATTGAAGGAAGCTAGCTGTGAGGGTTGCCGGTTCGGCAGCGAAATGATTGGTGAAAGTTTTCATTTTCAGAAACTCTGAACTGCACACACTCTCCTTGCACCTGATGTTGTGTGCACACACATGCACCTGAATTTACAAAAACAACGTGGTTCCGGTCAGTCTTGGCATACCATCACGATGGACGGCTTGGATTTTCCTAACAGGGCCGAACGGTGGGCCACTGATCAAAGTTCTCGGACGATGGCCCGTCCGCTGTCAGCGCCAAAAGGAAGAGAGAAGTTTCTCTTTTAGGGGAACAAAGGTCAGAGGCTCAGACCGAGTGTCCCCTGCTCGGTGCACGGCGAGTGCACATCTCTTCTGTGCATTTGCGCTGTGAGGTGGGGCCCATCGTGATGTATGTGAGAAGTCAACTCCGTCCATCCTTCTAGGGAGCTCTTCCAAGGGGTCATAGGCCGTTGATCAGGTCGATCTAATGTCTAGGTGGGCCATACGGGTCGATTCCTAGCTCTAACGGTGGATTCTCGTCGATCTAATGGTTAGATTGTTCTGAAATTTACTAGACGATTGGGTCCACATGTTGTAGAGACATAGTGGTGGAAACCACAGTCACTTCAGGTTTCTGAATGTTTCTTCACGTTGCTGTTCAAAATAGGTAGGGTCCACCTGTGATGATCTTTCAGAGAATCCGCGCTATTCACCACTTTTGTATCGCTATGTTAGGACACGGGGTCATATATGAGACGATTTGGTTAGTCGAGTAACCCGTATGGTGTGTCCAATAGCAACTAACACTCACCGTTAAACCCCAGCTTGCTGTGAAAATTTGAATGAATTGAGTTATTTTGTGTGAAGTCCACTTTACTACTTGTAGTTGTACGATCCGCTCTGTTCATTGTGTTTAACATGCCCTGCTAGGATTAAGGTCTAAAAATGGGGCAGATCTGTTGATCGGGTGGGCCATACTATCCGATCAAGCAACAATGGTGTCATGTAGTGTTATTTACGAACTCACCATCCATTTCTCAACCGGCATCCGATGCTCGTTATGTCGAAATGTACCGTCTAAATGTCTTGAAATTTGACGAACATGCATTATTTTTCGTGCTCTTTCCTGTGATCCAGTTTGGGTCCCGATCTCCCGAGGATGAATAAGATATTATTTTAATGGCTAATATACTTCAAAATTCTAAAATAATATTTGTACACCTCTAATCAACAAGTTACCAGGCAGTTTGGACTTAGAACCTAAGATCTTCATGATGATCGGTTTACCTTGATGTTCTTGTGGCCCATTTGGTAGATTTGAATATGACTGAGGGTCAGATGACTAGCTAAAAATAAGGAAACTTGATGGTTAACACTCTTATTATGGATGTAGGTGGGTTATATGGTTAGTTTCATAAACGGATAATATGTAAAGCTGGTTTCAGGAGGATTAGGGGTAAAGCATGTGGATCGTCGGATTAGAGTGTCTTATTCACACGTATAGGTTTTTCAGATTATAATTCTAATGGTAGGTTAAGCATATTCATATGGTGTGAACAAGATGAACGGATCAGAATCTTGGTCTAATAAGTGTACGGATGGATGTAGGGATAAAGTAGCTAAATTAATGTGATCTAAGGGCTGAAATTTAATGTGTATAGTTAATTTATGATAATTAGGCCTGGTATAAAGTTTCACACGAAACGGATCATGAGAACCTTGTGAGTTGGAATTCAGGGTATAAGTTGATGGCATTTTCGTAATTATTGTTGATCTAAGAGTTTTGTGAAATCTAATGGCTCCACATAGTTATAGGTACGTTACTAAGCAATTCTTACAAAAGAACATATATCTAAATCATTATGGATAGGGAGTTTATCCATCGTTTTATTGAAGGCAAAATTACTTACGTCAAATCACGTGACGAATGGCCTTGTTTTGAAATTCAAGGGCCATATGGCTTATCGATGGAGATTATACTAGACGGCCAAGAGGCATAGATTGTGGGTCACTAGGTGATGATGTGTAAGGTAAGTCACATGTGTTTCCACACACGTGTAGACAGATTTAGACTTCCACTATAACACCCGTGTACTGAAAGGTACGGGGCGTTACATCAAACCTCTATCTTTTACGATTAGTTGTAACTAGACTCCAAAGATTTTTGGATGGCCCTTCTAGCTATCACGCAAACTGTAACCCAAGTCTTCTAGTTCTCGGCCTATAGTAAAGGTTCTATGAACATCTCATGGTTATATTAGCGTTTCACGATAGATTACAAGGGGTCTAACTTACAAGTTCATGAATGTAACCAAACCTTCCATAACATTTAAAATTTGTTTCTAAGCTCAATGACTATCCTAGAATTCCTTATGGGAGCCTAAAATTTCTACACCGGGATTTGGGTTTAAATATGTTAAACTTTCCTAAGTTTTCAAGGCTAGTCTCAACAAGCCTAGCCTAGGGCTGGAATTTCGCCTAAAATTCTAAATTCTTACGGTTTGTTATTTCCATTCGTTAGAACATACAAGAGATGCATTAAGGGATTTAAATTACAAGATCCTAGCTTGATTCCTTAGGCTTGTAAAGTGCTTATGTTTGATTTAATGCACATCATGGTGAGTACTTATTTCCTTATGGTACCTGAGTTTAGTCCCTAGTTTCAAACATCTATAATTTACAAGGGAACCTAAGTTCTTGCTTCTAAGTTCAAATGGCTAAGCCTAGAATCACAAGGGACCATAAAATTTAAGTTGCTAGATTCAACGATCACAATTCACAAAGGTACTTAGGGTTGTGCTCCTAAGGTCAAATGGTTAACCCTAAGCATTTCAAGGGATCCTAAAGTTTTGATTTCTAGGTTCACAGGATACCCTAAAGCCAAGGGGATGAAATCTAACTTCCAGTCTCAAATTTTGCCAATGAAACTTTAGGTTATTTGAAATCGCATAAGTCCTATTTTTCCCAAGGCCTGGTTTATTTAGACTCGCTCTGATGCCACCTGTAACGCCCCGTGTTTTCAGGACCTGAGTATATAACCCGTTTCCCAAAAACCTGAGTGTTAGCTTATAAAATCTAGTGTAAATTTGAATCATTTATCATTAATTAGAATTAACAACAGCGAAGCTAGATTAAACCATGCATTGTATGAAAATATTCTGATCATTACAAAATTCCAAATGTAGCGCCCATACAGGACTTATACAATCTCAAATAACAAAATTCAAGTAAGTGAAAGTATGAGTCTATCAACTAGTAGTGGAGATCAATGCGGGCCGCAAGGACCCCGCCTAGCTCCCTAGCTACTCGATCTGCTCCATCAACCTAGTGAACAGCATCGGTTCGCCCTATACCTGCATCAACTATTACGGTTTGATAGCGTCAATGTCTATTGCAGTAAGGAGCACCATCTAAGATTACATACTAATCATTCATAATCCAATATAGATTGCAAGTCATGAAATTGGATACACTAAACAGGGCGTTTCATAATTATACTCATATTAAGAAAATCGCACCAATCAACAGAATTTCGTCACAAACAAAATATAATGACAGTCGTAATACGAGGAAATATGTCCAGATAACCAAACAAATCAAACATACGATTTTTTTATTGCGCCCGAAATCACATTGTACGTGAATCCGCAAGATGGCTAGAAAATCGAGAAGCGAACGTCATCTCCACTCGGAAATCATGGTATAAGTGGAATTTGCAAGGCGAATAGAAAATCACCCTTTAACCCCCACTTCAACCGGCAATCAGGTCGTACGTGAACTCCGCAAGATGGCTAGTAAATCGATAAGCGAACCTCAACTCCACCCGAAAATCATGGTATGACTGACACCACAGATGAAGAGACAAACAACATGCAAACCCTAGACCACCCGAAAATCATGTCGTACGTGAACACTGCAAGATGGCTAGAAAACTGATAAGCGAACTTCAGCTCCACCCAAAAATCATGGTACGACTGAACTCCGTAAGATGGCTAGGAAACAATGGATGTGTAAATGTAACCAATAAGCCACAAAGGGCAAATGTGGACTGCAAGATCATTATTCCAAGGTAAGTTCCATTCAGTTCATCATTCAAGCACAAGTGGTAACATATTAATGAATTAATACATATACAATAAAGGATAACAAGTTATCATCGAACCATTCATGCATATTGTAATTTAAAAGAAATGTTTATCATCCAATACATGAATTAACTATACCATAAGTTAGAATAATCTATAATAAAGTAATAAACTCAGTTAAGGGAATCATGCCATCATCTATATCTAGATTGATAAAATCAAGTGGAAAGCTCAAAGGGTGAGTCCTCACCTCAGAGCGCAGCTTCAATCGAGAATAGACTCCAATATGAACAAAAATGAGAAACTCCAAATCCCTACATTTCAGTCAAAATTTAACTTAATTAAACCCAACTTAAATACTAATCTAAAATCTATTAGGAGCATGGAGACTAAATCGCCTTGATTTACAATTCACCTGGCCCTAGGGGCGATTTGGCCCATCTTCAACTCAAGTGAATAAAGTCCTAATTGTGGATTTTGAATACCTTACTTCACTTGAAACAATGTGATTAGAGACCAAATCATCACTTTAATAGAATGATTTTACCTACTAATCAAGGGAAATAAGTCACCTGATTTGACCCAACCCGGTGTCGAGTTCAACCATGAAATGGTGAGGGAACGTTAACCCGAACATGACCGATCCCAACTCACATCAATTGCTACTAAAACTAGCCTACTAAAGGCCAATGACTCAGTGAAGATCCATTAAGTTGAGAAGACATTTCCTTGACCTGGTGTTGCTCAACTTAGTGGAAAAATCGAGTCATCTATGAATCCAGCTATCAAGCCAAGCTTTCTGATGTAAACTTATGGTAACAGGCCCAACCCAGTACTCTCTTGAAGCTTGGCTTCGAAGAAGGATACCAAGTCGACTTGCTATCAACCAAAGAGTAGCGCCAAGACCCTAGGCGCCCTCAAATTCTCTCCTTCTCCTCTATCTTCCTCTCCAAATCCATGTCGCATGTTTCTCAAGTATCTTTTATGGTGTATGGTAAGACGAGTATCATATATTTAATCCACATGGATTTTGGTACAAACATTCTAAAAATCCCATGCTATATTCGATTGCAATGTGGACCTCTGTTGTCTTTTTGACCTTCCGTCAAATGACATGGTGAGAATGAGGCGCCATGGGTTAGTAAAACAACAATGGAGAGAGAGTATCAATCAGGACCATCCGTCTACTGGGATAGGCCATGGATGACCTATGCTCCAAAAAAAATCAAACTGAACAGAGGATCCTAGCCACTGCTTTAAAAAGTGTAAAACATTTGGACGGTCCCAATTGTTAGATCACACTCCATGTTCTCAATGCAGAGTCATCCGACTGTTAGACCGGCACGGTTCTGTACACGTGTTGAGGTCCCCATGGTTTGGTGATCTAAATCGTTTATCTGATGAGAGAAATTTTTGAGGAAGGAGAGCCAGGAGTACCTTACCCAGACCGAGTCTGACCCGGTTTGGCGCTTTGAGCGAACTCAGCCTGAGCTCAGTTCGAGCCCAGCTGGTGCGGCAATGGCAGGCGGCACCAATTGGTGCAAACAGAAGAAAGGGGACGACGTCCTCTCTCTCTCTCTCTCTCTCTCTCTCTCTCTCTCTCTCTCTCTCCTTCTTCTTTATTCCTTCCTCAAATAGATCCAGCAATGCCTAAATCAGACCAGCGTTTGAGTCATGTTTGACTCAACTGAGTCGGGTAGGAGTAGCAGCCACGCCCGAAATCCTTCTTTGTCTCTCTCTGTCACCTTCCTTTCTCCTTCTTCCTTCTCATTTGAAAGCTCAAGAAGGCTTGCCTGAACCTAGATTTGGACAGTCCAAATCTGTTGGTGTGGCAGCGGCGGAAAGAGGACGCTGCTCTCTCTCACGTTCCCTCTCTCGTTCTCCTCCCCTGTTAATGGCAGATCTCTGATGGGCGTCCGTTTCTTTGAAACAGGAACATTGGGTGACTTAGATTGATGCCACGGAGCTTGAGGGAGTGAGGAATCGCCGCTCCATTGCAGTTTGCCTGACGGGTTCGAGCTTGGAGTTCTCGGCAGATTTTTGGAGAGAAACCAGGCGTTTTGTGCGGCTTCTGATTCTCTCTGTCTCATTCTCTTTTATCTACAAAAAAAACCTAGCTAGGACGGCGAGGATTGATTTGAAATGGACGGTCAGGATGGGCGGATTCGGCCTCACGCGGATTGCAAACGTTGAGTAGAGGCAGTTTCCATTTTCAGAAACAGTGTGTTTGTAGGCTCTCCTTGCGTCAAGAATCGTGTGTCCACATGTATAGATAAACCTTTTGTACAAGTCGGATTTTGGACAGCCCCTATCTCTGAAGCTGATGGACGGTTTGGATCGTCCCAACGGGTGATCATAGTGGGCCACGAATCAGAAATTCAGACGCTCGTCCGTCTGCTGTCAAGGACTGAAAAGAGAGAGAAGTCTCTCTTTTTGTGGAAAAAATTCGGTCGAGGGAGCTTTCACCGCTCCCACTTGTACGGTGCACGTCTTGCACATAGGCTGAGGTGCACGCGCACCTCAGCGTGGGGTCCATTGTGATGTTTTTGACCAATCCGTACCGTTCATCCATTTTTTTTGCCGGCATTAGCGCCTAGTCCAAAGAATGAGGCAAGTCCATGGCTTAGGTGGGCCATATCATCTAAATTGTGGCCCTTAAGTGCCAACCACCAACGATTTACAATGATCTGAGGTCCACACTCGTGATCAGAACCATTTACCAAACTGGTGGGTCAATCAGGCCCACAATTCAATTGTATTGATATCATCCTACACGTAAATATATATTTTTCGTATTATTTTGTATTTAAGTACAATTACTAACACATTACATATTTTATGTTAATAATCATTTATCAATTAATAAAGTATTTGTTTTGTAATATTATAGATAAATATCATTAATAACATTCCAAGTGTACTATAGGTAATTAATATAATATTCTGATATGTTCTAATAATAAATATTAGTAAATAGCACCTTCGATTAAAATATATTTACATATTTGTTTAATATAATATATTACTAATTATAGATAAATATTTATTTAAAATCATGAACATTTATAATGTATTATATATATATGGTATAATACAGCAATACATAGTTTCAAATTTTAAAATGTAAATATTTGTCAATATACGTCAATTGTATGACAATGTGTTGACATACAATTTATTTTATATATATTTTAAATAATATTAAATAAATGATATGTAATTTGCATAATTTACGTAACATATGTATTATTACAATTAATTTCAAAATTATTTTGTATTATAATATATGTACTATCATATCATATTTAAAATGTATTTAGTCTTCCTGGTAACACCTGAGTACTGAAAAGTACGAGGTGTTATAGTTATAGGTTTAGGTTTAGGTTTATGTTTAGGGATTTGAGAATACATTTACATTTTAGGTTTAGGTTTAGGTTTTACGTTTAGGTTAAGGTTACAGGTTTAGGTTTAGGTTTAGGTTATAAGTGTAAGTTATAGGTTTACGTTTAGGTTGGGTTATAGGTTAAAGTTTAGGGATTTGTGTTTAGGTTATAGGTTATAGGTTAAGGTTAAGGTTTAGGTTATAGGTTAAGGTTTAGGTTAAGGTTTAGGTTTAGATTATAGGTTTTGGGATTTAAGAATAGGTTTAGGTTATAAGTATAGGTTTGGGTTAATATTGTAAGTTATAGGTTTAGGTTATAAGTTTATGTTAATGTTGTAGGTTATAGGTTTAGGTTTAGGTTTAGGGTTAGGTTTAGGGATTTTGAAATACATTTAGGTTATAGGTTTAGGTTTAGGTTATAGGTTTAGGTTAGGTTATAGGTTAAGGTTTAGGGAATTAAGAATAGGTTAAGGTTCAAGTTTAGGAAATCGGGTTCGGGTTCAGGTTTAGGTTTAGGTTTGGGTTTTCAAGTTTAGGTTTAGGTTAAGGAGTTGAGATTAGGATTATGTGTAGGTTTATGTTTAGGGATTTGAGAATACATTTAGGTTTTAGATTTAGGGTTAAGTTTCAGGTTCAGGTTAAGGTTACAGGTTTAGGTTTAGGTTATAAGTGTAAGTTATAGGTTTACGTTTAGGTTAGGTTATAGGTTAAGATTTAGAGAATTGAGTTTAGGTTATAGGTTATATGTTATAGGTTAAGGTTTAGGTTTAGGTTATAGGTTTAGGTTTAGGTTTAGATTAAGGTTTAGGTTTAGATTATAGATTTTGGAATTTGAGAATAGGTTTAGGTTAATGTTGTAGGTTATAGGTTTAAGTTATAAGTTTATGTTAATGTTGTAGGTTATAGGTTTAGGTTATAAGTTTATGTTAATGTTGTAGGTTATAGGTTTAAATTATAGGTTTAGGTTTAAGTTTAGGTTTAGGGATGTGAGAATACATTTAGGTTTTAGGTTTAGGTTTAGGTTTTACGTTTAGGTTTAGGTTTAGGTTTAGGTTATCAGTGTAGGTTATAGGTTTATGTTTAGGTTAGGTTATAGGTTAAGGTTTAGGGAATTGAGTTTAGGTTATAGGTTATAGGTTAAGGTTAAGGTTATAAGTTAAGGTTTAGGTTTAGGTTATAGGTTTAGGTTTAAGTTATTGGTTTTGAGATTTGAGAATAGGTTTAGGTTATAGTATAGGTTATAGGTTAATGTTGTAGGTTATAGGTTTAGGTTATAAGTTTATGTTAATGTTATAAGTTATAGGTTTAGGTTTAGGTTTAGGTTTAGGGATTTGAGAATATATTTAGGTTTTAAGTTTAAGTTTAGGTTAAGGCTACAAGTTTAGCTTATAGGTTTAGGTTTAGGTTTAGGTTATTAGAGTAGGTTATAAGTTTAGGTTTAGGTTAGGTTATAGGTTAAGGTTTTGGGAATTGAGAATAGGTTAAGGTTTAGGTTTAGGAAATCAGGTTCGGGTTCGGGTTCGAGTTTAGGTTTGGGTTTTCAAATTTAGGTTTTGGTTAAGGAGTTGAGATTAGGATTAGGTGTAGGTTTAGGTTTAGGGATTTGAAAATACATTTAAGTTTTAGGTTTAGGTTTTGGTTATAGGTTTAGGTTTAGGTTATAGGTTTAAGTTATAGGTTTAGGTTTAGGTTTAGGTTATAGGTTATAAGTTTAGGTTATAGGTGATAGGTTATAGGTTAAGGTTTTGGTTTTGTTTTAGGTTAAGGTTATAGGTTTAAGTTTAGGTTAAAGTTTAGGTTTATGTTATAGGTTATAGCTTTAGGGAATTGAGAATAGGTTAAGATTTAGATTTAGGAAATCGGGTTCGGGTTCGGGATCGGGTTTAGGTTTGGGTTTTTAAGCTTAGGTTTAATTTTAGGTTAGGGAGTTGAGATTATGATTAGGTGTAGGTTTAGATTTAGGGATTTGAGAATACATTTAGGTTTTAGGTTTAGATTTAGGTTTTAGGTTTAGGTTTAGGTTATAGGTATAGGTTATAGGTTTAGGTTAAGGTTTAGGGAATTGAGTTTAGGTTATAGGTTATAGGTTAAGGTTTAGGTTTAGGTTATAGATTTAGGTTTAGGTTAAGGTTTAGGTTTAGGTTATAGGTTTTGGGATTTAAGAATAGGTTTAGGTTAATGTTGTAGGTTATAAGTTTATGTTAATGTTGTAGGTTAGAAGTTTAGGTTATAGGTATAGGTTTAGGTCTAGGCATTTGAGAATACATTTACTTTTCATGTTTAGGTTTAGGTTTTATGTTTAGGTTAAGGTTACAGGTTTAGGTTTAGGTTATAAGTGTTGGTTATAGGTTTAGGTTTAGGTTAGGTTATAGGT
The DNA here is from genome assembly GCF_029962835.1 of Magnolia sinica. NCBI lineage: Eukaryota > Viridiplantae > Streptophyta > Magnoliopsida > Magnoliales > Magnoliaceae > Magnolia > Magnolia sinica. The sequence continues at coordinate 53,378,717 of NC_080589.1, read as the reverse complement.
TAAGGTTTAGGGAATTGAGTTTAGGTTATAGGTTTAGGTTTAGGTTATAGGTTTTAGGATTTGAGAATAGGTTTACGTTTTAAGTATAGGTTTAGGTTAATGTTGTAGGTTGTAGGTTTAGGTTATAAGTTTCTGTTAATGTTGTAGGTTATAGGTTTAGGTGTAGGTTTACGTTATAGGTTTAGGGATTTGTGAATACATTTAGGTTTTAGGTTTAGGTTTAGGTTTTACGTTTAGGTTAAGTTTATAGGTTTAGGTTTAGGTTATAAGTGTAGGTTATAGGTTTAGGTTTAGGGAATTGAGAATAGGTTAAGGTTTAGGTTTACGAAATCGGGTTTGGGTTGGGGTTCGGGTTTAGGTTTGGGTTTTCAAGTTTAGGTTTAGGTTAAGGAGTTAATATTAGGATTAGGTGTAGGTTTAGGTTTAGGGATTTGAGAATACATTTTGGTTTTGGGTTTAGGTTTAGGTTAAAGTTATAGGTTTAGGTTTAGGTTATAGGTTATCTCTTTAGGGAATTGAGAATAGGTTAAGGTTTAGGTTTAGGAAATTGGGTTCGGGTTTAGGTTCAGGTTTTCAAGTTTAGGTTTAGGTTAAGGAGTTTAGATTAGGATTAGGTGTAGGTTTAGGCTTAAGGATTTGAGAATACATTTAGGTTATAGGTTTAGGTTTAGGTTAAGGTTTATGTTTAAGTTTAGGTTATAGGTTTTGGGATTTGAGAATAGGTTTAGGTTATAAGTTTAGGTTAATGTTGTAGGTTATAAATTTATGTTAATGTTGTAGGTTATAGGTTTAGGTTTAGGTTTAGGTTTAGGGATTTGAGAATATATTTACATTTTAGATTTAGGTTTAGGTTTTATGTTTAGGTTAAAGTTATAGGTTTAGGTTTAGGCTATAAGTTATAAGTTTATGTTATAGGTTATAGGTTATATGTTATAAGTTAAGGTTTATGTTATAGGTTAAGGTTTCGGTTTAGGTTATAGGTTTAGGTTTAGGTTTAGATTTAGGTTTAGGTGTAAGTTTTAGTTTAGGGTATACTAGGGTCTGCTCCAACAATTTCGAGATAATACATAAACACGGCTTATCCAAATGGCCAGGCCACTCCAATGTTGTCCATAGGAAATGGACAACTTCATCATGGTCATAACAACAGTTCCCACCTTCCAGGGACTCCCACTCAACATCCGAATAGCTTCAATACACATCCGGGCCTGCTCCATCAATTTTAAGCTAATACATTTAAAAACAAGATAAAAGGTAAGTAAAACAAGAAACATCCATATGAAGATATTGAGATGAATTACTACTGTATCTATATTCTTTCTATGTACTAGGTTGATTTTGAGTTGATTATGACTAAGATGTTGATATTACATTATATGTGATGAGGGTTGCATTACTAATGTATCTATATTCCTTCAAAGCGATCACTTAGACAGTTATGGATCACCAAATGGCAGGCCAACACATGTACAATTTGTAGGTCTTAGTAAAATTAGTTGACTGAACATTGTGTATTTCCTCTATTCAAAATGGTGTCCATTAAAAGCAATTCTTAGAAGAATCTTACAGTTTAGTGGGCTTAAAACTTATTTTCTCCTGCCTTCTAATTTCTCTTTCATATCAGAAAGAGACTCGAACTGAGGAGCATACGAAACCTGTAGTTGATTCCCGAGGAAAATAAACTCATTTAGTTTCCTCTTTGCAAACCTGCAAAAATCAGGCCACATATTCAAATACACCATGCTGTAGCCCTACATTCACAGTTGAATATTCCAATGGCCACATAATGAAAATTATGAAAAACAAAGGTATATTTGTTGCATTTTGAATCTGTTGCACCTTATTAAGACCTTCACCTTATTAAGACCTTTGTATTCATACCGTCTATCTCGGAAACTGAAATTACAAAGCACAGTAAATACCATTTACTTTGGAAGAAGTTGCAATTACATTCCTTTTAAATCCAACTTAAAAGTAACATGATTGCATTTTGCAGCCCAATCTTTTTTAAGTGTGAATGCTCAAGAAGTCACAATCTGCTTACTTCCTCCTCATTAGAATAATGTTGCACAATTCATTTCAAGAGTGCATCCAAACGCGCGCAAACATTACAAAAGCAGAAGCAAGCACGAAAAGACCCAAAGAAGCATCATACTTTTCAAAGCCATAAAGTTGATAACATTGCATTTGCTACAATAAAATGATTTTTTTAAGGTAACAAAAGCACACTAAAAAGAAAAAGACTATATAAAGGGAAGGTGAGAACCACTCCAACTACTTACATGAAAAAAAATAATTAATTCCCTCACAAAAGCTCAAGGCTCTATGCTTATGGCTTTCAACATGACCCAACCTCTTGCTCAAATTTATAAAACACTTATGATTTCTTCTTCCCATTTAGCCTAGAGCCTTGCCAACAAGTATAAATACCATGGGATTTGCAACTCCTTTTTGAGATTTACCTCATGCCAAGACAATAAGAAAAGATCAATAGAAGCCGAATATTTTTAAATAAATCAATTAATAGAATCTGTACTCAAGAAACTGATTATAAGAAATAAAAAGTAAAAGTAAAATCCTATATCAATAAAAATTGAATTTTTATGAGTTATATAATCTCCCTGTATCACATCTATCATGCTCAAAGCAGAGGCCTGATCTTCCAGGGGCCTAGCGGCATGTGGACTGAAACCATGTGTAGTTCTAGGATTCTGAGGATTTACTAATGCAGATGAGGCAAAACGGCCTCAGTTATCCACCCTCTCCATCATATTAGAAATTCTAGAAATCAAAGTAAAAGCATAGAATTTTTTTTAATTATAACAATTTTTTTTTTTTTTAAATCAGTTTTGAAACAAAAACCTAAATCTACTGACAGTAAGAGAAATAGAAATCAGAAATTTCAAGATTAAGCTCAAAAGGAATGATTTTTTCAAGAAAAAAAAAGGCCATAAGGAAACAGAGCTGAAAAGAAAGATAAGAGATGGAGATCACCTCTTTATAGCAGCCACACATATATGAACAGCTGGATCTGTAAACCCCTATCCAATTTTCGATTCCCATCCCCAATCTGCAAACCCCGTTCTGGCAAACCTCACAGTAGCCTCGACAACCCAAATCGCCGCAGCTTCCTGCTCCATCTTTGGCCCGCCACTGCCAACCCAACTAACCCTAGCCTAGACAGACCCCCGTCCACCAGTCCTAGATCCAATCATGCACCAAGAACCCCATTGCCGCCACCCCAAACTCCGACAAAATCCCAATCGCACACCACCAGTCTCGATCGCGCACCACCTGACATGATCCTGTCTAAAACCCATCATCTTCTTGAGCCACATTCTCTCGAATGAAAGGGGGAGAGAGAGAGAGAGAGAGAGAGAGAGAGAGAGAGAGAGAGAGAGAGAGGTGGCAAGAGGGGGTAGCCGAGAGAGAGAGGGAAACCTTCCCACGAGCAAGAAGGGGTAGCCGAGAGAGGGAAAAGGTTCTGTATGGTCGAGCTCATGGGAACTTCCCACGAGGTCGGGCTGTGTGGGCCCCACTATGATGCGTGTCGACCATCAACACTGTGCATTTGATGGGCCCCCTTTAAATTATGAGATATCCCAAAAATCAGCCGTATACATAACTTAGGTGGGCCATACCATCTAAACTCATGTGAAGAAATGCCTAAAACATATAAATCACTTAGTGGGGCCCACCTGAAATTTTGATGCATATGAAACTTGGTCTAACTCCTCATCCGAGTGGGACACACATAATGGATGGGCTGGATTTGTGAACCACATCTCGGTGGTCCCAACAAATGATTATGAATATTTTAATGGAGAATAACCCCTCTCAACTTATGTATGTAGTGTGGCCCAAAAAAGTCACGGATTGACTTGATTTTTAAGCCCCAGGCCCACCATGGAATGGTGCATCTAACCGATTGGGTAGATGTTTGACACCCATCACGGTGGAGCCCACACAGCTCGATCGTAGGAGAAGTTCCCATGAGATCGACCGTATGGAACCTTTTCTCATATATATATAATAAATTATAAAATTATTATATATCCGTCATTAAAATCCTCCTAAGGCCCATTGTACTGTTTATTTGACATCCAATATGTTGATTAGGTCATATAAGGCCAGATGAAGGGGAAAAACAAAAATCAGTTTGATCCAAAACTTTTATGGCCCCAAAATGTTTTTTAATGGTTGACGCTCATTCAACACTGTCTCCTAGAATGTGGTCCACTTAAGATTTGGATATATCTCATTTTTGGTCTCATACCATAAGATGACCTTTAAAAATAGATAGATGACATGAATTAAACACATACATCATGGTAGGGCTCACAGAGCACCAACCACCGGCCATTGGATGGTGTCATGGGGAGTAGCCAATCCGTTCCCCTTATTTGTGGTGTGGTCCATTTAATCTTTGATATGATTCATTTTTTGGATAATTCTCTAAAATTATCTCGAAAAATGGATGAACGGTGTGGGTTGATCCCAAATTTTTCGTAATTCCAAAACTCAAGTGTACCATGCCACGCGAAATAGTGTGGAATAATGATTTCCACCGTTGGTACCTTCCTTGGGCCAATAATAATGTTTATTTGACATCCAACATGTTCATAATATCAAAAAGATATAAATGAAGAGAAAACACAAATATTAGCTTGATCCAAAACTTCTATGAATGTTATTTTTAATGGTGGACGTTCAGTCCCTACTTTGTAGTCCACTTAAGCTTTGGACCCGTCCCATTTTTTGGTTAATATCTTAAAATGATCTGAGAAAAGCATTGAACGGTATAGAGAAAGTCAATCCATGACCTAGGTAGGCCAAGAGCTTAAAAATAAAGTCAATCCATGACTTGGGTGGGCCACACCACATAATATAATGGAGAGGGGTTTCCTTAAAACATTCATAATCATATATTGAGTTTGCCTAAATGTGATTCACATATCCAACCCACTCATTATGTGTGTCCCACTTGGATGAGGGGTCAGACCAATTTTCAGCTGCATCCAAAACTCATGTGGGCCCCACCAAGTGCTTTTATATTTTTTAGGATGTCTTCACATAGTTTTAGATGGTATGGTCCACTTGAGTTTCGTATACAGATGATTCACATGGCCCATATTACATGTCTGGTCCATTCACTCTATTTTACTGATCAATACCCTCAATTTGACTAGTTACTCACCTCAATCAGGCTACATATGAGAAAAGATATTGGGCATACCAAGATTGATCAACAATTTCAGTGAAATTTGATTTAAACATCTGAAGTTATTTACTCTTCAATTTGAACTAATTAGATTGTCCAGAAAAGGTTAAATGTTGTTTATAATATCAAAAATATATGAATGAATAGAAAACACAAACATCACCTTGATCCAAAACTTCTATGGCCTCCAAGAAATTTTAAATGGTAGAGGTTCAATCACACTATTTCCTGTGGTGTGGTCCAGTTGAGCTTTGGATATGCTTCCTTTTTGTTCTTTAGACCTCAAGTTATCTGTTAACATGGATTAATGGAGTGGATAAAATAAATAAATAATGGTGGACCCCACAAAGTTTACTCTGGTAAGGGTAATAAGTAACTCACCTAAACATAGTGGAGAAGGGTTTCCTTAAAACATTCATAATCATATATTGGACCTGCGTAAATGTGATTCACATATCCAACCCACTCATTATGTGTGTCCCAATTGGATGAGGGGTCAGACCAAGTTTCAACTGCATCCAAAACCCATGTGGGCCCCACCAAGTGCTTTTATATTTTTTAGGATGTCTTCACATAGTTTCATCACACACTGCCAGAGGATGCTGTTGGAGATGAAATGAAATGAAAGAAAAGAGAGATGGTTTATGGTATTTAATGAGATAGAATATTTTAATCTCTTGATCCATCATTTAGTTCTTGCTTTTAATCTTAGCCATCTAATTAATGGCCTGAAAAGATATCGATTGTCTTATGTCTAATTAGTTGCATGAAAAAAAGTACAGTTTTGGGACAATCCTAACCGTCTAATTAATGGGTTGAATCTCCATTTTTACTGATATCCATGCCGTCCATTCATTTTTATAGATCACTTTAGCAGTTAATCTAAAAAATGAGGCAGATCTGAATCTCGGGTGGACCACACCACGGGAAAATATTAGTGATTGAATCTTCACCATTAAAACCCTCTTAGGGCCCACTTAATGTTTATTTGATATCCACGCTGTCCATTTATTTTTATAGATCACTTTAGGAGTTGTTCCTAAAAATGAGGCAGATCTAAATATCAGGTGGACCACACCATGGGAAAACAGTAGTGATTGAATCTCCACCATTAGAACCCTCTCAAGGCCCACTGTAATGTTTATTTGACATCCTTCACTCATACAGACCTGGATAAAGGCAAATTACCAAAAAATAAATAAAATCACAAATATCAGCTTGATTAAAACTTTTGTGGTCCCAGTAAGTTTTTAATGATGAGCGTTCAATCAACTCTATATGTGGTCCACTTGAGATTTAAATCTACCTCATTTTTTGGACAAATACCGTTAATCATATGGAAAAATAGATGGATGGAATGGATGTAACAATAAATCATGGGTAGTGGTGTGGTCACTAGCCAATCCCTTTCCTGATGGAAAATAAAAATAAAAATTCTCACCTCTCGTAGCAAAAATTTTTATGACCTGTGGTGAGCTTGGGCAGGTAATTGGACAATCCCAACCGTCTAATCAAAGCCCTGAAACAAATCTCATCATCTAATCAATGGTGAAAAAATATCTAAACGGATCATAGGAAAAAAAGGCCTGAAACAAAAATATAACACTTTTATCGACGAAATTTTTCATCAGTAAAAAACAAAGTGTGGGAAAAATGTTTTTACCAACGAAAATTTTCGTTGGTAAAACTCTGACCGCGAAAGTTTTCAAAATAGCGCCAAAATTTTCTAAGTGAAAAACATAACACTTTTACCGATGAAACTTTTCGTCGGTAAAAACATTATTCCCGACGATTTTAGTTTGTCGGTAAAACTCAGGGCGAAAATTTTCTAAGTGAAAAACATAACACTATTACCGACAAAAATTTTCGTTGGTAAAAACATTATTCCCAATGGTTTTAGTTCATTGGTAAAACTCAGCCTGAAAATTTTCGAAGCGAAAAATGTAATAGTTTTACTGATTGTTTTGTGCTTTTTACCGATGAAAATTATCGTCGGTAAAACTCTTACCGCGAAAGTTTTCAAAATAGCGCGAAAATTTTCTAAGCGAAAATCATAGCACTTTTACCGACGAAAATTTTCGTCAGTAAAAACATTATTCTCGACAGTTTTAGTTTGTCGGTAAAACTCAGGGCGAAAATTTTTAAGTGAAAAACATAACATTATTACCAATGAAAAGTTTTGTCGGTAAAAACATTATTCCCGACGGTTTTATTTTGTCGGTAAAGCTCAGGGCGAAAATTTTCGAAGTGAAAAACATAATAGTTTTACCGACAAAAATTTTCGTCAGTAAAAACATCATTCCCGACGGTTTTAGTTCGTCGGTAAAACTTAGGGTGAAAATTTTCGAAGTGAAAAACATAGCACTTTTACTGACAAAAATTTTCGTCGGTAAAAACATTATTCCCGATGGTTTTAGTTCATCGGTAAAACTCAGCTTGAAAATTTTCAAAGTGGAAAATATAATAGTTTTACTGACAAAAATTTTCGTCGATAAAAGTTGTTTTGAGCTTTTTACTGACAAAAATTTTCGTCGGTAAAACTCTTAGTGCGAAAATTTCAAAATAGCACAAAATTTTCTATCTTAAAAATTAAAATACTCTTACCGATGAAAATTTTCGTCGGTAAAAATATTATTACCGGTGAAATTTTTTTTGCCGGCAAAAATTTTGTCAATAAAAGTACTGTTTCTTGTAGTGTATGTTTATTTTATCCATGTTATCTTCTAGATTATTTTAGGTTACACGCTCAAAAATTAGACAGAGCCAAATCTCAGGTGGACCACGCCACAAGAAAATAATGGTGATTGAAAGGCCATCATTAAAAAAGTTTCTAAGGCCTAATGTAATGGTTATTTTTTTATTTTTTAAAAAAACCATTCATCATATACCATCACAAAAAGTCTATACAGCTTGAGATTTAGGAGGGACCCGGTATGTGGGCCCTTCTATCGTAAGAGCTACAAGGAAATTGAAGAAGTGGACTCGGGTGAGGTGATACGAATGTTGCCCAACTCGATTCTGTTGAAGAAGAGAAGGCCGCGAATCTTGACAGGGAGGGCATCCTTGGATGAAGGGAAATCACAAATGTCAGCTGCATCTAAAACTTTTGTAGCCCTTAGAAGTTTTTAATGGTGGGCATTCAATCACCACATGAGAGTTGGATGTGCCTATTTTTTGACTCAAACCTTCAAATGACTTAGAAAAATGGATGGACGACATCAATAAAATAAATAAATGATTAGGGCTGTCAATGGGTCAGCCTAGCCCATGGGCTTCCAAGCCTAGCCTGCCTTAGGCTGGTCTTGGGCTAGGTTGTTAGGCCAGGTATGAGCTCAAAGATAGAGCAGGTTTTTCAATTAGGCAGAGCTTAGATATAGTTATTTAAGGCCCGTTAGCCTGCCCAGCATGTAACAATCTTTTAAAGTTCAAAATTTGAACTTTTCTCCCTTAAACTTTCTATTCTTTAAAACTATTTTTCATACCTACCCCTTCTTCAAGGCCATAGTTAATGCTTCCCTCTTTAAACTCAAAGCGGATTGCGTCGTGTGCTCCATGCTGTGTTAACATCAACAAGTTCTATGGGCCCCACCATAATGTATGTGTTATATCCATATCGCCCATTCATTTTGAGAGATCATTTCAGCGCATTAACCTAAAAATGAGTAGATCCAAAGCTCAAGTGGACCACATTAGATACAACAATGGGACAATGATTCCCACAGTTGAAACTTTCTTAGGGCCAACCATGATGTTTATTTGCTATCTAACTTGTTCATAAGGTTACACGGACCTGGATGAAGAGAAAATACAAATACCAGATTGATTCAAAACTTTCATGACCCTCCATAAGTTTTCAATGGGAGACATTCAATGCCCATTGCTTTCTTTGGTGTGGGCGACTTGAGCTTTAGATCTGTCTCTTTTTCTTTTTTTGGGGGATAAAGCACTAAAATGATCTTGCCAAATAGACGGATGAGTTAGATGGAAACGAAAAATTATGGTGAGCATTATTGTGACCCTAGGAAGTTTTTAATGGTGGGTGTCCAATAACCACTGTTTCCTTTGGTGTGGTCCACATAAGCTTTGGGATCTACTTAATTTTTGGGAGTACGTATAAAATGGTGTGAGAATGGTGTCAATATACAACACATCATCAAGATGTGCCCCGCAAGTATGTTGTTACCCAGCTAACACCTAATCTGCTTCCTCCTTTAATTGCCCCTCTCCGCAGAGGCACCACCCTCCATTCGTATATAAGTTGGCTCATCCGCACTGACCTCCATTCGTATCTCTGCCTATTCATTGAGTTTTCTTCATATTCTATAATTTTTGTTTGGTTTATATTTTAGGGTTTTGATTAATTTCAAGAGGGGAGACGGAGAAGGATAATAAGAAGCTCTGATGAATGTAGGAAATAGCGTTTCATCTACTGGTTGTTAAGTACGTAAATATCACAAAAATTTCATCATCTCTTTTCGATTGTTAAAGAGTTTTTGTCACATTGGCTAGGGCTTAGGCCGGATTCAAGCCGAGCCCTGTAATAACAAATCGGGCTACGTTGGACTGGATTGTTTTGGCATATTACAGGCCCAGCCTGGGTTTGGGTTGAAGCTAAAAAATTCATGCTAGGCTTGGATAGTTTACCTCTGCCCTAGCCCGGCCCATTGACACCCCTAATCATGAAGAGGCCAAGAAAGCACCTTCTAATAACTACTGGCTACCGACAGCCTCAGTAGACAATCGGCTTCCTCCACTATTCCTTCTGGTTTTTAAGGGACGGATGAGGTTTAGCCACAAATGTTGTCATTAGCTTTGCGAGCCCCACAATGATGTATGTGTTTCATCCATGCCGACCATCCAATTTTTTAAGATTAATTTAAGGCATCAGCCCAAATATGAGGTAGATCCAAATTTCAAGTGGACCGCATCATAAGAAACAATATTGATTGAATGCCTATCATTAAAAACTTCTTAGGGCCACAAAAGTTTTGGATCAAGCTGATATTTGTTTTTTCCTTTTATCCTGGTCTCTATGACTTAAGCAACGTGTTGGATTTTAATTAAGTAAACATTACAGTGGGCCCTAGGAGGTTTTTAATGGTGTGCATTCAATTACTATTGTTTTCCTGTGGTGTGGTCCACCTGAAATTTAGATCTACCTCATTTTTTTTAGTCAAGCCATAAAATGATCTGAAAAAAAAATGGATGGACAACAAGGATAAAATACATATATCATGGTGGGGTCCACAGATTTGAGTTACATACATCATAGTGGTCCCACGGAGCTTTGAGGTGGATACAAGCAGCATCATTAGCCAAACCGTGTTGGAGGTACACATCTCTAGAATTATTGTTTGGTTGTCTTCCTTGTGGAAGTATCAGATATTTCTTTGTTCAGCCTTTGTAAAATTTATTGCGATGCATCTACGGAAATTTCTCTATGTCAAATAGAAAATATGAGGCTTGTTGAAGGCAGAATCTCTATACGTGCTAATGGGAAGTAAAAAATTGAGTTTCATTCTATACACAGTTTCTCTAATATATGTTGTTGCTCATAGAAATAAGGTTGCGTTTAATTGCAATGTGATAGTTGCACCACGTTTAATAGATAGGAAATGAGACCAAGGGTAGCAATGGGTAGGGCGGCTCGAAAGTTCGGCTCGGTTTGGTTTGGTTTGAAAAAGCTCAGCTTGGATTGGTTGGAATAGAAGTTCAAATTAAACTAAGTGCCGGAGTCAAGCTCATTTAAAAAAACAAACCATGCTCAAACCAGGGCAGCATCAGCTTAACTTGAATCTCGGCTTCATTCAACTCGGTTTAATTCGGGTTATAGATTGTATGCACACTATTTCTTGTGGTGTGATCCACTTGAGCTTTGAATATGATTCAATTTTAGGATCATGTCCTAAAATGATATGTAATAACCGATGGATAATACATATACATGATGACATGGATAATACATAATATACATATGCATATACATATACATGAATGCACACTATTTCTTGTGGTTTGGTCCACTTGAGCTTTGGATATGATTCGATTTTGGATCATCTCCTAAAATGATATGTAAAAATAGATGGATGGCGTGGATAATATATATACAGGATGGTGGGCCCACAAAGTTTACTCAGTATGCTAAAACGGGATTCGAATTGGCTAGTGACCTCAACACCCATAGCTAGTGCCAAAGCTCTATGGGGGCCTCCATGATATATGTGTTTTATCTAGCAGTCCGTTAAAATTTTCAATTCATTTTACGGTATGAGACTAAAAATAAGGAAGATTCCAATCTCCAGTAGACCACGACATGGGATCCAAACTTATTGGGGGACAGAAGGTTCAGATCAATACATGTGGTTCAATTTTATGTATATTGTTATTTAACAAAAAAATAAAATGAGTTGACCTGTGTTCTAACTTGGGTTGATTCGGCTTGGATATTTGGACCAAACCAAACTAAGATCAAATAGTAGAGATGGGCTCAAAGCTCAGCTCGTGTAAATCTCAAACAAGGGGTGTCACGTGAACAAGCTAAACCAAACTTGGCTCAAACTCGGTTCAGCTCAACTCATATACAACTCTAGCAATGGGATGGGTTGTCTACCAACCTAGCTTTCAGCCGAGCTTGGACCAACTAACTAAGCCTATGGGCCAGGCTTGGACCTTCCATGAACAACCTGATTATTTTTTAAGTCAGGCTAGGACTCATGTTGGTTTATGCTAAATATGTGCATGTATTATATCCCATAAATATATATTAGGTTAGGCAATCCATTCATCATGAATGTAGACGGCTCATTTAATTCCTCTACACTGTCTACTTCTTTGTGCATTGGTGCCACCATGATCAATGGATATATTAGGAAAATTCAAATAGGAAATAGAGATTTTACCAATTGTTAGGTCAAGCTTAAGCTTGGGCCTTCTACATTAGGTTCATTTTGAGCTTGGGCTAAGGCTAGGACTTAGGCCCCACCCATTGCCCGCCCTAAAAACCTTCCTTATTGTTTATAATTAAATGGAATTAGCCCTCAAACAACGTGGATAGAACAAACAAAGACAATAAGATATTCCTTTTTACACTATATAGACATTGCATCAAAGGCGTGCACATCACTCTACTAGTCCTCACTCTCTCTGATTCTCTTCCCAAATTCATATCCCATTTTACCATTGCAGAGAGGGAGGTAAAGAAGGAAGATTGAGGGCGTTTGACACTTCTCCAACGAGTGTCTTCTCAAACGTTTGGTGATCAAGTAGGTAAGGATCAAAACCTCTGTCAGCCCATTGATTTGATGCTTAACAGCATTGTAAACATTTGGTATCAAAGCAAGGTCTCTGCTTATGCGGCAGTGATATTTTTCCACCATTAAAACCCTAGAAGGTTTTCCATCACCGACCATGGCTGTCGCTACCACTAGTTGGAGAATATAGCCCCCCTTTTAATGGGCCTGCTTGACCTAGCCCTCAAATGGTGGAGATGGTGATGAACAATTTAATCCGTCATCATAGTGCCATTGTTGAATCGGGCCTCCATCTCAATCACTACTACCAAATCCTTGTTCGAGAATTCTCCTCCCTTCTTCCACTCTGTCTCAAAGAGTAACTAGGACTAAATCAGTCACATCTTTGGGGTCCGTCTGTATTACTCTTTTATGTTTTATGATTCATGTCTTTGCAGTTTTAACTATAATTCTTTATGCAAATCAGTCAGTCCATGCATCTATTGGGTTGGGCTTGAGCTTGGGCCTGGGTCAGGTTTAGCTTGAGTCTGGCACATTGCCAACCTTGGAAATGACCAAGTGTTGAAGCAACCCTTTGTATAAAGTGGTATGTTCATTTTAAGCTTTAAAGTAGTATGATTGCATTTTAGGACATTTGTAAATATAACAAATTATCCCTCCTTTTGGTCATTTGTGTTGGGAGCGTTGTATAAAAACCTTAGGATCTCGCCTCCCAAAACACTAGAATTATGAGATATAATAAAGCAATGAAATAAATCAAAGCACAAACCACACGACACAAGGGATTTTACGTGGAAAATTTCAAAGAGGTAAAAACCATGGGACCTCGTCTAGAGCAACAATTCACTACGAAGTAGAACATTACAACTGATCACAAGCACACACCGCTTGGATCAAACCTTCTTCACTCATGCAAGAGTGGATGAACACTAAGAGAATAATGAAAATGGAGAGATCTCATCGATTATGAGGACGTAGAAGCGCTGAGACGTCTACTGCGAAGTAGATCACTTCTATGAGCAGAATCCTCCCTTCCACAAGCTTTCTCTCTCTCTTTTCTCTTTCCCTCACCTTTTGATAACCTTAAAACCCTTTAGCAAACCCTTGCATAGCTTTAGGAAACCTCCTTGCATTGCCCTAGAATAACCCTATGACCCCTATTTATAGTTTAGGAAACTCCTTTCCGCACCTCTGCAAAAATCGTCTCAAATTTACACAATCCACACCAAATCTGGACTGAATCTACGTAACCCTCGACTAATTGAGCCAGGCCCTCGACTGGTCGATCAATAAAAAACCCGGTCGCTGGACTTTGAGTCGAGCAGTCCTCGACTGGTCAAGTAGCACCCTTCGACCAGTTGAGCAACGCTGTGAAACATCCATCTTTTTACAACTGGCTACTCTATCTCTCCTCTGAAATGAGGAGGAAAACCTCATCAAATCTCCCCCTTTCCGATTCAGGAGGAATTCGCCTTCTTCAAGCCAGCCAGGTTTCTACAAACCTCAATCTTTTCCTTGAGCAATGCCTTGGTCATCATGTCATTATTGTCCATGTGGACCTTCTCAAGCTGTAACACCTTTTATTCTAAAGTATCTTTGATCCAGCGATATCGAATCTCTATGTGCTTCGACTTGGAGTGCTGACTTGGATTCTTGCTCAAGTGTATAGAACTTTAACTATCGTAATAGACCACGTGTTGCTCCTGCTTCAAGATAAGTTCCTATAGGAATCTCTTCATTTAAAGCATCTCTTTACATGCTTCTATGACCGCATTGTACTCGGCCTCTGTCGTCGATAATGCTACGACCTTCTGTAGCTTACTCTGTCAAGAAACTGCTCCCCTTACAAACGTGAACATGAACCCCGATGTAGACTTCCTGGAGTCTATGTCACCTCCCATATCTGCATGTGTGTCACCTTCTAACACAGGTTTTGAGTCACCATAGCATAGGCTCAACCTAAATGAGCCTCTTAAATACCGTAGTATCTATTTTACCATATCATAGGTGTGGTTCTTATGCAAGGATTCCATCTCCTCTTGCATAACTTTTAACCACTCCTCCTTATGCTCGTCGGTTAGAGCCTCAAAATAATTTTCTAACTCTCCCCCATCAGTGAGCATAATATACTCATGCAGTGAGTACTTTTTGGACGGATGTCTGTCCCTAGATGACCTCTTTACCTGTGGCTCAACAGGTGGATCAAGTGGGGGCTGCTACCATGGCCCATCTTCTGTAGGAACTCCTTCGTCCTCTACACCTTGTTGTACTCCTCCATCATTAGGCACTACAGGAGGAATAATTGGATCCATGTCCTCTAACTCACTTGAACTAGGCTAGGACTTCTCTAGCTTACAAATGTCTTCTATACATTGATCTTCAAAGATAACCACATCTCTGCTTCTGATGAGCTTCTTCTCGGTCGGATCTTATAATCTGTAACCAAAATTTTCATTATCGTAACACTAGAACACATATTGCCCGATCTTGTATCGAGCTTGGACCTCTCGTCCTTTCATACGTGAAGGGATGCCCTACATCCAAACACTTTGAGATGACTGTACGATGGATCTTGTCTAGTCCATACCTTCTCAGGTACTTCTCCATTTAACAGGGCTAATGAAGACCTGTTTATCAAATACACTGCCGTGTGCATTGCCTCTCCCCAAAACGTCTTGGGTAACTTTGCATAGGATAACATGCATCTGATTCTCTATACAATTGTGCGATTCATTCGCTCACCCATACCATTATGCTGGGGGGTCTTAGGAACCGTCTGTTCATGCCGTATACCCAGGGACTTACAATACTCATGGAAGTCACCAATGTATTCACCACCATTTTCAGTGTGGATGCACTTTAATGATCTACCTGTCTCTCTCTCGACCATAACATGAAATATTTTAAACACACCAAAGACCTCATCCTTGGATTTCAAAGCATAAACCCAAACCCTCCTAGATGCATCATCTATAAAAGTGACAAAATATAATGCGCTGCCTAAGGTTTTTGTCCCCATAGGACCACAAACATTAGAATAAACCAAATCTAATGCATGCATCTTGTTAACATGAGAAGCATATTTAACGAATAAAACTCTATGTTGTTTCTCTGATAAATAATCAATACAGGTTTGAGAGATATACCTCTCACGTCTGGAAGGAGCCGCTTCTTTGCTAGTAGCTGAAGCCCTTTTTCACTCATGTGGCCTAGACGCCTATGCCACATGTCAATAGTTGAATCTTCCGCTGCGTTCAATCCATCCTTGCACATACTGACACTTGCCTTATAAAGAGTGTAACACTTCTTCCCTCTGGCTGCAATCAACGAACCCTTGATGAGCTTCCAGTGTCTACTAACAAATCGGCTTTCATAGCCATTATCATCCAACCTTCCCGTCGACATCAAGTTGAGGCGAAGGTATGGAATATACTTCACATCCCTGAGAACCAATGTGCAGCCCACATCGGCCTTTACACAAATATCACCGACCCCTACGATCTTTGATATGCCAGAATTTTCCATCTTCATAGTCCCAAAGTCACCTGACTTGTAGTTTGTGAAGAAATTCCTGCGTGGAGTCGTATAAAACGAGGCTCCCGAGTCTATCACCCAATCGGTGTCCTGACTCGTAGCTGTGAGACAAACATCATGATCCATCGAAAGAATAATTACAACATCACCATCTAAAGCAACCGCAGTGGATTCTGATTCATCTTCCTTCTCATTTCCTTTTTCTTTCTTGTCATTCTTCTTCTTATAACATTCATACTTGTAGTGGCCCTTATTGCCACAATTCTAGTATTCAACATTCTTCCTAATACTCGATTTGCTTCTTGATTTATCTCGGTCCTTCCCGTCCTTTCTGTTCTTTCCTCTCCCCTGATCTTGTGCCATAAGGGCCTCTTGTTGAGTAGACCCCTGAGACTTTCTCCTTGTCTTCTCGTTGAAGAGACAACTAGTTACTTGTTTCATGGACACCTTTTCGTCTGGTGCGGAGTTACTCAGAGGCACCACGAATGTTTCCCAATTGTCAGGCAATGAGCTAAGCAATAGCAAAGCCTGTAATTCATCGTCTAGGACCATCTTCATACCAGAGAGTTGGTTCAATATATGGTTGACGTCATTCATGTGCTCAGCCACATAACCACTATCTTTAAACTTAAGATTCACAAGTTGTCTCATCAGAAAAATCTTATTGCCGGTTGTCTCCCTCTCATATAGCTCTTGCAATTTCAGCCATAGGATAGCAGCTGAGGTCTTTGTAAACACATGGTGAAATACGAAATCGTACAGCCATTGTCTAATAAACCTATAACATCTCGGAAAGATTTGTACAAGGACCCAAGTACCACCTCAGGCAGAACCACTTATGGACCGTATCATGTCGTAATTTACATGGAAATTAGTTAAGTACTAAACTAAATAATCGATGGATTAAGCATGGGTTACCATTTTCACAAATGAGAAGGCATAAAACCATTAATACCACTAACTCAACGTCCCTTAAAGACCTAGGAGAAATCCTAAGAGCCTATCAGTCTCGGGAGTACATTGAAACCCCGTATCAGACCACACATCAAGAGTCTGATGACCGCGAAACTATAGGATTATGTCCATCCTACGAGGTTTGACAACCATCGCGGGAATCAAGCCCAAATGGTGTCCAGAAATGCACAACTTGAGCTCTGAGTGAAGTGTGTGAGAAACGCGAATATCTTTAGAAAATGTAATGGAACTTAAGTGAATTAGGCCATTCGCTCATATGCGAAATTGAGGATTTCGGACCGTCAGTTTCTAACCAAACTTTATCCGTGGAAAAAAAATTTCCTGCACATATCTGTATGACTGTGGCCCCGATCAAGGAAGTATGACCGTTGATCTGACACGGGTCCTCCACAGTCGATCAGCTTATCCGATTGCACCGAAATCACATCCTGGCATAGATCCATTGTCAGGGAACTTACCCTATGATGTAAGTGAGTAGTGGGCCTCCCTGTGAGCCCTGTTTGTCAAAAACAACTGCCCAAAGGGTATAACCCATGTATATAGTGGCCCTGGGGCCATTTGCATCACTTCTAGGCTTATAAATAGCCTTTATATCACCCCACCTCTTTCATATACGAATTTCTCCAAAACCCTAAGGGGGAGAGAGAGAGAGAGAGAGAGAGAGAGAGAGAGAGAGAGAGAAAAGAAGAGAAAAGAGGAAAGAGAGAAGAGGGCTTGTGGGAGATTGCTGCAGTAATTCTCTCCCAAGACTTCATGCACAGAATCACCTCCTCGTTATGCTACACAATCTGTTTCGTCTACGATTTAGGTAAGAAAACCTAACCCTAGTATCATTGTAGCGATCCATATTGATTAATCGTCAAACTAGCTAACTTATTTCGTTGTTTAGGTGTCAGATGTTCCGTTTTCGGGAACGTAGAATTCGAACCGAGTTTGAATCGAGTATTCCGACGAAAGTTGCAGACTATAAACGCTTAGGTTATGGTTATCAATGCTTTCAATGTCAGTTAATGATTTATGTCTGACTTGATTGCTGCCATATTGTATTAGATACACCGTTTTCGATATAATATACATGTATGAACTATGTTAAACAAAAGATGCATCCCATGTGTTTGTTGAAATGTTTGAATGAACATGTAAACATGATTTGTGCTTGCCATGACTACTAATCTAGGATTCATCGTTGTCATATGCGTGCTGACCTCTCTGTATAAGGACTTGCTAAAATATATATAAGTTGTAACTAACCTAGTCTATATATTTGATGAAGTATAGTCTAAGTGTTTGATGAATTGTCTGAATGAGAAATTGTTGATGATTTGTATTTATTAAGAGTATTAAGATAGGATTCTTAATTACCTTATTCATATGTATAGTTTCTTTCATGTAATCATATTTGCCACTATGCAATTCATGGATAAAATGTAAGTGTTTAATAACATGTCTAATGTGTTTGATGAAATGCTCAAATGAGGAATTCACTTGAATTGTTTGTTAAATGCTGAAGTGATTATCACAAGTGTTTATGTGCTACATTTGAATAAGATTGGGACTACAACGTAGCCCAGGCAATTGGTAACAATCCTCGTTCGGGTGGCCGAATTAGTCTCACCACATTGGGTAAGCTCGACGAATCCGAGTCGTACGACGATTGTCGACAGTGGTTAGGCCACAAGGAGTGCTTATGGGCTCCATGTCGATTAAGTTAGTGTAACGCCCCGATTTCTAAAACCCGAGTACTAGACTCGCTTCAAAAATCCGGGAGTTATAAATCAGAGAAATAGCAGAAATCCAACTTATAGTGCGATAACAAAATGAAGCATGTATAATCATGTGTGCCCAAATATTTAGCCCACCCAACTAGGGGGTCTTAGTTACAAATTTTCATAACTCCAAAACACCAACCCACTGAAATTAGAGTATCAAACTACTGATTAACACCAAAATATGCCGCTGCGTCCTAATGCGGCTTGTCATCATAGAATTCTCTCTCGGGCACCACAGTCGCACCTTCCAGGTTGGCACCGACACCCTCTACATCCGTCCCTGTATATTCTGTATGGTTGGATAGTTGATGGATGAGTAGCCAGCTCAGTGTGAATTTTCCTCAAGATTACACATCACTGCCTTAGCAAACATAGTTAAAAGGAAAACAAGCAGTAATCTAAAACAGGCAATATGCAATCTTATTAGATGCATGAATGCATGAATGCACATCGGCCTGGAGATGCACATCTAGCCGGACTTGGGCTCGTCACCCATGCAATCATCGACTTGGGAATGATCATCCAGTCGGACAGTGGTCGATAGTCGATAGTGTAAGAGCTAACGAAACGATACCCCAACAATCCTAAGGCACGTGCTATAGCATCCAGAATAGCCATCTGTCATCCCCAATATGCTATGAATGCATGATTAGCCAGCCGTTATTAATCCAGTTACAATTAGTCAATTTAAGTAATTCAACTGTCACTACGGGGGGCTTGTCACCTAGCATAGGCCGACACCTCGAGCATAATGTCTCATTACCACCATCCCCGGCTCATGAGGTCGTCTACCTTGGGATGTTTTAATAGGATACCTTGATCAAAATGACACCAGTTCAAGGTCTCTATTACCCTCACATTTGTCTAATTACATCCCAAGTGTAGCTTGCATACAATCATAGAATCTTCTTTGTGTAGCATTATGAGATTATGTATAGAGGCAATCATTTTAACATGTGACAACATATAACTTCGAATAAAAACATAAAAGGAGGCATCAGAATTTTAAATAATGATTTTCGGCAATGTATCAACAAGACAGGCAAATAGTAATCATCTTTCATAGGTTAGCTAACATGTGAGCCTATCATGTGGTGGAAGCAAGTATCACAATAGTAGTAATCTAGTGTAAACTATGTTTAACTAATTTAGAAATGAAAAACCCAAGGGGAAGGTCATCACTTGAATGGTAGTGTTCACGAAATTAGTCTAAGTCTCCTTGTGGCCCAGGGTCACTTAAAGAATCTCCTAAAAATTACAGTTTACGCTTATCGGATACTTTTACGGCTCTGTTCAGCCAACCAGAAGGTCCAAGGAGTAATAACAAGGCCTCTTGTGCTAGGCCCACTATGTATTTATTCAAACAAGGGGTCCAACAGATGTGCGAGTTTGGGTTACACACAGAAGAAGTCATTTTAATAGATGTAAATGTAGTGTGTGTGTGTGTGTGTTACCGTACATTATTAGCATTTCCCAACACAGTTTCATGTAGATCCGTGCTCGTTCAAATATAGTCCCTGCAAGTCGGCACCGATTAAATGTAGTTCAGATGACCCAGTATGGCTCAGCACTGTCCCAAACATTGTCCAACGAAATCGGAACGGCGTGGATCAAAAGTACATGTATCAATGGTAGGACTGTCATAGGACGGTGCCGATGAAATACCTATGCCAAGTTGGGACCCACTACACAAACCGCGCAGATAAAACACTTACGTGGGGGTACTACTACGCAGATGGACGGTATACATATCAGGGTGAGGTACACATACGTGGCCCACCGTCAGGCTCGTCAAATGGACAGACGGCTCAGATGGAACTCGTCCATCGGTGCGGCTCGCGTAGGATACGTTTATCTTATATATTTACGTACGCATATATGTACCTAGTGGGTCCCACGTGGATGTGGGGCTATATAATATTTCATCGTGCTCACACGCACTGGAGAGTACTCCTGCCAATCACACAATAGGTGGGTCTACACGTGTGGGTGGTCCCCACAGATTGTATATGTACCATACTTTCTAATAAAATATTATTTTATTATTATATTTCCTCATGCAGCAACATCCAGCACTGGGCGATCTGGGAACGTCCATTGGTGGATGGGCTAGGTGTAAAACATCTAGGTGGACCACCGTGATCATCTGATGGTGCGGCCCACCCAGCTGAAGTTTGAAATGGATGGACGGTCCTGGATGCATTCCACAGATACCGTTCTTCATGTATTAGAGATACATGATAATTCCATGGGTGTACAGACGCATGCATTTATATATTTTATTATATATATAGTTCCAAAACAAGATGTCCAGGCTTGAGGAAATGGATGGACGGCCTGGGTGATCCACATCATCAAGGTGGGGCCCTATACGTGGCCCACCAATTTGCGTAGGATCAGGCCCACCTGCACTTGTGCAGGGCCCAAAACTGGGTCGGCCCATCGGTTTTGGGTGAGGCCCATCTGCATTTGTGCAGGGCCCACCAGTGTTTTGGTGAAGCCCACAAGCAGCCCAACTGCATTTGCAACGTGCTGGCTGCCTCCTGCAACTGACGTGAAACAGCCTCCGTTGCAGGCTGTCCTGGAGTCCATTCTCGGCCCCGATTTTGGCTCAAACACAGCACTCTTTCAGGCCGTTTTTCAACCTATCACGGTGTTCAACGGAGGCATGGTGGCTGCCATCTCTTTCAGCCAAGAAAACGGCCTGAACAGGGGCGTTTTCTCCCCCGATTTTCGGTCCATCTTCAGTCCGTTTCTAGCCATATTGCGGCTCGTTTGCAGGCCATTCCGAGTCCGTGTTTCAGTCGCTATCCGAGGCCATTTACACGTCATTGTTTGGCCCTGAAACGGGGCCATACCCAGGCCTGTTCGGTCTTAAAACGGTGCCCGAACGCAGGCTATTTTCATCTCCAAAACAGAGCCTGTCCATGGCTATATGCACAGTCCCTGCTGCTGGGTGTTTTACAGCCAAGGTGAGGTGTGATGGAGCTTAGTGTGGGTTTTCTAGAGTTTCTTTTTAACAAAAATGAAGGGGAAAGGTTTTACCTTTCACAGTTGGGTCTGACCCGAACTTGGGTGGTCACGCACACAACCACCTTCTTCTTCCTCTCTTTTCTTTCTCCCTCCCACTTAGGTGGTGCTGCTATGGTCCCGCACTGACTCGGCTCGGTCCGGTTTTCACGGACTGAGTTGGGACAGTGCGCTCCAAGCTCACTAGAAATATCACTCTTCCTCTCTGTTTTCTCCCTCTCTGTGTTTTCTCTCCCTGTTTCCTTCCTCTCTGTCAATCAAGCGGTGTGGCTGCAAACCCACACTGGCTCGGCTCGGTCCGTTTTCCGCGGACTGAGTGGGGACAGTGCGCGCTGAGCTCACCAAACGCTCACCCTATCACTCTGTTTCCTCTCTCTCTACTCTTTCTGTTTCTCTCACCTCTCTTCTGTGTGGATTCAGTGAGAGCTGGGCTCTCCATTTATAGGCAGGGAGGGGGAGGATCCAGCGGCTGAGATTTGCTCTGCAAATCTCCAGGCGATGGCCGTCGACGGCCGCCTCTGCTCTTTTTTCAAAACGGCAAAACGCGACTGTAAATCCTCCCGGTTTGGTCGTTTATGGTTATAGGGAGAGAGCTGGCGTCTGCACGTCGGAAGTCCCCTGGGTAAACCGACGCCGGTCCGATCGTCGTCTGTTTATCCATCATAGAACGGACGGTCAGGGATTGATTCCCTTCGTTTGTTTTCAGGGGCCCATTTCCTTATACGGTTTTGTTGGGGTGGGCCACACTGAAAAAATGGAGGGTTCGGATATTCCGGAAAGTGGCCAGAGTGGCGCACTTAGGAGCTTGAAGCTCACCGTTTTCAAACGTCGGAAATGGCGGGAAACGGTTTTGAGAATTTGTAATTGGGTTCGGTCAACCAGGTTTTGACCACAAGTAGTGGTCCAGTGCACTTCGTGTTTACTATTTGGGTGCACGTGCACCTAGCTTTTTGGGGTGTATCGCGACTCTGGTGGTTGATCTGCCCCGCTAGATTGTCTTGGGGGCCAGACATAAGTGTCCCAGCCCGGTTTGGGGCGCGGCCAAGGCCCAGGTGGGTCATATTACACCTTTCGGGGCTTTATTCAGCCCATATATCTCCATCCGATGGTCAGATAAGTCTGGGATTCTGTTTCAACGGTTAAAAGAGTTCAAGGGTCCATTTAAAGCTTTCACCATATATTATTAACCAATGCTAATTTTAATGTTAATTTACTTGTAGTTAAGATAATTAAAAAACGCGTACATATAATTTTTAATATTAACATGCTATTAGTCATATATTTATTAATTTCTAATATGCAATATAATATTTCACATACGTATGGATAGTCATATATTTATTAATTTTTAATATGCAATATCATATTACACATATGTATGGATTGAAAATTGTACAATATCTCTTTTAAAATCACATCGTTAAATAATATACCACCTTATTAAGATGTCTAATAATTTTATTTTTTTTCGCCTACATGTTTAATACATTTATAATTATTATTCACTATGTTTAGTTAATGTAATATTATTTTTATACTATTTTACATACATGCGTATCACTCTATTACAATACTTTTTTATACATTATTTATTATTTATTTGATACATAAATTTTCAAAACACATCCGCAATCTTTTGATCCATGTTTGTGTAAAATTTATAATAAATAGATAAGATAATATACTTAGTATATTTAATTTGACCATTGGGTGGTTTGATATGTGGATAGGGATCACCTTCAACGGTCAGATTTAAACTAGGTTGAACGTGAATGTTCACTAAGCTAGGTTTGCATCCTACTAAGTCGATTTATATAGTAACACTCGAGTACGAGAAAGTACGAGGTGTTACAGTCAGCATGTGCCCATACCAATCGAACTTGCCTAACGAACCGATTGGCCTATTGTGTGTTTACCATGTATGGACACTACTGCTTGAATCTAAGGTACCCCTCTCCAATGTAAAGGCTCACTTTAACCGTGACACAATGATCCGCTAAGATTTATGAGCCGGGCATGCATGGTGGTATGGGATACCGTGTTTGAGCAGTCGGCCTACGCTAGGGTGACGAGCCTTCCCATAGTGACCAGTGAGTAACCAAGACTCGTGAGTTGGGCATGGTGGTATGGGACAACGTGTTCGTGCTGTCGGCCTATGCTGAGGTAACGAGCCTCCCCGTAGTGACCGCGAGTATGAACTTTTGAATTTGCTTATCGACTATTTTTCATTGGGAGTGATGACCCTACAACTTACCTATTGTATGTGCTTAACTAGGAGTGACGAACCTATATGGATCCTTCAGTTTGAGTCAATGATATAAATGGAGGTACCCTAGCTTCCCAAATGTATTGTATGAATAAGGCTAATTAATTACTTGGCTAATATGACCATGCATCGCACTGCATTAGTTAGGACGTGCTTTAAAGGCGTTGAAGTCGCACCGAATGTAGTGATGTCATATGCGAAATAGGTTGTCGGAGTCACTTTTTGAGGGAGCTTTGATACGAGAGCATACATCATTACTTGTGCTCCATTCTTACATTAACAAGAGTAGTTAGGAAGTGATTGTTATGTTGCTTTATCATTACTACTTGGTTGACTTGATAACATGTTAACCTTTGCCTTATAGTACTACTGAGTTGATCACTCGCTCCCACCCTGGGACGGTGTTTTAAAACATCAACCAGACTCTGCTTTAGATGCAGGTGCTGCTGAAGTCTATGCAATGGAGCAGGACTTTATGGATGAGGAGGAAGAGTTCTTCTACTTTCAGTTCTCGAGCGGGTTTATGTAGACCTCATATTGATTCGCAGGGAACACTGGGATATTTGGCTTAGTTGGACACCTTATATTTCCACATTTTGTATATTTTGAAACAATACATGTATATATTTAGCCTGGTTACATACTCATACTCTGGAGGTTGTGAAACACTTATACACTTAAATATATATGCTTCAGACTTCCGCTTGCTTAGTTTAATTATATCCCGAGTATGATATGCTGCTTTAATATAATCTCACTCATGTTTAACTCATTAATATGGACGAAATCTAAACATCGTTATCCATATCTCGTTATCCATATTGCATAAGTGATGTGCTGGATCTCGGGAGTAGAGCTTTACTCGACCCTTGAAATTCAGGGCGTTACAAAATCTCACCGCCTTCCAGTCCAACTTCTTCCAATCATCATGTGACATATCCTTTAACTTTCCTGATATGCCTAGAATCGGAGCACATAAGTCCTTGCAATAAAGCAAGTCTTCCATCTTAGCCTTCTATATGGTCCAGTTAGAACCATTGAGACTGATCATCCTTAATGAGCCACCTTTCATAATTCAAAACTGATCCCACTCTGTTCAGACAACCTGAACTCTCTAATACCACTTTATTGGGAGCGTTGCACAAAAACCTTAGGATCTTGCCTCCCAAAAACACCAGAATTATGAAATATAATAAAGCAATGAAATAAATCAAAACATAAACCACACGACACAAGGGATTTTACGTGAAAAATCCTCAAAGAGGTAAAAACCACGGGATCTCGTTTAGAGCAACAATTCACTATGAAGTAGAACGTTACAACCGATCACAAGCACACACCACTTGGATCAAACTTTCTTTACTCCACGCAAGAGTGGATGAACAATAAGAGAATAATGAAAACGGAGAGATCTTACCGATTATGAGGACGTAAAAGTGCTGAGACGTCGACTGCGAAGTAGATCACCTTTACGAGCAGAATCCTCCATTCCACAAGCTTCCTCTCTCTTTTTTCTCTTTCTCTCACCTTTTGATAACCCTAAAATCCTTTAGCAAACCCTTACATAGCTTTAGGAAATCCCTTTGCATTGTCCTAAAATAACCCTAGGACCCCTATTTATAGTTTAGGAAACTCCTTTCCGCACATTTACGAAAACTATCTCAAATTTACGCTGTCCGTACCAAATCCGAACTGAATCTGCGTAACCCTCGACTAGTCGAGCCAGGCCCTCGACTGGTCGAGCAATAAAAAACCTGGTCACTGGACTTTGAGTCGAGAGACCACTCGACCGGTCGAGCAGCGCGGTGAAACATCCATTTTTTTTTTTCAACCGGCCGCTCTATCTCTCCTCCTCTGAATTGAGGAGGAAAACCCCATCAATTTGAACGATACTAGTAAATGAGTTGTAAGTGATTTACAACTTGTGTTTGGATGCCCTAAAATGCTTGTAAATGATTTACAACTTGCGTTTGAAACAATTGATAATTTTTAAAATTTTGACAATTTTGAAAGGAAAAATTGAGATTTTTGAAAAAAAAAAAAATGAATTTTGAATTTTCAAAGAACTAAGAATTTTTAAAAATTTTGAGAATTTAAAAAAGTTTTAAATTTTTTTTTTTTGAAAAATTAAGAATAAAAAATAATAATTATGAAAATTTATGATTTTTTTTTTTAAATTGAGAATTAGTAAAAAAAAAAAATTAAGAATTTGCAAAAATTTGATAATTTCAAAATTAATTAAGAATTTCGAATTTGAGAATCTTGAAAAAATTGGAAAATTTTAAAAATTGAGAAATTTAAAAAAATTAAGAAATTTCAAAAAATTGAAAATTTTGAAAAAAAATAAGAATTTAAAAAACTGCTAAGAATTATTATTTTTTTGATAATTTCGAAAAAAAACTAAGAATTTTTAAAAAATTGATAAATTTCAACTAATTGAGAATCTTGAAAATTTTGGAATTTAAAAATTTTAAGATTCTTGAAATTTTTTAACAATAATTTTCATAAAATTCATAATTTTGAAAATAATTAATAACTTCCGAAAAATTGATAAATTTGGAAAAATTAAAAATTTTGAAAAACTAATAAATGAATTTTAAAAAATTGAGAATTTTAAAAGAAAATTGATAATTTTTTTTTATATAAAAAAATAGAATATTGAAAGGATTGATAAGTTTTAAAATTCTTGATAATTTTAATAGATTTTTATGGCATCATTGTCTTCACTGTTTTCTGTGGTGGGGTCCTCGAGATTTGGCTCTGCCTCATTCCTTGGCTCATGGCCTAAAATGATCTCTCCGAAATGATGGACGGTATGGATACAACACATACATTATGGTGGCGGCCGCATAACTTGGCGACGTCACTTCAGGAGCGAAACTCGCCACTCAACCTGTTCCGCGTCTTTTACGGAAACGGATTCGCTACTCCCCCGCCACCAGCCAATGGCTGATGGTCGGTGCTCGGTGGGCCCCACCGTGATGTATATGTTTCATCCATGCCGTACATCTAATTTTCTATATTATTTTAGGAAACGATTAAAAAAATGAGTTATATCCCAATCTCAAGTAGACTACACTACATGAAATAGTGTTGAATGAATGTCTACCATTAAAGACTTCCTGGGCCATATAAAGGTTTTGGATCAAGTTGATCTTTGTTTTTTACCTTCATCTACGTCTGTATGACGTAATAAACAGATCGGATGTCAAATAAACAGTACAGTGTGAGGAGGATTTTAATGGTGGATGTCCAATCACTATTGTTTTCTCGTGGTGTTGTCCATTTGAGATTTATATACCTCTAAGATTTTGGATCAACCCATAAAATGATCTTTAAAAATGGATGAACAGAGTGGATGAAACACAATGATCTTTAAAAATGGATGAACAGAATGGAAGTTTGTATGAGTGATGGAACCCTAGCTATGGCTGTTGTCACGAGTGGCGCCTTGACAGGTAAAAACCAAGAACTCATTTCATAATAGAATCTGTACTGCATCGTGTGATTTGGATCTGTATCAGATCTCTTGAATTTGAGCTATGATGAGGTTTTAGTGATTTTTATTTTACTTTGATTGTAGAAATAGTGGACCAGATGTTGAGGTTTCTTGTGTCGTGTATTTTGAATGATCTGTGTGGCTCTCCTTCCAAGTTTCTAGGAGGAAATTGGGAATTTAATTTCCTGACTTCAAATTCATTGCTAGGTTTATATTATATATATGTGTTGTTTGGTGCCAAAGTTTGTAATGTGTTTGAATATACTTTTGTGAACTGGTCTTGTCCCTTGCTCAGCAAAATAGGGGCTAAAAACCCCACTCAATCAAACAAATGCAGCGTAGAAACACCCTTTGCCAAGCGTGTCCAAATGGGCCCTTGATCTATACTATGGTTTCTTTGTTTTTTTTTTGGGAAAGTGTTGGATTTCTAACCTGTACTGAATCTCTTGTTTTATGTGCTTCTGTTGTGGTTTTTGGGTTATTGTCTTCCTTCTGAATGCTTTTTTGCTTTTTCTTTCATCAGGTTCTAAAATGTGAGTATTCTGTCTGTGGAGAGATTGTCACCCATGCCCAGGTATTCCAAATTGAGAATTCATAGGAAGATTTTCTCCCTTCTCTTGAGATTATCATTTCCTAATTATGGAAAGCATGCTAACCCAGGTCACTAATACAATACACCACCACAAAAGCAAAGTCTATAGAACTCATTCTTGAACACGAGGATTCTAAATGCTCAACAATAGATCTTCTTATAATTGTTCATGTTGGATTCTTATTTAAAACACCTTGGGTTCTACCAAAAAAAAAGTCTGGTTACATGTCCTGTTTTATAGGCTTCGTTTTTTTGTTTTTTTTTGTTGGCATCAATGATTGAAGTGACATTATCCAAAAACTTGCTGGTCAACTTGAGATTTGGCTGAAGCCAGGTTCCTAGTGATCCAAAAAGATGGTGCAATGTGCCTCACCAAGGATGGACCACACACCAGAAGTCCCTGAGATTGGAAGATCCCAGCTACCGAGTCAATCACTATTGATCTTTAACTCTTAACTGTCTCTTAACCGTGTTTACTGTCCGTGAATTGAATGGATAAGATATCCAAACCTAGGATATTTTGGTGTATGATCCATCCATGATGGAGCCCATCATATAGATGGCTTAGATCATTGCATGATCCATGCATGTTGGAGCCCATCGTATACAGGCGTCTAGGCCACATGAGTGAAAAAGTGCTTCAGCTACTAGCGAGGAAGCGGCTCCTTCTAAACGTGATAGGTATACCTCTTAAAAGCTGTATTGATTGTTTAT
This sequence comes from Magnolia sinica, assembly GCF_029962835.1. Lineage (NCBI taxonomy): Eukaryota > Viridiplantae > Streptophyta > Magnoliopsida > Magnoliales > Magnoliaceae > Magnolia > Magnolia sinica. The sequence continues at coordinate 53,349,867 of NC_080589.1, read as the reverse complement.
CAAGGAAACAATGTAGAGTTTCATTTCTTAAATCTGCTTCTCATGTTAGTAAAGTGCATGCATTAAATTTAATTTATTCTAATGTTTGTGGTCCTATGAGAACAAAAACCTTAGGTGGGGCATTGTATTTTGTCACTTTTATAGATGATGCATCTAGGAGGGTTTGGGTTTATGCTTTGAAATCCAAGGACGAGGTCTTTGGTGCGTTTTAATTGTTTCATGCTGTAGTCGAAAGAGAGACATGTAGATCATTAAAGTGCATCCGCACTGACAATGGTAGTGAATACATCGGCGACTTTCATGACTATTGCAAGTCCCTTGGTATACGGCATGAACAGACGGTTCCCAAGACCCCCCAGCATAATGGTGTGGCTGAGCGAATGAATCCCACCATTGTTGAGAGAATTAGATACATATTATCTCATGTGAAGTTACCCAAGACGTTCTGAGGAGAAGTAATGCATACGGCGGTGTATCTAATAAAAAAGTCTCCATCAGCCCCGTTGAATGGAGAAGTACCTGAGAAGGTGTGGACTGGACATGATCCATCGTACAGTCATCTCAGGCTGTTTGGATACAGGGCATCCATTTACATACCAAAGGACGAGTAGTCTAAGCTCGATATGAAGATCAGACTGTGTGTGTTCTTGGGGTACGGTGATAAAAAGTTCGGTTACAGATTGCGGGATCCGACCGAAAAGAAGCTCGTTAAGAGCAGAGATGTGGTTTTCTTTGAAGATCAGTGTATAGAAGACATTAACAAGTCAGAGAAGAATCAGCCTAGTTCAGGTGAGCTAGAGGACATGGATCCAGTTATTCCTCCCGTGGTGCATGATGACGGGGGAGTACAGAAAGGTGTAGAGGATGAGGGAGTTCCTTCAAAAGATGGACTGGGAGAGAAATCTCTACTTGATTCACCTGTTGAGTCACAATTGAGGAGGTCATCTAAGGACAGGCAGCCATCCAAGAGGTACTCACCACATGAGTACATTATGCTGACTAATGGGGGAGAGCCAGAAGATTATTTTGAGGCCTTAGCTGACGAGCATAAGGGGGAATAGTCGAAAGCTATGCGAGAGGAGATGGAATCCTTACATAAGAACCACACCTATGACATGATGAAACTGTCTAAGGGCAAGAAAGCTTTGAGCAAAAAGTGGTGTTTAAAAAGAAGGTTGAGCAGAAGAATTCACAGACGAGATTCAAGGCCAGACTTGTGGTGAAAGAGTTTGGTCAGAGGAAAGGCATAGACTTCAAGGAGATATTCTCACCAGTGGTGAAGATGACATCCATACGAGTGTTGCTAGGGTTAGCAGATAGCTTGGATCTGGAGATAGAGCAGTTAGATGTTAAAACTGCCTTCCTCAATGGTGACCTGGAAGAAGAGATCTACATGTACCAACTAAAGGGATTCAAAATCAAGGGCAAATAACATATGGTGTGTAGGCTGAGGAAGAGTTTGTATGGGTTAAAACAAGCTCCAAGACAATTGTACAAGAAGTTCGACTCGTTTATGTTGAAGTATATGTATGACAGAACGGAGTCAGACCACTGTGTGTTCACGCGTAAGTTCTCAGATGGTGATTTCTTGTTCTGCTGTTATACATTGATGACATGCTCATCATGGGAAAAGACATAAAAAAGATCGATAGGCTGAAACAGATTTGTGCAAGTCGTTTGCTATGAAAAACTTGAGCCCAGCCAAGCAGATCCTAGGAATGGAGATAACTCGTGACAAAAGCAGTAGAAAACTTTAGCTGTCACAAGAGTGGTATATTGAGAAAGTCCTACAGTGGTTCAATATGAATGCAGCGAAGCCGATCAGTACTCCACTAGATGGTCACTTCACATTGAGCGACAGACAGTGTCCCAAGACAAAGGCAGAGGTGGAAGAGATGCAGAAGATACCCTACGCGTCAGCTGTAGGAAGTTTGATGTATACTATGGTGTGTACATGCCCAGACGTAGCATATGCGGTTGGTGTTGTCAGCCGATATCTTGTCAATCTTGGCAAAGAGCATTGGGCAGCGATGAAGTGGATACTGCAGTATCTAAGAGGCTCTTCTAGGTTGAGCCTATGCTATGGTAATGGTAAGGCTGTGTTAGAGGGCTACACAGAGGCAGATATGACAGGCGACATAGACTCCAGGAAGTCTACATCGGGGTTCATGTTCACGTTTGCAGGGGGAGCGGTTTTTTCGCAGAGCAAGCCACAGAAGTTACGTAGCATTGTCGATGACAGAGGCCGAGTACATTGCAGTCATAGAGGCATGTAAAGAGATGCTTTTGATGAAGAAGTTTCTACAGGAACTTAGCCTAAAGCAGGAGTAACACGTGGTTTATTGCGATAGCCAAAGTGCTATACACTTGAGTAAGAATCTAAGTTAGCACTCCAAGTCAAAGCACATAGAGATTCGGTATCACTAGATTATGGATACTTTGGAACAGAAGGTGTTACAGCTTGAGAAGGTCCACACGGATGATAATGGGACAGACATGATGACCAAGGCATTGCTCAAGGGCAAGTTTGAGGACTGTAAAAACCTGCCTGGCTTGAAGAAGGTGAATCCCTCCTGGGTCGAAAAGGGAGAGTTTTGATGGAATTTCTCCCAGGCTCTACTGGTCGTGGGTGGTGCTCGACTGGTTGAGTGGGGCTCGACTCAAAGTCCAGCGACCATCCAATGATTTTTCTCTGGGGTGCTCGACTAGTCGATTGGGCCGCTCGACCGATCGAGGACCCTGCTCGACCAGTCAAGGTTACGTAAATTCGTTTCGCGTTTTTATTCGGATTACAGAATTTTGAGCCCCTTTTGTAAGGGGTGCGAAAGGAAGTTTTCTAAACTATAAATAGGGGTGCCTAAGGCTTTTCTAGATAATACAAGAGGGTTTCCTAAAGCTTTGCAAGGATTTACTAAAGGGTTTAGGGCTATTAAAGGTGGAGAGAGTGAGAGAAAAGAGACAGGCTTATAGAAGGGAGTCGACGTCTCAGCGCTTCTACGTCCTCGTGATCGGTGAGATCTCTCTGGTTTTTCCTTTTATTCTCTTATTGTTTATCCACTCTTGCATGAGTGAAGAAGGTTGTAACGTTCTACTTCATATTGGATTGTTGATCTGGACGGGATCCCGTGTTTTTTACCTCTTTAAGGGTTTTCCACGTAAAAAATCTCTTGTGTAGTGTGGTTTGTGTTTTGATTTATTTCATTGCTTTATTATCCAATAATTTTAGTTTGTTTTAGGAGACTAGATCCTAAGGTTTTTGTGCAAGGCCCCCAATAGTGGGCACAGCTCATGAACCAACAAGAGCTTGTTTGCACAGCCCCTGAATGCATGTCTTGTCAATCACCTCTTCAATGTGTGGGGTAGATTGCTTAGGCAGTGTTCATTTAGAGTAGCATCCCTTACAAGCAATAGTAATCTAGACAGTTCATCAGTAGGGAGTTACTGAATTGATGGATTTACAAAGAACTGAGGCATTAGACGAATATAACCATACAATATGGCCTCCATGTTGTATATAACATGAAACTACAGCTAATTGTTCAATGAGAAAGAGTCCACCAGTCAGTTAATATCCATGCCTGGCAGGATCTAAATGACTTATTAAGGATTGGCAGTAGAATTGTTAATATTATGTTCTCAATTAGAGGGAATATAATGACAGTTACTCCCTTGAGATAGACATGGGCTTCATATGACTCATGCCCACATGGCACACATGTAACCAATCACGGCAATTCATCATGGACTAGGTATTTAATCATTTTTAATATGAGTTGGACCCTGTCCCAACCAATCTTTTTAGGCTTGGGCTTGTGCTTGTGCTAGGGTTATACTAGGCTCAGGCATTAGGCTTACCCCATTGCTACCCTAAGTCACATCACACATTCAATTCCATATATAAAACATCCAAATGCACCATTGAACCTATCATCCAATTCATTTTCTACTATGTTTGGTGACATACCATCTTTTCCACTAGCATGACACTTTTGTGAGGCATCCGCCCCATTAAAACAATAGATCCCTTTGTGAAGATCACATTTCTCAAAAATCAATTTCATAGACTAAATAGTTGCACCACATCTACATGTTGAGCCAAATCATGAGTTGTCCCATTGTACCAATATTAGAGGTGTACACGAGTCGAGCCGAGGCGAGCCGAGTTTTCGAGTCGAGTTTGAGTTCGAGTCTCGAGCCGGTGGACTGTATTAGATGTTCGTCTAGCTAGTGGTCGCTGATCAAAACTAGTCAGACTTAATCAATATTTAGCAGGTTCATCCGGCCAGTGGTCACTGGTCGAATGGGTTCTGCTACTCCGACGGTCGGAAAAAATGGAGAGAGTGGAGGAGAGGACTCTCTTTCAAAGAGAAACTCATCCGGACAGACGCTGGAAGAAGGAAATGCTTGTCTAGACAAACGTTAGAAGAAAGAAATGTCGCCGGATAGACGCTGGAAGAAGGCAATCTAGCCGGACGGACGGCCGATTTGGGCGATTTGGAGGGAGAAATGAGACGGTTTGGGCGAAAAGGAGGGAGAACGGGTAGGGTTGCTAGTTTGGACAAACTAGGTAGGGTCGGGTGACTGGGTATGGTTTTTTAAAAATATTTTATATACTAACTTAAACTCGATTCGAGTTGAGTCGAGTCAAGCTGAGTCGAGCTATGTCCAGCTCGGACTCGACTCGAAATGTTCCGAGCGCGCAAAATATGGCTCGACTCGGTTCGAACAGCGTTTCAATCCGAGTCAAGTCGAGCGAGTTACCGAGCTTAGTCTGCTCATGTACAACTCTAACCAATATGGTGTGACTCAGCTGATTAATTACCTACCAACTGATTATTGTGCTAGGTGGCCTTCATGGTGGGGCCTAGTGTTTCAATGGTTTAAATTGACTACACAAATAGCATGTTGGTAGGAGAAGATGATATGGTTCCACATTTTGCTATGCCATTTTGGCAAGCAGCTCTTTCTTCTCATGATTATCTTGTGAGATAATTTCTTCTCTTTGCTTATCCTTCTTTTCTACATCTGGCAATTTTCTTTCATCCTAATGTAAGTTTATTTCTTGATATTTTCAGGAGAAAATAACAAAGCAGCAAGTCAGTTTCAGACTACCCTCGTGGGTACGGCATCCCATTTCCACCAGATAATGCATGTGGTGTGCTGTTGCATTAGGCAATTGTTACCGTGTGGCCCTATGGTTACTATAGGCCATATGAAAGCGTCTTGATTCTCTCATTCCCACCAAAAGTAAAAGTCTTTTTTAGTTCAGTATTTCTAATAATGACAAATGTGGCGGTGCCACGTTTAGAAGTCAACAGATATGATAAAAACCTTGCTATCATGCTTCACACTAAATACCTTAGTAACTTACCCTCATTAATCTTTACAAGCAACACTAATCCTTCAGTGACGTAGACAATTCATCTATTGGGACACATTGAATAGGTATTTGATCTATTTTTAACTATGCTGGATGCAGTCCCGACCAATCTTTTCAGGCTTTGGATTTGGGCTTGTTGTTCTAGGATCATTCCAGGCATAGGTCCAAACTTAACCTGCGCACATAAAAGCATCCAACCCCACCACTAAACTTATTATCCAACTCATTTTTTTTTTAATTTTTATTTTTCACATTGGAATAGATAACTGCAGCTTTTGGTGACATACTTTCTTTCTCATTAACATGACACCCTTATGTTGAGCATTTGTTGTCCAGATGCCTTGCATTCTGCAGGGCACGATTGACCGTGAGGATCTAAGGTCAACTGTTGTGATGTTCACGGTGTGACCGTTGAGTTTCACAATTTTGTGCAAAATTAGGTATTTTGATGTAGAGTGGGTCGCAGACACTTTTATATCCAAGATGGACTAGAGAAGGCCCGATCAAATGCGAAAGTGATTAGGACTGTCAGAACACTAAAACATGCATATCTCGCAAATTAGAATGAGGTATTTGACGTACCATATGATTTTGGGGTAGGAGAAGCTACTTTAGCCAACCAACCTGCTACACTGGGTTGTCCACACCTAATTTGCTAGATTTCCATCATATCGACAGTCAAAAATTCATTTTATTTTCAATTTTGTTTGATCATAACTTTTGATCCATTGAGCTTTGGGAGTTGTGTCCAACAAGAAAATGGGTTAGAAAATTTAGGAGAACAACATGGTTAGGCCAAATAGGACACTTACTGTTTTTGACCAAAAACCAAGAAGTATAGTGGAAATCATGACTATCTATAAATAGTACATTTATAGTAAGTCATGAATTTTAGGGAGTTTGAATTAGAATTTGATTCTGAAATTTATTTCTAGGTTTGGTATCACAATTTAAATGATTGTAAATTCATTTTTATCAATCGATCAATTTATTTTCGATTTTATTAGAATTTATTTTTATTTTTTATCTCTCCTCGTGGATTCGAGGAATCTCTATGAGGAATCTAGAGAAGCTCCATGGATTCAGAGTAATTATCTCGTGAGGAAGATGGTGTTCAACCTCATCATGTCCATCCCTGCGTTATATTTAAGCCTTATTTTCTCATTCAGAGTACTTATAAGGCTAATGAAAAGCTAATACAATTGTTTTCTTAAGGGGCTAGGGTTGGCTAATGGAGATGGTTTTCTACACTTGTAAAGGGACTAGGAAAGGTTTTTAGGGATTTCCTAGAGGTGCGCATCACAAGGGGAGATCGGGTACATATATAATCGAAAAAGGGTGACTTTGTATAATTTTAAGGTTTTCATTATAATGAGTCTTTGTTGTTTTGTTTACCCATGGGTCCCAGATGTTGGTCGGGTGATGGACCGTTCTAAATGCCATTCTATATTGGGCCATCCTAAGAAACTTGTACTGAATGGATAATCCTGACCATAATTTATTAGGTATACAATGCTAGCTAGCAGCTTTTGGACACTTTTACCCCATAAGTAACTGTTACCGTGGGAATGTTAATAGAGAAAATGATACAGTCCATCCTTTTTAAACGGGGTTGTTCAGAACATATGTTTCCTATGGTGTGGTGCACCTAGGATTTGGATCTGCTTCAATTTTGGATTCATGCCCAAAAATCAGTTGGCAGAATGGATGGATTGATGGTGTTGATATATACTACATACATTAAGTTGGGCCCCACAGTCAAGGCTGCACCATTTGCGTGAGGGGGGGCCTCACCTAATCGGCTCCAGGATGTTCTATGTGAATTGCCTGCGCCCCTTTCATACGAGAGGGTATTACGTGAGACCCATCCGCACCCAAGACTCTAGGTTCAGCCCTTTACGTTAGGGTTACCCTAGGCCCACCTTGACGTATGTACTATGTATCCACGCTATCCATCCATTTTTTTAAAGATTATTTCAGGGCATTATTCCAAAAATGGCCCTACCTTGATGTATATATTATATATCCACTATATTCATATGTTTTTCCATATCATTTTAGGGGCATTATTCCAAAAATGAAGTAGATTCAATTATCAGGTGGACCATACCATAAGAAACAGGGATAATTGACCATTAATGGACCACAAAATTTTGGATCAAGTTGATATTTGCTTTTTTCATTCATCTAGGCTTATGTGACCTTATCAACAAATTGGATGGTAAATAAACACAATGGAAATGTTAACATGCGCCTTGAGAAGTTTTCAATGGTAGTACAGTCAATCACCACTGTTTCTTATGGCATGGCCCACCTGATAATTGGATTTGCTTCATTTTTTTTTGGACAATACCATAAAATTATCTGAAAAAAATTGATGAATAGCATGGATACATAATACATACATCAAGGTGGGCCCCATGATAACCCCACGGTAAAGGCTGCACCATCTTGGCTAAGGCCGGGGTCTCACCAAATCCCCTCTCCAGATCTGTTAGGTGTTTTAAGTTTCAAGAATGCGGATCCAGTGGTGTTGGTTGCAACATTAGGAGCGGGGAAGTGGGTGCAACTGTGTCCGTAGGCCCATGCTGTCCATCTGTTTTTTCAGCTTATTTAGGGCATGATACCAAAAATGAAGCCGATATAAATTTAAGGTTGGATCACATCACAAAGAAACAACTGTCACGAGAAGCACACCATTAAAAACTTCTTAGGGTTCACCACAATGTTTGTTAACCATCCAACCTGTTGATAAAATCAAACGGATCAGGTTGAAAGGAAAAAAATAAATATCAGCTTAATCCAAAACTTTTGTAGCCCTCAAAAGGTTTTTAATGCATGGTCATTACCCAGTTTTCTGCCGTATTATCCCCCTAAAATTTGCATCTACTTCGTTTCCGGGATGATTCCCTTAAAATAATCTGGAAAAACATATTAATGTCATGGATATGTAATGCATACATCAAAGTGGGACCTCCAGTTAGGGTCACACACCCACATTGTCGTAGCCAAAACATGCTGATGTTGCCCAGCCTCCCTGCGGCGGTATGGTGATGTGTTGTGCACCGTGGGACCCACCGTGGTGAATGTGATTTATATTCACTGCATCCCTTTTGCCAGCTCATTTTGGACTAAGGAAAAAAATGAAGCAGATACAAGCTCAAGTGGACCATGCCATGGAAAAGAGTGGTAACTAAATGCCCATCATTAAAAAAATAAAAAAATAAAAAATAAAAAATATTTCTCTGGGGCCATAAAAGTCTTGGATCAAGCTGATGTCTGTGTTTTTACTTCATCCAGGTCTATGCGACCTTATCAATAGTTTGGATGGCAAATAATAAATGTTACAATGGCCCTGGGAAGGTTTCAACAGTGGGAGTTATTATCCCCATTATTTTCTATGGTGTGGTCCACTTGAGCTGTGGATTTGCTTCATTTTGTAGTTCATGTTCTAAAATGATTTAGAAAAATGGATTGAATGGTGTGGATATAATACACATAATCAGGGTAAGCCCTATGTGGCCAACACATCATCACGCCACCCCTGGGGGTGGTGTGCCACACCACTTGATCCACAAATCAGTTTCAAATTAAGGAGTTGAGCTGGGACTTAGGTCCAGCTTTTTTACTACTTTATTTGGATTGTCAGGCCAAAGTCTATTAAAATTTTTTATTTTGCATTGGTGAGGTTTAAATGGAGCATTAGATTAGTACCAGTAGTAGGCCAATGACTCTACCGGTTGCCCAGGTGCAAAACACTTAAATGGAGTACTTACTAGGATCCAAGTTAGGGAACCCCCACACTCCATAACACCTCACATGCATGAGATCAAGCTGTTATCATGTGGGCACAACATGTAGATCTCATGGTTGTTATCTACTACTTGCTAGTTACCTTCAGGGCTCGGGGTTCATTGGCTATTCTGCCGATTTTTTTTATTTTTTATTTTGCCCAAGATTTTACTACTTCAGTTATTTATGTGGAAAATATAATAATCACTGGTAGTTGCGATCCAGCCCTTACTTCTCTACTAGCTGATCTCAATTGCCTTTTTAAAATGAAGGATTTGAGGCCATTTTATTATTTTCTTGGAGTTGGAAGTAATTTGTACTGCATCATATATGTATCTGACACAATCTAAGTATACCGGTGATCTCTTATGTTGCACACATATGCAAGATGCGAAGCCCTTGCGCTCTCGTGTTATCTTCAGTTCTAAACTCTCTAGACTTGACAATGATCTCTTATCAAATCCCTATGAGTATCGCAATGTTATGGGGCACTTTGTAATTTGTTACTTTCACAAAGCAATCCTTCATTGTTAATCAAGTATGTCAATTCATGCCTAATTCATGGATAATTCATTAGATAACGATTAAGTGTATCTTATGCTTTTTTAAGGGAAAAATTTGCATGGCCTATGATTTTGTATAGAGCTTGCTCGTCCAACTGCCCCTTCGGGTTTATTCTAATGTTGGTTGAGTTGGGGATCCTAATGATCATCGTTCTACTTTAAGGTATGTTGTCTTTCTTAGCCCCAATTTAATTTCTTAGAGTACTATGAAATAGCCATTCATTTCTCGTTCCAGCACTGAGTTTGAGTATTGTTCTCTTAGTGTCATAGTTGTAGAGTTATTTTGAATTCATATGGTGTTATGCGATTGAAATGTTTATCTCCAATAATCTCCTATTCTCTACTATGATAATATTAATGCCATCTTTCTTGCCTCTAATCTTTTTTATCATGTCCGCACGAAACATATTGAAGTGGATCATATCACTTTATCTGTAAAAAAAGGTTACTCTGGGTAATCTTATTATTCAATATATTAACACGGTTGATCAATTGGTTGACATCTTCAGCAGAGGTTTTAAACTATGCTAGGTTTCAGGAGTTATCAGCTAATTTCACATCGCCACTCGTCCGACTTAAGCTAGCTTAAGGGAGCATGTTAATAACCCTTCATCATCTTCATTGCAATTACCTTCGAATGGTTAGCGAATTACTAGCAGCATATTTGAATTTATAATTAAATTTAAATTATAACTTTTTATTGTAATCTAAAATCTATAAATAGCAACATATACAGTGACATCTGATGATTTATTTGATTGACTATAATATTACGTTTCCTTTAGTGCATTCCAAGTTGGCTATAATGTTAAAGATATGCAAATGGTTTAGAAAAGTATGCCAAAAGATTTATCATCCTTCTTCTATTTCTATCATAAATATTAACCTAGCTAATAAGCATATTTATCTTTGTGTTAGAGCATATGATAGGGCCCTAGTCAACTTTTGGGAGTTGGGGTTCACCTGAATGTATCTTCCCTCTCTTTAGCTGACTCTGCTTATATCTCTCAGTTCTTAAAATAATAATAATAATAAATAAATTTGGAGTTTCTTTACAAAAAAAAAAAATAGTAAAAACCTCAGAGATCATCGAGATTCCAAATCGAAGGTCTGTGGCCTAGAATCGGATGACTTTGGGCCCAAATTCTAGTTTTAGAGTAAAAAATTCTCTACTTCTAGAGTCATCATCTAGAGTTGGGCATCGAGTCGAGTCGGACCGAGTTAGAGTTGACTCGACTCGATCCGGTTTTGAAATAGGCCTAACCTAAACTCGATCCGACTCGATACCGAATCCAGCATGCCTGACTCGATCCGAGTCCGGTCTGGCCTGGACTAATCTACACCGAGTCCGATTCGGTCAGAAGTATCGAGTCGGGTTGAGTTGGCACTGAGTCGGATTGAGAGATGAGGGAGGGAGAGACTGAGAGAGTGGAGAGGAGAGAGAGGAGGAAAAGGGTGATGGTTGTGGGTGGTTGCCAGGCTTGGAAGATGAGGAGGATGAGGGGGGAGAAAGAGAGGCCGGGCTTGGAAGATGAAGAGGATGAGGGAGAGAGAGAGAGAGAGAGAGAGAGAGAGAGAGAGAGAGAGAGAGAGATTTTGGGATCGGCCTGGGGTAGGATTAGAGAGTCGGGTTACGGATCGAGTCAGGTCTAACCAGATTGAGTTTCGGGTCGAGTTACTAGGTAACTCGAACTCGACTCGGTTTGAGTTCGGATTGGGCGAAGCCTACTTGGTTCGGACCGACTCACCCATTCGGTTCGGGTCGATTCAGACAAGTTGAGTTAGCCGGATCAAGTTGTCTAGTACCCACATCTAACCTCCTTTTTTTGGTGGGTGCTGCCATGGCTGCTATTGCTTATGGTCTGTTACCGACTTACCGGTATTTCTAGTAGATGGTTGATGCTACTCAGGCCAATCATACTCATCTACCTCTTACAAGAGGGAAAAAATTTATTTGATACGCATGCTGTAAGTATGACTTCTCGTATACATGCATTCACACTATTCAAATTGCCCAATTTGTTGACCCAAACTTGGACCTTGATGCCTTCCATCCGTTTAGCCATCTGTTTTTCAGAGAGAAGCCTAAACATGCTTTTATCCCATCTGGTGATTCTTACAAGGATGAAGGGAAAATACAAATATCAGCCTCAGACAAAACTTCTGTAGCCCCAAGGAAGTTTCAATGACAGTATTCAGTCTTTTTTTGTTCTTGGCTTCAATGAATTAATTTCTAACGTGAATGGAAGTACAATGCAAGCAGCCCCTGCCTAATGGATGTTCTAGTAGGTGGTAACTATATGGGCCTGCCATGATATACATGTGCACGTGACATCCACTCCGTCTATGGGTTTTTTTGTTTCTCATTGTGTGGCCCACTTGAGTTTTGGATTCGCCTTATGGTTGGGCTTATCTCCTAATGTGATCTGGCAAAATTGATCACGGAGTGGAATTTCATTGACATTGTTGGCTCCACAGGGCTACTGCCTACGGGGCTCCCTGTATGCTGGGGCCCTGGAAAGTCGTATCCTATGCCAATTGCCTGTAATTGGGGTTTACATGAATCTACTCTAAACCTAAGCTCTATTCATGTTTCCCTTCATCCATGTGGGGATCAACTTATGAACAGGTGGATGGCATATAAATATCAGTGGGCCTTAGTAGCTAGAGTTTCTATCCCTGCTATTTCCTGTGGTGAGGCTTACTTTGGGTTTTCAAATTTTCCTAATTTTTAACATCACATCCTAACGTGGGCTGGCAAAATGAATGGAGTGAATATAATCCCAGGTCATATGCAATATTACAAGGGTGGGCCTTAGACTAGATGATTTTGAACCCAGTTTCTTCTTTCATAGTCAAGTCTTTTTATTTTAATTATTCTTTTTCTTCTTTCTACTGGTGTTGTGGAATTTCCTAGAGTTGAACATGGGGCGGGATATCTTTATGCCAAAAATTTATCACTAGTGGAGTCAAGTCTTATTTTTTGTTGGATTGTGCAGTATTCCAAGGAGTGGGGCCCAGACTAGATGGGTTCGATCCCAAATTCTACTGTTAAGTCTCCTCCTTTGTTGGGAGCTTTGAGATTCCAAGGAGGTTTAGGCTCAAGTTTTGCTTTTTAGAGTGAAGTCCTTTTGTTTATTGGGTGCTGCCAAATTCCAAAAAGGAGTGGGCCTATGATTGGACGTGGAGACAAATATTTTATTAATTTGTTTAGGTTTGTCTGCAAATTTTAATAGATTTACCATTGCAGTCAAGTCTCTTTTATTTTTTATTTTTTAAATTATTTAATTTTAATTTTATTTTATTGGGTGTCGTTGGATTCCATGGAGTTGAGCATCGGATTGGATGGCATTATGCCAAAATTTTATATTTAGGGACAAGTCTTGTTTTTATCGGTGCTGCGATATTCCAAGGAAGTGGGCCCAAGAGGACGCGGATTTCCTGGAAAGCGTAGGAAGTTCCAGCACTGGGAACCCAGATGGGGCCTATTGTGATGTTTGTTAGAAATCCTCCCCTTCCATCAGTTTTGTGAGTTCATTTCAGGACATGATGCCAAAAATGAACAGTATCTAAAGCTCAAGTGGGCCATGCTAAAGGAAAATGTAGTTAGAGAAATTCCCTCAGTTGAAACCTACCTCGGTTCAACAGTGATGTTTACATTCCATCAATACCGTTAATAACTTCATTCCTACTGGGATGAACTGAAATCACAAATATTAACATGATTCAAAACTTCTGTTGCCCACGAAGTTTTCAACTGTGGACATTCAATTATATCACATTTTCGGCCCACTTGAGCTTTGGAAACGGAATTTTTGGCATCATGTCTTAAAATAAACTCAAAAAATGGATGGACGGGTAGGATTTCTCACAAACATCACAGTGGGCCCTACCTGGGTTTCCAGCGCAGGAACTTCCTGCGAAAGTCTTTCGCAGGAAATCTACGTCGCGGGACTGAATTGTTTAATCTCAAATTCTACCATGATGTTTACTCTTTTGTCAGGAGCATCGAGATTTCAGTGGGTGGGGCGAAGGAATGGATGGGTTTAAGCCTAGATTCTACTTTTCAAGTCATGGCTCTTTCTTTTTTTTCGCCGACTTCCAAGGAGTAGGCCTGCGACAGAGACAGATATTTTATTGAATTGTTTGTACTAATCAAATCAAAACGTATTCAAAGCTTTTATATTTTTTATTTTGCACGATATAAGATTAAATGAAGCCTAAATTAGGGCTAGCAATGGGCCTGCAACTCTCGTCAGCTCATGAACCAGCTTGCCAGGCTTGCTTTTAACTTGAGGTCAAGTGTATTTATTGCGTTGTGCTTCGATTTTAGCCAGAAAACAAGGCCTGTTAAAGTAAGCAAGTCAGGCTATGGTAAACTCATTCCCGTCTCAAACTGTTTCTAGTTTGTACAAATTTCCCAAATCTCTTAAAAACTAATATGTAATAGCAGCCTTTAAGTAAATGGGGCGAAGGAGTAGTGCTAGGGCCTAATGATTTGCTGACTGGTGGGACTGTGTTAGAAAGTTCTAAACCGAATTAGTAGATGGGTGTATGTATCGGATCATGGGTCCATGGGCTCTGACTCTGATTGGGTCAGTCTGTTTTGCATCAGGCCACTTAACCCCAAACTAGTTCCACCATTTGCCACTCTACTTAAAGTGTGGATTTGTACTTTGAGCATGGTGTTTAATTTGCACAACAAGAGGTTGTAGAGATGATTCTCGACACCTATTTACACCTATTTACACTTCCGTGGGGCATCCATCCCATTAAAACAATTGATCCCACCATGAAGATCACATTTCTCAAAAATCAATTAGATGGTGTAAATAGGTGCACCACATCTACATAATGAGCCAAATCATGAGTTGTCCCATGTTACCAATACGGTGTGACTCAGCTGATTAACTACTGACTGATTATTGTGCTAGGTGGTCTTCATGGTGGGGCCTTGTGTTTCCATAGTTTAAATTGACTACACAAGTATCATGTTGGTAGGAGAAGACGATATGATTCCACAAGTTGTTATGCCACCGTGGCAAGTAGAAATGATCCCAAAATCATCAATGTAGGCAGCCAACTCAGTTGAAAAAGCAGCTTCAATTTCTTCTTCTTATTTTTTTGGCCGTGCTCTAATGGAGCATTTGTTTTTTAATTTACATACCTATTTACCGGTAACAATGACTATTTACCAATGTAATTATGGCATTGATTTTGAAGTTGATGCTGACAATGAGCTTATTTGAAAAGCTTTCCATTTGTGGCCCACTTGAGTAGATTGTAGCTATATGGGCCTGCCATGATTCACGTGTGACATCCACTCTGTTTATTAATTAGTTTTGCTAGCTCATGTTATGACTTTTCCTATTTGTGGCCCACTTGAGTTTAATTTGGATACCACTGTGGCTGGGCTCATGTCCTAACGTGATCCCGTCAAATTCGTGCACCGAGTGGATTTTTAATAGACATTGCGGTGAGATTACATGCTCCTGTATGCTTCTGCCCACGGATTGGATATTTCCTGTCCTGAGGAATCTCGATTCCTACAGAGCTTCTACATACGGTCTCCATATATGCTGGGGGCGCAGGAAAGCAGTGTCCAATACGAATTGCTTGCAATCCCATGTTACATGATTCTCTTACCCTGAGGTTTATGAAGCCCTCAGTAATGTATCAGTTATATCCACACCGTTTATCCATTGTGCTTTCCCATTTTAAGACATGATTTAAAAAATCAGGCAGACTCAAATTTAAAATGGGCCACACCAAAAGAAACAGTAGTGATTAAACAACCACCACCAAAACTTTTTTGGGGTCCACAAAAGCTTTGGATCAGGCTTATATTAGTGTTTACCTTTATGGATGTGGGAATCAACCTACCAATGGGTTGGCATATAAACATTGGGTGGGCCCTGGAAAGTTTTCACATGGGCATTTCAACTCACTATTTTGTGTGGTGTAGCTTAATTGAGTATTAGATTATCAATATTTTTTACAGCACACTTTAACATGGACTGGCATAGTGAATGGAGTGGATATAACTCAGACATCACATAGGCCCCCACAAAGCTAAAAAGTAGAGGGGACTCCTATAATAAGGGCTTTGCAAGCGTCATTTGCAATATCACTATGCCAAAACTGCAAAAAAAGGACAGGCCAAAACCGTCTCAAATGACCAAAAAGGACAGTCATGGACCGTCGCAATGGCCGTCAAATTTTGGCATGCCGTATTACTTAAAGGACGGTCGAAAACCGTCATTCTTATTTATGAAAAAAGAACGGTCATGAACCGTCCTTAAAAAGGACGGTCGTAGACCATCCTTCATGGACCGTCTCTTATGAGCCTTTAATGGACAGCCATCGACAGTCCTTTTCAAGGACAGTCATGGACCGTCCTTAAAAAGGACTGTCATAGACCGTCTCTCATGAGCCTATAGACCGTCCTTAAAAAGGACTGTCATGGCCGTCTCTTATCGCCATTCAAAGGACGGCTATGGACCGTCCTTTAAAAGGACGATCATGGACCGTCCTTAAAAAGGACTGTCATGGACCGTCCCTTATGAGCCTTGAGAGAATCAATATACACCTGTTACAATATATTTCATCATATTCTTCCTGATATACACCCGTTATATAATATATTTCATCATATTCACATTCATATCCATCTAAACCCAAACTACGTAAATCCAACATAAACCACATTCATCCAAACATAAACTACATCCATCCAATGGGTTGAACGCAACGGAAGATTCAGCTATTGACATGTGGCACAGGCGTCTAGGCCACATGAGTGAAAAAGTGCTTCAGCTACTAGCGAGGAAGCGGCTCCTTCTAGACGTGATAGGTATACCTCTCAAAAGCTGTATTGATTGTTTATCAAGGAAACAATGTAGAGTTTTATTTGTTAAATCTGCTTCTCATGTTAGTAAAGTGCATACATTAGATTTAATTTATTCTAATGTTTGTGGTCCTATGAGAACAAAAACCTTAGGTGGGGCATTGTATTTTGTCACTTTTATAGATGATGCATCTAGGAGGGTTTGGGTTTATGCTTTGAAATCCAAGGACGAGGTCTTTGGTGTGTTTTAATTGTTTCATGCTATAGTCGAGAGAGAGACATGTAAATCATTAAAGTGCATCCCCACTGACAATGGTAGTGAATACATCGGCGACTTTCATGAGTATTGCAAGTCCCTTGGTATACGGCATGAACAGACGGTTCCCAAGACCCCCAAAATAATGGTGTGGCTGAGCGAATGAATCGCACCATTATTGAGAGAATTAGATACATATTATCTCATGTGAAGTTGCCCAAGATGTTTTGAGGAGAAGTAATGCATACGGCGGTGTATCTGATAAAAAAGTCTCCATCAGCCCCGTTGAATGGAGAAGTACCTGAGAAGGTGTGGACTGGACATGATCCATCGTACAGTCATCTCAGGCTGTTTGGATGCAGGGCATCCGTTTACATACCAAAGGACGAGTAGTCCAAGCTCGATATGAAGATCAGACAGTATGTGTTCTTGGGGTACGGTGATAAAAAGTTCGGTTACAGATTACGGGATCCGACCGAAAGGAAGCTCGTCAAGAGTAGAGATGTGGTTTTCTTTGAAGATCAGTGTATAGAAGACATTGACAAGTCAGAGAAGAATCAGCCTAGTTCAGGTGAGCTAGAGGACATGGATCTAGTTATTCCTCCCGTGGTGCATGATGACGGGGGAGTACAGAAATGTGCAGAGGATGAGGGAGTTCCTTCAAAAGATGGACCGGGAGAGCAATCCCTACTTGATTCACTTGTTGAGTCACAGTTGAGGAGGTCATCTAAGGACAGACAACCGTCCAAGAGGTACTCGCCGCATGAGTACATTATGCTGACTGATGGGGGAGAGCCAAAAGATTATTCTAAGGCCTTAGCTGACGAGCATAAGGGGGAATAGTCGAAAGCTATGCGAGAGGAGATGGAATCCTTACATAAGAACCACACCTATGACATGATGAAACTGTCTAAGGGCAAGAAAGCTTTGAGTAACAAGTGGTGTTTAAAAAGAAGGTTGAGCAGAAGAATTCACAGACGAGATTCAAGGCCAGACTTGTGGTGAAAGGGTTTGGTCAGAGGAAAGGCATAGACTTCGAGGAGATATTCTCACCAGTGGTGAAGATGACATCCATACGGGTGTTGCTAGGGTTAGCGGCTAGCTTGGATCTGGAGATAGAGCAGTTAGATGTTAAAACTGCCTTCCTCGATGGTGACCTGGAAGAAGAGATCTACATGCACCAACTAAAGGGATTCGAAGTCAATGGCAAATAACATATGGTGTGTAGGCTGAGGAAGAGTTTGTATGGGTTAAAACAAGCTCCACGACAATTATACAAGAAGTTCGACTCGTTTATGTTGAAGTATGTGTATGACAGAACGGAGTCAGACCACTGTGTGTTCACGCGTAAGTTCTCATATGGTGATTTCTTGTTCTGCTGTTATACGTTGATGACATGCTCATCATGGGAAAAGACATAAAAAAGATCGATAGGCTGAAACAGATTTGGGCAAGTCGTTTGCTATGAAAAACTTGAGCCCAGCTAAGCAGATCCTAGGAATGGAGATAACTCGTGACAGAAGTAGTAGAAAACTTTAGCTGTCACAAGAGCGGTATATTGAGAAAGTCCTACAGTGGTTCAATATGAATGCAGCGAAGCCGATCAGTACTCCACTAGATGGTCACTTCACATTGAGCGACAGACAGTGTCCCAAGACAAAGGCAGAGATGGAAGAGATGCAGAAGATACCCTACGCGTCAGCTGTAGGAAGTTTGATGTATACTATGGTGTGTACATGCCCAGATCTACCATATGCGGTTGGTGTTGTCAGCCGATATCTTGTCAATCTTGGCAAAGAGCATTGGGCAGCGGTGAAGTGGATACTTCAGTATTTAAGAGGCTCTTCTAGGTTGAGCCTATGCTATGGTGATGGTAAAGCTGTGTTAGAGGGCTACACAGAGGCAGATATGACAGGCGACATAGACTCCAGGAAGTCTACATCGGGGTTCATGTTCATGTTTGCAGGGGGAGCGGTTTTTTAGCAGAGCAAGCCACAGAAGTTACGTAGCATTGTCGACGACAGAGGCCGAGTACATTGCAGTCATAGAGGCATGTAAAGAGATGCTTTTGATGAAGAAGTTTCTACAGGAACTTAGCCTAAAGCAGGAGTAACACGTGGTTTATTGCGATAGCCAAAGTGCTATACACTTGAGCAAGAATCTAAGTTAGCACTCCAAGTCGAAGCACATAGAGATTCGGTATCACTAGATTATGGATACTTTGGAACAGAAGGTGTTACAACTTGAGAAGGTGCACACGGATGATAATGGGACAGACATGATGACCAAGGCATTGCTCAAGGGCAAGTTTGAGGATTATAGAAACCTGCCTGGCTTGAAGAAGGTGAATCCCTCCTGGGTCGAAAAGGGAGAGTTTTGATGAAATTTTTCTCCCAGGCTCTACTGGTCGTGGGTGGGGCTCGACCGGTCGAGTGGGGCTCGACTCAAAGTCCAGCGACCATCCAATGATTTTTCTCCGGGGTGCTCGACCAGTCGATTGGGCCGCTTGACCGATCGAGGACCCTACTCGACCAGTCAAGGTTACGTAAATTCGTTTCGCGATTTTATGCGGATTGCGGAATTTTGAGGCCCTTTTGTAAGGGGTGCGAAAGGGAGTTTTCTAAACTATAAATAGGGGTGCCTAAGGCTTTTCTAGGTAATACAAGAGGGTTTCCTAAAGCTTTGTAAGGGTTTACTAAAGGGTTTAGGGCTATCAAAGGTGGAGAGAGTGAGAGAAAAGACACAAGCTTATAGAAGGGAGTCGACGTCTCAGCGCTTCTACGTCCTCGTGATCGGTGAGATCTCTCTGGTTTTTCCTTTTATTCTCTTATTGTTTATCTACTCTTGCATGAGTGAAGAAAGCTGTAACGTTCTACTTCATAGTGGATTGTTGATCTGGACGGGGTCCCGTGGTTTTTACCTCTTTAAGTGTTTTCCATGTAAAAAATCTCTTGTGTAGTGTGGTTTATGTTTTGATTTATTTCATTGCTTTATTATCCAATAATTCTAGTTTGTTTTAGGAGGCTAGATCCTAAGGTTTTTGTGCAAGGCCCCCAATAGTGGGCACAGCTCATGAACCAACAAGAGCTTGTTTGCACAGCCCCTGAATGCATGTCTTGTCAATCACCTCTTCAATGTGTGGGGTAGATTGCTTAGGCAGTGTTCATTTAGAGTAGCATCCCTTACAAGCAATAGTAATCTAGACAGTTCATCAGTAGGGAGTTACTGAATTGATGGATTCACAAAGAACTGAGGCATTAGACGAATATAACCATACAATATGGCCTTCATGTTGTATATAACATGAAAATACAGCTAATTGTTCAATGAGAAAGAGTCCACCAGTCAGTTAATATCCATGCTTGGCAGGATCTAAATGACTTATTAAGGATTGGCAGTAGAATTGTTAATATTATGTTCTCAATTAGAGGGAATATAATGACAGTTACTCCCTTGAGATAGACATGGGCTTCATATGACTCATGCCCACATGGCACACATGTAACCAATCACGGCAATTCATCATGGAATAGGTATTTAATCATTTTTAATATGAGTTGGACCTTATCCCAACCAATCTTTTCAGGCTTGGGCTTGTGCTTGTGCTAGGGTTATACTAGGCTCAGGCATTAGGCTTACCCCATTGCTACCCTAAGTCACATCACACATTCAATTCCATATATAAAACATCCAAATGCACCATTGAACCTATCATCCAATTCATTTTCTACTATGTTTGGTGACATACCATCTTTTCCACTAGCATGACACTTTTGTGAGGCATCCGCCCCATTAAAACAATAGATCCCTCTGTGAAGATCACATTTCTCAAAAATCAATTTCATAGACTAAATAGTTGCACCACATCTACATGTTGAGCCAAATCATGAGTTGTCCCATTGTACCAATATTAGAGGTGTACACGAGTCGAGTCGAGGCGAGCCGAGTTTTCGAGTCGAGTTTGAGTTCGAGTCTTCGAGCCGGTGGGCTGTACTAGATGTTCGTCTGGCTAGTGGTCGCTGATCAAAACTGGTCAGACTTAATCAATATTTAGCAGGTTCATCCGACCAGTGGTCACGGGTCGAATGGGTTCCGCTACTCCGACGGTCGGAAAAAATGGAGAGAGTGGAGGAGAGGACTCACTTTCAAAGAGAAGCTCGTCCGGACAGACGCTGGAAGAAGGAAATGCTTGTCTGGACAGACGTTAGAAGAAAGAAATGTCGCCAGATAGACGCTGGAAGAAGGCAATCTAGCCGGACGGATGGCCGATTTGGGCAATTTGGAGGGAGAAATGGGACGATTTGGGCGAAAAGGAGGCAGAACGGGTAGGGTTGCTAGTTTGGACAAACTAGGTAGGGTCGGGTGACTGGGTATGGTTTTTTAAAAATATTTTATATACTAACTTAAACTCGATCCGAGTTGAGTCGAGTCGAGCTGAGTCGAGCTATGTCCAGCTCGGACTCGACTCGAAATGTTCCGAGTGCCCAAAATATGGCTAGACTCGGTTCGAACAGCGTTTCAATCCCAGTCAAGTCGAGTGAGTTACCGAGCTTAGTCTGCTCATGTACAGCTCTAACCAATATGGTGTGACTCAGCTGATTAATTACCTACCAACTGATTATTGTGCTAGGTGGTCTTCATGGTGGGGCCTAGTGTTTCAATGGTTTAAATTGCCTACACAAATAGCATGTTGGTAGGAGAAGATGATATGGTTCCACATTTTGCTATGCCATTTTGGCAAGCAGCTCTTTCTTCTCATGATTATCTTGTGAGATAATTTCTTCTCTTTGCTTATCCTTCTTTTCTACATCTGGCAATTTTCTTTCATCCTAATGTAAGTTTATTTCTTGATATTTTTAGGAGAAAATAACAAAGCAGCAAGTCAGTTTCAGACTACCCTCGTGGGTACGGCATCCCATTTCCACCAGATAATGCATGTGGTGTGCTGTTGCATTAGGCAATTGTTACTGTGTGGCCCTATGGTTACTATAGGCCATATGAAAGCGTCTTGATTCTCTCATTCCCACCAAAAGTAAAAGTTTTTTTAGTTCAGTATTTGTAATAATGACAAATGTGGCGGCGCCACGTTTAGAAGTCAACAGATATGATAAAAACCTTGCTATCATGCTTCACACTAAATGCCTTAGTAACTTACCCTCATTAATCTTTACAAGCAACACTAATCCTTCGGTGACGTAGACAATTCATCTATTGGGACACATTGAATAGGTATTTGATCTATTTTTAACTATGTTGGATGCAGTCTCGACCAATCTTTTCAGGCTTTGGATTTGGGCTTGTTGTTCTAGGATCATTCCAGGCATAGGTCCAAACTTAACCTGCGCACATAAAAGCATCCAACCCCACCACTGAACTTATTATCCAACTCATTTTTTTTAAAGTTTTTATTTTTCACATTAGAATAGATAACTGCAGCTTTTGGTGACATACTTTCTTTCTCATTAACATGACACCCTTATGTTGAGCATTTGTTGTCCAGATGCCTTGCATTCTGTAGGGCACGATTGACCGTGAGGATCTAAGGTCAACTGCTGTGATGTTCACGGTGTGACCGTTGAGTTTCACAAATTTGTGCAAAATAAGGTATTTTGATGTAGAGTGGGTCGCAGACACTTTTATATCCAAGATGGACTAGAGAAGGCCCGATCAAATGCGGAAGTGATTAGGCCTGTCAGAACACTAAAACATGCATATGTCGCAAATTAGAATGAGGTATTTGACGTACCATATGATTTTGGGGTAGGAGAAGCTACTTTAGCCAACCAACCTGCTACACTGGGTTGTCCACACCTAATTTGCTAGATTTCCATCATATCGACAGTCAAAAATTCATTTTATTTTCAATTTTGTTTGATCATAACTTTTGATCCATTGAGCTTTGGGAGTTGTGTCCAACAAGAAAATGGGTTAGAAAATTTAGGAGAACAACATGGTTAGGCCAAATAGGACACTTACTGTTTTTGACCAAAAACCAAGAAGTATAGTGGAAATCATGACTATCTATAAATAGTACATTTATAGTAAGTCATGAATTTTAGGGAGTTTGAATTAGAATTTGATTCTGAAATTTATTTCTAGGTTTGGTATCACTATTTAAATGATTGTAAATTCATTTTTATCCATCGATCAATTTATTTTCGATTTTATTAGAATTTATTTTTATTTTCTATCTCTCCTCGTGGATTCGAGGAATCTCTGTGAGGAATCTAGAGAAGCTCCGTGGATTCAGGGTAATTATCTCATGAGGAAGATGGTGCTCGACCTCATCATGTCTATCCCTGCATTATATTTAAGCCTTATTTTCTCATTCGGAGTACTTATAAGGCTAATGAAAAGCTAATACAATTGTTTTCTTAAGGGGCTAGGGTTGGCTAATGGAGATGGTTTTCTACACTTGTAAAGGGACTAGGAAAGGTGTTTAGGGATTTCCTAGAGGTGTGCATCACAAGGGGAGATCGGGTACATATATAATAAAAAAAGGGTGACTTTGTATAATTTTAAGGTTTTCATTATAGTGGATCTTTGTTGTTTTGTTTACCCACGGGACAGATGTTGGTCCATTGATGGACCATTCTAAACGCCATGCTATATTGGGCCATCCTACGAAACTTATGTTGAATGGATAATCCTAACACTAATTTGTTCGGTATACAATACTAGCTGGCAGCTTTTGGATACTTTTTCTCGATAATTAACTATACGGTGGGAATTTTAATAGAAAACATGATACAGCCCATCCTTTTTAATCCAGGCTGTTCAAGAACCTCTACTTCCTATGGTGTGGTGCACCTAGGATTTGGATCTGCTTTACTTTTGGGTTCATGCCCAAAAGTAAGTTGGCAGAATGGATGGCTGGTGTGGATATATACTATATACATCAAGGTGGGCCCCACAGTCAAGGTTGCACCCTCTTGCATGAGAGGGGGCCTCACCTAATCGGCTCCAGGATGTTTGATGTGAATTGCTTGCGCCCCTTTCATACGAGAGGGTATTACGTAAGACCCATCCACACCCAAGACTCTAGGTTCAGCCCTTTACGTTAGGGTTACCCTAGGCCCACCTTGACGTATGTACTATGTATCCACGCTATCCATCCATTTTTTTTTCAGATTATTTCAGGGCATTATTCCAAAAATGGCATGGCCCTACCTTGATGTATATATTATATATCCACTATATTCATATGTTTTTCCATATCATTTTAGGGGCATTATTCCAAAAATGAAGTAGATTCAATTATCAGGTGGACCATACCATAAGAAACAGGGATGATTGACCATTAATGGACCACAAAAGTTTTGGATCAAGTTGATATTTGCTTTTTTCATTCATCTAGGCTTATGTGACCTTATCAACAAATTGGATGGTAAATAAACATAATGGAAATGTTAACATGCGCCCTGAGAAGTTTTCAATGGTAGTACAGTCAATCACCACTGTTTCTTATGGCATGGCCCACCTGATAATTGGATCTGCTTCGTTTTTTTTTTGGACAATACCATAAAATTATCTGAAAAAAATTGATGAATAGCATGGATACATAATACATACATCAAGGTGGGCCCCATGATAACCCCACGGTAAAGGCTGCACCATCTTGGCTAAGGCCGGGGTCTCACCAAATCCCCTCTCCAGATCTGTTAGGTGTTTTAAGTTTCAAGAATGCGGATCCAGTGGTGTTGGTTGCAACATTAGGAGCGGGGAAGTGGGTGCAACTGTGTCCGTAGGCCCTTGCTGTCCATCTGTTTTTTCAGCTTATTTAGGGCATGATACCAAAAATGAAGCCGATATAAATTTAAGGTTGGATCACATCACAAAGAAACAACTGTCACGAGAAGCACACCATTAAAAACTTCTTAGGGTTCACCACAATGTTTGTTAACCATCCAACCTGTTGATAAGGTCAAACAGATCAGGTTGAAAGGAAAAAAATAAATATCAGCTTAATCCAAAACTTTTGTAGCCCTCAAAAGGTTTTTAATGCATGGTCATTACCCAGTTTTCTGCCGTATTATCCCCCTAAAATTTGCATCTACTTCGTTTCCGGGATGATTCCCTTAAAATAATCTGGAAAAACATATTAATGTCATGGATATGTAATGCATACATCAAAGTGGGACCTACAGTTAGGGTCACACACCCACATTGTCGTAGCCAAAACGTGCTGATGTTGCCCAGCCTCCCTGCGGTGGTATGGTGATGTGTTGTGCACCGTGGGACCCACCGTGGTGAATGTGATTTATATTCACTGCATCCCTTTTCCTAGCTCATTTTGGACTAAGGAAAAAAATGAAGCAAATACAAGCTCAAGTGGACCATGCCATGGAAAAGAGTGGTAACTAAATGCCCATCATTAAAAAAATAAAAATAAAAATAATAAAAAATATTTCTCTGGGGCCATAAAAGTCTTGGATCAAGCTGATGTTCGTGTTTTTACTTCATCCAGGTCTATGCGACCTTATCAATAGTTTGGATGGCAAATAATAAATGTTACAATGGCCCTGGGAAGGTTTCAACAGTGGGAGTTATTATCCCCATTATTTTCTATGGTGTGGTCCACTTGAGCTGTGGATTTGCTTCATTTTTCAGTTCATGTTCTAAAATGATTTAGAAAAATGGATTGAATGGTGTGGATATAATACACATAATCAGGGTAAGCCCTATGTGGCCAACACATCATCACGCCACCCCTGGGGGTGGTGTGCCACACCACTTGATCCACAAATCAGTTTCAAATTAAGGAGTTGAGCTGGGACTTAGGTCCAGCTTTTTTACTACTTTATTTGGATTGTCAGGCCAAAGTCTATTAAAAATTTTTATTTTGCATTGGTGAGGTTTAAATGGAGCACTAGATTAGTAACAGTAGTAGGCCAATGACTCTACCGGTTGCCCAGGTGTAAAACACTTAAATGGAGTACTTACTAGGATCCAAGTTAGGGAACCCCCACACTCCATAACACGTCACATGCATGAGATCAAGCTGTTATCATGTGGGCACAACATGTAGATCTCACGGTTGTTATCTACTACTTGCTAGTTACCTTCACGGCTCGGGGTTCATTGGCTCTTCTGCTGATGTTTTTTTTTTTTTTTCGCCCAAGATTTTACTACTTCAGTTATTTATGTGGAAAATATAATAATAACCGGTAGTAGTGATCCTGCCCTTACTTCTCTACTAGCTGATCTCAATTGCCCTTTTAAAATGAAGGATTCGAGGCCACTTCATTATTTTCTTGGTGTTGAAGTAACTTAGACTGCATCAGATATGTATATGACGCAATCTAAGTATATTGGTGATCTCTTATGTGGCACACATGTGCAAGATACTAAGCCCTTGCACTCTAGTGTTAACTTTGGTTCTAAATTCTCCAGACTTGACAATGATCTCTTATTGAATCGTGATGAGTATCGCAATGTTGTGGGCGCTCTATAATTTGTTACTTTCACATAGCAATCCTTCATTGTTAATTAAGTATGTTAATTCATGCCTAATTCATGGATAATTCATTGGATGACGATTAAGTGTATCTTATGCTTTTTTAAGGGAAAATTCGCATGGCCTATGATTTTGTATAGAGCTTGCTTGTCCAACTGCCCCTTCGGGTTTATTCTAATGTTGGTTGAGTTGGGGATCCTAATGATCATCGTTCTACTTTAGGGTATGCTGTCTTTCTTAGCCCCAATTTGATTTCTTAGAGTACTATGAAATAGCCATTCACTTCTCGTTCCAGCACTGAGTTTGAGTATTGTTCTCTTAGTGTCATAGTTGTAGAGTTATTTTGAATTCATATGGTGTTATGCGATTGAATGTTTATCTGCACTAATCTCATATTCTCTACTATGATAATATTAATGCCATCTTTCTTGCCTCTAATCTTTTTTATCATGTCCGCACGAAACATATTGAAGTGGATCATATCACTTTATCTGTAAAAAAAGGTTACTCGGGGTGATCTTATTATTCAATATATTGACACGGTTGATCAATTGGTTGACATCTTCAGTAGAGGTTTTAAACTATGCTAGGTTTCAGGAGTTATCAGCTAATTTCACATCGCCACTCGTCCGACTTAAGCTAGCTTAAGGGAGCATGTTAATAACCCTTCATCATCTTCATTGCAATTACCTTCGGATGGTTAGCGAATTACTAGCAGCATATTCGAATTTATAATTAAATTTAAATTATAACTTTTTATTGTAATCTAAAATCTATAAATAGCAACATATACAGTGACATCTGATGATTTATTTGATTGACTATAATATTACGTTTCCTTTACTGCATTCTAAGTTGGCTATAATGTTAAAGATATGCAAATGGTTTAGAAAAGTATGCCAAAAGATTTATCATCCTTCTTCTATTTCTATCATAAATATTAACCTAGCTAATAAGCATATTTATCTTTGTGTTAGAGCATATGATAGGGCCCTAGTCAACTTTTGGGAGTTGGGGTTCACCTGAATGTATCTTCCCTCTCTTTAGCTGACTCTGCTTATATCTCTCAGTTCTTAAAATAATAATAATAAATAAATAAATAAATAAATTTGGAGTTTCTTTACAAAAAAAATAGTAAAAACCTCAGAGATCATCGAGATTCCAAATCGAAGGTCTATGGCCTAGAATCGGATGACTTTGGGCCCAAATTCTAGTTTTAGAGTAAAAAATCCTCTACTTCTAGAGTCATCATCTAGAGTTGGGCATTTGGTCGAGTCGGACCGAGTTAGAGTTGACTTGACTCGATCCAGTTTTGAAATAGGCCTAACCTAAACTCGATCCGACTCGATACCGAATCCAACATGCCTGACTCGATCCGAGTCCGGTCTGGCTTGGACTAATCTACACCGAGTCCGATTCGATCAGAAGTACCGAGCCGGGTTGAGCTGGCACCGAGTTGGATTGAGAGATGAGGGGAGAGGGACTGAGAGAGTGGAGAGGAGAGAGAGGAGGAGGAAAAGGGTGATGGTGGTGGGTGGTTGCCAGGCTTGGAAGATGAGGAGGATGAGGGGGGAGAGAGAGAGGCCGGGCTGGGAAGATGAAGAGGATGAGGGGGAGAGAGAGAGAGAGAGAGAGAGAGATTTTGGGATCGGTTGGGGTAGGGTTAGAGAGTCGGGTTTCGGATTGAGTCGGGTCTAACCGGATCGAGTTTCGGGTTGAGTCTGGTCAAGTTACTAGGTAACTCAAACTCGACTCGGTTTGAGTTCGGATTGGGCGAAGCCTACTTGGTTCGGACCGACTCACCCATTCGGTTCGGGTCGAGTCGGACAAGTCGAGTTAGCCGGATCGAGTTGTCCAGTGCCCATATCTAACCTCCTTTTTTGGTGGGTGCTGCCATGGCTGCTATTGCTTATGGTCTGTTACCGACTTACCGGTATTTCTAGTAGATGGTTGATGCTACTCAGGCCAATCATACTCATCTACCTCTTACAAGAGGGAAAAAAATTATTTGATACGCATGCTGTAAGTATGACTTCTCATATACATGCATTCACACTATTCAAATTGCCCAATTTGTTGACCCAAACTTGGACCTTGATGCCTTCCATCCGTTTAGCCATCTGTTTTTTAGAGAGAAGCCTAAACATTCTTTTTTCCCATCTGGTGATTCTTACAAGGATGAAGGGAAAATACAAATATCAGCCTCAGACAAAACTTCTGTAGCCCCAAGGAAGTTTCAATGACAGTATTCAGTCTTTTTTTGTTCTTGGCTTCAATGAATTAATTTCTAACGTGAATGGAAGTACAATGCAAGCAGCCCCTGCCTACTGGATGTTCTAGTAGGTGGTAACTATATGGGCCTGCCATGATGTACGCACGTGACATCCACTCCATCCATGGGTTTTTTTGTTGGACTGTTTCTCATTGTGTGGCCCACTTGAGTTTTGGATTTGCCTTATGGTTGGGCTCATCTCCTAATGTGATCTGGCAAAATTGATCACGGAGTGGAATTTCATTGACATTGTTGGCTCCACAGGACTACTGCCTACGGGGCTCCCCGTATGCTGGGGCCCAGGAAAGTCGTATCCTATGCCAATTGCCTGTAATTGGGGTTTACATGAATCTACTCTAAACCTAAGCTCTATTCATGTTTCCCTTCATCCATGTGGGGATCAACTTATGAACAGGTGGATGGCATATAAATATCAGTGGGCCTTAGTAGCTAGAGTTTCTATCCCTGCTATCTCCTGTGGTGAGGCTTACTTTGGGTTTTCAAATTTTCCTAATTTTTAACATCACATCCTAACGTGGGCTGGCAAAATGAATGGAGTGAATATAATCCCAGGTCATATGCAATATTACAAGGGTGGGCCTTAGACTAGATGATTTTGAACCCAGTTTCTTCTTTCATAGTCAAGTCTTTTTATTTTAATTATTCTTTTTCTTCTTTCTACTAGTGTTGTGGAATTTCCTAGAGCTGAACATGGGACGGGATATCTTTATGCCAAAAATTTATCACTAGTGGAGTCAAGTCTTATTTTTTGTTGGATTGTGCAGTATTCCAAGGAGTGGGGCCCAGACTAGATGGGTTCGATCCCAAATTCTACTGTTAAGTCTCCTCCTTTGTTGGGAGCTTTGAGATTCCAAGGAGGTTTAGGCTCAAGTTTTGCTTTTTAGAGTGAAGTCCTTTTGTTTATTGGGTGCTGCCAAATTCCAAAAACGAGTGGGCCTATGATTGGACGTGGAGACAAATATTTTATTAATTTGTTTAGGTTTGTCTGCAAATTTAATAGATTTACCATTGCAGTCAAGTCTCTTTTATTTTTTATTTTTTAAATTATTTAATTTTAATTTTATTTTATTGGGTGTCGTTGGATTCCATGGAGTTGAGCATCGGATTGGATGGCATTATGCCAAGATTTTATATTTAGGGACAAGTCTTGTTTTTATCGGTGCTGCGATATTCCAAGGAAGTGGGCCCAAGAGGACGCGGATTTCCTGGAAAGCGTAGGAAGTTCCAGCACTGGGAACCCAGATGGGGCCTATTGTGATGTTTGTTAGAAATCCTCCCCTTCCATCAGTTTTGTGAGTTCATTTCAGGACATGATGCCAAAAATGAACAGTATCTAAAGTTCAAGTGGGCCATGCTAAAAGAAAATGTGGTTACAGAAATTCCCTCAGTTGAAACCTACCTGGGTTCAACAGTAATGTTTACATTCCATCAATACCGTTAATAACTTCATTCCTACTGGGATGAACTGAAATCACAAATATTAACATGATTCAAAACTTCTGTGGCCCACGAAGTTTTCAACCGTGGACATTCAATTATATCACATTTTCGGCCCACTTGAGCTTTGGAAACGGAATTTTTGGCATCATGTCTTAAAATAAACTCAAAAAATGGATGGACGGGTAGGATTTCTCACAAACATCACAGTGGGCCCTACCTGGGTTTCCAGCGCAGGAACTTCCTGCGAAAGTCTTTCGCAGGAAATCTATGTCGCGGGACTGCATTGTTTAATCTCAAATTCTACCATGATGTTTACTCTTTTGTCAGGAGCATAGAGATTTCAGTGAGTGGGGCGTAGGAATGGATGGGTTTAAGCCTAGATTCTACTTTTCAAGTCATGGCTCTTCTTTTTTTTTTTCGCCGACTTCCAAGGAGTAGGCCTGCGACAGAGACAGATATTTTATTGATTTGTTTGTACTCATCAAATCAAAACGTATTCAAAGCTTTTATATTTTTTATTTTGCACGATATAAGATTACATGAAGCCTAAATTAGGGCTAGCAATGGGCCTGCAACTCTCGTCAGCTCATGAACCAGCTTGCCAGGCTTGCTTTTAACTTGAGGTCAAGTGTATTTATTGGGTTGTGCTTCGATTTTAGCCAGAAAACAAGGCCTGTTAAAGTAAGCAAGTCAGGCTATGGTAACTCATTCCCGTCTCAAACTGTTTCTAGTTTGTACAATTTTCCCAAATCTCTTAAAAACTAATATGTAATAGCAGCCTTTAAGTAAATGGGGCGAAGGAGTAGTGCTAGGGCCTAATGATTTGCTGACTGGTGGGACTGTGTTGGAAAGTTCTAAACCGAATTACTAGATGGGTGTATGTATCGGATCATGGGTCCATGGGCTCTGACTCTGATTGGGTCAGTCTGTTTTGCATCAGGCCACTTAACCCCAAACTAGTTCCACCATTTGCCACTCTACTTAAAGTGTGGATTTGTACTTTGAGCATGGTGTTAATTTGCACAACAAGAGGTTGTAGAGATGATTCTCGACACCTATTTACACCTATTTACACTTCCGTGGGGCATCCATCCCATTAAAACAATTGATCCCACCATGAAGATCACATTTCTCAAAAATCAATTAGATGGTGTAAATAGGTGCACCACATCTACATAATGAGCCAAATCATGAGTTGTCCCATGTTACCAATACGGTGTGACTCAGCTGATTAACTACTGACTGATTATTGTGCTAGGTGGTCTTCATGGTGGGGCCTTGTGTTTCCATAGTTTAAATTGACTACACAAGTATCATGTTGGTAGGAGAAGACGATATGATTCCACAAGTTGTTATGCCACCGTGGCAAGTAGAAATGATCCCAAAATCATCAATGTAGGCAGCCAACTCAGTTGAAAAAGCAGCTTCAATTTCTTCTTCTTATTTTTTTGGCCGTGCTCTAATGGAGCATTTGTTTTTTAATTTACATACCTATTTACCGGTAACAATGACTATTTACCAATGTAATTATGGCATTGATTTTGAAGTTGATGCTGACAATGAGCTTATTTGAAAAGCTTTCCATTTGTGGCCCACTTGAGTAGATTGTAGCTATATGGGCCTGCCATGATTCACGTGTGACATCCACTCTGTTTATTAATTAGTTTTGCTAGCTCATGTTATGACTTTTCCTATTTGTGGCCCACTTGAGTTTAATTTGGATACACTGTGGCTGAGCTCATGTCCTAACGTGATCCCGTCAAATTCGTGCACCGAGTGGATTTTTAATAGACATTGCGGTGAGATTACATGCTCCTGTATGCTTCTGCCCACGGATTGGATATTTCCTGTCCTGAGGAATCTCGATTCCTACAGAGCTTCTACATACGGTCTCCATATATGCTGGGGGCGCAGGAAAGCAGTGTCCAATACGAATTGCTTGTAATCCCATGTTACATGATTCTCTTACCCTGAGGTTTATGAAGCCCTCAGTAATGTATCAGTTATA
This sequence comes from Magnolia sinica, assembly GCF_029962835.1. NCBI lineage: Eukaryota > Viridiplantae > Streptophyta > Magnoliopsida > Magnoliales > Magnoliaceae > Magnolia > Magnolia sinica. The sequence goes on along the minus strand of NC_080589.1, from coordinate 53,317,831 downwards.
TCCACACCGTTTATCCATTGTGCTTTCCCATTTTAAGACATGATTTAAAAAATCAGGCAGACTCAAATTTAAAATGGGCCACACCAAAAGAAACAGTAGTGATTAAACAACCACCACCAAAACTTTTTTGGGGTCCACAAAAGCTTTGGATCAGGCTGATGTTAGTGTTTACCTTTATGGATGTGGGAATCAACCTACCAATGGGTTGGCATATAAACATTGGGTGGGCCTCTGGAAAGTTTTCACATGGGCATTTCAACTCACTATTTTGTGTGGTGTAGCTTAATTGAGTATTAGATTATCAATATTTTTTACATCACACTTTAACATGGACTGGCATAGTGAATGGAGTGGATATAACTCAGACATCACATAGGCCCCCACAAAGCTAAAAAGTAGAGGGGACTCTTATAATAAGGGCTTACTTGCAAGCGTCATTTGCAATATCACTATGCCAAAACTGCGAAAAAAGGACAGGTCAAAACCATCTCAAATGACCAAAAAGGACAGTCATGGACCGTCGCAAGGGCCGTCAAATTTTGACGTGTCGTATTACTTAAAGGACGGTCGAAAACCGTCATTCTTATTTACGAAAAAAGAACGGTCATGGACCGTCCTTAAAAAGGACGGTCGTGGACCGTCCTTCATGGACCGTCTCTTATGAGCCTTTAAGGACAGCCATCGACAGTCCTTTTTAAGGACAGTCATGGACCGTCCTTAAAAAGGACTGTCATAGACCGTCTCTCATGAGCCTTCAAAGGACGGCTATAGACCGTCCTTAAAAAGGACTGTCATGGCCGTCTCTTATCACCATTCAAAGGACGGCTATGGACCGTCCTTTAAAAGGACGGTCATGGACCGTCCTTAAAAAGGACTGTCATTGACTGTCCCTTATGAGCCTTCAAAGCTTCAAATTTGAGAGGATCATCTGTTATAATATATTTCATCGTATTCTTCCTGATATACACCTGTTATATAATATATTTCATCATATTCACATTCATATCCATCTAAACCCAAACTACGTAAATCCAACATAAACTACATTCATCCAAACATAAACTACATCCATCCAAACACAAACAATCTTATCCACATTACATTCATCCACGCATAAATACATATAAGTTTAACTTCATAAATAAAAAAAGGAAAAAAATCAGCAACAATTTTCTTTTTGTGTCTTTCATCTGAAAAAAAAAATATTAAACCAACAAAACATTATAATTCAGAATCATGAAGAATTGCATAAACTTCTTCCAAAAAAGTGGGCACTTTTTAAAAATAAAACTGATCATTAAAATAAAACTAATGTAAGCAAATAATGCAAAAAAGTGTTTCAATTCAAGTTAATAGAAACAACAACAAAAATTAAAGCTTTGTAAAAAGGGGCATGTGTTAAAAGGGATACATTCTTGTTTCTTACCATGTGATTGGGCTACATTATTACAGCAATTGGGTTTGGGTTCGGGATCGGGTTTAGGTTTGGGTTTTCAAGTTTAGGTTTAGGTTAGGGAGTTGAGATTAGGATTAGGTGTAGGTTTAGGTTTAAGGATTTGATAATATATTTAGGTTAGAGGTTGAGGTTTAGGTTTTAGGTTTTAGGTTTTAGGTTTAGGTTTAGGATTAGGTTTTAGGTTATAGGTTAAGGTTTAGGTTATAGGTTTTGGTTTAGGTTAAGGTTTAGGTTTAGGTTAAGGTTTAGGTTTTATTTATAGGTTATAGTATATAGGTTATAGCTTTAGGGAATTGAGATTAGGTTAAGGTTAACGTTTAGCTTTAGAAAATTGGGTTTGGGATCGGGTTTAGGTTTGAGTTTTTAAGTTTAGGTTTAAGTTTAGGTTAAGGAGTTGAGATTAGGATTAGGTGTAGGTTTAGGTTTAAGGATTTGAGAATACATTTCAATTTTAGGTTTAGGTTTAAGTTTTAGGCTTAGGTTTAGGTTATAGGTTTAGGTTATAAGTGCAGGTAATAGATTTAGGTTTAGGTTAGGTTATAGGTTAGGGTTTAGGGAATTGAGAATATGTTAAGGTTTAGGTTTAAGTTAGGGAGTTGAGGTTAGGATTAGGTGTAGGTTTAGGTTTAGGGATTCGAGAATACATTTAGGTTTTAGGTTTAGGTTTAGGTTATTGGTTTAGGTTGAGGTTTAGGTTTATGTTTAGGTTATAAGCTATAGGTTTAGGGAATTGAGAATAGGTTAAAGTTTAGGTTTAGGAAATCGGGTTCGAGTTCGGGATCGGGTTTAGGTTTGGGTTTTCAAGTTTAGGTTTAGGTTTAGGTTAGGGAGTTGAGATTAGGATTAGGTGTAGGTTTAGGTTTAGGGATTTGAGAATACATTAGGTTTTAGGTTTAGGTTTAGGTTATATGTTATATAGGTTTAGGTTTAGGTTATAAGTTATAGGTTTAGGGAATTGAGAATAGGTTAAGGTTTAGGTTTAGGAAATCGGGTTCGGGTTCGAGATCGGGTTTAGGTTTGGGTTTTCAAGTTTAAGTTTAGGTTTAGGTTAGGGGGTTGAGATTAGGATTAGGTGTAGGTTTAGGTTTAGGGAATTGAGAATACATTAAGGTTTAGGTTTAGGAAATCGGGTTCGGGTTCGGGATCGGGTTTAGGTTTGAGTTTTCAAGTTTAGGTTTAGGTTTAGGCTAAGGAGTTAAGATTAGGATTAGGTGTAGGTTTAGGTTTAGGGATTTGAGAATACATTTAGGTTTTAGGTTTATGTTTAGGTTATAGGTTATAGGTTTAGGTTTCGGTTTAGGTTATAAGCAATAGGTTTAGGGAATTAAGAATAGGTTAAGGTTTAGGTTTAGGAAATTGGGTTCGGGTTTAGGTTTTGGGTTTCAAGTTTAGGTTTAGGCTTAGGTTAGGGAGTTGAGATTAGTATTACATGTAGGTTTAGGTTTAGGGATTTGAGAATACATTTAAGTTTTAGGTTTAGGTTTATGTTACAAGTTACAGGTTTAGGTTTAGGTTTAGGTTTAGGTTAAGGTTTAGGTTTAGGCTTAGGTTTAGGTTATAAGCTATAGGTTTAGGGAATTGAGAATAGGTTAAGGTTTAGGTTTAGGAAATCGGGTTTGGGTTCGGGATCGGGTTTAGGTTTTGGTTTTCAAGTTTAGGTTTAAGTTTAGGTTAGGGAGTTGAGATTAGGATTAGGTGTAGGTTTAGATTTAGGGATTTGAGAATACATTTAGGTTTTAGGTTTAGGTTTAGGTTTAGGTTATAGGTTATAGGTTTAGGTTTAGGTTTAGGTTAAGGTATAGGTTTAGGTTATATTTTATATAGGTTTAGGTTTAGGTTTAGGTTTAGGTTATATGTTATATAGGTTTAGGTTTAGGTTATAAGCTATAGGTTTAGGGAATTGAGAATAGGCTAAGGTTTAGGTTTAAGAAATCGGGTTCGGGTTCGAGATCGGGTTTAGGTTTGGGTTTTCAAGTTTAAGTTTAGGTTTAGGTTAGGGAGTTGAGATTAGGATAAGGTGTAGGTTTAGGTTTAGGGATTTGAGAATATATTTAGGTTTTAAGTTTATGTTTAGGTTATAGGTTATAGGTTTAGGGTAAGGTATAGGTTTAGGTTATAAGCAATAGGTTTAGGGAATTGAGAATAGGTTAAGGTTTAGGTTTAGGAAATCGGGTTCGGGTTCGGGATCAGGTTTAGGTTTTGGTTTTCAAGTTTAGGTTTAGGTTTAGGTTAGGGAGTTGAGATTAGGATTAGGTGTAGGTTTAGGATTAGGGATTTGAGAATACATTTAGGTTTTAGGCTAAGGTTTATGTTACAGGTTATAGGTTTAGGTTTAGGTTAAGGTTTAGGTTTAGGCTTAGGTTTAGGTTATAAGCTATAGGTTTAGGGAATTGAGAATAGGTTAAGGTTTAGGTTTAGGAAATCGGGTTTGGGTTCGGGATCGGGTTTAGCTTTTGGTTTTCAAGTTTAGGTTTAGGTTTAGGTTAGGGAGTTGAGATTAGGATTAGGTGTAGGTTTAGCTTTAGGGATTTGAGAATACATTTAGGTTTTAGGTTTATATTTAGGTTATAGGTTATAGGTTTAGGTTTAGGTTTAGGTTTAGGTATAGGTTTAGGTTTCTGTTTAGGTTATAAGCAATAGGTTTAGGGAATTTAGAATAGGTTAAGGTTTAGGTTTAGGAAATCGGGTTCAGGTTCGGGATCGGGTTTAGGTTTTGGTTTTTAAGTTTAGGTTTAGGTTTATGTTAGGGAGTTGAGATTAGGATTAGGTGTAGGTTTAGGTTTAGGGATTTAAGAATACAATTAGGTTTTAAGTTTAGGTTTAGGTTATAGGTTACAGGTTTAGGTTTAGGTTTAGGTTAAGGTTTAGGTTTAGGTTATAAGCTATAGGTTTAGGGAATTGAGAATAGGTTAAGGTTTAGGTTTAGGAAATCGGGTTCGGGTTCGGGATCGGGTTTAGGTTTTGGTTTTCAAGTTTAGGTTTAGGTTTAGGTTAGGGAGTTGAGATTAGGATTAGGTATAGGTTTAGGTTTAGGGATTTGAGAATACATTTAGGTTTTAGGTTTAGGTTTAGGTTTAGGTTATAGGTTTAGGTTTAGGTTTAGGTTAAGGTATAGGTTTAGGTTTCGGTTTAGGTTATAAGCAATAGGTTTAGGGAATTGAGAATAGGTTAAGGTTTAGGTTTAAGAAATCGGGTTCAGGTTCGGTATAGGGTTTAGGTTTTGGTTTTCAAGTTTAGGTTTAGGTTTAGGTTAGGGAGTCGAGATTAGGATTAGGTGTAGGTTTAGGTTTAGGGATTTGAGAATACATTTAGGTTTTAGGTTTAGTTTTAGGTTATAGGTTACAGGTTTAGGTTTAGGTTTAGGTTGAGGTTATAGGTTATAGGTTTAGGTTAAGGTTTAGGTTTAGGTTTAGGTTTAGGTTATAAGATATAGGTTTAGGGAATTGAGAATAGGTTAATGTTTAGGTTTAGAAAATCGGGTTTGGGTTCGGGATCGGGTTTAGGTTTGGGTTTTCAAGTTTAGGTTTAGGTTTAGGTTAGGGAGTTTAGATTAGGATTAGGTGTAGGTTTAGGTATAGGGATTTGAGAATACATTAAGGTTTAGGTTTAGGTTTAGGGATTTGAGAATAGGTTTAGGTTTAGGTTTACGTTTAGGTTAAGGTTATATGTTAAGGTTAAGGTTATAGGTATAGGTTTTAGGTTTAGGTTTAGGTTAGGTTATAGGCTTTTGGTTAAGGTTTAGGTTATAGTTATAGGTTTTGGGATTTGAGAATAGGTTTAGGTTATAAGTATAGGTTTAGGTTAGGTTATAGGTTAAGGTTTAGGGAATTGAGTTTGGGTTATAGGTTCAGGTTATAGGTTATAGGTTATAGGTTTAGGTTATAGGTTTTGGGATTTGAGAATAGGTTTAGGTTAAAAGTATAGGTTTAGGTTAGGTTATAGGTTAAGCTTTAGGGAATTGAGTTTAGGTTATAGGTTCAGGTTATAGGTTATAGGTTTAGTGTATGGTTTAGGTTATAGGTTTTGGGATTTGAGAATAGGTTTGGGGAATAAGTATAGGTTTAGGTTTAGATTTAGGTTATAAGATATAGGTTTGGGGAATTGAGAATAGGTTAATGTTTAGGTTTAGGAAATCGAGTTTGGGTTCAGGATCGGGTTTGGGTTTGGGTTTTCAAGTTTAGGTTTAGGTTTAGGTTAGGGAGTTGAGATTAGGATTAGGTGTAGGTTTAGGTTTAGGGATTTGAGAATACATTAGGTTTTAGGTTTAGGTTTAGGTTAGGGAGTTGAGATTAGGATTAGGTGTAGGTTTAGGTTTAGGGATTTGAGAATACATTAGGTTTTAGGTTTAAGTTTAGGTTTAGGTTATATGTTATAGGTTTAGGTTTAGGTTTAGGTTTTGGTTTAAGTTTAGGTTATAAGCTATAGGTTTAGGGAATTGAGAATAGGTTAAGGTTTAGGTTTAGGAAATCGGGTTCGGGTTCGGGATCGGGTTTAGGTTTAGGTTAGGAAGTTAAGATTAGGATTAGGTATAGGTTTAGGTTTAGGGATTTGAGAATACATTTAGGTTTTAGGTTTAGGTTTAGGTTACAGGTTTAGGTTTAGGTTTTGGCTTAGGTTTAGGTTATAAGATATAGGTTTAGGTTTAGGAAATCGGGTTCGGGTTCGGGATCGGGTTTAGGTGTGGGTTTTCAAGTTTAAGTTTAGGTTTAGGTTTAGGTTAGGGAGTTGAGATTAGGATTAGGTGTAGGTTTAGGTTTAAGGATTTGAGAATACATTTAAGTTTTAGGTTTAGGTTTAGGTTATATGTTACAAGTTTAGGTTTAGGTTTAGGTTAAGGTTAAGGTTATAGGTTATAGGTTTAGGTTAAGGTTAAGGTTTAGGTTTAGGTTTAGGTTATAAACTATAGGTTTAAGGAATTGAGAATAGGTTAAGGTTTAAGTTTAGGAAATCGGGTTCGGGTTCGGGATTGGGTTTAGGTTTGGGTTTTCAAGTTTAGGTTTAGGTTTAGGTTAGGGAGTTGAGATTAGGATTAGTTGTAGGTTTTGGTTTAGGGATTTGAGAATACATTTAGGTTCTAGGTTTAGGTTTAGGTTATAGTTTACAGGTTTAGGTTTATGTTTAGGTTAAGGTTTAGGGATTTGAGAATAGGTTTAGGTTATAGGTTAAGGGTATGGTCCCTGCAAATACAGATATAAACACGACCTGGTCCAATTGGTCAGGCCCTTCCAGTGCTGTCCATATGAAATGGACAGCTTCATCATAGTCATAACAACGGTTCCCATCTTCTAGGGATCCCCGATCAACATCCGGATAGCTCCGACGCATATCCGGGTCTGCTCCATCAATTTCGATTAAATACATAAACATGGCCTGTCCAAATGGCCAGGCCACTCCAATGCTGTCCATAGGAAATTGATAGCTTCATCATGGTCATAACAGCGGTTCTCACCTTCCAGGGACCCTCGCTCAACATCCAGATAGCTCCGACGCACATCCGAGTTTGCTCCATCAATTTCAAGCTAATACATTTAAAAACAACATAATTATATCTAAAAGCATCTGGATACCTGGGGAAAGCCTCCCATATTCGTATTGTTGGTTACTCATCCCTTTGTCTATAAGCCACAATCGACTAACACTTTCTATTGCTACCTGTACTCTGAAACCAACACAAATATAACTGGGAAACAATATAAGGAATAAGAAAAGATAGCAACTCTATAGCCATGATGTAACATATGATGAATGTTTCAGCAGAATTATTTTAACAATGGAACTGATATGATTCAATTGATTCATAAACATGGATAAAAAGTGAAAAGATAACATTCATATATGAGAATGCAATTCAGAGCTCTAAAAGGAGCTGCAAATATTAGTGTTAAAAGAATCACCGGTTCATCAAAAATTGATGCATCCCATTCAAGCCCAAGGTTCAACAATGACACCTACAACAGAGAATAAGAAGTGGGCCAATCAAATTGTTGCTAGCACTGTTGTATTAAAGAAATATGGAAGAAAAGGACACAACTCACCTTGACGCCCTTCTCCCTCCTCCTTTACCCAGGCTTGGGATCGGCAATGCAAGAAGTTACATTGGCGAAGTTGAAAAAGGGCTTAAGCTCCATTTGGTTTAAGAAAAAAAATTATATTCATAAAAATTGATGTGATGACCAAATGGAGCCAAAGACTTATAACACTAAAAGGTACAATAGGAACTCTTACACTACAAATATGATGACCAAGTGACCACCTGAAAAAAGAAAAGAAGTGTACATGTTGGTGTTAAAAGGATGGAGAACATATATAAATACTTACCAATCACATTCCATTCCAGCTCCAAATGGAATGCTGAATATGCACAAAAATCATCTAAGCAGAAGCCAAAATCATCCACAAATGAAGGTTAGCAAGATATTGAAAATTAAATTAGAGAATGATTGAAAGATCAAAGCAAAACAGTAGTTTGAAAGGTACTTCCTCGCTGTGATTTCAAGTAAATAATAAATTCATTTGTTCATCCAAACACAAACTTAGTAAATTAAGGTACTTGTAATTTCATCATACCCAGCTTTTTTTTTTTCTTGATTTCAAGTGAATACCATTAACTTTTGTCATTTCCTTGATTGAATTGAATTCATAATTGAATTCATATGTTCTTCTACCAAACGCAGACTTAGAAAATTAAGGTACTTGCAATATCATCAGTTTTGCAACTTCTACTTCTTTTGTTTTTGGGAATACTTAGACAAGGCATGGTGCTAGAGACACAGGCACTCAAAAATTGTACACGTCTTACATTAACTCAAGTTAAACCAACTAAATCGTGGAATCTACTGTCGCTAAGTCACAGTCCCAAAATCAAATTGGTTGAGCAATCCTAACCTCTGATTCATGGAGAGCATTATATAGGAAACTGTTGGAAAATAGTACTCACAAACCTTTTGAATACTAAGAGCAGGCAATGACTGATGCTCTAGTCACTCCGTCTTTATGAAGAGTTTTGGCTACTTCATATGCCTCCTAGAAAATCAAATCCTCAAATTTCACATTAAATGAGGCGATTAAAATAAGTAAATCACTAGAATAAAATTTGAAAAAGTTCAAACTGAAATAAGATAGACTCTTGCGTTATGTGAGCACAAAACAAAGCAATAAACTGTACTTGCCGGATTTGCTCTAGTACACAGTATTTACAACACATTTTAATAACCTCGATAGATGCATCGAGAGATATGCGATGTCCAATCGATATGAATATTGGTTTTGAAGAACCTTGAGTAAATCGCATTGCCTGCACAAAATTTTGTAATTCAAAACAAAACCATATGATGTAGAGGTAACTAGCCTAAGTTGAATTCTCTTACCACTCCCCATATGCGCCCAGAGTTCCCAATCAAAGTGATCAGATCCTTGGCACGATTTTCTCACTTTCCACATATTTCTATCAATATTGGATGATGACAACCAATTACTAACTTTAAATTACCCTAGAAAGTTTGTTTTTTTTTTTTTTTAAGAAAGGACATTTCTACTTTTTTTTTTTTTTTTTACTTTTTTCTGAAAAATGGGTATGGTTCAATTTTCACAGGCAATACATCAACTGAAAATACAAAGAAATTGAAAAGACCCTAAATGTGTCTAGTGAGTACCAAATGATAAAGAAATAAATGAAAATCCTTTTTAGATTGAAGCATTTTAATTTTTAACAAGGCACTTTCATCAAGTGAGATGCAGCCATTTAAGTTTTGTACACCAACAAAAAGATTTTAAGTAAAAAGAACCTTCATTTACGGCATGTTTGTGTAAAAGAAGTCAAAAATTCTTTTTGATTTTGACATGAATAGGTGGCAGACATGCCAACACATCAAATTTTCAATCCATGCCAAAAGGATCAACAGAAAAAGATACAACCATAACAAATAGTGAGCTGATCAAACACCATTTAGTACTTTTTGTAACGATTTTGGTGTGTGAATGTAGGTCCATTCATCTATTTTTATTTTCACAGGCCTAATCCAACCTCAAGAGGATCCAACCCATAACCCAAGCCAACCTGAATTCCTTGATACTTAACCCAAATACATGGGATTGTTCAAAACCGGACCTAACATGACAAAAAGTTGCTCAACATGAACCCAACACGATTTCAAATTGGGTTGGTGTTATAGATGGATGGTAACAACTAAATGATTGTTGCACAGTTGGTTATGTTTGGTTTGTATAAGGCTGGTCATGGGCCTGATGAGCATTGAATCCCTTGAAGCATAGAAAATCTACCTGACCTGTAGCCCATAAAATGAGAGAAGACCACAAATGAAAGGACTAAGAAAGGGTGGAAATCAATCAGTATATTGAAATGAACAATCATACAGCTCAATATGTGGCAATAGGAGCATTGTATTTTTTTTTTCACTTTTAGCCGTCCAATAAATGTCTACCAATCCAATATTCAGATAAACAAAGAAGTTTTATTTTTCATGCGATTATAAATCTACACCGGATTACACAATTTGAACGGTTTAATTTGACTATGTATGGAATTTCTAAGTGCCTGCATATCAACCATCACACTCTGCCAGAGTATCAAAGTTTTTACTAAAAAAATAAAAAAAGCTACATTTTCTAGCTTTGTTATTAACAAAACTCATAAAAAATAAATAAATCTCTCATTACTTTCTATATAAACACCCAAACCAATTGTCATAACTAGGTGTAATAGCAAATAAATCATCATAATCATCATCATTACAATGAAAATTTCCCACATTTTGCAGCATTTTGCATACAGGAGCTAGTCAGTACCAGGACATTCCATTGCTGGACACGAAGCCCTTCGAAAAGGTTTATACACAAACATTATTCAAAAGCAACAAGCTAGAACATGGTAAGTTGTTGCTCATTCAACATAACATGGCATGCATGGAAGCAGTTCAAAAATCACACTGATATGATGATCTTAACCACCTGATTTCACATGATGAATTTGGACTGCTAAATGTGTTCTTTCAACAGCCCATTCAATGGCATTTGACAGTTAGGATTATTTGGTAAGTGTGATTTAGGAATATGCTCCATCCATGGTCTAGTTCCCAAATCAAAATACAACTTTACCATGAGAATCAAAGGAAAAATCATTAGAGACCAAAATCATTGAAAATCACCAAAACCCATTGCAAAATCAGCAGCGAAACACTCAAACAGATCGACGGCCTCTCACAAATCACATATGCAACACCATCCCCAATTCAAAACTATGCATGTCACCAGGAAAACATGAAACCCAATTAAAGTTTCATAATAATCACCAACTGAGTTTTGCCTTGACCAAGCTTTCCATCAGGCCAACAACTCTGATTCTCAAATCCCCAAATCTGTAAGCCCTAAAATCCCTAAAATCTGTAAGCCCTAAAATCTCCAAATCTATAAGCCCTAAAATCCCCAAATCTGTAAGCCCTAAAATCCCCAAATCTGTAAGCCCTAAAATTCCCAAATCTGTAAGACCTAAAATCCCCAAATCGAAAGGGGAAGTGAGATAGACAGAGATAAAGGAAGAGAGATCGAGAGAGATTACCTTCGATTTGATGGTAGCTGTTGTTGATGGAGGTTGGGCGGCCATGCATTGGGACTTGATCCGCTGCTACCGCCGATGGGGAAGACTATGGACATCGTCGGTGGATGATGGGTTAGCGTTTGGAGTAGAAAGAGGAGGGCGAGAGAGAGAGAGAGAGGAGAGGGGAACGCAGATAAGCTACTGACAGGTTGAGAGAGGGGGACGTCGATTAGCTATTGACAGGTTGAGAGAGAGAGAGACAGAGAGAGAGAGGTAGGAAGGGAGAAGAGGAGGGCGAGAGAGAGAGGAGAGGGGGACGAGGATTAGCTACCGACGAGCGAGAGAGAGAGAGAGAGAGAGAGAGAGGGAGAGAGAGGGAGGGAGAGATTTTAGGTTTCGGGGTCGTGGGGGCGCACGGGACGGATTAGCTACTCCCCCTGAAACCAGAAATCGGATTGTGTACTGAGTTACTCAGTACGCTCTTATCGTACTGAGTAAACTCAGTTGGGCCCATTGCGAATGCATGTGGTTTATCCACGCCGTCCATTCATTTTTCTAGATCATTTTATGGGTTCAACCCAAATTTGATGCATATACAAAGCTCAAGGTGGAACTATTGATTTCAACCGTTGAAATTTTTCTAAGGCCCCCAGTGATGTTTATTTGTCATCCAACCTGTTCATAAGATCAGAAGGACATGGATGAAGGGAAAACACAAATATCAGCTTGATCTAAAACCTCTGTTGTCCCCAATAATTTTTCAATGGTAGATGTTCAATTCACACAGTTTCTGGTGGTGTGGTCCATTTGAGGTTTGGATATACTCCATTTTTGAGATAAAGCCCTAAAATTATGTCTTAAAAGAGATGGACAGAGTGGATATAATGCATGAATGACACAGGGGTCCACGGAGTTTACTTAGTACGCTTACCGTATTGAGTTACTCAGTACGCAATCCGCTTCCCTGAAACCAGCCCCGTGGCCGGTGTTTGGTGGTCTGTGGGCCCCACCATGATGTATGTGTTTCATCCCATCCGTTCATCCATTTTTAAAGATCATTTTAGGCTCTTATCTTAAAAATAAGAGGATATAAATCTTAGGTGGACCACACCACAGGAAAACAATAGTGATTGGATATCCATCATTTAAATCCTCCTAAGGCCCACTGTACTGTTTATCTGACATCCAATCTGTTGATTTGGTCATAAAGGCCCAGGTGAAGGGAAAAAACAAAGATCAGCTTGATCCAATACTATTATGGCTCCCAAAAAGTTTTTAATGGTCGACATTCATTCAACACTTTTTCTTATAATGTGGTCCACTCGAGATTGGGATATAACTCATTTTTTTTTGTAATATTATAAAATGATCTATAAAAATAGATGGACGGCATGGATGAAACACATACATCATGGTGGGGCCCACAGACCACCGAACACAAAAGTTGAGAGGGGTTACCCTCCATTAAAACATTCATAATTATTTTTTGGGCTCACATAGATGTGGTTCACAAATCTAGCCCATCCATTATGTGTGTGCCACTTGGATGAGGGGTCATACCAAGTTTCAGACGCATCCAAATTTCAGGTGGGGCCCCACCAAGTGCTTTTATATGTTTTAGGCATGTCTTCACATGATTTTAGATGGTATGGCCCACCAGAGTTCTGTATACGGCTGATTTTTGGGATATCCCATAATTTAAAGGGGACCCATCAAATGCACGGTGTTGATTTACGACACACGTCGTGGTGGGGCCCACACAGCTCAACCTCATGGGGAGTTCCCAAGAGCTCAACGTATAGAACCTTTTCTATATATATATATATATGTATATATATATATATATGTATATATATATATATATGTATGTATGTATGTATATATATATATATATATAATATTTTATGTATTTGTTATATCGACACCGTCCGTCCATTTTGAGATATCATTTTAAGTCACGAGCCAAAGAATGAGACATAAAAATCTGTAGTAGACCCCACCACAGAAAACAATGGGAGTGTGATTCCCACCGTTGAAACTATCCTAAGGCCCATCGTAATGTTTATTTGAAATCTAATCTTTTCAAAAGTTAAAAAATACATGAAATGTGGGAAAACACACACAGCACCAACCACCAGCCAATGGATGGTGTAGGGGGAGTAGCCAATCTGTTTCCCTTATTTGTGGTGTGGTCCATTTAATCTTTGAATATGATTCAATTTTTAGATAATTCTGTAAAATGATCTCGAAAAATGGATGAACGGTGTGTGTTGATCCCAAATTTTCGGTAAATCCAAAACTCAAGTGGACCATGCCACACAAAATAGTGTGGAATAATGATTTCCATCGTTGATACCTTCCTTGGGCCGATAGTAATGTTTATTTGCCATCCAACATGTTCATAATATCAAAAAGATATGAATGAAGGGAAAACACAAACATCAGCTTGATCCAAAACTTCTATCAAATGCACGGTGTTGATGTTCGATACACATCATGATGGGCCCCACAAAACTTACTAACATTAATTCTTAAAATCTCAGGGTGTCAATAAGTTGGGTCACAATTTTGACCAGAATATTTAACCCATTTTACATGTCTGGTCCACTCACTCTATTTTACTGATCATTACTCTCAATTTGACTAGTTACTCGCCCCGATCATGCTACATATAAGAAAGATATTGGGCAAACAAGATTAATCAACAATTTAAGTGAATTTTGATTTAAACATATGAAGTTATTACTCTTCAATCTGGACTAATCAGATTGTCCAAAAACGGTTAAAGGTTGTTCATAATATCAAAAATATATGAATGAATAAAAAACACAAATATCAGCTTGATCCAAAACTTCTATGGCCTCCAAGAAATTTTAAATGGTAGAGGTTCAATCACACTATTTCCTGTGGTGTGGTCCACTTGAGCTTTGGATATGCTTCCTTTTTGTTCTTTAGACCTCAAATTATTTGTTAACATGGATAAATGGAGTGCATAAAATAAATAAATAACAGTGGACCCCATAGAGTTTACTCTGGTAAGAGTAATGAGTAACTCACCTAAATGTAGTAGAGAAGGGTAATTCCTTAAAACATTCATAATTATATATTAGGCCTGCCTAAATGTGATTCAAATATCTAACCCACTCATTATATGTGTCCCACTTGGATGAGGAATCAGACCAAGTTTCAACTGTACCCATGTCTGTATTAACTTATAAACAGATTGGATCTCAAATAAACATCGCGACGAGCCCTAAGAAGGTTTCAATAGTGGGTGTCACTATCCCACTCTTTTCTATGGTGGGTCCACTTGAACTTTGGATCTGCCCCGTCAATCAGATGCACCATTCCATGGTGGGCCACAAGCTTAAAAATAAAGTCAATCCATGACTTGGGTGGGCCACACCACATATTATAGTTGAGAGGGTTACCCTCCCATTAAAACATTCATAATCATTTATTGGGCCCACCTAGATGTGGTTCATAAATCCAGCCCATTCATTATGTGTGTCCCACTTGGATGAGGAGTCAGACCAAGTTTCATACACATCCAAAACTCATGTGGGCCCCACCAAATCCTTTTATATTTTTTAGGGATGTCTTCGCACAGTTTTAGATGCTATGGCCCACCTGAGTTTCGTATACGACTGATTTTTGGACTTAAAGGGGACACATCAAATGCATGGTGTTGATGTTCTACACACATCATGGTGGGGCGCACACAGATTAACCTCATGGGAAGTTCCCATGAGGTGACCTTATAGTACCATTTCACTATTTAGGTAACTCCTTCATGGGTGTTACTCTAATCGTGTAGGGCCCACCTTGATATATTTTATGTATATTGACACCGTCCATATATTTTTCCATCATATTTTAGGATGTGATTTCAAATCACAAGAACTCAATAATCTCAGGTAGGCCATACCAATCAAAACAATGATGAATAACTATTAAAAACCTTTTAAAGGCCACAAAAGTTTTGGATCAATTTGATCTTTGTAGTTTACCTTCATCTAGATCTTCCTTACATTATCAACAAGTTGGATTGCAAATAAACATTAATAAAACCTTACGATGGGCTCTTTATAATTTTTAATGGCGAGGTACTATATTATCATTCTTTCTAGTGGTGTGGTCCACTTAAGATTTAAATCTACACAATTTTTTATACCCGACCCAAAAATGGGTTAGAAAAACATAGGGGCCGCAAGGGTATACAACACATCATCCAAATCTCACTTTTGTTATCTAACTTTTCAATTTTTCTTGTCAAAATAAAAAATCTAGTTTTCTTTTCTAAAATATATATTTTTTTACAATTTGTCAATTTTTTCATAATTTTGTTTAATTTCTTAAATTTTCTTTTTCAAAATATCATTTTTTTAATCTCACTTTTGTTCTTTAACTTTTCAATTTTTCTTGTCAAAATGCAAAATCTAGTTTTCTTTTTTAAAAAATATATTTTTTTTTCAATTTGTCAATTTTTTCACAATTTTATTTAATTTTTTAAATTTTCTTTTTCAAAATATCATTTTTTTATCGATATTTTTTCAAAATTATCAACATTATTCAAAGTTCTTAATTTTATTTTTTTTTCAAAATCTTGATTTTTATAAAATTACAATTTTTTTTTTCAAAATTTAAAATTTTCTTAAACTTTGTTAATTATTTTTCTAAGCTTCTCAACTATTTTTTTTTTTCAAAATTCATAAGGTTTTTGAGCCTGGTGCTGGATCCGAGCATTAGAGACGGTCTTTGACAGTCTCTAATAGAGACGGTCTAGGACTGTCTCTAATGGAGATGGTCTTTGACGAGGCTATAAGACAGTTAAGGACTGTCTCTAATAGAGACGGTCTTTGACAGTCTCATAGTACAAGTAAAAGACGGCCAATGACCATCTCTAATGCAGACAGCCAATGACCGTCTCAGATGACTGCATATAAGACGGTCAAGGACCGTCTCAAATGACTGCATATAAGACGGTCAACGACCGTCTTAAATGATTTTTGGACGTTCAAATTTTTAAGACAATATTAAGGACGGTCAGGGGCCGTCTAAAATTTTAGAGACGGTTTACGGCCGTCCCTAAAGTGTCTTTAAACCAAGCAATTTTAGAGACAGTCTAGAACCGTCTCAAAATTCGTCCTTTTTTTTTCCATTTTTCATGTAGTGTATTCCGTGTAAGGCTGGGAGGGAATGGTTTTGGATTTGATTCTACTATTAGAGTCATCTCTCTTTAAGGCTTGAAGTGAATAGTTTTGGACTTGGATTTTAATATCAGGGTCAAGTCTCTCTCTCTCTTTCTCTCTCTCATCTGGGCGTAGTTGGCTTTCAAGA
The DNA here is from genome assembly GCF_029962835.1 of Magnolia sinica. Taxonomy (NCBI): domain Eukaryota; kingdom Viridiplantae; phylum Streptophyta; class Magnoliopsida; order Magnoliales; family Magnoliaceae; genus Magnolia; species Magnolia sinica. The sequence goes on along the minus strand of NC_080589.1, from coordinate 53,301,482 downwards.
AGTTGAGCATCGGATTAGATCGCTTTGTACCAAAATTCTACCTTTAGAGTCAGTCTGATTTTTGTTGGGTACTCCAATTTTCCAAGGAGTGGGCCTAAGATTGGATGGTATGATCCCACATGGATCAAATTCTACAGTCAAGTCTACTCTTTTGTTAGGTGTATCGAGACTCCAACCAGTGGGCTGAAAATGAATGGGTGCCGCTAAATTCTAAGGAATGGGCCTGTGACTAGATGTGGAAAAATATTTTATTGATTATTTGGGCTCATCGAGTGAAAATCCATTCAAAGTTTTTATTTTGAACAGTGGAGCTTTAAATGAAACCCTAAATTGGGGCTACCAATGCGTCCGTGACTCTTGACAGCCCATGAACCAGCTGGCCATGCTTGCTTCTAACTCGGGCTCAGATGTATTTAGTGGGTTGTGCTTTGATTTCAGCATGAAAACAAGGCCTTTAGAAGTAAGAGAGCTAGGTTATGGTAGACTCATTTCCATCTCAAACTACTCCTAGGATGTATGCTAGTAATGAGTATTAACAAAAAGTTTCAATTCCCAAATCTTATAAAAACTAATGTCTATGTAATAAAAGCCATTAAGTAAATGGGATGGAGTGGTGCTTGGGCCCAATGATTTGTTTACAGGTGGGACCATCTGTTAGAAAATTCTAAACCCAATTAGTAAATGGGTAGGGATTGGATCATGGGTCCATGGGCTATGGCTCGGATTTGATGGGGTTTTTGTCCCAGGCTTGACCAGTTGTGAACCTCGCTCGACCGGTCAAGAGCTGGTGCATGACCAGTCGAGCGGGGCTCGACTCAAAGTCCAGTGACGAATGAGGTATTTTCCCGTTTTGCTCGACCAGTCAAGGGAGGTGCTCGACCAGTCGAGTGGGCCGCTCGACCAGTCGAGGACACTACTCGACCAGTCGAGCTTACGTAGATTTGAGTCCAGATCTTGTGCGGACTGCGAAAATCTGAGGCCTTTCGCAACAGGGTGCGAATGAGAGTTTCCTAAACTATAAATAGGAGGTACCTAAGGCTTTCTAGGTAATACAAGAAGGTTTCCTAAAGCTTTACAAGGGTTTGCTAAAGGATTTAGGGCTATCAAAGGTGTGAAAGAGAGAGATAGAGAGAGAGAGAGAAAGAGAGGAAATTTGTGGAAGGAAGGTTCTGCTTGTAGAGGTGATCTACTGTGCACTTGATATCTCAGTGCTTTTCGTCCTCGTAATCGGTTAGATCTCTCCGTTTTTCTTTTATTCTCTTATAGTTTATCCACTCCTGCATCAGTGAAGAAGGTTATAACGTTCTACTTCATAGTAGATTGTTGATCTGGATGAGATCCCATGGTTTTTACCTCTTTGAAGGTTTTCTCTCATGCCCCAAACCCGAAAATCGGATTTACATGAATCCCGATCACCGAATCCAGTGCCAACAGCCTCCGTAGTACCCCATTCTCGACTCCCAGCGCTCATATGTCAGGTTCCGATCTTGGGATCTTACAAGGAGGATTTTCTAACGTACATTTATCTCGTAAGAAGCATAACCATAAGTTTACCTAAATCACAAAGGCAACATCATCATCACATATCCACTAATATAAACATTTGAATACAATGCTGAAAGAAAAATACATATATCAAAATCAAGCTCCAGAGGTTAGCTATATGCTCCAAGCTCCACGTTGTTGCAACCTAACATCACCTGCATGCATCTATCGTGCATAAGCTTATAGAAAGCTTAGAGGGTGGTATAAGTGTATGCATAAGATAAGTGCCAAGTAAGCAATATCAGAGTAATCAAAGTAATTAGAAACATGCTTATAGGGTCATGAATCATACGATATCAAAGTAAGCAATGTAGATCATAATGAGGCAAATACTAAGGAAGTAATGTAGATCAGTTATGCAATGCGGAGACATAGTAAGCCAAGTATTCAATATAATGCCATAAAGAGTCAAGTATCAGATGCCGAGGATGCAATGCAATATGCGATGCAAATGAAATGACCAAGCTGGAGTGAAGTCGGAATGATAGTACATAGTATCATAGGCTATGGGGTCTATCATAAGGGATTTCTATCCAAACCAGTCCCATACCTAAATTTGGATAGTCAGACTCAATGTGGTAAACTCCTGATCTCAGGTTAGTCGCGCGCCCTAACCGAAATTCTGACCAATACGAAAGTACACATAACAATTAGTTGCGCACCACCAGCTCGAGTGGATAGTGAATGAATGAATGAATGAGTATAATGTTAAGTATAAAACTCCTGCCCAATCAGTCTACAAATCAGTACTATACATCTATGGGATCATCACCGGGGTCTAGTACACTTCAAACTGGCTACCGCCCCTGCAGGCCGTGTAGCCCAGTGAGTAGAAAAGACCTCACTACCTGCATGCTAGCAGTATACCAATGCCTACCCGGCTCGTCGATAGCGGACCCATTTAGGAGCTGGTCAGACTGAGCTTAGTTATGCTTACTCCCTCAGGCGGGTAAGGCCACACCCCCTCCCAACCGACTATAACACAGTGGGAGATGCAGCCTCCTGGTATTCAGCACTCGGGCACTCATGTATCCACTCGGTCTCGACGTTAGGGCGTTCTCTGGTATGAAGAGGGTTTAGGAATTTTTACCCAAGGCCATCTATGGTAGTCCGATGCTCGAACTAAACATTTTCGATGTCCCATCTGGCCATCCACAATATGCCTGTGGAGGCTACGACCCTGATGTCGCTAGGGCGTACAGTAATCACAACACACAATGCAAGATGCATAAGTCATACAATACAGTCATGCATTAATCCTGTGCATACCGTGCTCTCATGTGAGATAACCTCCACCTATCAGGGAGTCTCATAACAACCTGTCCAATGACATATGCAATGGTAAACCACATCTCATAATAAACATGCAGATGATGCGTATGGGCATGTATCATGATACTATGCTATCACATACTCATAATCGGTATTAATAATCGACATCAACAATTGGCCTTGATAATGTGGACATTCAACCAACATTGCCCCAAGGAATGACCCACATAGAGCCTAACATATAGTGGAACCATGGCTTCGCATAAGGGCCTAATATACAACACTATGGGCATTACTCAAGAGCTCAATACACATCACGATGGGCCTCTCACATAGGTCTAAGATACATCACAATGGGCCACAAATACGGGCTGAATACACATCATAATGGGCCTCAAATACGGACAGCATACACATCACATTGGCCTTTAAACAATCGGAATCGGCCTCGACAATCAGAATCGGCCTATACAATCGACCTCAACAAATCGGAATCGGCCTCGACAATCAGAATCGGCCTATACAATCGGCTTCGATAAATCGGAATCGGCCTCGATACTCGACCTCAAGAATCGAAATCAGCCTCGAGAAATCGAAATTGGCCTATATAATCAGTCTCAACAATCAGAATCGACCTCGATAGGAGTTTCAACTCCCGGTCAAGGGTTTGAGTACCCATAGGTGGTGAAATTCAACTAGCGTGAGTGTGTGGGGGTGTGCGTATGTAAAAACAAAAAAAATATCAAAATCGACCTCGATACTCGGCTTCGATAATTGGAATCGGCCTATACAATCGTCCTCCATAAATGGAATCGGCCCATACAATCGACCTCGATAAATCGGAATCGACCTCAATACTCGGCCTCGACAATCAGAATCGGCCTATATAATCGGAATCAGCCTCGATACTCGGCCTTGACAATCAGAATCGACTTATACAATCGGCCTCATCAAATTGAAATCGGCCTCGATACTCGGCAGGGTTCATATATGGATGGCCGATGATGAATCAAGCAATATCAATGGGGCCGAGTAATTTGAGTTAACCCACTAGAGAATGATGGGAATGGGCCTAACTAGGCCTAAGGGAAGGTCACAATGTGGACATTCAACCATCATTGCCCATCAATATAGACATTTAATCAACATCGCTCCCAAGGAGTGGTCCACATAGAGTCATACATATAGTGGGTCCATGGCTTCACACAAGGGCCTAATGCACATCACTTTAGGCCTCCCTCATGTGCTGCATATATATCACAATGGGCCTCAGCACATGGGCCATAATACACATCACATAGGTTGCATCACATGGGCCGCATCACATGGGCCTATATACATCACAATGGACCGCATCACAGTGGGTCACATACGATCACAATGCGCCACAAATACATAACAAGTGGGCCCTACACATGACCCTCAAATACATCACAATGGGCCATCTCACATGGGTCGAAAATACATCACAATGGGCCACGACATATGGGCTGGAAATAGATCTCAATGGGCTACGACCCATGGGCCTTAGTACATCACAATGGGCCTCTCTCATGAGACTTATATACACAACAGGTGGCCCCTGCATATGAGCCTAATATACATAACAGGTGGGCACTGCACCTGGGCCTCAAATACATCAAATGGGCCATAGATACATCAAGGTGGATCCCAAGTGAGAGCCTGGATTACACCTAAAAATCATTTCAATAGTGGTAGGTGCAACATGTGTATCACTGTATACTATCATTCCATGGGGCACATGGCCCACTAACAGTGATCAGCACTCTCCAAACATTATTCGGGTAATTCAACACCATCCAAACATTGTCTATGTAAATCAGCACCATCCAAACCTCGTCTATGCAAATCAGCACCATCCAAACCTTGTCTATGTAAATCTGCACCGTCCAAACATTGGACAACACCACCCAAGTACATCATGGTGTGGATGAGACAAATACATCACGGTGTGGCCACAGCACCACCCAAACATTGTCCAGCACCGTCCAGCACTCAGGACGGTGTGGATGTAATACATACACCATGGGTGGGGTCCACGTATGTGGCCCACCTGATATTTGAATCTGCTTCATCTTTTTATCTCAAGCTTAAAGAAGAGCTCGCTAATGGATGGACGGTGTGGATTTAAAATACATGTTTCCAAGGTGGGCCTTGCCCATTGCCAGGGAAAAACGAATGGACAGTGAGAATATACACCGTCCAAGTATGGACGGTGCTTATATAGCACATGTGGCCCCACAAGATTGCTGACATTAACCCAGCAGTCATCTATTGCTGGATGAACGGCAGGGATAAACACATACATCAGGGCAAGGCCCCACCAGCAAAATCGATGGACGGTCTGGATGTGAAATGGAGGGACAGTTTGGATATAACACATACATCACTGGGGGTCATAGCTGGACGGCTGGATGATATGCATGCAGCATGGGGTCCATGCACCGTATTTGGACAGTGTGGATAAATCACTCACATCACGGTGGATCCCATCGTCCTTACTGGACGGTGAGGATTTCACACGTGCAGGAGGTAGGCCCCATGAATGGATGGTCCATGTGAACACATACCTCAGGGCGGGACCCACCGTCCCAACAGATTGGACGGTGAGGATGGGACCCACACAGTACGGTAGGGCCCCATCGTCCATGGTCTGGATGGTGTGGAAAAACACATGCATCAGGGTGGTGCCAGCACGAGGTGGCCCACCTGATCAAGCTGTTATTTATTTCTTTGTCCAGGCCCATCCAGGAGGGATGGCCAGGATATACGACGTGTCATGATGGTGGGTCCCACGTAGGTGGCCCACCCTGCTTGGGATCAAAGCTGATATTTGTGTTATGCCTACGTCCAGCAACGCCTGCTGCTGGATGGTGTACATACAACACATAAATGGTGGGGTCCCCGTAGGTGGATGGCATGGATAAAATACATACATCATAGTGGGGTACACGTGGTAGTCTGGATGTGTTGTACACATCAGGTGGGCCCCACACCATTATTATATATATATATATAGAGAGCGAGAGAGAGAGATGGTGTAGTTGAGGGACCCCGCCACTATGGGCCCCTCTTAGATCATAACACATACATCAAGATGGGTCCCACCATAAGTGGGCCCTCAAATCATCAAATCATACAAATCAAACCTTAGGGAACACCCATCTTTGATCTCTTCTTTATTCTTCCACCAACACGATTTAGAGCTCCAAGGTGACGATTCCAACGGTCGAGATGTTCTTTGGATGGTGGAGATGGAAGGTAAGAAGTGAGCCACACAAAGCTCTCTCATGGAGCTCTCATGGACGTTGGGTTGCTTGCTTAAAAATGGAAAAATGAGAGAGAGAGAGAGAGGATGGGATGTAAAGAAAGAGAGAGAGGGATGGGTGGTGGAGTGAGTGATTTGTACTTGACATGTAAGGGTGTGTAAGAGAGAGAGTTGACTTTGGGGATGGTGTTGTACTTGACATGATGTGGTGATTGATGGGACATGTTGTAGAGATTCTCTCATAATTCGCAATGCGCGGTGTTTTCCTCGAACTGAACGCGGGCCCACATCTCTTGGCCCGGGTATCGCCTCAGCGCGTAATACGCGGCGTCGGAACCCGCGGCCGCAAGGGTATGAGTCTCGGGTCGAGCCGACTCTGATATACGGGACACGACTCAGGATCGCACGCAAACGTCGATAATAGATCGCCGGTCGTCGGAATTCGATCGGGAGGACCGCGGAAGCTTATGGAACAGTACGCGCTAGGATACGGGCCTCACATTTTTCATATAAAATCTCTTGTGTGGTGTGGTTTGTGCTTTGATTTATTTCATTGCTTTATTATCTCATAATTCTGGTTTGTTCTGAGAGGCTAGATCCTAAGGTTTTGTGCAAGGCCCCCAACAAGGTGGTATCATAGTTAAGTTCATTGAACGAAGTGGGATCGGTTTGGAATTATGGAAGGTGGCTCATCAAGGATGATCAACGTTAATGGTTCTAACTGGACCATATGGAAGGCTAAGATGGAGGACTTGCTTTATTGCAAGGACTTATATTCTCCAATTTTAGGTATATCAGCAAAATCCAAGGATACGTCTGATGATGATTGGAAGAAGTTGGACTGGAAGGCAGTGGGGTTTATTAGACAATGGCTGGATGATTCCGTGTTCCACCATGTGTCTACGGAGACCTCATCCGCTAGCCTATGGCTGAAATTGTAAAGGTTGTATGAGAGAAAGATAGCCAGCAATAAGATTTTTCTGATAAGACGACTTATGAATCTCAAGTGCAAAGATGGTGGTTCCATGGCTGAGCACATGATTGAAGTCAGCAATATATTGAACCAGCTCTCCACTATGAAGATGGTCCTGGACGATGAATTACAGGCTTTACTATTGCTTAGCTCATTACCTGGCAGTTGGGAGATATTGGTTGTGTCTCTAAGTAACTCTGTGCTAGACGGAAAGGTATCTATGGAATAGGTTACTAGCTGTCTCTTCAATTAGGAGACAAGGAGGAAGTCTCAGGGGTCTACTCAGCAAGAGGCCCTTTGTGACATAAGAACGTGGGAGAGGAAAGAACAGGAAGGGTGGAAAGGCCCGAGATAAATCAAAAGGCAAGTCGAGTACCAGGAAGGATGTTGAATGCTGGAATTGTGGAAAGAAGGGCCACTATAAGCATGAATGTCGTAAGAATAAGAACGACAAGAAAGGAAAATGAAAGGAGAAGGAAGATGAATCAGATTCCACTACGGTCGCTTCAGATGGCGACGTTGTAGTTATTCTTTCAGCAGATCACGATGTAGTCTCACGGCTACGAGTCAGGACACCGACTGAGTGATAAACTCAGGAGCTTCTTTTCATGCGACTCCACGCAGAGACTTCTTCATAAGATACATGTTAGGTGACTATGAGACCATGAAGATGGGAAATTCTGACGTATCAAAGATCGTAGGGGTCGGTGATATTTATGTGAAGACCAATGTGGGCTACACATTGGTTCTCAGGGATGTGAGGCATATCCCAAACATTCGCCTTTACTTGATGTCGTCGGGAAGGCTAGATGATGATGGCTATGAAAGCCGGTTTGCTGGTAGGCGCTGGAAGCTCATCAAGGGTTCGTTGATCACAGATATAGGAAAGAAGTGTTGTATACTTTATAAGGCAAGTATCAGCCTGTGCAAAAGTGGGTTGAACGCAACGGAAGATTCAGCTATTGACATGTGGCACAGGTGTCTGGGCCACATGAGTGAAAAAGTGCTTCAACTACTAGCAAGGAAGTGGCTCCTTCAAGATGTGACAGGTATACTTCTCAAAACCTGTATTTGATTGTTTATCAGGGAAACAGTATAAAGTTTCATTTGTTAAATCTGTTTCTCATGTTAATAAAGTGCATGCATTAGATTTGGTTTATTCTGATGTTTGTGGTCCTATGAGGACAAAAACCTTAGGTGGGGTATTGTATTTTGTCATTTTTATAGATGATGCATATACGAGGGTTTGAGTTTATGCTTTGAAATCCAAGGACGAGGTCTTTGGTGTGTTTAAATTGTTTCATACTATGGTCGAGAGAGAGACAGGTAGATCATTGTAGTGCATCTGCACTGACAATGGTGGTGAATACATCGGCGAATTTCATGAGTATTGTAAGTCCCTGAGTATACGGCATGAACAGACGGTTCCCAAGACCCCCCAGCATAATGGTGTGGCTAAGCGAATGAATCACACCATTGTAGAGAGAATCAGATGTATGTTATCCCATGCGAAGTTGCCCAAAATGTTCTAGGGAGAAGCAATGCACACAGCAGTGTATTTAATAAACAGGTCTCCATCAGCCCCATTGAATGGAGAAGTACCTGAGAAGGTGTGGACTGGATAGGATCCATCATACAGTCATCTCAGGGTGTTTGGATGCAGGGCATCCGTTCACGTACCAAAGGACGAGAGGTCCAAGCTCGATATGAAGATCAGGTAGTGTGTTTTCTTGGAGTACGGTGATGAAAAGTTCGGTTACAGATTGTGGAATCCGACCGAGAGGAAGCTCATCAGGAGCAGAGATGTAGTTTTCTTTGAAGATCAGTGTATAGAGGACATTTGTAAGCCAGAGAAGAACCAACCTAGTTCAGGTGAGCTAGAGGATATGGATCCGATTATTCCTCCCGTGGTGCCTGATGACGGGGGAGTATAACAAGGTGTAGAAGACGAGGGAGTTCCTACAGAAGATGGACCAGGGGAGCAATCCCCACTTGATCTACCTATTGAGCCACAAGTGAGGAGGTTATCTAGGGACAGACAACCATCCTAGAGGTACTTGTCGCATGAGTACATTATGCTCACTGATGGGGGAGAGCTAGAAGATTATTCTTAGGTCCTATCTGATGAGTATAAGGGGGAGTGGTTTAAAGCTATGCAAGAGGAGATGAAATCCTTGCATAAGAACCACACCTATAATATGATAAAATTGCCTAAGGGCAAGAAAGCTTTGAGCAACAAATGAGTGTTCAGAAAGAAGGTTGAGCAGAAGAATTCACAGATAAGGTTCAAAGCTAGACTTGTGGTGAAAGGGTTTAGTCAGAGGAAAGGCATAGACTTCGAGGAGATATTCTCACCAGTGGTGAAGATGATATCCATACGGGTGTTGCTTGGGTTGGCGGCTAGCATGGATCTAGAGATAGAGCAGTTAGCTATTAAAACTGTCTTTCTCCATGGTGACTTGGAAGAAGAGATCTACATGCACCAACCAGAGGGGTTCGAAGTCAAGGGCAAGGAACATATGATGTATAGGCTGATGAAGAGCTTGTTGGGCTGAAACAAGCTCCAGGACAATGGTACAAGAAGTTCGACTCGTTCATGTTGAAGCATGGATATGACAGAATGGAGTCGGACCACTATGTGTTCACACGCAAGTTCTCAGACGGTGATTTCTCAGTTCTGTTGTTATACGTTGATGACATGCTCATCATGGGAAAAGACATCAAAAAGATTGACTAGCTGAAACAGGAGTTGGGCAAGTCTTTTGCGATGAAAGACTTGGGCCCAGCTAAATAGATCCTAAAAATGGAGATAATCTGTGACAGAAGCAGTAGGAAGCTTTGGCTGTCACAAGAGCGGTATATTGAGAAAGTCCTAGAGCGATTCAATATGAATGCAGCGAAGCTAGTCAGTACTCCACTAGATGGTCACTTCAGATTGAGCGACATGCAGTGTCCCAAGACGAGGGTAGAGGTGGAAGAGTTGCAGAAGATACCCTACGTATCAGCTGTAGGAAGTTTGATGTATGTTATGGTGTGTACATGCCCAAACATAACATATGCGGTTGGTGTTGTCAGACGGTATCTTGCCAATCTTGACAAAGAGCATTGGGTAGCGATGAAGTGGATACTGCATATCTAAGAGGCTCATCCAGGTTGAGCCTATGCTATGATGACTGTAAACCTATGTTAGAGGGCTACACAGATGCAGATATGGCAGATGACATAGACTCCAGAAAGTCTACATCGGGGTTCATGTTCATGTTTGCAGGGGGAACAGTCTCTTGGCAAAGCAAGCTACAAAAGGCCGTAACATTGTTGATGATAGAGGCCAAGTATATTGCAATCACAGAGTTATGTAAAGAGATGCTTTGGATGAAGAAGTTTCTACAGGAACTTAGCCTGAAGCAGGAGCAGCACGTGGTCTATTACGATAGTCAGAGTGCTATAAACTTGAGTAAGAATCCAAGTCAGCATTCTAAGTCAAAGCACATAGAGATTCGGTATTACTGGATCAGGGATACTTTGGAACAGAAGGTGTTACAGCTTGAGAGGGTCCATATGGACGATAATGGGTCAGACATAATGACCAAGGCTTTGCTCAAGGACAAGTTTGAGGTTTGTAGAAACCTGGCTGGCTTGAAGAAGGTGAATCCCTCCTGGGTCAAAAAAGGGGAGATTTGATGGGGTTTTTGCCCTAGGCTCAACCAGTCGTGAACCTCACTCGACCGGTCGAGGGCTGATGCATGACCAGTCGAGCGGGGCTTAACTTAAAGTCCAGCGACAAATGAGGTATTTTCTCCATGGTGCTCGACCAGTCGAGGGAGGTGCTCGACCGGTCGAGGACACTACTCGACCAGTCGAGCTTATGCAGATTTGAGTCTAGATCTTGTGCAGACTGTGGAAATCTTAGGCCTTTCACAATAGGGTGCGAAAGGGAGTTTCCTAAACTATAAATAGGAGGTACCTAGGGCTTTCTAGGTAATATAAGAAGATTTCATAAAGCTTTACAAGGGTTTGCTAAAGGGTTTAGGGTTATCAAAGGTGTGTGTGTGAGAGAGAGAGAGAGAGATAGAGGAAACTTGTGGAAGAGAGGTTCTGCTCGTAGAGGTGATCTACTATGCACTTGATATCTCAGCGCTTCTACGTCCTCATAATCGGTTAGATCTCTCCGTTTTTCTTTTATTCTCTTATTGTTTATCCACTCCTGCATGAGTGAAGAAGGTTGTAACGTTCTACTTCATAGTGGATTGTTGATCTGGATGAGGTCTCATGGTTTTTACCTCTTTGAGGGTTTTCCACATAAAATCTCTTGTGTGGTGTGGTTTGTGCTTTGATTTATTTCATTGCTTTATTATCCCATAATTCTAGTTTATTCTAGGAGGTTAGATCCTAAGGTTTTGTGCAAGGCCCCCAACAGGATTGGGGTTTGAATGCTCAGCATGTTTTGTAGCAGCCCACTGCGCCAAATTAGTTCCACCATCTGCCACTCTTCTTTGACATAGGACGTGGCACAGATACATTCCTCGCATAGTTGGACCAAAAGAAAGTGGACCGTAAATTTATCATAACTTTTGATCTAGGTATCGTTAACGGGGACGCACAACCTATCAATTTTTACTGAAATGGGCCATCCGAGGTGAACCGACCGACGTAGTGGGTCTCATCTGTCCCTTTCGCCAGAAAATACGCACTTTTAGCTTAAAAATGAAAATTTAAGAAAACTTACTATTTTTAGTAATTTAGTTTATATATATATATATATAGAGAGAGAGAGAGAGAGAGAGAGAGAGAGAGTTTTAGATTTTCTTGTTTTTTAGAAATAACTTGTATTCATGATGGACTCTTCTAGCAAAAGCTTATTTGGAATTTTTATTTTTAGAAATTAGGCTTTAGAAGAGTTTTATTAGAATTAGGATTTTTATTAGAGTTAAAATTTTGCTATTTTTGTTAATCACGAATTTTTTTTTCTATATTAATGGTATAACAGGGACACATACATGAGATAATTAATCAATTTATTTCGAATTTCTAGAAAATTATTTCTTTTTTCTTATTTTCCTCAAGGATTCGTGGTATCTCTATGAGGAGTCTAAGGAAGCTCCGTGGCTTTGGAGTAATTATCCGCCTGAGGAAGATGATGCTCGACCTCAACACGTCCTTCCCTGCATTAGTTTAGCATCAGAGTGAGGCTCTCTCCTCGGATCTATGACTTCTAACGACAGGTCAGGCAACATTCCCATGGACAATGCTTCATCGAATTTACCTTTAACTGCGACGGCTTTCAAAACAACACAGTAAGAGAATCGACAAGTCATTTAAGGGTTACAAGATGCCATCAATTGCATGACGGAGGCCCTAGGGTAATCTGTGTTCATGGCGGTGATCCGCACTCAGAAGGTTCTGGCACTCGTAATCGCATTGATCATAGGATGGTGCTAGTAGTGAACAACAAGATCACTCGATAGATTGTAGGATCCAACGACATGTTTCCATAACATCCCGGACGAGGCATTGATTGGATAGATCGAAGGGATCAACAATTTAAGATGAAAGTCGATCTTCTTAGTTTCAACGATCAACTCCACTTTAAGGACTTCCTCAATTGGTTGCTTGGAGTTGAACGTTTCTTCGTGGACATTGTGAAATATAAGAAAGTTAAACTTGTGGCTTACAAGTTAAAGGGTGAAACTTCAACTTAATGGGAATAACTTCAACTCGAGCAGACGAGACAGATGAAAGGGTGAATTTGTACGTGGTCACGTATGAAGAAGTTATTGTGCATGCGATTCCTGCCTCGAGATTATGATCGAGTATTATTCAGACAAAGCTAAAATTCTTGTCAGGATAGCCGATCAGCAAGGGTTTATGTAAAGAAATCCAATTATTTATTGGCAAGACATGACCTCATCAAAACGAAGTCGCAAAAGGCCATAAGATTCATTAGTGGCAGACACGTGGCCCTTATGAGAACGGAGAACCAATCCAAGACTTCTAAAGCAGATAGACAATCTCTCATAATCAGACATGATTTAGTTAAACAATCTGAGGAGACAGGAGATGTAGATGCATTAATTGAAAAGAAAAAATATATGGAGCCTGTGAACATCCTAAAGGATTTGAAACCAGTGTTACAAGAGTTTAAGGCGAGTGTGCTCAATGAACTTCCTAATAAATTATCTCCCTTATGAGATCTACAAAACTAGATTGATCTTATCTCAGGGTAAGTGTCACGCCTCAAACCTGGAGATCGGACTCACAGGAATCCCGATCTCCGAATCCAGTGCCGACAGCCTCCGTAGTACCCCATTCTCGGTTCCCAGCGCCCATACGCCAGATTCCGATCTTGGGATCCTACAAGGAGTATTTTTCAATGTACATCTATCTCATAAGTAGCATAACCACAAGTTTACCGAAATCACAAAGGCAATATCATCATCACATATCCACTAATATAATTATTTGAATACAATGCTAAAAGGGAAATAAATATATCGAAAATCAAAGCTCCAGAGGTCCGTTGCATGCTCCAAGCTCAATACTACTGCAACCTAATGCCAACTGCATGCATCTATCGTGCATAAGCTTATAGAGACCTTAATGGGCGGTGAAAGTGTGTGCACAAGGTAAGTGCCAAGTAAGCAATATCAGAGTAATTAGAGTAAGCAGAAATACTGACATGCCCATAAATCATACAATATCAGAAATACTGGCAAGTTCATGAATCATACAATATCAGAGTAAACGAAAACATACTAGTAAGTCCATGAATGTTATCAGCCGTACCAAGGCTATGCGATACAAGAAGATAATAAGCCATTATCAAATGCCGAGGATGCAATGCAATATGCGGTGCGAATGAAATGACCAAGCTGGAGTGAAGTCGGGATGATAGTACGTAGTATCGCAGGCTATAGGGTCCATCACAAGGGAATTCTATCCAAACCAGTCCCATACCTAAATTTGGATAATCAGACACAGTGTGGGAAACTTCTGATCTTAGGTTGGTCGCACGCCCAACCGAAATCCTTGCCATGCGAAGGTATTCGTTACAAATAGTTACAAACAGCTCGAGTGGATAGTGAATGAATGAATGAGTATGCAATTCCTGCTCAATAAGTTCACATATCAGTACGGTTCCTCTCTGAGAAATCACCGGGGTCTATTACACTCCAAACCAGATTGCTGCCCCATCGCGCGCAATAAGGTGATTAGAAGAGACCTCACTATCCGCCTGCTAATATCGGGCCCGGCTCATCGATAGCGGACCCATTCCTCAAGCTGGTTAGACTTAGCCTAGCATTGCCCCCTCCTCTTAGGCAGATAAGGCCGTACCCCCTTCCAACCGACCGTGACACAGTGGGAGACGCGGCCTAACGGTATATGGCCCTCATGCGCTCATGCGTCCACTCGGTCTAGACGTTGGAGCAACCTCTGAAACCAAGAGGGTTTAGGGACTTTCACTTAGGGATATCTATAACACCCCATGTAGAACAGATTTCATGTGTCCTATCTGGCCATTCACGAAATACATGTGGAGGCTACAGCCCTGATGTCGCTAGGGCGTACGATGGTCATGTCACACAAATATGAGATGCATGAGTCACACAGTCCAATCATGCATCATTCCTGTGCATACCGTGCGCTCATGTGGGGTAACTCCGCCTATCAGGGAGCCCCATGAACAACCTGCCCTATGGCATATGCAATGGTCAATCACATCTCATAATAAACATGCAGATGATGCGTATGGGCATGTATTATGATACTATGCTGTCACATACTCATAATTGGTATCAATAACCGAACTCAATAATCAGCATCGACATTTGGCCTTGATAATGTGGACATTTAACTAACATTGTCCCCAAGGGGTGGCCCATATAGGGTCAAACATATAGTGGACCTATGGCCTCACAAAGGGCCTGATATACAACACCATGGGCCTCATTCAAGAGCTTAATACACATCATGATAGGCCTTTAACATGGGCCTAACATACATCACAATGGGCTCCATCGCCTAGCCCTCAAATGCATCATAATGGGCCTCATCACATAGGCCTCATATACATCACATTGGGCCTTAAACATGGGCTGAATACACATGACAATGAGCATCAAATACAAGCCGCATATACATCACACATGCCGAATACACATCACAATGGACCTCAACTACGGGTCGCATATACCTCACATAGGTTTTGACAATCGGCCTCGGCAATCGAAATCGGCCTCAACAAATGAAATCAACCTAAACAATCGAAATTGCCACTCGGAATCGGCCTCGACACTCAGCCTCGACATTCAGAATCGACCTATACAATCGACCTCTACAAATGAGAATCGGCCTCAATACTCGGCCTTCACAATCGGAATTGGCCTATACAATCGGCCTTGACAAATCAGAATCTGCCTCGATACTCGTCCTTGACAATTGGAATTGGCCTATATAATCGGCCTCGATACTTGGCCTCGACAATCAGAATCGGCCTATACAATTGGCCTCGATACTCGGCCTAGACAATCGGGATCGACTTATATAATCGGCCTCGACAAATCAGAATCGACCCCGATACTCAGCCTCAACAATCAAAATCGGCCTCGACAAATCGGAATCGGCCTCCATACTCGACCTCGACAATCGGAATCAGCCTATAGAATCGGCCTCGACAATCAGAATCGGCCCCGATACTCGGCCTCAACAATCGGAATTAGCCTATACAATCGGCCTCGATAAATCAGAATCGGCCTTGATACTCAGCCTCGACAATAGGAATTGGCTAATACAATCGGCCTCGACAAACCAGAATCGACCTCGATACTGGGCCTCCACAATCGGAATCGACCTATACAATCAGCCTCGACAATCGGAATCGGCCTATACAATCGGTCTCGACAATCATAATCGGCCCCGATACTTGGCCTCAACAATCGGAATCGGCCTCGATACTCGGCCTCGACAATCGGAATCGGCCTATACAATCGACCTCGACAATCAGAATCGGCCCCAATACTCAGCCTCGACAATTGGAATCGGCCTATACAATCATCCTCGACAAATCAGAATCGGCATCGATACTCGACCTTGACAATCAGAATCGGCCTATACAATCGGCCTTGTCAAATCAGAATCAGCCTCGATACTCAGCCTCGACAATCGGAATCGGCCTATACAATCGGCATATAAACAAGGCGTGGTCCATAGATGAACAGCCGATTAACCATAATATAAAGATCGGCCCTCGGCCGTGGTTATATCAAATCCGATAGCACGGAGCCATCCGTCTATGGTGAATGGGGCTCACTTATTTGGGTTAACCCACTAAGAGAATGATGAGAATGGGCCTGACAAGGCCTAAGGGAAGGTCATAATGTGGACATTCAACCATTATTGCCCATCAATGTGGACATCTAACCAACATTGCTCCCAAGGAGTGACCCACATAAGGGATTCATACACAACGTAACGGCCACACATACATTACTTTGGGCCCCATTATGGGCCTCTCATATATCGTGTTGGGCTTCATACAAGGGCCTCAAACGAATCACAATGGGCAACGCCCATGCTCCTCGAATACATCACAATAGGCCTTGCCCATGAGCCTCGAATACGTTAAATGGGCCTCGAATACATCACAATGGGCCTCACCCATGGGCCTTGAATACATCATAATGGGCACCCATGGGCCTCAGATACATCACAATGGGCCTCACCCATGGGCCTCATCACTGGGCCTCATACGTCAAGTGGGCTACATCACATGGGCCGCATTATTTGGGCCGCATCAATGTGCTTCATGTATATCAAATAGGCCGCACCAATGGGCCTCATGTATATCAAATCGGGCTCGCCTTTATGTATTTTTGAGATCCGACCTATTCATAAGTTAACATAGAGATAAATGAAGTGAAAACAAATATCAGCTTGAGTGGAAACTCCTTTGGCTCCTAAGAAGTTTGAATGGTGGATGTCACTGTCCCCATTAATTTTTCGATGGTGGGGGTCCGCTTGAACTTTAAATCTGACCCATTCTTTTAATCATGCCATAAAATGATATCTCAAATGGTTGGACAATTGGATACAACGCATGCATCATGGTGGGTCCCATAGATAAACGACGTGGCTGAAATAGGTGGGACCCACAGAAGTTGTTGCCGCCAGTACAGCAACTAGGCAGCTGCAACACGTGGCATAGGTGGGTCCCACGTAGGGTTTACCACAACATAAAATATATATATATATAATATATTATATTATATATATATTTATATAAAATATTATATTTAATATAATAACCACGTCCAGGCCTTGGACAGCCTGGACATATGCATACATCAAGGTGTAGCCCCACCGTGGGGTGGGTCCCAACAACGTCCAGGCCCTGGACGGCCTGGATCATACACATGCATCATGGTGTTGCCCATCCAAATGGATAGACGATGTGGATGGGGTCCCACAGACCCTGCTGACGTCAATACGACAGCTAGTAGCTACCTGCGTCAGGCAGAGCAAGTGGGTCCCACGTAGGACCCACCACCATATATTATATATAATATATATATTAATATAATATTAATTTTTTTTTATTTTTTTTACTAGCCTGCTAGTACACTCCACTATTAGTTCACACTACACTGTTAGCCACACCCACTGTCAGTTCACGCACTCCACTGTTAGCCATGTCTAGTGTCCTTAGACGCTGGATGGTATGGATACAACACAGGCATCATGGTGGGTCCCACATGGACGTGGCCCACCTGATTGGATCAATCTGATACTTGTATTTCCTCATCATCCAGGCCTATTGGATGGCCTGGATAAAACAGATGGACGACGTCAATGAAGACACATAATCATGGTGGGCCACACCGTTTGGATGGATGGACAGAGTGGATTAGAATAAATACATTAAGGACGGCCCCACCCACACGTGTGGGGTGGACCACATCCTAGATGGACGGTTGGGATGACATATAAACATCATGGTGTGTACCACATGGATGGGGTCCACCGGTAGATGGCATGGATATAAACATCATGGTGGGCCACACACTTCATCATCATCATTACCATACAAAAAGGAAAAGAGAAAGAAAGAGAAAAAGGAGAGATCAGATGGTGATGGGGGGACCCCGCCACTATGGGCCCTCCATGGTTCGATGGATCAATCTGATACTTGTATTTCCTCATCATCCAGGCCTGTTGGATGGCCTGGATAAAACAGATGGACGACGTCAATGAAGACACATAATCATGGTGGGCCACACCGTTTGGATGGATGGACAGAGTGGATTAGAATAAATACATTAAGGAGGGCCCCACCCACACGTGTGGGGTGGACCACATCCTAGATGGACGGTTGGGATGACATATAAACATCATGGTGTGTACCACATGGATGGGGTCCACCGGTAGATGGCATGGATATAAACATCATGGTGGGCCACACACTTCATCATCATCATTACCATACAAAAAGGAAAAGAGAAAGAAAGAGAAAAAGGAGAGATAGATGGTGATGGAGGGACCCTGCCACTATGGGCCCTCCATGGTTGCAATACATAGATCAAGATGGGTCCCACCATACGTGGGCCCTCAAATCATAAAAATTAAATCATAAAACACCCACCGTTAGATCTCATCTTCCTTCTTCCACCTTTAGGTTCTAGAGTTCTTAGGAAACAACTCCAATAGTTGAGATGGTCTTTGGATGGTGGAGATGGGAGGTAAGAAGGTGGGCACACACAAAGCTCTCTCTTGTGGAAGCTCTTGCTTGGACGGTGGACTCTCATGGAGTTTGCTTAAATGTGAAGGATTGAGAGAGAGAGAGAGAGAGCATGGGATGTAAAGAGAGAGAGGGATGGGTGAGTGAGTGAGGGATGATGGGTATGTACTTGAAATGTAAGGGTGTGTAAGAGAGAGTTGACTTTAGGGTTGGTCTTGTACTTGACGTGATTGATGTGCACTTAATTGATGAGACATGTTGTAGAGATTCTCTTGGGATTGCAAACGCGCGGTTTTTTCTCGAACTGAACGCTGGCCCACATCTCCTTGCCTAAGTATAGCCTCGGCGTGCGAGACGCCGCATTAGAACCGTGGCGACGGCGGGGTTGCTAGGGTACAAGTCCCGAGTTGAGTCGACTCAGGTTAACAGGACTCGGCTTAGAATCACGCGCAAACGTCGGATAAAGGTTGAAGGTTGCCAGAATTCGATTGGGAGGACCGTGGGAACCTACGGAATTGTACGGACTATGATACAGGTCTTACAGCTCTCCCCACCTAATAAAAATTTCGTCCCTGAAATTTACTATCACGTAGGACAAAGCAAGGGGAAGTGGAAGCATCAACTTATACATATACTAATCAATACCATACAAGGTATAATCATTCTATAAACAAATAACAATCTCTAACCTAAACCTCGTGCCCTTAAGATGCCTCATCAACGTTATGATGACCCCACTAATCCTCGGATCCTGGATCAGAAACGATCGAAACGGGAATACTATGCAGCCTCATAATCTCAACAGTAGGGAGCTATATCAGAAAATCTCTAAGTTATTCAAACTCGGGGATCAAACCGTTCTATGTTCTCAACAATCATAGAGTGCAGGGTAGCTATCAGCAGATATGTGATGTTATCTTTAGGTATTCCCAAGTTATGCTCTGATACCAACTTTTGTCACGCCCCAAACCAGGAGATCGGACTCATAAGAATCCCGATTGTCGAATTCGGTACCGACAGCCTCCGTAGTACTCCATTCTCGGATCCCAATGCTCATACGCCAGATTCCGATCCTGAGATCCTACAAGGAGGACTTTTCAACATACATTTATCTCACAAGAAGCATAACCACAAGTTTACTGAAATCACAAAGGCAACATCATCATTATATATCCACTAATATAATCATTTGAATACAATGCTGAAATGGAAATACATATATCGAAAATCAAAGCTCCAGAGGTCCACTGCATGCTCCAAGCTCAATACTACTGCAACCTAATGCCACCTGCACGCATCTATGGTACATAAGCTTATAGAAAGCTTAGTGGGTGGTGAAAGTGTGTGCACAAGGTAAGTGCCAAGTAAGAAATTCAGAGTAATCTAAGTAAACGGAAATACTGATAAGCCCATAAATTATACAATATCGGAAATAGTGGCAAGTTCATGAATCATACGATATCAGAGTAAACGAAAACATACTGGTAAGTCCATGAATGTTATCAGCCATACTAAAGCTATGCGAGCAAGAAGATAATAAGCCATTATCAAATGCCGAGGATGCAATGCAATATGCGGTGCGAATGAAATGACCAAGCTAGAGTGAAGTCGGGATGATAGTAAGTAGTATCGCAGGTTATAGGGTCAATCACAAGGGAATTCTATCCAAACCAGTCCCATACCTAAATTTGGATAGTCAGACACAATGTGGTAAACTCCTGATCTCATGTTGGTCGTGTGCCCAACCGAAATCCTAGCCATGCGAAGGTACTTGTAAGAAATAATTGCACACCACCAGCCCGAGTGGATAGTGAATGAATGAATGAGTATATAATTCCTGCTCAATAACTCCACATATCAGTACGGTTCCTCTCTGAAAAATCACCGGGGTTTATTACACTCCAAACTGGATTGCCGCCCCATTGCGCGTAACAAGGTGAGTGGAAGAGACCTCACTATCCGCCTGCTAATATCGGGCTCGACTCATCGATAGCGGACACATTCCTCGAGCTGGTCAGACTCAGCCTAGCATTGCCCCCTCCTCTCAGACAGATAAGGTCGTACCCCCTTCCAACCGACCATGACACAATGGGAGACCCGGCCTAACGGTATATGGCCCTCATGCGCTCATGCATCCACTCGGTCTAGACGTTAGAGCAACCTCTAGAACCAAGAGGATTTAGGGACTTTCACGCATGGATATCTATAGCACCCCATGTAGAACAGATTTTCAGTGTCCCATCTGGGCATCTATGAAATACATGTAGAGGCTACGGCCCTGATGTCGCTAGGGCGTATGGTGGTCATGTCACATAAATGCGAGATGCATGAGTCACACAGTCCAATTATACATCAATCCTATGCATATTGTGCGCTCATGTGGGGCAACTCCGCCTATCAGGGAGCCCCATGAACAACCTACCCTATGGCATATGCAATGATCAATCACATCTCATAACAAATATGCAGATGATGCTATGGGCATGTATTATGATGTTATGCTGTCACATACTCATAATCGGTATCAATAACCAGCCTTAATAATCAGCATCGACATTTGGCCTCAATAATGTGGACATTTAACTAACATTGTCCCTAAGGGGTGGCCCACATAGGGTCAAACATATAGTGGACTCATGGCCTCACAAAGGGCCTGATATACAACACCATGGGCCTCACGCAAGAGCTTAATACACATCACGATGGGCCTTTCATATGGGCCTAACATATATCACAATGGGCTCCATCGCCTGGCCCTCAAATGTAACACAATGGGTCTCATCACATAGGCCTCATATACATCACATTGGGCCTTAAATACAGGCTCCATATACATCACATAAGCCAAATATACATCATAATGGGCCTCAACTACAGGTTGCATATACATCACATAGGTCTCGACAATCGGCCTCGCCAATCGAAATCGGCCACGCCAAACAAAATCGGCCTCAACAATCGGAATCGACACTCGGCCTCGACAATCGGAATTGGCTTATATAATCGGCCTCAACAAATCAGAATCGGCCTCGATACTCGGCCTTGTCAATCGAAATCAGCATATACAATCAGCCTCGACAATCGGAATCAGCTTATATAATCGGCCTCAACAAATCAGAATCGGCCTATATAATCGACCTCGACAATCAGCCTCGACAATCAGAATCAACCTCGATATTCGACCTCGACAATCAGAATCGGCCTATATAATCGACCTCGACAATCAAAATCGGTCTCGATACTCGACCTCGACAATTGGAATCGACTTATACAATCGGCCTCGACAAATCAGAATCGGCCTCGATACTCACCCTCAACAATTAGAATCGGCCTCTATAATCAGCCTCGACAAATTAAAATCGGCCTCGATACTCAGCCTCAACAATCGAAATCGCCCTATTCAATCGGCCTCGACAATCAGAATCAGCCCCGATACCGGCCTCGACAATCGAAATCGGCCTCGACAAATCAGAATCAGTCTCGATACTCGGCCTCAATAATCGGAATCGGCCTATACAATCGGCCTCGAAAAATCAGAATCGGCCTCTATACTGGGCCTCCACAATCGGAATCAGCATATACAATCGGCCTCGACAAATTGGAATCGGCCTCGATACTCGGCCTCGACAATCAGAATTGGCCTATACAATCGGCCTCGAAAAATCAGAATCGGCCCTGATACTCGGCCTCGACAATCGTAATTAGCCTCGATACTCGGCCTTGACAATCGAAATCAGCCTATAAATCGGCCTCAACAATTAGAATCGGCCCCGATACTCAGCCTCGACAATCGAAATCGGCCTATAAAATCTGCCTCGACAATCGGAATCGGCTTATACAATCGGCCTTGTTAAATCAGAATCGACCTCGATACTCAGCCTTGACAATCGAAATCAACCTATACAATCAGCATATAAACAAGGCGGGGTCCATAGATGAACAACCGATCAATCAAAATATAAAGATCGGTACTCAGCCATGGTTATATCAAATCCGATAGCACGGAGCCATCCGTCTATGGTGAATGGGGCTCACTTATTTGGGTTAACCCACTAAGAGAATGATGAGAATGGGCCTGACAAGGCCTAAGGGAAGGTCACAATGTGGACATTCAACCATCATTACCGATCAATGTGGACATCTAACCAACATTGCTCCCAAGGAGTGACCCACATAAGGGATTCATACACAACATAACGGCCACACATACATTACCTTGGACCCCATTATGGGCCTCTTATATATCGCGTTGGGCTTCATACAAGGGCCTCAAACGAATCACAATGGGCCACGCCCGTGGGCCTCAAATACATCACAATGGGCCTCGCCCATGAGCATCGAATACGACACAATGGGCCTCGCCCATGAGCCTCGAATACATCACAATGGGCCTCGCCCATTGGCCTTGAATACATCACAATGGGCCTCGCCCATGGGCCTCGGATACATCACAATGGGCCTCACCCATGGGCCTCATACGTCAAGTGGGCCACATCACATGGGCCACATTATTTAGGCCGCACCAATGTGCTTCATGTATATTAAATAGGCCGCACCGATGGGCCTCATGTATATCAAATCGGGCCAACCCTTATGTATTTTTGATATCCGACCTATTCATAAAGTTAACATAGAGATAAATGAAGTGAAAACAAATATCAGCTTGAGTGGAAACTCCTGTGGCTCCTAAGAAGTTTGAATGGTGGATGTCACTGTCCCCATTAATTTTTCAATGGTGGGGGTCCGCTTGAACTTTAAATCTAACCCGTTCTTTTAATCATGCCATAAAATGATATCTCAAATGGTTGGACAGTTGGATACAACCCATGCATCATGGTGGGTCCCATAGATAGACGACATGGATGAAATAGGTGGGAACCACAGAAGTTGTTGCTGCCAGTACAGCAGCTAGGCAGCTGTGTATGATGCAACTACTGCTGCTTCACATGGCATAGGTGGGTCCCACGTAGGGTCTACCATAACATAAAAATACACACACACACACACACACACACACATATATATTTATATAAAATATTATATTTAATATAATAACCACATCCAGGCCCTGGACGGCCTGGACAGACGCATACATCAAGGTGTAGCCCCACACGTGGGGTGGGTCCCAACAATGTTCAGGCCCTAGACGACCTGGATCATACACATGCATTATGGTGTTGCCCATTCAAATGGATGGATGATGTGGATGGGGTCCCACAGACCCTACTGACGTTAATACGGAAGCTAGTAGCTGCCTGCATCAGGCAGAGCAGGTGGGTCCCACGCAAGGCCCACCACCATATATTGTATAATATATATATATATATATATATATATATATGTTAATATAATATTAATTTTTTTATTTTTTATTAGCCTGCTAGTACACTCCACCATCAGTTCACACTACACTATTAGCCACACCCACTGTGAGTTCACGCACTCCACTGTTAGCCACATCCAGCGTCTATGGATACAACACAGGCATCATGGTGGGTCCCACACGGACGTGGCCCACCTGATTGGATCAATCTGATACTTGTATTTCCTCATCATCCAGGCCTGCTGGATGGCCTGGATAAAATAGATGGACGGTGTCGATGAAGACACGTAATCATGGTGGGCCACACCGTTTGGATGGATGGACAGAGTGGATTAGAATAAATACATTAAGGAGGGCCCCACCCACACGTGTGGGGTGGACCACGTCCTATATGAATGGTTGGGATGACATATAAACATCATGGTGTGTCCCACATGGATAGGGTCCACCGGTAGATGGCATGGATGTAAACATCATGGTTGGCCACACACTTCATCATCATCATTACCATACAAAAAGGAAAAGAGAGAAAGAAAGAGAAAAAGGAGAGATCGGATGGTGATGGAGGGACCCTGCCACTATGGGCCCTCCATGGTTGCAATACATAAATCAAGATGGGTCCCACCATATGTGGGCCGTCAAATCACAAAAATTAAATCATAAAACATCCACCGTTAGATCTCATCTTCCTTCTTCTGCCTATAGGTTCTGGAGCTCCAAGGAAACAATTCCAACGGTTAAGATGGTCTTTGGATGGTGGAGATGGGAGGTAAGAAGGTGGGCCACACACAAAGCTCTCTCTTATGGAAGCTCTTGCTTGGACGGTGGACTCTCATGGAGTTTGCTTGAAAGTGAAGGAATGAGAGAGAGAGAGAGGATGGGATGTAAAGAGAGAGAGGGATGGGTGAGTAAGTAATGGGTGATGGGTATGTACTTAACATGCAAGGGTGTGTAAGAGAGAGAGTTGACTTTGGGGTTGCTCTTATACTTGACATGAGTTGATTGATGTGCACTGGATTGATGAGACATGTTGTAGAGTTTCTCTTGGGATTGCAAACGCGCGGCGTTTTCTTGAACTGAATGCTGGCCCACATCTCCTGGCTTGGGTATCGTCTCGGCGTGCGAGACATGGCATCGGAACCGCGGTGACGGCGCGGTCGCTAAGGTACAAGTCTCGGGTTGAGTTGACTCAAGTTAACAGGACTCGGCTTAGGATCAATTGCAAATATTGGATAAAGGTCGAAGGTTGCCGAAATTTAATCGGGAGGACCGTGGGAACCTACGGAATGATACGGGCTAAGATACGGGTCTTACAACAAGTTTGCTTAATTGCCCACATTATCTGGAAGAATGTGAGATCTTGTAAACACAAGTGAACGAACTGATCCATAATGGTCAGGTCAAAGAGAGCATGAGTACATGTACTGTGTCAGCTCAAGAGCCTAATGCAAAGTACAAGGAAAATGCCGACAAACATCGACATCAGAAATTATTGGAGTACAATGAGCGAAGTCCCTTGAGCAATGTTGTCATATCGCATATGTGATCGTGTGCGATCGCATATGCTTGTGCGTATGTGCATATAGATTTTTTTGAAAAATTAAAAAAAATCAGAAAAATATGGGGGAAATAAGAAAAAAATGAAAAAATATAAGAATGTAGGGAGAACTTTCCTAAGTTAATAGATAAATAATTTTATATGCCATTGCAATATATTTAAGTAAAATAAAACCAATTAAACAATACATTAAATATTAAGTCATCAACATTCGATAATATTTTTAACAAATATCAATCAACATTACAATCAACAATATCAACACACTTAATAATAGGGCTGAAAGTTGGGCGAGTTCAACCCGACCGACCCGTGACCGACTCGACACTGGGTTGGGCTCGGGGAAGATGTATCGGGCTCAATCTTAAGCTTGGGCCATAGAAACACCAACCTGATAAAACTTGGGTTGGGCTCGGGTTGACGTCTTGGGTTGCCCGACCCAACCCGAACCCGATTGATATATATGTTACTTATAAAATATAATTGAGTGTGGATCGTCTGTGTTGAAGGCACAGGAAATTCTAGTGCCTTTGGGTCTCATTGGCCCACGTCATTTTTGATGACTCATGCTAACAAGATATGCCAGATTTCTCTCTCCCAAATAGATTGCGTGCTACACAACACAATTTTTAAAGGAGTAGTTATCCTATATTTTAGCTTGTTTGTTTAGAAAAAATGATTTATTTTTTTATGATAAATAACTACATATATAATTAAAAATAGCATTTCTATAAAAAATAAGACCTGTTTTGAAATATAATAGACTAATGTAATAACAAAAATATTAGCATGCATCCACCTGACCAACCCGCCCAACTTGACCGATCCCGCTTAGGTTAGGCTTGGGTTGAGAATTCCCAACCCGAGGTTGGGTTGGGTTGGGTTAGGTTTGAGGTATAGGAACATTGGGTTGGGCTAGGGTTGAGCACCAACCCAATCCAACCCGCCCAACTTTCAGCCCAACTTAGTAAGTAAACAAAATGAAGAAGCTATTTATTTATTATTGATCTATTATAATTTATAATTTGTAAAAAAAATAAAAAATAATAGTAAATGGTAAATGGCTATGCTTTTATATACATTAATCTATTTGGCATTATGGCATTTGATCACCACCACTTTATCATCATCACCATCATCATCTGAGTCATGTCCTTCTTCCACATACGCTTCTTCTTCTTTTGTTTCTTCATCATCTGTATGTAGTAACACTTCATTAACATCTAACGGTGGATCTTAAGCTTGATCATTATCATCTCCTCCTTCTATCTCCTCAATTTCTTCAACGAGTTGACTGCTACTACTCGCCTCCCAGCTCTCCCTTATCCTTTGCCTTCGAGTGGAAGTTGAAGTACCTTTTACATGTGTCGATTCATATACAGCATCTTCAACTTGTAGCCATGTCAGGTCCTCTCTAACAAATATCAGGTCCTCTGTCTCTACGAGCCACTTGTTATCTACATCTCTTCTAAGCAGATAGGGTCAAAGAAATCAAACTTTTCTTTTCTACTCTGGAATCATTCTCGTAATTTTTATTATATTGGATAAAGACCAAGTCGTTAAGCTTCTTTTGCTATAAGCGATTCCTTTTCTTGGTGTGAATCTGAATTAAAGAATGCACATTTGACATTGACTATTTAGTTAATTAGCTTACACTTATAACTTATAAATTGAAGTTAGTACAATTACTAAACTTACCACCTTGAACGTGCTCTAGTTGTGCTCGTAACCACTGGCAGAACATGTGAATCTAAGAATCCTCATAGGCAGCTTCTTTAAAATTGGATCCTTCCTGTTCGGGTCCACTCCATAGGCAGCCCACTAATCAGCTGAGAAAAGCAGTTTAAGTAGGTTAGACTTTGTAGATTACATTATAAATATATATATATATATATAAGAGAGCTGAGACATTCATACTACTTACTGGGCAATTTCATCATCTGATGCCTGATGACGATATCCCTT
The DNA here is from genome assembly GCF_029962835.1 of Magnolia sinica. Taxonomy (NCBI): domain Eukaryota; kingdom Viridiplantae; phylum Streptophyta; class Magnoliopsida; order Magnoliales; family Magnoliaceae; genus Magnolia; species Magnolia sinica. Next base: position 53,273,826 of record NC_080589.1, on the reverse strand, counting down.
GAGAATATGCCCTCACTCTTTGTATAGAAGTCTAGTAAAGCTGAGATTCTGTCATGTTCTTCTCTATGTGGAATCATTCTTTCTAAGACATCAATAAATCCAACTACATGCATGATAAGTGCTTCTGCTGGATCGGGAGAAGCGAATAAACGAGCTGTATTAAGGATGTAAGCAGCCGAATACAATGGAGATGACATTTGGCTGTCTCATCTTCTATCTATAATATCTATAATTGGCTTGTAATCACGCTTTTTATAGTTAAAATGGTCCATGATCTTATTTCTCGCCCTCTCTATCGCATCATATATATAACCCATTGTAGGCTTCGCGTCCTCGTCCACCACTACAAGAAATCCCACCTTTAGCGACGAAAATTTTCGTCGCTAAAAGATAAATTTTCGTAGCTAAAAAGTTTTAGCGACGAAAATTTTCATCGCTAAATTTGTCGCTAAAAGACCGAAGCAAATGGTTTTTAGTGACGAAAAATTTTAATCGTTGCTAAAGGAAAGCTTTTAGCGACAAAAATTTTCATCGCAAAAAAACTTTTGCAAAAGTTTTAGCGACGAATATTTTTGTCGCTAAAAAATGAATGTTAAACTTTTAGCTACGAAAATTTTCGTCGTTAAAAATATTATGCAAAACTTTTAGCTACGAAAACTTTCGTCGCTAAAAAATATTTGCACAACTTTTAGCTACGAATATTTTCGTCGCCAAAAATATTTTGGAAAACTTTTTGCTACGAAAATTTTCATCGCTAAAATATATTTGCATAACTTTTAGCTACGAAAATTTTCATCGCTAAAAATATTTCGCAAAACTTTTAGCTACAAAAATTTTCGTTGATATGTTGCAACACTTTTAGCTACGAAAAGTTTCGTCGCTAAAAAATATTTGTATATCTTTTAGCTACGAAAATTTTCGTCGCTAAGAATATTTTGCAAAACGTTTAGCTATGAAAATTTTCGTCGCTAAAAGTCTCTTTTTAAAAAAAAATATTCCAGCACAAAATTCCGCACAATTCCTGATATACACCTATTACAATATATTTCATCATATTCATCCTGATATACAACTATTATATAATATATTTCATCATATTCACATTCACATCCATCTAAACCCAAACTAGTAAATCCATCCAAACATGAACTACATTCATCTAAAAACAAACAATCTTATCCACATCACATTCATTCACGCACAAATACATATAAGCTTAACATCATAAACAAAAATACCCTAAACCAAACCTTAACCTAAACCTAAAACCTATAACCTATAACCTAAACCTATAACCTAAACCTAAACCTAACCTATAACTTATAAGTTTAGGTTTAGGAAATCGGGTTCGGGTTCGGGATCGGGTTTAGGTTTGAGTTTTCAAGTTTAGGTTTAAGTTTAGGTTAGGGAGTTGAGATTAAGATTAGGTGTAGGTTTAAGTTTAGGGATTTGAGAATACGTTAAGGTTTAGGTTTAGGAAATCGGGTTCGGGTTATAGGTTTAGGTTTAGGTTAGGTTATAAGTTAAGGTTTAGGAAATTGAGTTTAGGTTATAGGTTTAGGTTATAAGTTAAGGTTATAGGTTAAGGTTTAGGTTATAGGTTTTGAGATTTGAGAATAGGTTTAGGTTAAGGTTATAAGTTTAGGTTTAGGAAATCGTGTTCGGGTTCGGGATGGGGTTTAGGTTTGGGTTTTCAAGTTTAGGTTTAGGTTTAGGTTAGGGAGTTGAGATTAGGATTAGGTGTAGGTGTATGTTTAGGTTTAAGGATTTGAGAATACGTTAAGGTTTAGGTTTAGGAAATCGGGTTCGGGTTATAGGTTTAGGTTTAGGTTAAGTTATAGGTTAAGGTTTAGGAAATTGAGTTTAGGTTATAAGTTTAGGTTATAGGTTAAGGTTTAGGTTTAGGTTATAGGTTTTGGGATTTGAAAATAGGTTTAGGTTAATGTTATAAGTTTAGATTTAGAAAATCGGGTTCGGGTTCAGGATTGGGTTTAGGCTTGGGTTTTCAAGTTTAGGTTTAAGTTTAGGTTAGGGAGTTGAGATTAGGATTAGGTGTAGGTTTAGATTTAGGGATTTGAGAATACGTTAAGGTTTAGGTTTAGGAAATCGGGTTCGGGTTATAGGTTTAGGTTTAGGTTAGGTTATAAGTTAAGGTTTAGGAAATTGAGTTTAGGTTATAGGTTTAGGTTATAAGTTAAGGTTATAGGTTAAGGTTTAGGTTATAGGTTAAGTTTTAGGTTTAGGTTAAGGTTATATAGGTTTAGGTTTAGGTTTTAGGTTTTGAGATTTAAGAATAGGTTTAGGTTAAGGTTATAAGTTTAGGTTTAGGATATCTGGTTCGGGTTCGGGATCGGGTTTAGGTTTGGGTTTTCAAGTTTAGGTTTAGGTTTAGGTTAGGGAGTTGAGATTAGGATTAAGTGTAGGTTTAGGTTTAGGGATTTGAGAATACGTTAAGGTTTAGGTTTAGGAAATCGGGTTCGGGTTCAAGATCGGGTTTACATTTGGGTTTTAGGTCTAGGTTTAGGCTATAGGTTATAAGTGTAAGTTTAGGTTTAGGTTATAGGTTATAGGTTTAGATTAAGGTTTAGGTTTAGGTTTAGGTTATAGGTTTTGGGATTTGAGAATAGGTTTAGGTTATAAGAATAGGTTTAGGTTATAAGCATAGGTTTAGGTTTAGGTTTTTATGTTTAGGTTAAGGTTATAGGTTTAGGTTTAGGTTATAAGTGTAGGTTATAGGTTTAGGTTTAGGTTAGGTTATAGGTTAAGGTTTAGGGAATTGAGTTTAGGTTATAGGTTTAGGTTCAAGGATTTGAGAATACGTTAAGGTTTAGGTTTAGGAAATCGAGTTCGAGTTCGAGATCGGGTTTACGTTTGGGTTTTAGGTTTAGGTTTAGGTTATAGGTTATAAGTGTAGGTTTAGGTTATAGGGTATAGCATTAAGTTATAGGTTTAGGTTTAGGTTTATAGGTTTTGAGATTTGAGAATAGGTTTAGGTTATAAGTATAGGTTTAGGTTAGGGTGTAGGTTAAGGTTTAGGGAATTGAGTTTAGGTTATAGGTTATAAGTTTTTGGTTAAGGTTTAGCTTATAGTTATAGGTTTTGGGATTTGAGAATAGGTTTAGGTTAGGTTATAGGTTAAGGTTTAGGAAATTGAGTTTAGGTTATAGGTTCAGGTTATATGTTATAGTTTATAGGTTTAGGTTAAGGTTTAGGTTTAAGTTATAGGTTTTGGGATTTGACAATAGGTTTAGGTTATAAGTATAGGTTTAGGTTAGGGCATAGGTTAAGGTTTAGGGAATTGAGTTTAGGTTATAGGTTTAGGTTATAGGTTATAGGTTTTTTATTAAGGTTTAGGTTATAGTTATTAGTTTTGAGATTTGAGAATAGGTTTAGGTTATAAGTATAGGTTTAGGTTAGGTTATAGGTTAAGGTTTAGTGAATTGAGTTTAGATTATAGGTTTTGGGATTTGAGAATAAGTTTAAATTATAAGTATTGGTTTAGGTTAGGTTGTAGGTTAGAGTTTAGGGAATTGAGTTTAGGTTATAGGTTATAGGTTTAGGTTAAGGTTTAGGTTGTAGTTATAGGCTTTGGGATTTGAGAATAAGTTTAGGTTATATGTTAAGGGTGTGGTCTCTGCAAGTACAGATATAAACACGGCCTGTCCAAATGGCCAGGCCACTCTAATATTGTCCATAGAAAATAGACAGCTTCATCATGGTCATAATAGCGGTTCCCACCTTCCAGGGACCCCCGCTCAACATCCGAATAGCTCCGACGCACATCGGGGTCTGCTCCATCAATTTCGAGCAAATACAGATATAAACATGGCCTGTCCAAATGGCCTGGCCACTCTAATGTAGTCCATAGAAAATGGACAGCTTCATCATGGTCATAACAGCGGTTCCCACCTTCCATGGACCCCCGCTCAACGTCCGGATAGCTCCGACGCACATTCGGGTCTGCTCCATCAATTTCGAGCAAATACAGATATAAACACGGCATGTCCAAATGGCCAGGCCACTCCAATGCTGTCCATCGGAAATAGATAGCTTCATCATACTCATAACAGCGGTTCCCACATTTCAGGGACCCGCACTCAACATCCGCATAGCTCCGACGCACATCCAGGTCTGCTCATTTAAATAAAATGGATTATTAAGATCATTTAAATAAAATTAGGTGCAATCAACAATCTGACCTGGAGGATTCTGTTAGCATTGTTGACGGCACCTCGAATCTTGTTTTAGGGCCTAGAAATTCAAAATTAGATACAAAAATTAGAAAAACCAAAGAAATTTAAGAAAGATAGTCAAAGTCCATGTGAATGAGCACAAGTATGCACCTACATATGAATTCTGAAAAGCTATTGCATATCACAAAAAAATAATAATAATAATAAATAAAAAATCCTTGCATTTGGATATTCAACAAAATGAGTTAGAATGAATTCATTTGCCTAATTCATGGAAACCTTGCGTTTGGATATTCAACAAAATTAAATTGTAATAATTCAATTCAGTTCAATAAAGTCAGATTTCTGAGAAGGATTTAATGGTTTTAAATCCATGGTTTTTTAGAAAAGGTCCATTTCCTGGACGTTAAATTCAACAGGGAAAGTAAGATGGTTAATATTACTTTTCACAGTGCAAAGTTTCAGTTGTCTCTTCTTTACCTTCCATTTTCTTCTTAACAAGAAAATCCATATTTACTAATATTCCCATTTTTCTATTTTTCAAAAGAATGAGTTCGGACTCCGAAAGCGTCGGCTCCAGCACTCGTACTTTCAGCCCAAACCCTAACCAAGGACTCCAAAATTACCAAGTACTCATAAACATTCATTGCAAGCATTTTCTGTCTATGTGCATGACGACCATACTGTTAAGATCAATCCTCTTATTTTCATTTACAGAAACTAGTGGATGACAAATTATGTGTAACACAGAGATGGTTCAGCCACTTGTGCAATTAAGGAAGGTTCAAAAGGACATACATATTTAAAAGTTGGTCAAATCATAAATAGATGTATTATGGACGGAGACATTGTTTTCATTAATAGGCTACCTAGTACTCATAAGTAGCTTTAACAATTTCTTTATTCAACAATCTTGAATTAACTTTGACAATGAACTTCAAGTACAGCTCATGAAAATTAGCTTTAATCCATACACTTTCTTTACGTTTTTCTCTTTAATTTTGGTTCTCTCTTTCTGTTTTCTGGTTTTAGTGTTTTAGCTTATGTGAAACTAGAGTGGAAGTCTTTTGAAAATGTTATGGATTCATGTGTTCATTCATGCAGCATTTGATCAGGCTCCTGAACCAAATAAAGTTTGAGACTGATATGACTGCCTTCAATGAAGAGTTTCTTTCACTACAAGAAAAGGGGGTTTTAGCCTCGGTTCAAAACTATGGCAAAAAAGGTTAAAAAGTGAGGCTAAAGCCTTTAGCCTCAGTTTTGCCTCAGTTATCCAAACCGAAGTTGAAACCCCTGTGGCTAAAGGCTTTAGCCTCAGTTTTAGCAACCGAAGCTAAAATGACTTTTATAGCCTCGGTTCTTCAAGTGGGGCTAAAAACCTTTTTAGCTTCAATTTTCTCGAAATGAGGCTAAATCAAAATTTTAGCCTCCATTGTTTTCAACTGAGACTAAATCCAAATTTTAGCCTCAATTGCCTCCAACCGAAGCTAAATCTATTTTTAACCTCGGTTCTCAACAATCGAGGCGAAACCCTTTAGCCACAAAATTGAGACTAAAGATAAATTTAGCCTTTGTCTGAGACTAAAGATAAATTTAGCCTTTGTTGGCATCAACTGAGGCTAATTCAATTTTTAACATCATTCTACCCAAAGCAAAAGCCGATAAAGATTTAGTTCACCATATAAAGTGAAAGTATATCACTAAAGAGAAATCAAAACTATAAAATACTAAAAAACCACATACCACATTGGAATCAATGGCTTCAGAAGAAGGATCTACTTTCAGATTATGGACAATACCAGTTAAGGCAATGTCTGCCCCATATCCTTTGGAAACAACAAAGATGGAAGATCACCAAAGCTTTTACTGTTTGCTGTCAATCAATCAGCGTCAAAGGAAGATGCTGAAACAAGACTCAAACAATACAACAGTAGTCTGACCACCAAACAGCAGATTGTCTGTATCATCAACAACTCCCATAGAAGGAGAAAATAAAAAGGCCTCTCTCAACTCTGCTCTTTTCAGTTAATGACAGCAGCAGCTCTACTTAAAAACTCCATAACCTCTATCACTTAAACAGGACACCAGGAGGAAAAAAGAAATGAAAATCAGAATATGATGGAACTCCAGAGCTATGGTTTGCCATCATGCTTTATTATCTCCAACTACCTCCCTTTGGCAGCAACGACAACAATCAAATCATCGAATTTCTCAGTCTTCCCCAGCAATACCTCAATCTATAACAAGTAAGAACAAAAACATTACAACTGCAAACATCATTGTATGCAAACAACTACCTCCCAAAAATAAAAAGTAAATAGGAGTCTGGTTGTTGAGATCAAGTAACTAGTGTAGCCAAAGAGAAGAATTATATATGCTTGTCTTTCTGAAAGAAACGGAGGGGGGTGGTTTAATAAAACCGCAGAAATAATCAACCATGCTGGTTAAAAAAGCATGGGTATTTGAATTTGATCACTTCAAATAAGAAAAGAAGAAGAAGAAGAAGGTAGTAAGGATGATTAATTTGACATGACAAATATTAAAAACTAACATTAACAGTGCCAACCTTCGCTTTTGGAATGAGACGGCCCTTGGATTCATCCTTCATGTCAACTGTAGACATCAAAATCCCTGCTCATGATGGAAAAACAGATTATTATTATTTGTAATTCGCAAGTGTTGACAAGGGAACATGATAGGCAACAACCCAAGTTGGGCTTACTCTTCTCAATAGCTAGCCCTTTTTTCTTCAGAATCTCTACAACTGTGACGGCCGTTGTGAGTGTTGAAGTAGAAAAAGCAAGCAAGTTGAGCTAACATAATGGTGATAATAAATAACTCAAGAATGCTATTGAATCTCATAACCTGTATAAATGATTTGAACCCATTTATTTGGTTCTGTTAATCATGTTAATAACCTATGAGGATTTTATTTTATTTTTTTAAAATCCTACTTAGTTCTATTAATCATGTTAATAACCTATGAGGATTGTTTTTTTTAATAATCTCCTGCTTGCATATAATCATTTTCACTTTTAAGATCTGTGTATAGTAACCCGATGCATGCTTAGAGGAAACCTATGCTTCAAAAGGAATCTAGTTGATTTTAAAAGGCTCCAATTGGCCCCTTAAACAAAAGATTGTGGTAGTATTGCAAGAAAATTGAGATAAGGTGAGGCGAGTAAAGGGAAAATACTAACCCGATCCAGCTCCCTTTGGGCAATCTTGCTGTCATGTAAACCTCTCAGAACATTCTTACATGCATCAACACAACAGCTTTATAGACCTGTATGATAAAGGAAAGAATTAGAGTGAAACAGAGTAGAGAATACAAGAATTTAAGTCAGCACATGGATGTACATTGGATTGTTACCTTGCCAAGAGTTGAAGTTACTAAGACCACATACCACCTGAGTTTCAACCTATCAAACTGGCTTAGCTCAAAGGATACTTCATATGTTAATCCTAAAGAATCCCGGACTGTAGTGAAGAGCCTGTTTACAAGGGCATGAGAAACATGCAACATAATCGGTTATACCCACCAACATCTTGAGATGATACAAAACTGCTAGTTGTTGCTGGCAAACATAAAATCCCAAACTCTAGAATTGTACATATAGTTATCTTATGATAGTCAAGTAACATATACAGAAAAGCATAACAAGAATGAAGTTTTCCGCATGAGAGTGCCAGTAAATAATTCCGTACCAAGGCTTAACCATACAAGCACGCAACTTACACGTGTTGCCATTGACATGACAGGCATTGTTTGTGATGGACTGCGAGCCACACCATTCTGAGGACCACGGATGGAACTCCCATTCTTAGACGCCTCAGCTACAATTAATAGATTATGGTACCCTGCTCAATATTGAAAAATGTCCATGTAATGACAGGGAGGAACATTTTTGATAAATCTACCTTCCAAAGAATCTTTCCCACCACTTGCCTTCTGTTGTGTGTCCTGCACATGATGAGTGGAAATTATGAATACGAAATGTCTGGGTAGTGTTTACATCCAAAACAGTGACAATGATGCTTTATGCATATGCTCCAACTAAAATTGTATTTCTGAAAAGGCATTGGACTCACAAAGTCATATATGCACTCATCTTTTACTGAAGTTGAAAACTTCCATATATGCACTTCCTTCACTGGAACCTTCACTTGCACTGTCACCACTACAGATTTCAAGATTTGTTTCAATTATCAGCTGTAGTCAGTATGCAATTGAATGGGTGCCAAAACATCTTAAATAAATTATGATGATGGAAATAGTCTCCTGGGTATCAATAATACCTTTGGGAGACAAATCCATTCCCAGATGCTCCAGATGTTTTACCCGGCTCACTGTTATCCTTTGCCCATAAGCATATTCAAGCTGCCTAAAGTTCCTTTTGATCTCTTCATGGGTCCCTTTTCCTTACCTTCAGATGACTTACCATCCATTTCCATGCCCTACGGAAAAATGTGTCATGATCCATTTATACAAACAGCATGCCTAACCAAAAAATAAAAATAAATAAATAAATAAATAAAGGTTGGTTTAAGCATGTAACTAACAGAAGCCTCGGTGTTGCCATTTGGTGAAGGCATAGCATATGGACTGAATGGATGAGACCCCTGATTCAAAGTTTATAGAATCACACCAATAGTTAGTGGCATCCAAAACTACAGGAATGGGGCATGGAATTGTCTATGATCACAATGAGAAACTCTAGAAGCTATGATCACAGGTATTAACAAGAAAAATACCCGCCACATGTATTTCGATATTTTTTTCCCCTCATGTTCTGTTTTCCTAGGCAGCTCAATTGATCCCACCTACTTTCCTGTGATAAGATGAGCATGACCTGGATTTCTCTTAATCCAGTTCACCACAGTAGGGCAGGGAACTTCCAAGTTGATTGGCCTTTTATTCATGAGAATTACTAATTCATATTGTATCCTCAGTTATCCAACATCTCAATACAAGGACTTGTTCCTGAAGGGTATGAAAAGGGAAAATGATGACCCTGTTACAAAAACACAACCATTTAAAATAAAACACAAATATGGATATCTGATTAAGGGATAATGCACGGTACGAAAACAACAGTCTGTGAACTATTGCAAGTGTCCTAAATAAACAAATCAACATCAAAACCACACAACCATGGGATTTAAATGATTATGGAGGATCTTTTGTTCACTTAGTAAAATACCTTGAAAAGCATATACGGTGTTCCAGTTTCTATCTGTGATTTCAGAATTTCAAACCATAGGGTCTGTGCCTCAACAACTTTTTTTGCCTTGCCCTGAGTCCAACAAATACAAAGACAATGTGTAACATTTTCATTGAATGAAAGTACTAAAATTTTCAAACTTCAAGCTCCAGTCAAGTTTACCTCTCTTTCATATCTAGTGTACAGTTCTTCAAATTCCTCACCCCAACAATCAGATAAACCTGGAGCCTCATTTGGGCAAAACAATGACCACTCCCCATTGTTGTTCACCCTTTTCATGAAAAGGTCAGGAACCCAAAGGGCATAAAATAGATCCCTAGCTCTGTGTTCTTCCTACAAGAATGCAGCAAAACAAACATTGATAAGGCAGCTCAGAACACCACAATAACCCTCCCAATATTTTTTTTTTTTTTTAAAAAAAAAAAAAAAAAAAAAAACCCTCCAAAAAACATTCATCAAAGCCTAGAGCAGCATGTGTAAAAGAGAGGGCTCTACCACAGCAGACTATCCAACTATGCAGCCATACAAATCAACATAAATTAGGTAGACAAGAATGCAGAATAAGTATTTCAAAATGAATACATATACTTCTCGTTGAAACACAAAATCAGGCATTCTAATGAAGCACTTTGAACTGATATATCCATGCTTGTGCCATACACATTACAGGTGTCATCCAAAGTCAAAAAAACAACCCAGTCGAAAGTCAAATAAAATATTCTTATAAAAGAAATAACAGATCTGAATGCAATGTAGTTTCCATGAGTACAAATTAGCCATGCAACCCATATAAATATACAATTTTGTGTTGAGTGAAAGTAGAGAAAGAAGGGATTTTGTAGTTCTTACCATTTGGGTAATCCTCTTATAGCACCAGTGCCCATGGACGACAAGTAGTCGCTCCAGAAACCGGAACTGAGCAATAGAGAAGTCACTAGGGATGGATGGGACTATCAATGGGCCCAAATTGGTCAAGGAAAATCAAAATTTTGAATAGCCCTTACCTATCAGACCCAACCCAAACAGTTCAAAATTCAAGCAAGAGAAAGCCCAGGGCTAACCAATATGATCTTTAAATAATTGAATCCGCAAAAAAAAAAAAAAAAAAAAAAGGTTCCTGAAACATGTAATTTAATTTAAATAACTTATACAGAGTAATAGACTTCTCTCATGAATTTGGGGAAAAAAGGAAAATTGATAGATGTTATTTACATTTCTGCCTCATGGTGCCAATGTAACCAATCCTTTCCAAAATAAAATTCAAAAATGAATATGACAGAAAGAATTGAAAATATGAAAAAGAAAGATTTTCCATCTGCAGAGTTGCTAAATCTTTTATGTACAACATTTGATTGATCAATATTTCCAAGTCAACTATATAGTGAAATTTATACATTTATAATCTACTGGAGTAATCAGTTAATGAGTTGAGCACTTTACCAGGTGTGCGTGGACATTCCCTCAACTAGAAAATGCACATTCCCTCAGCTAGAAAATTGGAATAGAGTAAAAAAGAAGTCTGACATTATGTTTGTAAAAAAAAAAAGATTTTGATAATCATAATAGTAAGAGAATGACTTCGATGCGGAACACGGACAGTTGGTAGGAATCTATAAGCATTTCAAATAGCATTCAAATTGTCATTTTGGCATATCACAGTTGGTAGGCTTTTGCAGTTCCCTGCATAGATAAAAGGTAAGTGAAATTGGCATGTAGAAATTAAAACTAGAATCATTTGAAGGTTGAACGTTCATTGCATTTTCATCCCTATGTAACAAACTACATGTGTGAGTGTAGAAACATTGGTGTGAGATCTGGGTCTAGGATGGCTGCACTGTGTAAGTGCCCTGACTGAAGCCAATCCACTCATTGAACGAGCCACATGCATATGTAAAGTGAGATGTGCTCATATATAAAAGAAAAGGAAAAAAAAAACCTGTACAGTCTAAGGTCAGCCATATCTAAAAATTAATTTTTTTTTTTTTTTTTAAAAGACCCAAAATAGGGGATGCACATGGTGTCTTGGGGTGGCTCTAGCTTCATCCTCTTCTTCCTTTTCCATTAAGTTTGGCTCTAACTTTGGGGAGAGGATTCTGCTTAGGGGCCAGAAATTGCTCCTAGTTGTATTTCATTAAAAAAAAAAAGTAGTAAAATTTTTGAAGAGCAATAGTATAAAAAGTACTAGAAACATTGAAGCAAATGAAAATTGAAACACAGGAAAAAATCTCCTGGGGCATGGCTTTAAAAACAGGTCAGCTTGGCAATAACCATATAAAAAAAAAAAACTTGCCTCCTTTTCAGCAGCACTAGCTTTACAAGCAGCAATTGACACAACTAATACAGCATTTGCACCAAGTTCCCCCTGCATCCTGAAATGTCGCAGTCCAGATATTATAACTGATAAAGTGAGCATGTAATGAATTTCAATTTACCAAAAAAGAAAAGAAGATTTTCTCTGCATTGGTATATCTATATCATTAAATAGATCAAGTGGACTGAATCATATTGAAAGAAGATACACAGACCCAAAAGAGTGAATTTCAGTTTCAAATCAATTTGCAAATATGCAGATTTTTTATTACTATGTAGTTAGCTAGCAGTGACACCCATTACAAAGTAAAGAAAAGTGTTGGGCCCAGGTGCATGCTTGGTCTAGGGCTGCAACTTGGGTTCAGACCCAAGTTCTGGTTGGCCTAGTATTGGAAAACACCAACCCAATTTGAAAAGTCCATCATGGACACCTATCACAATAACATGACAACTGAAGGTTCCATTAGATTACAACAAATGTGTAATCTTACGTTAGGCCTAGAGCCATAGGGCCAAAAAATCAAGCTGACCTATTATTCAAGTGGGCCACAACGAAGGAAACTGCTGGGAGAGAGACGGGCACCCTTAAATTTGCAAGGTTCACCATGATTATTATTTAAAATCTATTTAAATAATATACTAGCAACTATATGTAATGCCTTATTTACTCCAGTGGAGATCATGCCATCCATCCACATTGCCACTGTAGTGGAAGAGAATAACTGTAAAATTCTTTGGAAAAAAAAAACCTGAATTCCTTGAAATTAGATGAAAATTGGTTTGCTCAAATGTACATGACGATGGATGAGAAATATTACTTTCGGAACAATGGCATCAACATTGCCAATGTAGTGGAAGAGAATGCTACCATCAACTGATAGGTAAGAAAACTTAAATAGGAAGTTAAGAATATAGTAACATGAAATGGTACATAATGTAGTACAGAAAACCAAAACCTTGCATCAGATAACTTATGACAAGAACTTGTGGATTTGCATACCCAACCTACCATCAGTGCCTTTCGCATTTCTGCTCAAGAGTGCAGTGCTAATAAGAAACCCACCCACTAAAATCCAGTCAGTACAAATGAATTAAAAAATAAAAAAGAAAAGAAAAGCTAAAACCAATTCTTGGAAACTGCTCATGCATGAGATGCCTTGTAAATAAGAAGATACACTCCTCCCAGTATTTCACTGTCAATCTACACTAAAAACATTATATTTAACATGTTTAAGAATTAGAAGTCAACATTCACTTTTCTATATATTAGAGTGGCAATGGAGTCATTCACCTGCTTCTTTGTCAAAGGCAATGTAGCCACCTTCACAATAACAGTGAGCAAGATAATTGCAAATCCATATGCATAGGGAACGTGTAAAGTTGCAAGTCCATCCTTCAGCACCTGTCACCAATGCAATAGTTCAATCATTCACACCTACACCAGTCCTCAATGCACCCAAAATCCAGAACAGTTGAGCAAATTAAACACAAAATATTTCACCTGTCATGACAAACAGCAAAAGCAAAGCAATGGGGAGAATGTTTATGCAAGAATGAGTTCAATCAAAACAGGTTATCTACTGTGCTGAACTTCAAGAAATACAGAGAATCCAGAAACTTTCACACAATGTCAGGATGGCAAAATCAAGAAATACAGTAAGTGAATCAGGCTTTTTACAGTATGATGGCACAATCATATACATTTCAACTCAAATCCATCGGATCTCAAACCCACAAGACATAGGACGATTGGTTATTCTTAAATCCAAATGAAGGGCCCAAGATCCATAAACTAAATCCTTAAACCAGGCACACAGGCCACCACATTGACAACAACAAAAATTTCCAGCAATGCTTCAAAGCAATGAATTATTAAAATTGAGCAAGAAAAATCATGAATCAAGTCAAAATGAAATCAAATGAAAAAAAAATAAAGCAATCATATATGATGCACTGAAATTGCAAATGGCTTAGCATTTATGGCCAAATTGCACATTCATGACTATAAGCATTTGTGGACTACCCGCACTCAATGTGCATGGATGGTCCATCACATTGTAAGAGTAGCCTATACTTTGTGCCAGCGTAGTTATACAATGTGCATGGATGGTCCATCACGTGCACACCTAATCAGTTCACATTTTGCAAAGGACGTTTTTACCTATAAAAAAACCTTCCCCATCACTAGAAAAAGAGAGAGAGAGTAAAGAAGAATGAAATGAAAATATAAGGTGAAAGATGCATTGTTAGTAGAAACAATGCAAGTTTCAAGGCCAACACAAAAAAACCAGAATACAGTTTAAAACAACACCAATGATAGTTAAAACTGAATTAAATTACCATTTACACACCATGGCAACTCTATATTCTTCCAACTCATTGATAACAAGTAAGAATTCAAAATAGGTAAAACAAGGTTATGTGAGATAGGTAAACAATCCAGTTAGATCAAGATAACAATGCCATACATGATTACTAGATGCATGGACTTAAATAATAGGTTAACTCTACCTGCCTTCAAACAGGCTATAAGAGATTCTCCCTATCTTCCCAGTCCTCTCCTTCCTACCAACTTCACATCATTGCCTAAAACACAATCAACATTTAGTTTAATATAATCAACAGGAGGATAACTTATCTTTCATTGCCTAAGACAATCACATCATTGCCTAACACACAATCAACATTTCTGACTATTCGCCACTTACATCAATGTATGTACTTTGTCCCAATTGAGATTTTTTTTTAAAAAAAAGAAAGTAGTCACTCTATCATCCGGATTCCAAACTTTTGACTTGGAAAAAAAAGCTATCTATGATGTTTGCAACTGTGTAGCATATATTCAAATTATTACTAGACAAATGAGGTTCTTAATGTGCCCAGTTCTCAGCCTTACAGTTCTTTAAAGATTCAATTAGAAAAAGCAAACCTCCAGAGAGAACCTAGAATTATTTAAAGACAAAGTACTAGAAGAATAACCATTTGTTAGTTTGATTCCAACAATAAACAAGTTCATGGAAGTTAGTAATGCCAGACTGTGGTCTTTAGCTCCCATGTTAGCTAAATGTAAAGCTGATTATAGGCAAGAACCATCAGAAAATTCCTCGTCATCTTCTCATCACTCATAATCCCTTTGATTTATTAGAGCAAGCCACCTAGATGTCCATACTAACTGCAAATTTTGAGATTCATTTGAATATCGGTAAGTTCAAAACAAATGAGAGAAACAGACTAAAATCTACTTGGCATGACTGCTACAACTTTACAGGGTTGCTATATCATCCATCATCATCAGATATGTGAAAATTGTTGGAAATACCTAAGAGGAAACATATAATGCTTGGCCAAGTAAACAAAATTGGTTTTGGTTCTGCCAGAAACCTAAAGGTGGCCCACTTCCATGATCTAGGCCGTTCATCTGGTGGGCCCTATTATGAATGAATCATGCCCCAAAAACTCCCCACTCATAGAATCTTACCACAGGATCAGTGGAATTTTGCAGTCGAATACAGATGATTGGGCAAACCATCCATTTGTAGGCCACAAATCAAACATTGATGATCACCTAATGGAGTTTTTTTTTTCCAACATGGTCCATCTAAGAGAACCCACTATATGGACCATCTGGATCACTGAAAGGTGGAATCCAGCTCTAAATGTGTGGGGTGAGCAAAAGACATGCATTAAGCACGAAAACTGAGAAATTTGGGGGGAAATCTGATACTGGAGTAACAAACCTTTAGAGTAAGAGCGATATTGCATAATTGTAGCATTACAATCATTATCGTGTAAGGGCACTGAATAATATTATACGGGAAGCAAACAATACCAGGTTTCCTATTCTCTTAGATTTATCATATCTACCTATAACTAGAGTAACAAACCTTTAGACAAGCAAGTGGTTTTGTTGTAATTAAAGAGCTGAAAAAATTTAAAAAAATCAAAATGATTAGACAGTTCTGCCCCATAGATGGAATACAAAAGTAGTTTTCTGGGTTATAGAACACAAGAAGGGTAATAAAAATCACAGTAATATGAGAATATCTTCATAAGAAAATTTACCCCACAAAATAAAAATAATTGAAAAGTCTTAGGCAATGATAACTCCAAAAACATAATGTGATTCCTAAAGATTGCTTGCCAAATCTGGGAACAGAGTTACGAAAGTACCCTGAAAGGAATCACATGAAATGCATTACTAACAGCAATAAGAAATGTAGTTTTGATGGCGTACTAGGCAAAAAAAAAATGCATTGGATTGCACAGGGAAACTTCACAGGTAAAAAACAAGCAGGTCTAATATTTCATTAAGGATGTTACGAGTGTTTGAAGAAACAACTAACACTCGTCATGCTCACATTCCATGGAAGACGCATCAAGTGTGAATGGAAGGGAATAAGAAAAAAAAACACTTCTTTGTTGTTTGCGTGCATGAGCTGATCGAGAGAAGTTGGTTCGGGGTGAACCGAACCGAGAGCAAAAACGCAGGAAAGGGGCGATAAATTTCAAAATCATGACAGAAAGATCCCATTTCTTCACTGATAATCAAGATCCTCGGTCGAGAATCGGAGAAGATTCGCAGAACATAAGGAAATCGATAGTTTCGACCGGAATCGAAGAAAAGAAAAGGAGAAATCGCTCACCTTTCCGAGTCCAGTGAGATAGCGAGAGAGAGAGAGAGAGAGAGAGAGAGAGAGAGAGAGAGAGAGAGAGAGAATGCTAGGGCTTTGAAATTTCTCCGTTGTGATTCAAATTCTGAAATAGGATGATTGAGAGAGAGGGAGGGAGAGAGAGGGCTTTGTGCGCGAAAAGGGAGAGAGGGTTTTAGGCGGAGAGAGAGAGAGAGAGAGAGAGAGAGAGAGAGGGCCGGAGAGTTTTTTGGGCGCGCGGCTATGTTTTATAGTGCGCGCCCCTTAATTTTGGGCGTGGATTGGGTACCCACCAGATGGGCGTACAGATGCGCCCCGTAAGGGGCTCCGTGGGGCTCACCATGATGTATATAGTATATCCATTCCGTCCATTCATTTTTATAAAAGATTTTAGGCATGATCCAAAAAATGAGATAGAATGAAGGCCCAAGTGGACCACATCATAGTAATCACGTATGATTTAATCTCTACTATTTCCTACCGTGTGGTCTATTTGAGCCTTCGATCTTCTTAATTTTTTGGATTATATCCTAAAATTATATGTCAAAATAGATGGACGGATTAGATAGAATACATATATTGTAGTGGCCTGAAAAAGTCCCTTACAAAACTGTGAATTTCTAGTTGTGTATAACTTTTTAGATATAGTGTAAATCCAGAAATATAGCTACAGTTTAAATCCGTAGCTAAAATCCTACATAGTCCATAACCTTTGGTCATTTTTTGGTAGTGATTGAATCTCATCTCAACACTAAAATGCAACATGGCATTAAACATACAGGCATATATAAATCGTTGAAAATGCAAATGATGGTCATCTACTTAAAAATGATATGTTGAAGAACATGGGAAAAAGCTAAGTGACAAATCAAATATCAACCATCTTCCTATTTGTTGAAGAAAAATTTAGCAGATCTTTAAAAGAATGAACTGGTTATACCAGTCTGTCTTCCTTGAGTGATACTTTCATATAGCTATCTGATGTTGTACGTGCGGAAGGCATGGAAGCCCTTTCCAATTCTTGTTGGAAATCCTCATTGTTTGGGGTGGGTGCTGAGGGAAGAACTTTCAAATCTTTTCTAAGATTTGATAGAGATGCCAACATCGAGGCTCTTGCAACAGCTGAAGGATCTCTTGACCTTGTTTCAAGGTGAATTTTTCAATAGGTGTACTTTGGTTTCCTGTTATTCTAATTGACGAAGGAGTAGCTGGAGTAGTTAAGTTCTCATTTGCCAGTTGCTGAAAATTTTGAAATTTTGTTAAGGAATCTGCAAAATCAATCAAAAGTCATCACCTTATCCTTCTCAGGACGGATCATCCTTTGGCAGTGTCCTTGGGACCAGGTTCTCTGATTGAGGAGTTGATCTGATTGGTCCCAGTGTTTACAGGGGTTGCCTTGAAAATCTTCCAAATTGGGCCCACAGTAATGTTTATTGTCGTCCAAAATGTTCATAATATTAAAAAGATATGAATAAAGGGAAAACACAAACATCAGCTTGATCCAAAACTTCTATGAATGTTATTTTTAATGGTGGATGTTCAATCCCCACTTTGTAGTCCACTTAAGCCTTAGACCCACCCCATTTTTAATTAATATTTTAAATTGATCCGAGAAGCGTTGAATGGTATGAAGAATGTCAATCCATGACTTGGGTGGGCCACACCACATAATATAATGGAGAAGGGTTTCCTTAAAACTTTCATAATCATATATTGGGCCTACCTAAATATGATTCACATATCTAACCCACTCATTATGTGTGTCCCACTTGGATGAGGGGTCAGACCCAGTTTCAACTGCATTCAAAACTCATGTGGGCCCCACCAAGTGCTTTTACATTTTTTTAGATGTCTTCACATAGTTTTAGATAGTATGGCCCACCTGAGTTTCGTATACGGATGATTTTTGAGATATCTCATAAGCTAAAGGGGACACATCAAATGCATGGTGTTGATGTTCGACACACATCATGATGGGTCCCACAAAACTTATTAACATTAATTCTTAGGTTCTCAGTGTGTCAATAACTTGGGTCACAATTTTGACCAGAATATTTGACCTATTTTACATGTCTGGTCCATTCACTCTATTTTACTGATCATTACCCTCAATTTGACTAGTTACTCGCCCCGATAATGTTACATATGGGAAAGATATTAGGCAAATAAGATTAATCAACAATTTTAGTGAATTTTGATTTAAACATCTGAAGTTATTTACTCTTCAATATGGACTGATCAAATTGTCCAAAAACAGTTAAAGGTTGTTCATAATATCAAAAATATATGAATAAATAGAAAACACAAACATCATCTTGATCCAAAACTTCTATGGGCTCCAAGAAATTTTAAATGGTGGAGGTTCAATCACACTATTTCCTATGGTGTGGTCTACTTGAGCATTGGATATGCTTCATTTTTGTTCTTTAGACTTCAAATTATCTGTTAACATAGATGAATGGAGTGGATAAAATAAATAAATAACGGTGGACCCCACAGAGTTTACTCTGGTAAAATCCTATATGTTCTGTATCCTTTACTCATTTTTTTAGTAGTGTGTTTTTACTTCTCATACACGTATATGTGGCTTTATGGACCACATTCGAGGCAACAATGTTGAATGAGCGTCAACTATTTAAAAACATTTTGGGGCCATAAAAGTTTTGGATCAAACTGATTTTTGTTTTTCCCCTTCATTTGGGCCTATACGACCTAATCAACATATTGGATGCCAAATAAACAGTATAGTGGGCTTTAGGAGGATTTTAACGATGAATATATAATAATTATATATATATATATGGGAAAAGGTTCCATACGGTCGAGCTCATGGGAACTTTTCATTTTTTTACGCTGTGTGGGCCCCACTGTGATGGGTGTCGAACATCTACCCAATCAGTCAGATGCACCATTCCATGGTGGGCCTGGGGCTTAAAAATCAAGTCAACCATTACTTTTTTGGGCCACACCACATATAAAAGTTGAGAGGGGTTACCCTCCATTAAAATATTCATAATCATTTTTGGGTCCACCGAGATGTGGTTCACAAATCCAGCCCATCCATTATGTGTGTCCCACTTGGATGAGGAGTCAGACCAAGCTTCATATGTATAAAATTTTCAGGTGGGCCCCACCAAGTGATTTCATATGCTACTATTTTCCTGTGGTGTGGTTCACCTGAGATTTATTTTGATCTCATTTTTGGGTATCATTCTTAAAAGAATGTTTATAAATTGATTTACGGCTAGGATATAACACAAACATCATGGTGGGGTCCATAGATCCCTACTAGATCCAACGCTCACGGTAGCCTTTTTTTTTTATATACTGTAAATGTATGTGAGTTTTGTATTTTTTGTAAAATTGTGGTGACTCGTTTATATAAATAGTGGTAATGATATAGGGTTATCCAGAACAACCAAATAATGATTCTAGTTGTAGATGGGTAATATGTATATTTTCTTATATAAAAATATCTTAACCATTCAGTAAATAGGCCCTTATATGTATGGTTGTTAATATGGTGTGTTATATAAATGATGGTAAACACATAATTATCAGATTTGAAAGTATCCACTCATTTTAGATGAGAGATTTCCTAACGCACGACACTTCACTCTTTTGAAATTGAGACGAGATTTCCAGACAGCGCAAGCTTCCTCGCCCGAGCTCTGATTCCTTGAAGAATTTCCTCTTCTTGCTAAGGGATTTCCAAACGCCGTGCGGATTCATCTCAAATAGGTGAGCTTCTCATGAAATCCCTTATTTTCCTCGCCGTTTGTTCCTCTTCTTGCTGTTTTTATTCTAGAATCCCTTCCATCTGTCATTGCTTTTTCTATTTTCTTCTTGTGACGTTGCAAGCACACAAATGTTTGGCAGAAAGGCCCATTCCTAATCTTTTGAGTGTTTGGTTTGTTGATGGCCCTGCTGATGTGGCACGATTTCCTGGAGAGAATGCGGCATCTCGCAGGAATCCATCCTCTAGTAGAATATCTCCAAGACAAGCAATCAGGGAAGCCTTCGAACCTTCTTACCTTGGTAACATTCGGCCTTAGCTTAGTTATCCTTTTCCTTGTGTTGCTTTTTTTGATAAAATTCCAGTGAGCAACAAACATGTCAGGTGTTGGATGAAATTCCTGAAACAAATATGTGTAATTATATTTTTGACGCGTGGAATTCGAAATAACCTCAAGAATACTCTCTGGACAGTTGCATTGGTATATGGCCTCTTTTAACAGGTAATGTTCTGGAAAAGAATGTTTCTGGGGTATTAATAAAAATACATTATGGAACTACATGTATACATATATGTATTATTTTCACATCTCTTTCAATGTTTTATATTAGTCCGACTGCATAACTATCTTCTTTTGTTGCGACCTTTGAGCATGAGAAACTATTTATTCATCATTTTGAGGATTTTCTTATGGGACCTGGAATCTGGACTATTCTCATTGAATTCCATGGAACTCGAGATTTCCAATGTTTGAATGCCCCGAGTTCCATGGATTATTCCCAACCTGACCTTACTCAACCTGCATTTGCTCAACCTAAACACAACTTGAATTCAAATTGGATTGTTGTTTTCCAAACCGAACCAACTCAAGGACCTTGACAGCCTCAGCCAAAATGGCCCAAACTCGGGTTATCCCAAACCCAAGTTGTAGTCCTAATTGGGTATACCCAGTTCTCTAATTACAAACAGATAGTCTGAATTTCTTCTTTCCTAATTATGTTAGCCAGATAGAAAGGATTGTAATGGACAAATACGAGAATCTCTACAACTTCTCTATAAAATCAAGGTTTGTTGGATTACCTTGATTTGTTTGACCAAGTTTGATTATTTGCTGCCAATCTGGCATCAACCCCACTTTACCCTGCCTTGGGAATGGTTGGCCTGTTGCTACCATGTGGAATTACAATGCTTAACTAATGTCTATCATACCATTTGGATTCCTTTAATATTTTATTTTGTAATTCTTCTATGATCTCTAGGATCTTGTATGCTTGGGAGAACTAGCCCTTCAGATGTTCTCTATAAGAGGGCAACATGCTCATTGATGTGTTAGCTAAGGGATGGAACTTAGACCTCTTTTGATTACCAGATTCATTTATTCATTGTCTTAATGGATTGTCTTTCCTTTCCTGCATCTGTTTTCCATTTAGAAATATATTCCTTCGAACATAAAACCTTCTAACCATTTACTTATCTATGGTGCCATCATCGTCATCATCCTTATCATAACCTTGTCCCAGCTATTCGAGGTCAGTTTCTCATGATTTGCTTGGCAAAGGTTTTACCACTGGCTGTCCACCTAACATCAACTCTCCTTTTAGCTACATCTTCTTTAGCTAGTTGGTGATATTGTTCTAGAACAATAAACTTCATATCTTGTTCGGAAGTCTTTTTTTCCCTTTTCTGTTTCCTTTGTTTTGCTAAGGTGCACTCAATCGCTTTAATGGAACATACTTCCATTTTCACTCACAAATAGTAACATATGGGTTTCACTCCCAAACAGTCCATTATCTGAGAATGGACTTGAAATCCCTTGCAACTTCCGCTGTTACTTGCAAGTGCAAAACACAACAGTCAAGTTTTCCAGGGATATCTCCCGACATGTAGACTTGTCATCTATTGGCCCCAACTGCACCGATTCCATGTTCCAAAACATAATGATGTCCCTTTATCGAGCCAAATGGAAATGGAAATAAAAGTGTTGAATTTCGGCTTATTGTAGAATAGATACTACACTTGATTTTAGCCAAAAGGGAGAAGATATGTTATGTGTGTTGAACTTCTTGGAAGTTGCAAATCTTTGATCCCATGTTGTGAAAGAAGTCCCTTGTCAAGAAAGCTCTACCCCACCTACAAATGAACCAATGACCAGAGATTAGTTCTATAAAAAAACTATGGACTGACATCATAAAATCCCTTCAGAGAGTAAAAAAGAAATAATCATTGATGTCATAAGACATTAGCATCAAAGCATGAAATTCTAAGACATCCTACCATTTGGTACATGAGAATATACTATTGATCTGACTTGTGGCAATTAAACAATTCCCACAGAGAATTTTCCTTGTCTTTGGGGGGTAAGCTGATATTGAGTGCATGCAATCAACAAAGCCACCCATACATGCAAACCACTGTCCACCAGATGCTTCCCAAATTTCTTTGCTAAGTTACCACAATAGAAGAAACCAAACGGCTCTATAAAATAACTTCAATTACTAAACATATTCCCCACATATTAGGGACTTGTTCAGCCTAATCAAATTGAATTATCTGAACATAATTTTGAGTTTCAATAATTTTGGTCAAGCTAGTTCTAACAATTTGATTGGTAATCACACTTAAAACCTCGCCCACAGACCCGGACCAGTTGTCAAAACAACAGTTGTTCCTCTTGCCCCAAATAGCCCATAGGCTAGCCATCACCACCAACTGCAAAACCATCTTCCCAACTTTACCCACTCCACCTGTGTCCCATGCCGCTAAGAAGTCTTGAATAGACCCGAACCTGTTTATATACTTTTCTCAAATCCAAAAAAGAAGAAGAAGAAGAAGAAGAAAAGAAAATAAAAGAAAATAAAAAAGAATGAAAGAAAAGAAAAAGATGAAGAAGAAATCCAAATTCAATCCTAACCATTCAAGTCCAATTTAACCATCTTCCTAACAACATATTTATGACAAAAGTACCCCAACAACTAATCGACCACTCATGTGGGGCCTACGAACTGATCAGACCACCATCAGGGACTTGGAAAACTGTCCGGACATATTGTGGGGCCTAGATTGCTGATCAAACTGATCATGGGGCCTAGTTCTGTGATCAAACAGATCATGAGATCCACCCTTGGGTTGCATCACCAAGTTGTTTGGGTTGGCTTTACAAATCTTGTTTAGCCAATAATTCCTAAAGCCCTATCTCAATAAGTTAACAAGCCTTCATAATCCTTCTCGCCACCTTGCAAGTCTTTTTAAGTCTTCCTCCCATCCTTTTTTCAAGCCCTTCACCTAATCAAAGTTCCCCTCTTATCAAAGCCATGTGACCCATGTCCAAACCTTTTTAGCTAGCATGAAAACTTGAGCAACTTTGAATTTCTTCATCATGTGGCCAACAAAAGTCACCAGCATTCTGAAAACTCATATGGAACCTTGAGGGGCTAATCCTCATACAAACCTCTGCGAAGGGTGACCCGTACCATTAGCATTCTCAATTTCCTTGTTAAGAGAGAGATGCCCTGATTCAGGACAATCAACCACTTTTGGATTCTCATTAAGGTTCTAAGCTTATGGTCGTCTTCTTATAAGTAAATATAAATGTGGTCAAAATCCTACAATTTACAATTTATGATTTGAGTTGAATCTTAAGCATGATGATTTGAATCCCACCTAGAATCGCTTTTTAGATGAATCCTATGATTCTATGATTTGAATCCTATGATTTACTATTCAAATTAAACTTGTTCTTTTCTATTTTAAGCTTTAGTTGTATATAGTAAGGGGCTCCGTGGGGCTCACCATGATGTATGTAGTATATCCATTCCATCCATTCATTTTTATAAAAGATTTTAGGGCATGATCCAAAAAATGAGATAGAATGAAGGCCTACACCTAATCCTAATCTCAACTCCCTAACCTAAACCTAAACCTAAACTTGAAAACGCAAACCTAAACCCGAACCTGATTTCCTAAACCTAAACCTTAACCTATTCTCAATTCCTTAAAGTTATAACCCATAACCTATAACCTAAACCTAAACCTAACCTAAACCTATAACTTAAACCTATAACCTTAACCTAAACCTAAACCAAAACCAATAACCTTAACCTAAACCTAAACCTAAACCAAAACCTATAACCTTAACCTAAACCAAAACCTATAACCTAAACCTTAACCTATAACCTATAACCTTAACCTATAACCTATAACCTAAACCTAAACCTATAACCTAAACCTAAAACCTAAATGTATTCTCAAATCCCTAAACCTAAACTTAAACTTAATCTCAACTCCCTAACCTAAACCTAAACCTAAACTTGAAAACCCAAACTTAAACCCAATCCTGCCAAAAAGACATGGATGAAGAGAAAAATCAAATATCATCTTGATCCAAGACTTCTGTAGCTCTCTGAATTTTTATTTTTTTTTTTAGTTTAGGTTCAATCTCCACATTTTTTATTATTTATTTCTTTGTGGTGGGTCAACTTGAGATTTTGATCTGCCTCATTCTTTGACCCTTGCCCTAGAATGATTGTATAGATGAATTTATGGTGTGGATACAACACATACATCATGGTGGGGCATTTATAACTTGTTTACGTCACTTCATTAGCAAATATGTATGTCCTTTTGAACCTTCCCTAATTGCACAAGTGGCTGAACCATCTCTGTATGTTACACATAATTTGTCATCCACTAGTTTCTGTAAATGAAAATAAGAGGATTGGTCTTAACAGTATGGTCATCATGCACATAGACAAAAAATGCTTGCAATGAATGTTTATGAGTACTTGGTAATTTTAGAGTCCATGGTTAGGGTTTGGGCTGAAAGTATGAGTGCTGGAGCTGACGCCTTCGGAGTCCAAACTCATTCTTTTGAAAAATAAAAAAATGGAAATATTAGTAAATATGGATTTTCTTGTTAAGAAGAAAATGGAAGGTAAAGAAAAGACATAACTGAAACTTTGCACTGTGAAAAGTAATATTAACCATCTTACTTTCCCCTTTGAATTTGACGTCTAGGAAATGGACCTTTTTCAGATAATCATGGATTTAAAACCATTAAATCCTTCTCAGAAATCTGAGTTTATTAAACTGAATTGAAATATTACAATTCAATTGTTGTTGAATATCCAAACGCAAGGTTTTCATGAATTAAGCAAATGAATTCATTTTAACCCATTTTGTTGAATATCCAAATGTAAGGATTTTTTATTATTTATTTATTATTATTATTATTTTGTGATATGCAATAACTTTTCAGAATTCATATGTAGGTGCATACTTGTTCTCATTCACATGGACTTTGACTATCTTTCTTAAATTTCTTTGGGTTTTCTAATTTTTGTATCTAATTTTGAATTTCTAGGCCCTTAAATAAGATTCTAAGTGCCGTCAACAATGCTAATAGAATCCTCCAGGTCAGATTGTTGTTTAGACTTGATTTTATTTAAATGATCTTAATAATCCATTTTATTTAAATGAGCAGACCCGGATGTGCGTCGGAGCTATCCGGATGTTGAGTGGGGGTCTCTAGAAGGTGGGAACCACTGTTATGACCATGATGAAGCTGTCCATTTCCTATGGATAACATTGGAGGGGCCTGGCTATTTGGACAGGCCGTGTTTATGTATTTGCTTGAAATTAATGGAGCAGACCCGGATGTGCGTCGGATCTATCCGGATGAGCAGGGGTCCCTGGAAGGTAGGAACCGCTGTTATGACCATGATGAAGCTGTTCATTTCCTATGAACAGCATTGGAGGGGCCTGACCATTTGGACAGGCCGTGTTTATGTATTTGCTTGAAATTAATGGAGTAGACCCGGATGTGCGTCGGAGCTATCCGGATGAGTGGGGGTCCCTGGAATGTGGGAACCGCTGTTATGACCATGTTGAAACTGTCCATTTTCTATGGACAGCATTGGAGGGGCCTGGCCATTTGGACAGGTCGTGTTTATGTTTTACTTGAAATTAATGGAGCAGACCCGGATGTGTATCGGAGCTATCCGGATGAGCGGGGGTCCCTGGAAGGTGGAAACCGCTGTTATGACCATGATGAAGCTGTCCATTTCCTATGGACAGCATTGGAGGGGCCTGACCATTTGGACAGGCCGTGTTTATATCTGTATTTGCAGGGACCACACCCTTAACCTAGACCACACCCTAAACCTATAACCTAAACCTATTCTCAATTCCCTAAAGCTATAACCTATAACCTATAACCTAAACCTAACCCTAAACCAAAACTTATAACCTAAACCTTAACCTATAACCTATAACCTAAACTTATAACCTATAACCTAACCTTAAATTAAACCTTAAACCTAAACCTAAACCTATAAACTAAAACCCTAACCCTAAACTTAAAATCTAAATGTATTCTCAAATCCTTAAACCCAAAACCTATACCTAATCCTAATCTCAACTCCTTAGCATAAACCTAAACTTGAAAACCCAAACCTAAACCCGATCCCGAACCCGAACCCGATTTCCTAAAACTAAACCTTAACCTATTCTCAATTCCCTAAACCTTAACCTACAACCTAACTTAAAACTAAACCTATAACCTACACTTATAACCTAAACCTAAAACCTAAACTTAAACCTAAAACCTAAATGTATTCTCAAATCCCTAAACCTAAACCTACACCTAATCCTAATCTCAACTCCGTAACCTAAACCTACACCTAATCCTAATCTCAACTCCGTAACCTAAACCTAAACCTAAACTTGAAAACCCAAACCTAAACCCGATCTTGAACCCCAACCCGATGTCCTAAACCTAAACCTTAACCTATTCTCAATTCCCTAAAGCTATAACCTATAACCTATAACCTATAACCTATAACCTAAACCTAAACCTAAACCTAACCTAAACCTCTAACTTAAACCTATAACCTTAACATAAACCTAAAACCTAAACCTAAACCAAAACCAAAACTTATAACCTTAACCTAAACCAAAACCTACAACCTAAACCTTAACCTATAACCTAAACTTATAACCTATAACCTAACCTTAACCTAAACCTATAACCTAAACCTAAACCTATAGCCTAAATGTATTCTCAAATCCCTAAACCTATAACCTATAACCTAAACCTAAACCTATAACTTAAACCTATATCCTTAACCTAAACCTAAAACTTATAACTTAAACCTAAACCAAAACCTATAACCTTAACCTAAACCAAAGCCTATAACCTAAACCTAAAACCTAAACCTATAACCTATAACTTATAACCTATAACCTAAACCAAAACCTATAACCTAAACCTATAACCTATAACTTATAACCTATAACCTATAACCTAAACTTAAACCTAAACCTAAACCAAAACCTAAACCTATAACCTAAACCTATAAACTAAAACCTAAACCTAAACCTAAACCTAAAACCTAAATGTATTCTCAAATCCCTATACCTAAACCTACACCTAATCCCAATCTCAACTCCCTAACCTAAACCTAAACTTAAACTTGAAAACCCAAACCTAAACCCGATCCCGAACCCGAACCCGATTTCCTAAACCTAAACCTTAACCTATTCTCAATTCTCTAAAGCTATAACCTATAACATATAACCTATTACCTAAACCTAAACTTAAACCTAAACCAAAACTTGTCACGCCTCAGACTCGGTAACCGAACTCACAAGGAACCCGATGGCCGGTTCTGACCACAACAGCCTCCATAGTACCCCATTCTCGGCCCCTGAGGCAGGTTCCGATCTTGGGATCCTACAAGGAGGATTTCCATAATATTATAATCATTTTTCAATATGAGAATACCCAAGATCACAGCAAGTACATCTGAGAATAACAAAGGCACATATCGCAAAATCCACTATGAATTTGAACTTTTACAAGTTTACATCAAGTTCAAAAGAACATACATAAGGTAATAAAAAAAGAGAGAAATCGGCAACACTGGAGTCCTCACTACTCAACTCTACTCCACGCTCTGCTACTACGACACCTGCCTAGAGTCTCCTGCATGCATCAATCGTGCATAAGCTTATAGAAGCTTAGAGGGTGGTGAAAGTGTGTGACAATGGTGCACAGAAGAATAGTAGGAGATACGAGGAAAGAACATGCTCAATGAGAATATCACTATCCTTACCAAGGCTTATCATGAATACCATGAAATGAGTACTGGGAGCCATACCAAGGAAATGTATGAAGGGGCTTGTACAACCAATGCTAATGCGATGCAAGTAATGCCAGTACTCATAGCCAAACCATATGTCAAGTATATTTCCAATCATAAGGAAATCATCGGGGTCCATTATACTACTGAATGACTACCCCTCTACAGACCCGGGACAGTCAAACGAGCATAAGGGACCTCACTACCCGCCTGTGGACAACCAATCACCAGCAAGGCCTGACGGTAGTGGACCCATTTACGAGCTGGTCAGACTCAGCCTAGCAATGCCTCCTCACACCAGGCAGGTAAGGCCACACCCTTATCCAACTAACTACACGACAGTGGGAGTCGCAGCCTAATGGTATAAGGCCATCGTACGCTCATATATTCCACCCGGTCACGGCGTTGGAGCAAATCTTTGGTACGATAGAAGTTTTGAAAATTTCACCCATGGAAATCCTATGCACCCGGTATGCTCAACTAATATTTTCAGTGTCCACACATATGACCATCCACGAATACCCCTGTGGAGGCAAGGCCCTGATGAAGTAAGGGTGAATATCCACAAGCTATGCAATGCTAGATGTATGAATCACACAATCACCCATGCATCAACCCAAGCATCCATCTCTCGGGGAGATACCAACATGTCATACACAATGGCACAACCATGGCTAATCATACCTCAACCAAGCATGCATATGATGCGTATGAGAGTGGGCCATGAAGATGAATTGGGGTGCCAATGAGGTGAAGATGAACTCTCTACCTAACCATGAAGGGTCTAGGTACTTAACCAATTCCTCATAAGGAGTACAACCTCTAGTGGGGGCCCATATACCTGGGGTAACCCACGAGACTAAGGAGAACAATGGTATGGGCCTAAATAGATGAAACGGGCCTAGCAAGGGTCTATGGTGGGCCTTTAACCACCCATAGAAGCCCATGGGCCTACCTTAGGGCCACCAATGTGGACATCCAACCACAATTGGTCCCCAAGAGGTAGCCCATCTCTAATTGATCATGGATCAAGGCCCAAGGCCCACACAACATCAAATATAAGAAACAGGCAGCCATAATCATACCACAAACACTCATGTTGGGCTTCAAAAAGGCGGCCCAAGGCCTATCCAAAACATGGATCCACAGGAAACACACATAGCCCAACCCATATATACCATTATGGGCCCATGGGGGAAAGGTTAGGGCCTAACATAAAGGCCACTAATCTCATATATTGTGGTGGCCTAGTGGGTAGCCCATTGCTCAAACCACATGGGCAAATGTCATGCTCTTAGTCAAGTAAGTTGGGCCTACAACCCGGCCCAAGTATTAAAGTTGATTTGGTGGGCAACCAAGGGCCTATCTTCTTGTGTAATCCTGCCCACTAACCCAACACAATAGTATGGTAAAAATGGCCTAAGAGTTCAATGGGCCTATCTGGAAAGTTCCAGCCCAATTGGGCCTAAAGAGTTCAACAACTAGTTACATTCATGGACCCAATTAAATTCAATTATGGTGGGCCTCAAAAGTGCATTTATTAAGCCCAACATTTAAGGAACCAAAGGTATAAATTATTCCCTCTAAGATCTTCACAATGTGGTGGGCCCCACTCCTCAAATTTTCAACCCAAAGGCCAAGCATAATTATAACAAGTTGCTGGATTTTTAACCCAACAGGTTTATAGGCCTATTGGAGTCCGGTAATTGTTTCATTTGATTAGGACATCAGCCCAAGTGGTCCAGCTATCAAGTCAAAGGGCCCCACCACATAAGGTTACATCATACGACATAAGGGAGTAGGTGGGCCACACTGTTAGACTAAAGTCCAGCAGGTAGCCCACATGGGGCGTCCCATATGGGCCTGGGTGGTCCAAGGCCTGGACGGCCTGGCTATATATACATCAAGGCGGGCTCCACGTACACTAAAGTGGGTCCCACAGGGGATGTACACGTAGGGTGGACCCTCCCTACGTGGGCCACCCATGGATAGGATGGCTGGGATATACAACACATCAAGGTGGGCCCATGAAGCAGGCTGGACGCCCCAACCTGGGCGTCCCTGCCTAGCTGGCCACTCCTGGCCGCACCACGGCCAGGTCAAATGACCGTTGGGTCTAAAATTTTATTGAGTGACACTTTCATAGGTGGGTCACACCCCTCAAAATTTCAAAATTTTTGGATATTCTTAAGTATTTTAATTAATTTAAATAAAATAGTCTGTCTAAAAAATCAGACAAACCTGGACGTCCCAACGTGGTGGGCCAGTCCAACCCTCTCCACGGTGTGCACAGGGGTCCATTGGCCCTAAAAATTGGTAAGTGGGTCCCAACATGGGTGTGCCACCTCCCTGTAAATTTTGATTATTTTAAGATACCCAAAAGTATTTTAATTAAATTGAAGGATACAATCTGTACAAGGTGGAGTATTGTTGGAATATAACTGTGCTGAATTTGGGCCATTCCAATGGGTGGGTCCTGGGCCTCCAAACTTCTGGAAATTGGGGGCCAAGGACTCTCATCATGTATAAAATAAGAGGAAACCTAAAAATGTGGCCCACCATTATCAAAATAATTTATGAATTTCAGTTTACAACAGTCTACATTGCTGGACTGCACAGCAGAAAATCAGGCTGACCACCCCTCTTGGCCTACCCTTTTGAATAACCAAATGGAGTCAGTTGGGGCTGAAATTTAGCATGCTTATAGGTAGGATATACATATTCAAAAATCATATTTTACTTGGTATAAAATTTCCCACCAAAAGCCCTAAATTCTGGCCTCAAGTTGGCCCAAAATCTGTCCAGACAGATTTGGACAGTAACATGTTGCTGTCCAAACCACCCCAAAAGATAATTAAAAGGGAAATAAATTACCATTTCCTCAAGGTGGGGTCCACCTAGATGGGTCACACAACTCTCAGACCCAATCCCCTTCCAAGATCATCCATAAAATCAAGCCCAAAGGCTGTCCAAAATATGCCAACAATATGGGGCAACAAGGTGGGCGTAGACGTCTAACCACTTGGGCCTAGTTGCATGGCACATCAAGTGGGCCACACATACATCAGATTTACTATAAAGATAAGAAAGAAAAGATGGATAAGAAACACAATCCGGCCATGGGGTAGGGCCCCGCTGCTAATGGGCCCTCCCAAGAATGAATCATACCCATACAACTACATTGATTGTACATGCAACATAAAATCACTACATGCATGATCTATAATTGCTATGGATGATTGAAATGCCATCCCAACATGATCTTTAGGGTCTATATGACCTTAAATGGAGTGGATCATTAAATACATCATGATGGGGTCCATGGAGAATGGCCCCATCATGGATCATGACATGCAGGTAGGATGGGCCAAAGGGCCACATCCATGGGATCAAATGGGATCCCCACCATGGATTGGTGGGTCCCATGTGATCCATCCATGAAGAAATAATGAGATTAAAGAAAAGAAAGGAATTCAGTAAAAGAATAGTCACCCACCTTAATGGATCCCACTCCAAAGTTACATCAATCTACTCTTCATGCTCCAAGAGACATGTTTCAATGGGTGAGATGGATTGTTGAAGGTTAGATGGGAGGCGATTTGAGGGAGAAGGGGCTAGAGAAGAGAGGAAGATGGAAGGAAAGTTGCTGGAATTTTGTAAATGGAAGAGAAAATGAGAAGAAAGAGAGAGGATTTGTAAGGAAGTAAGGATTATGTTGTAAGAAAGCAAATGATGGCCTATGGTGACAATAACAAAGTTGCTATATTTAGGCTAGGTTTGGGTGGTGTCTAGAGTGGGTGGTGAAAATTCCATGCAATTGTGTAGTGTTTGTGGGTGGTGTGCATGGGAAGTTGTGCCATGGAAATGGTCCACAAATTTTTTTGTACAAAAGCGGGCCATATGGTGAAATGCTCATAACTTTTTATCTATAAGTCAAATGAACGCACAAGACGCGTCGATGCAACCGCGACGACGATGCGGTCACTATGACATTAAATTTGGGTCAATCTAAGTCGGGTCTACGTGACCTGACTTAAGGATGACCGTAAAGACTACCCGAAGGTCGCGGGTCGCTGAAATTTGACCGGTAGGATTGCGGGACCAAAATGAATGAAATGCATACTCACACACACACATGCACACATGTGAACTCGGGTCGGGTCTCACAAAACCTATAACCTAAACCTTAACCTATAACTTATAACCTATAACCTAACCTTAATCTAAACCTAAAACCTAAACCTAAACCTATAACCTATAACCTAAACCTAAACCTAAAACCTAAATGTATTCTCAAATCCCTAAACTTAAACCTACACCTAATCCTAATCTCAACTCCCTAACCTAAACCTAAATCTAAACTTGAAAACCCAAACCTAAACCCAATCCCGAACACGAACCCGATTTCCTAAACCTAAACCTTGACCTATTCTCAATTCCCTAAAGCTATAACCTATAACCTAAACTTAACCTAAACTTATAACCTAAACCTATAACCTAAACCTTAACCTATAACCTATAACCTAAACTTATAACTTATAACCTAACCTTAACCTAAACCTAAACCTATAAACTAAACATATAAACTAAAACCTAAACCTAAACCTAAAACCTAAATGTATTCTCAAATCCCTAAACCTAAACCTACACCTAATCCTAATCTCAACTCCTTAGCCTAAACATAAACTTGAAAACCCAAACCTAAACCCGAACCCGATTTCCTAAACCTAAACCTTAACCTATTCTCAATTCCCTAAACCTTAACCTATAACCTAACTTCAACCTAAACCTATAACCTACACTTATAACCTAAAACCAAAATGTATTCTCAAATACCTAAACCTAAACCTACACCTAATCCTAATCTCAACTACTTAACCTACACTTAAACTTGAAAACCCAAACCTAAACCCGATCCCGAACTCGAACCTGATTTCCTAAACCTGAACTTTAACCTATTCTCAATTACTTAAAGCTATAGCCTATAACCATAACCCATAACCTAAACCTAAACCTAAACCTAACGAAAACCTATAACCTAAACCTAAATCAAAACCTATAACCTTAACCTAACCAAAACCTATATCCCAAACCTTAACCCATAACCTATAACCCATAATCTAAACCTAAAACCAAAACCTAAACCTATAACCTAAACCTATAAACTAAAACCTAAACCTAAACCTAAGCATAAAACCTAAATGTATTCTCAAATCCCTAAACCTAAACCTACACCTAATCCTAATCTCAACTCCCTAACCTAAACCTAAACCTAAACTTGAAAACCCTAACCTAAACCTGATCCTGAACCCGAACCCAATTTCCTAACCCTAAACCTTAACCTATTCTCAATTCCCTAAAGCTATAACCTATAACCTATAACCTAAACCTAAACATAAACCTTAACCAAAACCTATAACCTAAACGTTAACCAATAACTTAAACCTTAACCTATATAACCTATAACCTAAACCTAAAACCTAAAACCTAAAACCTAAAACCTAAACCTAAACCTATAACCAAAAACCTAAAATCTAAACGTAAACCTAAACCTTAACCTAAACCTAAACCTAAAACCTAAAACCTAAAACCTAAACCTAAACCTATAACCTAAACCTATAAATTAAAACCTAAAATCGAAATGTATTCTCAAATCCCTAAACCTAAACCTACACCTAATCCTAATCTCAACTCCCTAACCTAAACCTAAACCTAAACTTGAAAACCCTAACCTAAACCCGATCCTGAACCCGAACCCAATTTTCTAAACCTAAACCTTAACCTATTCTCAATTCCCTAAAGCTATAACCTATAACCTATAACCTAAACCTAAACATAAACCTTAACCAAAACCTATAACCTAAACGTTAACCTATAACCTAAACCTTAACCTATAACCTATAACCTAAACCTAAAACCTAAAACCTAAAACCTAAAACCTAAACCTAAACCTATAACCTAAAAACTAAAACCTAAACCTAAACCTAAACCTAAACCTTAACCTAAACCTAAAACCTAAAACCTAAACCTAAACCTATAACCTAAACCTATAAACTAAAACCTAAAACCGAAATGTATTCTCAAATCCCTAAACTTAAACCTACACCTAATCCTAATCTCAACTCCCTAACCTAAACCTAAACTTGAAAACCTAAACCTAAACCCGATCCCGAACCCGAACCCGATTTCCTAAACCTAAACCTTGACCTATTCTCAATTCCCTAGAGCTATAACCTATAACCTAAACCTAAACCTAAACCTAACCTAAACCTATAACCTTAACCTAAACCTAAAACCTAAACCTAAACCTAAAGCAAAACCTATAACCTTAACCTAAACTAAAACCTATAACCTAAACCTTAACCTATAACCTATAACCTGTAACCTAAACTTATAACCTATAACCTAACCTTAACCTAAACCTAAAACCTAAATCTAAACCTATAACCTAAACCTATAAATTAAAACCTAAACCAAAACCTAAAACCTAAATGTATTCTTAAATTCCTAAACGTAAACCTACACCTAATCCTAATCTCAACTCCCTAACCAAAACCTAAACCTAAACTTGAAAACCCAAACCTAAACCTGATCCCGTACCCCAACCCGATGTCCTAAACCTAAACCTTAACCTATTTTCAATTCCCTAAAGCTACAACCTATAACCTATAACCTATAACCTATAACCTATAGCCTAAACCTAAACCTAACCTAAATATATAACTTAAACCTATAACCTTAACCTAAACCTAAAACCTAAACCTATACATAAACCAAAACCTATAACCTTAACCTAAACCAAAACCTATAACCTAAACCTATAACCTTAACCTAAACCTAAAACCTAAACCTAAACCTAAACCAAAACCTATAACCTTAACCTAAACCAAAACCTATAACCTATAACCTAAACCTAAACATAAACCAAAACCTATAACTTTAACCTAAACCTAAACCTTAACCTATTCTCAATTCCCTAAAGCTATAACATATAACCTATAACCTATAACCTAAACCTAAAACCTAAAACTAAACCTAAAACCTAAATGTATTCTCAAATCCCTAAACCTAAACCTTAACCTATTTTCAATTCCCTAAACCTTAACCTATAACCTAACTTAAACCTAAACCTATAACCTACACTTACAACTTAAAACCTAAATGTATTTTCTAATCCCTAAACCTAAACCTTAACCTATTCTCAATTCCTTAAACCTTAACCTATAACCTAACTTAAACCTAAACCTATGACCTACACTTATAACTTAAAACCTAAATGTATTCTCAAATCCCTAAACCTAAACCTACACCTAATCCTAATCTCAACTACTTAACCTAAACCTAAACTTGAAAACCCAAAACTAAACCCGATCCCGAACCCGAACCCGAATTCCTAAACCTAGATCTTAACCTATTCTCAATTCCCCAAAGCTGTAACCTATAACCTAACTTAAACCTAAACCTATAACTAACACTTATAACCTAAACCTAAACCTATAACCTAAATGTATTCTCAAATCCCTAAACCTATAGCTACACCTAATTCTAATCTCAATTCCTTAACCTAAACCTAAACTTGAAACCCCAAACCTAAACCTGAACCCGAACCCGATTTTCTAAACATAAACCTTAACCTATTCTCAATTCCCTAAACCTTAACCTATAACCTAACTTAAACCTAAACCTATAACCTACACTTATAACCTAAACATAAACTTATAACCTAAACCTTAACCTATAACCTAACTTAAAACTAAACCTACACTTATAACCTAAACCTAAACTTATAACCTAAACCTAAAACCTAAATGTAATCTCAAATCCCTAAACATCAACCTAAAACCTAAATGTAATCTCAAATCCCTAAACCTAAACCTACACCTAATCCTAATCTCAACTCCCTAACCTAAACCTAAACCTAAACTTGAAAACCGAAACCTAAACCTGATACCGAACCCGAACCAGAACCTGATTTCTTAAACCTAAACCTTAACCTATTCTGAATTCCCTAAAGCTATAACCTATAACCTAAACCTAAACATAAACCTAAATCAAAACTGAAACCTATAACCTAAACCTAAACCTAAACCTAAACCTATAACCTTAACTTAAACCAAAACCTATAACCTAAACCTTAACTTATAACCTATAACCCATAACCTATAACCTAAACTTATAACCTATAACCTAACCCTTATCTAAACTTAAAACCTAAACCTAAACCTATAAGTGTAGGTTATAGGTTTAGGTTTAGGTTAAGGTTGTTTTTCTTTTCATTTGTCTGGATCACCTCTCATGTGTTCTCTCTCTTTTCATTTGTTTTTTTCTATGAGATTGTTTATGTTTGGATGGATGCAGATTATGTTTGGATGAATGTAGTTTATGTCTGGATGAATTTACGTAGTTTGGGTTTAGATGGATGTGAACGTGAATATGATGAAATATATTATATAACAGGTGTATATCAGGAAGAATATGATGAATTATATTCTAATAAGTGTATATCAGGAAATTTGAGATAGAATTTTTTTTTTTTAAAAGAGACTTTTACCTACGAAATATTTCGTAGGTAAAAGTGTTTTGTCTAGGTTTTTAGCTAAGAAAATTTTCATAGCTAAAAGTAATCCATTGCATTTTCAAGCCTTTAGCAACGGAAATATTCGTCGCTAAAATTCTCATCCAGGATTTTTAGCTACGAAAATTTTCGTAGCTAAAAGTAATTTATTTCAATTTTTTGAAAATTAGTTTACAGCCTTTAGTGACGAAAATACTCGTCGCTAAAAGTCTCATCCAGGATTTTTAGCTATGAAAATTTTCGTAGCTAAAAGTAATCCCTACCATTTTTTTGAAATATTGTTTGCAGCCTTTGGTGACGAAAATATTCGTCGCTAAAAGTCTCATCTAGGATTTTTAGCTACGAAAATTTTCGTAGCTAAAAGTAAGTAAGCCATTCGAATATATGGAAAAATTGTTTGTAGCCTTTGGCGATGAAAATTTTCGTCGCTAAAAGTCTCATCCCTGATTTTTAGCCACGAAATTTTTCATAGCTAAAAGTAATCCATTCCTATTTTTTGAAAATTTGTTTGCAACCTTTGGCAACAAAAATATTCGTCGCTAAAAGTCTCATCCAGGGTTTTTAGCTATGAAAATTTTCGTAGCTAAAAGTAATCCATTCCAATTTTTTAGAAATTTGTTTGTTGCCTTTGGCGACGAAAATATTCGTCGCTAAAAGTCTCATCCAGGGTTTTTAGCTGTGAAAATTTTCGTAGCTAAAAGTAATCCATTCGAATTTTTTGAAAAATTGTTTATAGCCTTTAGCGATGAAAATTGTCGTCGCTAAAAGTCTCATCCATGTTTTTTAGCTGCGAAAATATTCGTCGCTAAAAGTAATCTTTTAGAGACAAAAATTTATTTCGTCGTTAAAAGCAACTTTTAGCGACGAAAAGTTATTTTGTCGCTAAAAACCCTCTTTCTTGTAGTGTAAAACTTACTATTTTATAGTAAAAATGAAATAAAATGGACTTTTGACCATCGATACGATGGAATCTCACAAATCCAGCGTGGGCTTGACATAGTGGGGTTGGTTGCCTAAAGTAGCTTCTCCTACCCCAAAATCATATATGATACATCGAAAAATTCATTCTGGTTTGCGAGATACGATTGTTTTAAGGTTTTCATGGTTTAGATCATTTTTGCCTCCGATCGGGCCTTCTCTCGTCCATCTTTGTCGTGAAAATGTCCACAACCCACTCTACACCAGTCCCCCCCCTCCCCTTCAAAAGAACTGGACCTCGAGTTCTCATCTAGCTTTAGTTCATGATACTTGGTCAGGTCCGTAATGTTGAAAGTACGTGAGATCTCTATCATCTGGAACTTCAGCAATGTAAGCACTGTCATTGATCTTTCGGGGGATCGGTATTGGTTTAATCTTTTTATTCTTCAACTTGTTGTAGGTTCTAGTCGAAAATCTCTCCTTGCGTCGATGGAACACCTCGAACACCTTTTGCAGCCGATACTTGTCGGCTTGTTCCTTATATTTGTCATTCGAGGCATGCAAATTGGCTTACACGCACATCCACATGAATGCCCATAATTCGGTCCGCTATATGTTCTGCTACAATACTTATGCCCAGGAGCTTAGGTAAAGGGATCAAGTTAAGTGTGTGGTGGGGCACTCAATCATAAACAATCTGGAACGGGGACAAACTGTCTGTTGAAAAATTAAACTTCTTCAAGTTAAGGTATAACTTGTTAACAGCAAGGACTTGTAACACTTGCATGAGATATTCCACGTGCTTCATCTTACCATGGCTATATATCAGGATGTCATTAAAATATACTACCACAAACTAGCCAATGGACGACTTCATTACTTGATTCATTAGACAGATAAAAGTGCTCGGTGCATTTGATAAACTGAAGGGCATGACCAGCCACTTATACAACCCTTACTTGGTTTTGAATACAATTTTCCATTCATCACCGGGCTGGATATGAATCTAATGGTACCCGCTCCTCATATCGTGTTTAGAGAACACCTTGGCACCTTCTATCATATCAAGCATGTGGTCCAACCTCAGTATTGAAAACTGATATTTAATGTAATCTTATTAATTATCCGACTGTCGACACATATGCTTCAGCTCCAATCTTTCTTTGGCATTAATAAAACTAGCATGACACATGGTCTCATGCTCTCTCTTAAAAGACCATTATGGATCAATTCCTCCACCTGCCCGTGAAATATCTCATACTCTTTCGGACTCATCCGATAATGAAGGCCGTTGGATAAGCTAGCCCTAAGGACGAAGTCTATATGATGTTGGATGTCTCGCATGGGGGCAATCCATTGGGTAACTCTTCAAGTCATATTTCTTTGAATTCATTCAGCAACAACCTTAAACTTGGAGGATTGTTTAAGTGCTCTGATTTCTTATCCTTTACCACCACGGCATGCACCTCACCGGTTTCCTTGGATTCCTCCATCAAATCCCAAATGGTTAGGAAGGAACTCTAACGCAGGGATGAACGTGATGAGGTCAATCACCATCTTCCTCAGGGGGAGTAACTACTGCGAATCCATGAAGCTTCTCTAGACTCCTCATAAAGACTTCTCGAATCCAAGAGGAAAAATAGAAACTAGAAATAATTCTGGAAAGTTGAAATAAATTTGTTGAATATTGATGGATGAATAAATGAGTCTACAACCTTTTAAATAGGGATACTAAGACTTGGAATAAGTTTAGGAATTAAACTATAACTAAAACTCTTAGAATTCGTAACTTGCTATAAATAGTAAATTTACTATTTATGGTAAGGGTCCTATGTGGCTTAACCACGTTATTCTCTTAACTTTTCTAAGCACTTTTCATGTTGGACACAACTCCTAAAGCCCAACGGATGAAGAGTTATATTCAAACTAAAACTTACTAAAAATAGTAAAAATGGAAATAAACATGGAATTCGATTGTCGATATGATGGAATCTCAAAAATTCGGCATGGGTAACTTGGCATTGCCAGTTTGGTTGTCTAAAGTAGCTTGTCCTACCCCAAAATCATATATGGTACGTCGAGTA
This sequence comes from Magnolia sinica, assembly GCF_029962835.1. Classification (NCBI taxonomy): domain Eukaryota; kingdom Viridiplantae; phylum Streptophyta; class Magnoliopsida; order Magnoliales; family Magnoliaceae; genus Magnolia; species Magnolia sinica. The sequence goes on along the minus strand of NC_080589.1, from coordinate 53,233,998 downwards.
ACTCATTCTGGTTTACGAGATATGCCTGTTTTAAGGCTCCGATGGTCATGATGACTTCTGCCTCCAATCGGGCCTTCTCTGAACCATCTTGGACATGAAAGTGTCCACGACCTGATCTACATCAATCCCCTCCACTTCAAATGAACTCATCCTTGAGTTCTCATGCTGCTTCAGTTCTTGATACTCGGTCAGGTGTGCCGTAACAATACCCATATCAAAAGTTATGATCAACTTACAATCCACCTTCTTTTGGTACAACCATGCTAGGAATGTATCTGTGACATGTTTTGCATCAGACCCGTCAATTTGAAAAAAAAAAACTCATCATCGAGTTACTCAATGAACTTAGCTCATGATTCTGAGATAACGTTTGACGTCGATATTTATTAACCAATTTCTTATACTTGGTATTAGGCTCTTGAGTTGACACAATACATGTACTCATGCTTTCCTTGACTTAAGTAGTATCGATCGATTCTTTTACTCCTGCCTTCAAGATCTGACATTCTTTCTGACTCATTTGATAGTGAAGGCAGTTGGGCAAGCCAGCCCCAGGGAGAAGGCATACGTGATGTTGGATCACTACAAGAAATCCCACTTTTGCTGATGAAAATTCTCGTTGCTAAAAGCCAAATTTTCATAGGTCAAAAATTTTACCGACGAATATTTTCGTCGGTAAATTCATTGGTAAAAGACCGATGGTAAAGGCTTTTACCGACAAAAATTTGAATCATCGACAAAGGCAAGCTTTTTACCGACAAATTTTTTCGTCGGTAAAAAATAAGTAAAAAACTTTTACCGACGAGTTTTTTCATAGGTAAAAATATTTAAAAAACTTTTACCGACGAATTGTTATGTCGGTAAAAAATAAGTAAAAAAATTTTACCTACGAACATTTTCGTAGGTAAAAATATTTACAAAACTTTTACCAATGAATTGTTTTGTCGGCAAAAAATAAGTAAAAAACTTTCAGAGACTTTTATCTGTGAATATTTTCGTAGGTAAAAAACGTGGATGAGACTTTTACCTACGAAATATTTCGTAGGTAAAAGTCTCTTGTTTTTTTAAAATATCCCAGCACAAAATTCCTGATATACACCTGTTACAATATATTTCACCATATTCTTCTTGATATACACCTGTTATAAAATATATTTCATCATATTCACATTCACATCCATCTAAACCCAAACTACGTAAATCCATCCAAACATAAACTACATCCATCCAAACACAAACAATCTTATCCACATCACATTCATCCATGCATAAATACATATAAGTTTAACATCATAAATAAAATACAAAAAATTATTTATAGCTTATTTCCTAGTGGGGCCCACAAAATTCAGTGTGATGAACACATCGCCGACTGTGCACACACACCTAGGTCCTTACTCATGCCTTCATGGTAGATTCAAAATAGTTTCAACACAAAGTCACGAGTTCAAGTACCCATTGTGGCCGTAAGTGACTCTGGCGTGTGAGTGTGTGTTAAAAGAAAAAGAAAGAAAGAAAATGCTGATTTATCTTTTGGGTTGAGCCTAATGGTACTTGGTGATTTCTCATCAAGTAGAAATTATTATTGCCACTTATAATTATATTAACATGATAAAATATTGTACGCATATTTGAGCAGACACCACAAAATAAACAATCCTATGGAAAAAATAAATGAAAAGAGAGAGAACATATGAGAGGTGATCCTTATCTCCTTTGATGGATTCAAGCTGCATGTGCCCTACCCAACTTCCTATAAGGAGAAGTTATATGGGTCTTGGAATAATGTTGGTGACAAATCCACCTTGTCTATTAATATTATCATATTGTGTTAGGACATGACTCTAAAAATGAGATAAATCCAAATCTCAAATAATCTATACTATAAGAGATAATGAAGATGGAAATAGATGCATTATGATGCTTGAGTTCGAGTATGCTTGCCAACAAAGCAAGATTTTCTTGTTTGTTGCCATGTAATTGGGCTACATTATTACATCAATCGGGTTCAGGTTCGAAATCGGGTTTAGGTTTGGGTTTTCAAGTTTAGGTTTAGGTTTAGGTTAGGGAGTTGAGATTAGGATTAGGTGTAGGTTTAGGTTTAGGGATTTGAGAATACATTTAGGTCTTAAGTTTAGGTTTAGGTTTTAGGTTATAAGTTTTGGTTATAGGTTTACGTTTTAGGTTTTAGGTTTAGGTTAAGGTGTAAGGCCCGTATCCTAGCCCACACTGTTCCATTGGCTTTCGTGATCCTCCTGGTCAAATTCCGGTGACTCGCGATTTGTAATCGGCAGTTGCGCGCGACCCTGAGTCGTATCCCATTTTCCAGAGCTGGCTCGACCCGAGACCTATATCCTTGCAACCGCGCCGTCGCCGCAGTTTTAACGCCGCGTCTTGCATACCGATCCGGTACCCTGGTAAGGGGATGTGGACCCGCGTTCAGTTCAAGAAAAAATGCTTCGCGTTGCAATCCCAAGAGAATGTCTCATCAATCATATCAAGAGTAAAGTACTCCATCCCATCAAGTCAAGTACAAGCAATCATCCCCCTCTTACATCACCCTTACCTAAAGTCAACTTTCCCATCACCTCATCATCTCTCTCCCATCACTTCTCTTACATCACTTCCTCTCTCATCTCTTTTTCTCTAAGCAATCCCTCCATGGAGCAACCCACGTCCATGGTTCCCATGAGAGAACTAGTGTGGCCCACCTCCCTATCTCCCATCTCCACCATCTAATGATCATCTCCATTGTTGAAATTGTCTCTTTAGGACTCTAGCATGCATTGGCGGAAGAAGGAAGAAGAGATCTCGAGGTGGGTGATTTTCTTTTGTGTAGATCTTGACCTTTGGATCATGGTGAGTGCTTCTATAGGTTAGTTTTCATGTTTTTATGATGGGCCAAGTGAGGCCTACCGATCGATGGTATGGATCTCACTTTAGACCTAAGATGTGGACGATGGCCCACCTTGATTATCATGGTCATTCCATGATGGGGCCATTCTCCATGGACCCCATCATGATGTTTACTTTCTAAGTTTGAAAAATAGGTCATCTAGACCTTCCATTTCGGTGGAGAAAAGATCTCCACCGTTGATTTTGATCAATGGGCCCATATGGAATGGGACCCACTCGATGTATGTTATAAATCATGGAAGGGAGGGCCCATAGTGCCGAGGCCCTCCATCACTCGATCTCTTTCTTTCTCTCCCTCTCTCCCTCTCTCTTTCATTTTCTATTGTGTGAAATGATGTGGCTGCGTGGCCCACTTGGATGGACCCCACCTTGATGTATGTCTTATCCACACTATCCAACCTTGTGGTGGCCCACCTAGGCAACACATCCGTAGGTGGGGCCCACCTTAAATAATGTATTATATTCAACTGTCCAGTGTCCAAAGACACTGGACATGGTTTGTGAAGTGTGAGCGGACAGTGAGTGTATAAAAAAAGAAAATATATGTACTTTGGTTTTTAAAGCTTTTAGGTGGACCGCTCATACAGGCCCCACCTGAATGCATTGAGCCCATCCAAGCCGTCCATTCCATTCCTTAGATCATTTTAGATGTTGAGCCAAAAAATGAAGCTGATCCGAATTTCTGGTGGGCCATAGCATAGTAAATAGTGTTTTCTACCGTTGAAAGTCACCTGATGTTTCTACATGCCAAAACACCTCGAATATTGGGCTTGTTTGGCTTGTCTTGAGCCATAGCGACCAATGGTTGGGTTGGATCCATCCGATGCGGGCCCCACCTAAAAAAAACCTTAGGAAAACTAGTTTTGCAAAAAAAAAAAAATACATAATAAGCAACAACAGCCTTGCTGCTGCCGCTGACAGCCAAGGACGCCCAGCAGCGTCCTGCTGCGTGGGCGCTGGTAGCAGGGGGTCCCAACCGTGGGCCCCACCATGATGTGTGTCATCATCAAACACCGTGCATTTTGATGAGGTCCCTCTGATCAGTGGACCACCCCAAAATCAGATGTAGATGGGATGCAGGTGGCCCACGTCATAGAAAATAGTGGGATTGAACGTCTGCCCTTGAAACCCTTTTTGGGTTGACAGAGGTTTTGGATCACCATGAAATTTGTTTTCCCTTTTCATCTAAGTCCGTGTGACCTATTAAGCGGTTGGATTGCAAATAAACGTTATGGTGGGCCCCACGTGGAACCCACCATTGATGTATGTGTTCTATTCACATCGTCCACAGCCGTGGACAGTGGAAACCACCCTGGTGCATGTGCTGTGTCCGCACCGTCCACAGCATTGGATGGTGGGACCCACCTGATGATGTATGTGTTCTTGCCTCACCGTCCACACCACTGGATGGTGGGACCCACTGTGATGTATGTGTTCTATCCTTGCCATCCAGCCGTCAGTCAGGTGGGCCACCCTGCAAAAGCAGTGCGGATTGAACGTCAGCCATTGAAACCCATTTGGGGTTTTCACTGAAGTTTGGATCATTATGTAATTTGTTTTTTTTTTCTCGGCTTTGTGTGACCTTATCAATGTTGGATGGAAAATAAATGTTATGGTGGGCCACACGTGTGGACCCACCTTATGAAGCAGATTGGCTGGCGTGCCACACACCAGCTATGTAGCTGGTGTATGTGACGTCACCAAGTTATGTGGGCCCCACCTGTTTCACCCTCGCCATCCATCTATGGGACCCACCATGATGCATGTGTTGCATCCAAACTGTCCAACCAATTTGAAAGCTCATTTTATGGCAGGGGCTAAAGAATGAGTCAGATCCATGGTTCAAGTGGATCCCCACCACTGTTATTTGAAGTGAGGATCGATTGATCTTTCGATATGATTCATATATATGTGTGTGTGTGTGTGTACTTGTGGCCATCCGCTGAGGCCTACCTTGATTTTTATAAGGCCCATTTGAGGAGACCCATCTTAATGTAGTTATGGCCCATCCATTGAGGCCCACCTTGGTATATATATGAGGCCCATGTGATTAGGCCCACCTTGATGTATTTGTGGCCCGTTGTTGAGGCCCACCTTGATATATATGAAGCCCGTGTTGTGAGGCCCATTTAATGTATTGGCGGCCCATGGGTCGAGGCTCAATGGGATGTACACAAGGTCCATTGTATGTGTGATTCCACCATGGTTTGTGAAATGATGTTTATGGCAAACCATGTCTTGTAAGCAATGTTGGTTTGACGTCCACATTGTAAGATTAATGTTGGTTAAATGTCCGCATTGTCACTCTCCCTAGGGCCCATTGATAAGCCCAACTTGTTGCGTATGAGGCCCATGTGCAGGGTCCATCTATGATGTATATTTGACCCAGGTGTAGGGCCCACCCATTGTGCATTAAGGCCCATGGGTGTGGCCCATTGTGATGTATTTCTAGCCCAGATGGCAAGGCCCGATGTTATGTATTCAAGGCCCATGGACGAGGCCCATTATGATGTATTCGAGGCCCATGGGCGTGGCCCAATGTGATGCATTTGTGGCCCATGAGTGAGGCCCATAGCGATGTATGTTAAGCCCTTGAGTAGGGCCATGGGCCCACTATACGTATGACTCTATGTGGACCACTCCTTGGGGAGCGATGTCGGTTAAATGTTTCCACATTGTGACCTTTCCTTAGGCCTTGTTCGGCCGATTCCGATTGTCGAGGTCGAGTATCGAGGCCGATTCTAATTTGTCAAGGCCGATTGTTCGGCCGATTCCAATTGACGTGACCGATTTACCGATTCTGATTATCGATCGATTCCGATTGATGTGAACAATTTGCCAATTCTGATTATCGATCGATCCCGATTGTCATGATCGATTGCCGACTCCGATTGACATGACCGATTTACCGATTTTGATTATTGATCGATCTCGATTGTCATGGCCGATTGCCGATTCTAATTGACGAGACTGATTTGCCGATTCTGATTGTCAAGGCCAAGTATCTTGGCCGAGTCAGATTGTCGAGGCCTAATGTATGTATATAAGGCTATGGAGCCCTTTGTGATGTATATTAGGCCCATGTTAGAGGCCCATTGTGATGTATATGTGGCCCATGTTAGAGGTTCATTGTGATGTATATGTGGCCCATGTGATGCGACCCACTTGATGTATATGAGGCCCAATGTGACGTATCTATGGCCATCCATTGAGGCCCATCCTGATGTGATGCATCATGGACCCGTGTGAAAGGCCCATTGCGATGTACTTGGGACCCATGGGTTGTGGCCCATTGTGATGTATTCGGGGCCCATGGGACGTGGCTCATCCGATGTATATAGGCCCATGCGATGCAGCCCATGTGATGCGTATTAGACCCATGTGACGTGGCCCATTATGATTGTATAAGGCCCATTGTGGTGTATTTGAGGGCTAGGCTATGGAGCCCATTGTGATGAATGTTAGGCCCATGTGAAAGGCCCATTGTGATGTGTATTAAGCTCTTGAGTGAGGCCCATGGTGTTGTACATTTGGCCCTTGTGTGAGGTCATGGGTCCACTATATGTTAAGATCTATGTGGGACATTCCTTGGGGGCAATGTTGGTTAAATGTCCACATTATCAAGGTCAATTTTCGATGCCGGTTATTGATATCGATTATAAGTATGTGACAGCATAGCATCATGATACATGCCCATACGCATCATCTGCATGCTTGTTATGAGATGTGGTTGATTATTGCATATGTCATTGAGCATGTTGTTATGAGACTCCCTGATAGGTGAAGGTTATTTCACATGAGCGCATGATATGCACAGGATTGATGCATGGCTGGTTCGTATGACTAATGCATCTTGCATTATGATTACTGTATGCCCTAGCGACATCAGGGCCGTAGCCTCCACAAGCATATCGTGGATGGCTAGACGGGACACTGGAAATTTGTTCTAGTATTGGGCTGCCATAGATAGCCCTGAGTGAAAATTCCTAAACCCTCTTGGTACCAGAGGACTCCCCAACATCGAGACTGAGTGGATACATGAGCACCCGAGTGCTGAATACCAGGAGGCCGCGTCTTCTACTGTGTCATGGTCGGTTAGGAGGGGGTGTGACCTTACCCGCCCGAGAGCAAGGGGCATTGCTAGGCTGAGTTTGACCAGCTCATGAATGGGTCTGCTATCGACATGCCGAATAGGTATTGGTAGACTATTAGCCGGGCATATAGTGAGGTTTCTTACGCTCACTTGGACTGTGCGGCTGGGAGAGCGGCAGTGCCATTTTGAGTGTACTAAACCCCGATGATGATCCCAGAGATGAACAGTACTGATATGTGGACTTATTGAGCAGGAGTTGCATACTCGTTCATTCATTCATTCACTATCCACTCGGGCTGGTGGTGTGCAACTATTTGTTACGTGTAGCTTCGCAATGGCCAGAATTTCGATTGGGGGCGTGACTGACCTGAGATTAGGAGTTTGCCACATTAAGTCTGACTATCCAAATTGAGGTATGAGACTGGTTTGGATAGAAGTCTCTTGTGATGGACCTCATAGCCTGCAATATTACGTACTATCATCCTGACTTTACACTCCAGCATGGTAATTCCATTCGCACCGCATATTGCATTACATTTGCGGCATATGGCATTTTGGCTTACCTGTGTTCCCGCATTTATATGGTTTAGATATGACATCTGGTATTTGACTCTTTAGGACTCCTCATTTGTATAGTTGATCTGTATCGCGTATTCTGATATTGCTCCTCATTTGTATAGTTGATCTGTATCGCGTATTCTGATATTGCTCCTCATTTGTATAGTTGATCTGTATCGCATTTTCTAATATTATTCCTCATTTGTATAGTTGATCTGTATTACGTATTCTGATATTGTTTGACTCATGGACTTGTCAGCATTTTCGCTTACTCTAATAACGTATGATTCATGACCTTGCGCTTGGTTCGACATTGTATGATTATGGCATTGTGTTGAATACTTGACACTTACCTTGTGCACACACTTACACCACCCTCTAAGCTTTCTATAAGCTTATGCATGATAGATGCATGCAGGTGATGTTAGGTTGCAGTAGTGTTGAGCTTGGAGCATGCAGCGGTCTTCTGGAGCTTGATTTTCGATTGATGTATTTTCCTTTTAGCATTGTACTCAAATGATTATATTAGTGGATATGCAATGATGATGTTGCCTTTGTAAATTGGGTAATCTTGTGGTTATGCTTATTATGAGTTAAATGTACAAAAAAAATCCTCCTTGTAGGATCTCAGGATTGGAATCTGGCGTATGAACGCTAGTAGTCAACAATGGGGTACTATGGAGGCTGTCGGCACCAGATTCGGCGATCGAGATTCCTGTGAATCCGATTTTCGGGTTTGGGGCGTGACATAAGGTTAGGTTATAGGTTATAAGTTTAGGTTATAGGTTATAGGTTAAGGCTTAGGTTATAGGTTTTGGTTTAGGTTAAGGTTATAGGTTTGGGTTTAGGTTTAGGTTATAGGTTTAGGTTAAGGTTTAGGTTTAGGTTATAGGTTATAGGTTATAGCTTTAGGGAATTCAGAGTAGGTTGAGGTTTAGGTTTAGGAAATCGGGTTCGGGTTCGGGATCGGGATCGGGTTTAGGATTGGGTTTTCAAGTCTAGGTTTAGGTTTAGGTTAGGGAGTTAAGATTAGGATTAGGTGTAGGTTTAGGTTTAGGGATTTGAGAATACATTTAGGTTTTAGGTTTAGGTTTAGGTTATAAGTGTAGGTTATATATTTAGGTTTAGGTTATGTTATAGGTTAAGGTTTAGGGAATTGAGTTTAGGTTATAGGTTATAGGTTTAGGTCATACGTTATACGTTATAGGTTAAGGTTTAGGTTTAGGTCGTAGGTTTAGGTTTAGGTTATAGGTTTTGGGATTTGAGAATATGTTTAGGTTATAAGTATAGGTTTAGGTTAATGTTGTGGGTTATAGGTTTAGGTTATAAGTTTATGTTAATGTTGTAGGTTATAGGCTTAGGTTATAGGTTTAGGTTTAGGTTTACGGATTTGAGAATACATTTAGGTTTTAGGTTTAGGTTTAGGGATTTGAGAATACATTTAGGTTTTAGGTTTAAGTTTAGGTTTTACATTTAGGTTAAGGCTACAGGTTTAGGTTATAAGTGTACGTTATAGGTTTAGGCTTAAGTTAGGTTATAGGTTAAGGTTTAGGGAATTGAGAATAGGTTAAGGTTTAGGTTTACGAAATTGGGTTCGGGTTCGAGTTTAGGTTTGGATTTTCAAGTTTAGGTTTAGGTTAAGGAGTTGAGATTAGGATTAGGTGTAGGTTTAGGTTTAGGGATTTGAGAATACATTTAGGTTTTAGGTTTAGGTTTATGTTTTAGATTTAGTTTAAGGTTATAGGTTTATGTTATAGGTTTAGGTTTAGGTTTAGGTTTAGGTTATAGGTTATAGCTTTAGGGAATTGAGAATAGGTTGAGGTTTAGGTTGAAGAAATTGGGTTTGGGTTTGGGATCGGGTTTAGGTTTGGGTTTTCAAGTTTAGGTTTAGGTTAAGGAGTTGAGATTAGGATTAGGTGTAGGTTTAGGTTTAAGGATTTGAGAATACGTTTTGGTTTTAGGTTTAGGTTTAGGTTAAGGTTATAGGTTTAGGTTTAAGTTATAGGTTATAGGTTATAGGTTATAGCTTTAGGAAATTGAGGATAGGTTAAGGTTTAGGTTTAGGAAATCGGGCTCGGGTTTAGGTTTGGGTTTTCAAGATTAGGCTTAGGTTTAGGTTAGGGAGTTGAGATTAGGATTAGGTGTAGGTTTAGGTTTAGGGATTTGAGAATACATTTAGGTTTTAGGTTTATGTTTAGGTTATAGGTTTAGGTTTAGGTTGTAGGTTTAGGTTAAGGTTAGGTTATAGGTTATAAGTTTAGGTTATAGGTTATAGGTTATACGTTAAGGTTTAGGTTATAGGTTTTGGTTTAGGTTAAGGTTATAGGTTTAGGTTTAGGTTAAGGTTTAGGTTTAGGTTATAGGTTATAGCTTTAGGGAATTGAGAATAGGTTAAGGTTTAGGTTTAGGAAATCGGGTTCGGGATCGGGTTTAGGTTTGGGTTTTCATGTTTAGGTTTAGGTTTAGGTTAGGGAGTTGAGATTAGGATTAGGTGTAGGTTTAGGTTTAGGGATTTGAGAATACATTTAGGTTATAGGTTTAGGTTTTGGTTATAGGTTTAGGTTTAGGTTATAAGTGTAGGTTATAGGTTTAGGTGTAAGTTAGGTTATAGGTTAAGGTTTTGGGAATTGAGTTTAGGTTATTGGTTATAAGTTTAAGTTATAGGTTATACGTTATAGGTTAATGTACATTATAGGTTAAGGTTTAGGTTATAGGTTTAGGTTTAGGTTAAGGTTTAGGTTTAGGTTATAGGTATTGGGATTTGAGAATAGGTTTAGGTTATATGTATAGGTTTAGGTTAATGTTGTAGGTTATAAGTTTATGTTAATGTTGTAGGTTATAGGTTTAGGTTTAGGTTTAGGTTTATGGATTTGAGAATACATTTATGTTTTAGGTTTAGGTTTAGTGATGAGGGTCAAATATTACATATCAGACCCTGATTATTGCCAGATTTTACCTATATGATAATGCTTAATGGAGTATTTTAATTGTATTTTTGTTGCAGGATGAAATCAGGAGCATTGATTGAAGAAGGATATTAAAAGCATGGATTTGACACTCTAAAGTCATCAGAGCATGGGACGGACTCCAGAGGACTAAGACTGAAGGATTTACACACCAGGGATCCGAGGAAATAAAGCCGTTCACGTTAAAGAGGCCCGAAACTGGCGCAGAATGCAAGATCACAGGGTTCTCGCCATCCGATTGGCTTGAAACTTCATACATGGGATTGGGGACATAAATTAACCATACATGTCAAATTTTAGCCCTCGGATCACTATGGAAGTGCCCCAACTGACAGATCAGCCCATAAACCGTTGATTCTAGGCCCACCTGATATTTGAAACTGCCTCAAATTTGGATTCAACGCCTTAATCTGGGAGACAAAATAGATGGACGGTGCAGATTTATCTAGAAGATTGCAGTGGACCCCACCTTGTGTGGCATGTGCACGTGCACAAGTGCACCAGCTGTGCGCTGTACTTCCACCATGGTCAAACGGACCTTTGACCGTTCCATCTCAGTTGCCAAAACAGAGAAGGAAACTCTCTTTTTCACAAACCGACGGGCGGTCCATTTTGCGGAACGAATTGGGCCACCATCATGGCCCAGGGATCTGATCCAAGCCGTCCATCTTGTATATGGCCTCGAAGACATCAAACCCATGCTGACTGTTTGTACCCATGCATACAAATATGCACGATACAAAATCCATAAATGGACTGCCTTGCAACGTTTAAAAGTAATTTTATTGTGATTTCTCCTCTGGGCCGCATCAACGGACGTTCAAAACCATCCGTTTCTTACCGAAATTTCGTCTTGAATCTAATGAACGTGGTGGATTTCTCCGAAAGTACCTCTGTAGGGCCCACCAATCACGACAGTGCTGGACGTGCGAAAGGTTACACAAGTCCGCGAAATCCAGTTTTTTAGGCGGTTGTGGCCCACCATTTTTGATCATATGGCAGATCTGAACCGTCCATCATGTAGGCTAGCCAAAATAATTCCAAGAGACGTTGATTTTACAGAAATAATGCAAGGAACGCGAGAGTTATGAAGCCCCAAACTTAGCTGCGAAAAGGCTTTCGTTACGCGTGCGACAGCTTTCCAAATCCAATTTCCACCACTCCAACAGCTATAAAAAGAGTTGGAGGAGATCCTGGGCGGAGGAGGGAGACGTGGGAGAGAGAGAAAAGTGGAGCGGCTTGGGCATGGAGTGGAGCACATCTTCCTTCTTCCTTCTTCTTCCTTTGGTTCCTCTTTCCTTTTTTTTAAATGAGATTTTAGCATGTCTATGACAGGCTAAACCTCTTAGCTTGGGCTAAGAGGTGAAGCTTGTAGTGTGATGGGAGACCCTTTGCTTGTGCCTTTTGTTTAGATTGAACAGATGTTGATTTTGGTTTAATTAAGGGAATGTTTTTAGTTTTTAATGGTCTGTTGTGACTAAAATTATAATGGGTTTGCGATAGCTTTGAGCATGTTCCTTTACTTTTTATGTTTATGATGTCAGGAAGCCCTGTTGTTCACCATCGTCTCCTAGGCATGGTCGGATGACGGTACCCTTCCTAACCTTCATAGCATGTTGATTAGTTGGTAATTAGTTTAATTCTGTTGTTTGCTTTGTCTCATGGGCATGGTTTGGTGATGGAATCCATTCTAATTCATATACCTTTCATCTCTTTAAAATTATATCAGAGGAAGTTCAGTTTAATTTCCATGATTTTTGAAGCAGGCATAAGATCTCCCTGATCTCTACAAGTGGATCCTCTGAATCCCTAGTTTTTTATCTCTGATTTCTCTTAAGTTTTACATTAATCTCTCACCATTATTCATCAATTTATATTTGATTTAGATTTCATCTTAGGCTAGTTCTATTTCTACCTAGTTTCAGATAACGTATAGGTTTCAGTCCCTTGGGATTCGACCTCGATCTTACCGAGTTTATTACTACATCACAGCCCTGCACTTGGGGAGTGAACATTTAGGTTTTACGTTTAGGTTAAGGTTACAGGTTTAGGTTTAGGTTAAGGTTTAGGTTTAGGTTATAAGTGTAGGTTATAGGTTTAGGTTTAGGTTAGGTTATCGGTTAAGGTTTAGGGAATTGAGTTTAGGTTATAGGTTTTGGGTTTTGAGAATAGGTATAGGTTATAAGTATAGGTTTAGGTTAATGTTGTAGGTTATAGGTTTAGGTTATAAGTTTATGTTAATGTTATAGGTTATAGGTTTAGGTTTAGGTTTAGGGATTTGAGTATACATTTGGGTTTTAGGTTTAGGTTTTACATTTAGGTTAAAGTTACAGGTTTAGGTTATAGGTTTAGGTTTAGGTTATAAGTGTAGGTTATTGGTTTAGGTTTAGGGAATTCAGAATAGGTTAAGGTTTAGGTTTAGGAAATCGGGTTCGGGTTCAGGTTCGGTTCTAGGATTGGGTTTTCAAGTTTAGGTTTAGGTTAAGGAGTAGAGTTTAGGATTAGGTGTAGGTTTAGGTTTAGGGATTTGAGAATACATTTAGGTTTTAGGTTTAGTTTAAGGTTATAGGTTTAGGTTTAGGTTATAGGTTATAGCTTTACTGAATTGAGAATAGGTTAAGGTTTAGGTTTAGGAAATCGGGTTCGGGTTCGGGATCGGGTTTAGGTTTGGGTTTTCAAGTTTAGGTTATATGTTTAGGTTATAGATTTAGGATTAGGTTTTACGTTTAGGTTAAGATTACAGGTTTAAGTTTAGGTTTAGGTTATAAGTGTAGGTTATAGGTTTAGGTTTAGGTTAGGTTATAGGTTAAGGTTTAGGGAATTGAGGTTAGGTTATAGGTTATAAGTTATAGGTTAATTTTTAGGTTATAGGTTAAGGTTTAGGTTTAGGTTATTGGTTTAGGTTTAGGTTAAGGTTTAGGTTTAGGTTATAGGTTTTGGGATTTGAGAATAGGTTTAGCTTATAAGTATAGGTTTAGGTTAATGTTGTAGGTTATAGGTTGAGGTTATAAGTTTATGTTAATGTTGTAGGTTATAGGTTTAGGGATTTGAGAATACATTTAGATTTTAAGTTTAGGTTTTACATTTAGGTTAAGGTTACAGGTTTAGGTTATAGGTTTAGGTTTAGGTTATAAGTGTAGGTTATAGGTTTAGGTTTAGGTTAGGTTATATGTTAAGGTTTAGGGAATTGAGAATAGGTTAAGATTTAGGCTTAGAAAGTCGGGTTCGGGTTCGGGATCGGGTTGAGGTTTGGGTTTTCAAGTTTAGGTTTAGGTTTAGGTTATGGAGTTGAGATTAGGATTACGTGTAGGTTTAGGTTTAGGGATTTGAGAATACATTTAGGTTTTAGGTTTAGGTTTAGGTTTTAGGTTTTAGGTTTAGGTTTAGGTTATCAGTTTAGGTTATAAGTTTAGGTTATAGGTTTAGGTTTAGGAATGGTTATAGGTTAAGGTTTAGGGAATTGAGTTTAGGTTATAAGTTATAGGTTATAGGTTAAGGTTTAGGTTATAGGTTTTAGGTTTAGGTTTAGGTTTTAGATTTAGGTTTAAGTTAGGTTATAGGTTAACGTTTAGGGAATTGAGTTTAGGTTATAGGTTATGGGTTTAGGTTATAGGTTATACGTTATAGGTTAAGGTTAAGGTTTAGGTTTCGGTTAAGGTTTAGGTTATAGGTTTTGGGATTTGAGAATAGGTTTAGGTTATAAGTATAGGTTTAGGTTAATGTTGTAGGTTATAGGTTTAGGTTATAAGTTTATGTTAATGTTATAAGTTATAGGTTTAGTTTTAGGGATTTGAGAATACATTTAGGTTTTAGGTTTAGGTTTAGGTTAAGGTTACAGGTTTAGGTTATAGGTTTAGGTTTAGGTTATAAGTGTAGGTTATAGGTTTAGGTTTAGGTTAGGTTATAGGTTAAAGTTTAGGGAATTGAGAATAGGTTAAGGTTTAGGTTTAGGAAATTGGGTTCGGGTTCAGGTTTAGGTTTGGGTTTTCAAGTTTAGGTTTACGTTACGGAGTTGAGATTAGGATTAGGTGTAGGTTTAGATTTAGAGATTTGAGAATACATTTAGGTTTTAGGTTTAGGTTAAGGTTATAGGTTTAAGTTAGGTTTAGGTTTAGGTTATAGGTTATAGGTTATAGGTTATAGCTTTAGGGAATTGAGAATAGGTTAAGGTTTAGGTTTAAGAAATCGGGTTCGGATTTGGGATCGGGTTTAAGTTTGGGTTTTCAAGTTCAGGTTAAGGTTTAGGTTTTGGTTATAGGTTTTGGGATTTGAGAATAGGTTTAGGTTATAAGTATAGGTTTAGATTAATGTTGTAAGTTATAGGTTTAGGTTATAAGTTTATGTTAATGTTGTAGGTTATAGTTTTAGGTTATAGGTTTAGGATTAGGATTAGGTTTGTGTGAACTTACCAACAGGTTGGATCTCAAATAACCACCATGGTGGGTCCTAGGAAGGAATCAATGGTCGGGGGCACTGTCCCCACCATGATGTTTAGTTTTAGGTGTAGGTTTAAGTTGAGGGTTATACTAGGGTCTGCTCTAACAATTTCAAGCTATTACATAAACAAGACCTGTCCAAATTGCTAGGCCACTCTAATGCTGTCCATAGGAAATAGACAGCTTCATCATGGTCATAACAGCGGTTCTCACCTTCCAGGGACTCCTACTCAACATCCGGATAGCTCCGACACACATCTGGGTCTGATCCATCAATTTTGAGCAAATACAAAAACATGGCCTGTCCAAATGGCCAAGCCACTCTAATGTTGTCCATAGGAAATGGACAGCTTCATCATAGTCATAACAGCGCTTTCCGCCTTCCAGGGACCCCCGCTCAACATCCGGATAGCTCCGACGCACATCCGGGTCTGCTCCATCAATTTCGAGCTAATACATTTAAAAATAACATAAAAGGTAAGTAAAACAAGAAACATCCATATGAACATATTGAGGGGAATTACTAGTGTATCTATATTCCTTCTATGTACTAGGTTGATTTTGAGTTGATTATGACTAAGATGTTGGGATGGATGCCTTAAGGCATGTCATTATTTGTTCATATTACATCCCTATAACATGGTGAATTGTACTACCAACTCCCAGGATAGGATACCTATAATATGGCCAGCCTTCCATCCCTGGATGGTAAACCAACCCTTATAATCTTGTCAAAACGACCATTTTAACAAAAATTTAGATTATATTTACTCTAGAACTTAAAGGACAATTCTTAATGCATACCTGTGATGTTGAAACTTTGAACTCATCCATCTCAGTTAGTATTTGAAGCAGACCTTGCTCCCTTTCAGTGCCACCCTAGAATCCATATGTGAGCAAACCCATTATTTACCAACAGTGCCTGATAGTGATAGCTAAAATACAGAGATAAGCAACTTTACATCTGGAATTTCCTCAAAAACAAGAAATTTTGAAATAGAAGTGGCACCCTAAATAAAAACTTTCAACTATTGAAAACCACCATTGGTTGCATAAAGTGACATGAGGCACATAAAGTAGATAACAACAATGAAGACTCCACGACAGCAAAACTCAATTTTAAGAGCAACTAATATGGATACATGCAAGCAAGAACATGATCAATCATCTTTCTGCTTTAAACTGATTTGTTTGGCTTCTAAACTCATATGCATGTTTGGATGCACATGTGAATTGTATTATGAACATTGAGTTTAATCAGGAAGAAATGACAAAACCTAATGTTGTTTCTGAGTACTCATACCGTGCAAGTAGCCTCAACTAAAACATTTTTTCCAAGTCCAAATCCAACTTTAAAGATTTGGCAAAACTTACAAATATGAGTCCACTCGGAATAACATATTCCAACCAAACGAATTCCAAATAACATATTCCCACAGCGTCACCATTGAAGTAACATATGAACCTATATATTTCTGCACCATCTTTCAATAACTACCTCGATCCTGCAAGAGATAGAAGATTCAAAACAAAAAAGCACGAGACATTTCCAAAGTACAAGAAAAATGATCAGGTCATACTCAAAAAGCCAAGGGATTGGACTAACACAACCATTTGATAAGTTAGAGAAGCAGTCCACATCCAACCCCCAAACTTGTAGCAATCCACATCCAGCCCAGTAGAAGTGGATCTCCAACGTGTGATCAGTCACATTCACCGCCGCCGCCTCCTTAACCTAACTGATTAGAGTCGGCTACATGAATTTTATTCCCTCATTTAGTACAAAAACAAAAGATCAGTATGGAGGCTCAACGAAATCATTGAGAAATAAAATCCATGCAAACACCCAAATGCATGCAACATAGATGAACACATGCATCAAATTAGTATAAAGGATTAAGGTACCAGCATGCACATACAAACCGTGTTACAACCTAAGGAAGGATGCAGTGTTGAATAAACTATTGATACTTACATTGTGCTTTTTTAGAGCAGGGGAGGTTATTCTTGAAGCATGAAGCAATACTACAAAAAAAAAGAGAAGTAGGATGATACTGATCGGTTTTAAATCAAGAAAGACTTCAATGCATACATTATATATCTACCCATCCACCAGGTACATTTATTGACATTAGCCCTTGGGACCACAAATCAACCCAAACCAAATGTTAGGCAGTGAAAACCAATGGACGGAGAATGATATCATGTACACATTTATAAAATCATAAAATAATTTTTTTTTAAAAAAAAATCCATTCGCAGAATCAACATGGAACACCACAAGAACCCCAAACCCATTTGCTGAATCAACACAAAACACTATAAAATGCTGCAAAAGAATCAAAACCAGTTTAAAAACATACCAAATCCAAATAATAACCATAACCATCAACATGACCAAATCTAGGTTAGGTGGAAGGAATTAAATACCCATAGTAGAAGAACTACAAAGTGAATCAAGAATCAAAAGTAGCATAAAAGACATCACTAAACAAAACCAAACTAAGAATCTCAACAAAACACACCAAAAAAAAAACCAATTGCAAATTTAAGACGACACTAAAAGAATCCAAAAGATTCTTTCTTTTTTTCTTTCTTCTTCTTCTTCTTCTTATTTTTTTTTAAAATTTTTTGAAAAGTAACATAGAAAATTTATTAAAACAAGCAAAAGATACAACCACAGAGAAGCACATAGTAAAGAGAAGGATGGTGAGGGGCCATCCCTTAACCTCACTGTACCTAGAATTTACAACGCATTTACCTAGTCCTGTGAAAGATATACCTTATCATCACCCATAAAGAGGTTCAGTGTTAATGCCCAAGAAATGACTCTCCTTTGGCCCTAAGTGTTGAGGGTTAAATATTGCATATTAGACCCTAGTTATTGCCTGGATTTACGAACATGGTACTGTTTAACGGCCCGATTTAATCGTGTTTGTGATGCAAGGTGGATTTACGGGCGTGGATGAAAAGGACGCTAAAAGCACAAATTTAATGCTCGGAATTCACCAAGGCAAAGGACGGAATCCAGGGGACTGAGATCGATGATTTTACATGGCCAAGATTCGAGAAAATCGAGAAACTAAAGCTTAAGTGGCCTGGAAGTTGTCCAGAATATAAGATCACAGGGTTTCCACCATCCGTTCGGCTCGAAACTTCATATGTAGCCTGAGGACCGTAAATTAACCGTACACGTAGAATTCCATCCCTCGGATCCTTGTAAAAGTGGCCCAACGGATAGAACGGACCATGAATCTGTGATTTGGGGCCCACCTGAGATCTGTATAAGCTTCAAAGTTGGTCTCACCCTATTTTATGAGGTGAAAAAGAAGATGGTCGGAGTAGTTCTTTCAGAATCGTCACCATGGATCCCACCTGTGTTGAGAGTGCATGGTGCACAAGAGCACACTAGACGTGCACTGGACTACAGATCGAGTCAAACCAACTTTTGACCCGATCTCTTTCAAAAATGCAAATAGCCGTTTTCTTTGTTCATAGCAGGGAGATCCGGATGATCTCAGTAGGCCATCAAGATGCATCCTGATGGATGATCCACACCGTCCATTCGAAGAGGAGCAATGGCCTGACGAGGACCATGAAGGCTCCACACATTTATTTATACGTGTGTGTACATGGATGAAGGGAGAACAACACGTGTGTAGCTGAAGGAAAACCTCAAGAACTCTGCATCCACTACAAAGCTTCTTCTGAAATTTATGATACTGGGCTAAGATGTCGTAACAAGGTCAATGGATGGAGTGGATTTCTCAGACACCTAAAGGAGTGGGCCCCACCGACAGCCAACACAAGAAGCGCTGGCTCTGTTTCTTGTGTCTGAGGCTTGTGGGTCGTTTGAGGAGCACGGCGAGGATCATCCCGGGCATTTGGACAATCCAAATTACACCCATGGGATGGCCAACCACTACCAAGACATCTGTCCAGATCAGATTCTGGAAAGGAATCCTGGTTTCCTGTTTCTAATGGTTGCTGCGCAACCGCCCTTGTGCGTAACGATTTACGAAAGTTTCCACCACCTCATGCTGCGAACGAAGCCGACCTCCCTGTAGTGTAAGAAGAGTTTTTCTCCACCGACAGCTCCCATCCACCGTCTTCAGAATCTATAAGAAGAGAGAGGGAACGATTGAAAAATGGATCCACGGCTGGGACGTCAGGAGCAGAGAGAGAGAGAGAGAGAGAGAGAGAGAGAGTATTTCAGATTTTCTATTTACTTTTACAGTTTCTTCTTATTATTATTTTTGAGAGCTAGTCCAATCATGTTGGGCTAAACCTCTTAGCTAGGGCTAAGAGGTGAAGCTTGTAGCGTGATGAGAGAACTTTTTGCTTGTGCCTTTTGTTTAGACTGAACTGATGTTGATTTTGGTTTAATTAAGGGAATGTTTTTAGTTTTTAATGGTCGGTTGTGACTAAAATTACAATGGATCTGTGATAGCTTTGAGCATGTTCCTTTCCTTTTTATGTTTATGACATCAGGAAGCCCTGTTGTTCACCATCGTCTCCTGGGCATGGTCAGATGACGGTACCCTTCCTGACCTTCATACATTGTTGATTGGTTGGTAATTAGTTCAATTCTGTTGTTTACTTTGTCTCCTGAGCATGGTTTGGTGATGGAATCCATTCCAATTCATATACCTTTCATCTCTTGAAAACTATATCAAAGAAAGTTCAGTTCAATTTTTATGGTTACACCCTTCAACTGGATGAAGATGGGACTCTAAGTCTAGTTGAGTTCTTGAAGCAGGTATAAGATCTCCCTGATCTCTACAAGTGGATCCTCTAAATTCCTAGTTTCTTACCTTTAAATTTCACAAATTTTAGATTAATACTTTCACCATTATTCCCTTAATTTCTTTCAATTTAAATTTCATCTTATTCTAGTTCTAGTTCTATTTAGTTTCAGATTACGTACAGGTTCTAATCCCTTGGGATTCGACCTCGGTCTCACCGAGTTTATTACTACATCACAACCCTATACTTGGGGAGTGAACAAGTTTTTGGCACCGTTGCCAGGGATTGACGGTTACGTTTCTGAGATAAACTAGATTTGGGATTAGTTTAAGATTAGGATTTTTACTAATTTTAGGTTAGGATTTTTTTTCTATTTGATTTCTAGAAACTAACCTATTTTTCTTGTTTTGTAGGATCATGACATAAGCTTCTAATTTGGTAATTCCTTTCCAATTTCTCTACTTTTTCTATTTTTAGAATTAAGGTTTTACTTTTTGAAATTTTCTAATTCTAGGCTTTCTTTTTTTTCTTTTTTTTTCTATTATCTAATTTTAGAAATTTAGATTCTTCCTTTAAGTAACTTTCTATTTTCTAGTATTCTTTTAATTTTAGAAACTAACTTAGCTTCTAGGTTTAGGAAACTTTCCTTTTTAGAAACTTTCTAACTTAGATTATCCTCAAAATTCTCCCTCTTTTAGAAAATAGTTTACTTTCTAATCTTAGACTTTTTATTTTTAGAAACTAACTTGTTTTGTTTTGTTTTGCAGGTTCTTAACTTAGGAACTCCAATTTGGTAACTTCTTTCCAACCCTCTCTTTCTTTCTAGATTTTAATTTCCTTTTTTAAGGATTTGGTTAAGAATCTGATTGAGGGCTGTGAGTGTTTCATGCCCAAGTAGGCTCGTGACAGCACTCGACATCTCTTGACCGAAGGAGGATTAGCTGAAGGGCTGACTGTCCATCGTAGGACTAGATACCGCTTGAGATCCCTAGTGTTAGTTGAAGTAATGGCCGCAAATCAACTCCCTCCATCTAGGGTGGAGGACACTCAGGATGAGAATGAGGTGCATCAAGCACTCTCGCCTCGTACTTTATGAGATTATTTACAACCGGCGGGGGTGGGTACGCCCTCATGCATGATTTTTCCTGAAAATATAGGACATATGGACATCAAGCCAGGGGTTATCCAACTCCTTCCTAAATTTCATGGGCTTGAATCAGAAAGTCCATACTTACATCTGAAAGAGTTTTGATGAGATCATAACCAATTCATACTTTCCTAATGTATCTAAGGATACAGTCAGGTTGAAACTTTCCCTTTTCCTTGAAGGAGAAGGCTTAGACGTGGTTACATTCACTGCGTCCTAGATCCATTGGCACATGGAATGATATGCAGAGAGAATTCATAAAGAAATTTTTTCCACATCATAAAATGATTACCCTTAGAAAAGCAATCATGAACTTCGCCTAAAAGGAGGATGAAACATTCTTCCAATGTTGGGAAAGGTTCAAGGATCTTGTCAGTTCATGCCCACAACATGGCTTTGAAACATGGCGCATTACAAATTTTTTCTATGATGGACTGACATCTTCCATGCGCCAAATGGTCGAGACAATGTGTAATGGAGAATTCATGAATAAAGATGTCGATGAGGTATGGGATTACCTCGATAGCCTTGCTGAAAAAACACAATCATGGGACCATTACCCAAATTCAAACACCACGTCTAGGCCGACTCAATCTAAGGAGAAAGGTGGATTGTATCTCTTGAAAGAAGAGGATGATCTCAATTATAAAGTGACTAATCTCATAAGAAAATTCGAGGTCATGAAAGGAAAGAAGGATAAAGTTAATGAAATTATTTGCGGCATTTGTGATTGCAACATTCACACAACTGAAAATTTTCCTACATACCTGCCTTTCGAGAAGTGTTGAATGAACAAGCCAATGCCGTAAATAACTATCAAAGACCTTTCAATGGACCTACCTCTAATACGTACAATCGTGGTTGGAAAAATCATCCAAATTTTAGTTGGAGGAATGGACAAACTGCTACCCCTCAAGGTTTTTTTAATCAAACTTCACAACAACAACAAGAGAAACCTCAAGAGGATTCGATTCTAAAACATTTTAAAAAGCAAGATCTTTTCAATCAGGGTATGCTACAAACCTCATAAGACCTTAACAAAATATTACAAGGACTTAAGGCTGAAAATGCGATTGGGAATAAGGGGAGCCTCCCAGCTCAACCTCTTCCCAATCCAAAGCTGCAATATGAAGTTGGCAACCCAAGCTCTTCAAATCAGATGGAGCATGCTAAATCCATCACCACTCTTAAGAATGGGAAGATTATTGATAAAACTCTTCTGGTTAGACCCGAAAAGCCTCAAGAATTAGAAGAGGACAACAATGATGGATCTAGTGATGCCCCACAAAAATTAGAACTGGAACTTCTTGAGAAGCCAGTTGCTCCGTTTCCCCAATGGTTGGTTGCACTAAAACCTCTCTCTAACTTTCAAGATATTCTAGAGGTGTTGAAACAAGTGAAAGTCAACATTCCTCTACTTGATACCGTAAAACAAATACCTTCATATGCCAAATTCCTAAAAGACTTATGTACGACTAAAAGACGGCAGGATATTTAAAAGAAAGTCTTCTTGACTGAGAAAGTGAGTGCCATCTTAAATCAAGATGTGCCGTAGAAATTCAAAGATCCGGGTAGCCCAACCATATCATGTGTAATTGGAGACTATCGAATTGATCATGCACTTATTGACTTAGGAGTGAGCGTCAAGCTGATTCCCTACTCGATATACAAACAGCTAGGTTTGGGTGAATTAAAACCCACCCTAACCACACTACAACTTGTTGATCGCTCTGTTCGTGTACCAAGAGGGATAATTGAGGATGTGTTGGTTCAGGTCGATAGATTTTACTACCCTATAGATTTTATCATCCTGGACACCGAACCCATCAGTAACATAAGCACTCAGATTCCTGTCATTCTTGGTCGCCCATTCCTTGCTACTTCAAACATAATTATCAATTGCAGGAATGGTGTCATGACTATGTCTTTTGAGAATATGACATTAGAGTCAAACATCTTTTTCAATAACGGCAGAAACTTAGAAGATGATAACGATTTTCATAACATTAACATGATTGACTCTTTTGTGGAAGATACGATACCTCTGACCTTATCCTCTGACCCTCTAGAGACGTGTCTAGCCCACTCCCATGATTTTAATGATGACATGATTAGGGAGACATGTGCCTTGCTTGATACTACACCGGTACTTGAAGTTAACCGATGGAGGCCACAATTTGAAGATTTGCCCCAAACTGATGTAGCACCTCTACCGTCTAACCTCAAGCTACCAAAGCTTGACCTAAAACCTTTGCTCTCTGATTTAGAATATACTTATTTAGGTCAAGAAGAGACATACCCAGTGGTGATTTCATCTCACCTTGAGAATAAACAAGAGAGTATGTTCATTTCTACTCTCAAAGAAGATAAAGGAGTTATTGGACATATTATCACAGATCTCGATAGGATGAATGAACTCCTTTCAACTGAATGTTTCGACTCCTTGGATGATTGCTTGGCACACTTTGCAGATTCAAACGATCCCATGATACAAGAAATAGTGGATGCCTCGCAAGACGATACCTCGGTAGTTGTCACAGACCGAGAGAACTCTTTTTCTGAAGTACCTCCTCCCCCAGATCCTAAATGTTTACCATTAAAGGAGGATGAGCTGAAAATTGAACTAAAGAATGAAACTTCGGCGTGTGTTGAGACTACACCACCTATTACAAATTTTTCTGAATTTCATCTACTTGTAGTCTCTGATTCATCATGGTGTACTAACTTCAAAATTTTTTCTGCCACAGGTGAATCGTATATACTTTGGACACTTCAGACGATTAAAAAAAAACTTTATGTTGAGGTCCCTCAATTTCTCTGGATATTCACGCTCTAGGACATCCAAGCCTACTGCAAAACGGGCTTTTGGATGAACTTGTTGAAAAACCTTCTGAGAGATTTACCAAGATACTGGCCAACAGAAGAACCTGGATGCATGATTGAGTAGATTTTTCGTGCTTTCACAGTTGATGATTGGAATTTACTACTTTCATAGGACTAGGGTAGTTTGCTTTATGCTGTTCTAGGTGAGTCAGTTTTATGCCATTAGGTTAGTTTACTTTCATGTTTTCACTCTCGTGCTGACCTGCTCTCACACTGCGATCTCTTGAAAAGTCTTTCTCGATTCCTTCGTCCAGGTACTATTTCTCATCATTTCTCATTTACTTTCATTGTCTCATGTGCATTGCATGCTCATATATCTTTTACATTGAGGACAATGTAAATTTTAAATTGGGGGGTGGGAGATTAGGTTTCCTAATTAGTGTTTTTTTTTTCTTGGTCTTAAGTAGAAATTTGTGAAAATTTTTAATTTTTTTGGAATTTCTAGTGAATTCGAAGTGATTTTGACAGCCATCTAGGGCACTTAGAATTTCAAGATACATGATGTTGGTAATTTATTACTCTTGGATTCAGTATCTGTTAGATTTCACAGTTAAGTTTGAATTGTTAATCCGGAATTAGAAGTTGTAAACATTGATTGAGTCATGATTTCACATGTCACATCTCGCTTTCACATTAAGGTTTTAGTTTGATATTGAAGGGTTAACTGGGTAATCACTAAGCATGTAAGGAACCAGCCTGAAAAATTTGCCCGTCATGATCAATTGAAGAAAAAGAAAATACCTAGCTAAAAAAAAACAGATACCTTTAGAAAGGGTTGGGTGAATAATCTTCACCATAGGTTTGCTCCCTATAGATGTGGATATTATTCCCCATGGATGAGATGTGAAAAGGGTTGGGTATACAATCTTCACCATAGGTTTGCTCCCTAGAGGTGAGGATTTGATTCCCCTTCTTAACGTTACTTTTAATGGAAAAATCAAAAGCTGGAAGAATAAAAAGATGATCTGTGAGGCAAGTTTTGGTTAGCATGAATTCTCTTGTTGGTTACCAATGATATCCTGAAATAGAGAAGTGAATTTTAATGATGATAAGCCGAGATTACACTATACACCCATAGAACTCAATGTTTAGAATTTTTTCTCATTGATGGATTAATACTTTGAACATGATTATGAAGTTTACCGTGTGCTTGAATCTAGGAGAGAGTAATGCCCAACATTCATGAATCTTAAAATTCAAGTATCTGGTTTGTTTTTCAAAAAATCACTCAAGTTCATAGAAATTGTCCTATAATTCTCAACTTATTTTTCGCATACTTTGCTCGGGACTAGCAAGATGCTGGTTGGGGGTTGTGTTAAGGGTCAAATATTGCATATTAGACCCCAGTTATTGCCTGGATTTACAAACATGGTACTGTTTAATGACCCGATTTAATCGTGTTTGTGATGCAAGGTGGATTGACGGGCGTTGACTGAAAAAGATGCTAAAAGCACAGATTTAATGCTCAGAATTCACCAAGGCAAGGGACGGACTCCAGGGGACAGAGATTGATGATTTTACATGGCCGAGATTCGAGAAAATCGAGAAACTAAAGTTCAAGTGGCTTGGAAGTTGTCCAGAATACAAGATCACAGGGTTTTCACCATCCGTTCGGCTTGAAACTTCATATGTAGCTTGAGGACCGTAAATTAACCCTACACATAGAATTCCAGCCCTCGGATCCCTGTGAAAGTGGCCCAACGGACAGAACAACCCATGAATCTGTGATTTGGGGCCCACCTAAGATCTGTATATGCTTCAAAGTTGGTCTCACCCTATTTTATGAGGTGACAAAGAAGATGGTCGGAGTAGATCTTTCAGAATCGTCACCATGGATCCCACCTGTGTTAAGAGTGCATGATACACAAGAGCACACCAAATGTGCACTGGACTACAGATCGGGTCAAACCAACTTTTGACCTAATTTCCTTCAAAAACGGAAATAGCCATTTTCTCTGTTCGCAGCAGGGAGATCCGGATGATCTCAGTAGGCCATCAAGATGCATCCTGATGGATGATCCACACTGCCCATTCAAAGAGGAGCAATGGCCTGACGAGGACCATGAAGGCTCCACACAGTTATTTATTCGTGTGTGTACACGGATGAAGGGAGAACAGCACGTGTGTAGCTGAAGGAAAACCTTAAGAACTCTGCATCCACTGCAAAGCTTCTCTCGGAATTTATGCTACTGGGCTAAGATGCCGTAACAAGCTCATTGGACGGAGTGGATTTCTCAGACACTTAAAGGAGTGGGCCCCACCGACAGCCAACGTAAGAAGTGTTGGCTCTGTTTCTTGTGTTTAAGGCTTGTGGGCTATTTGAGGAGCACGGCGAGGATCGTCCCGGGCATCTGGACAGTCCAAATTATGCCCATGGGACGGCCGACCACTACCACGACGCCTATCCAGATCAGATTTCGGAAAGGAATCCCGGTTCCTATTTCTGATGGTCGCTGCACAACCGCCCTTATGTGTAACGATTTGCGGAAGTTTCCACCGCCATATGCTGCGAACGAAGCTGACCTCCCTGTTGTGTAAGGAGAGTTTTTCTCCACCGACAGCTCCCATCCACCGTCTTCAGAATCTATAAGAAGAGAGAGGGAACGATTGAAAAAGGGATCCACGGCTGGGACGTCAGGAGCAAAGAGAGAGAGTATTTCAGATTTTCTATTTATTTTTATAGTTTCTTCTTTTTTTTTAGAGCTAGTCCAATCATGTTGGGCTAAACCTCTTAGCTAGGGCTAAGAGGTGAAGCTTGTAGCGTGATGGGAGAAATTTTTGCTTTGCCTTTTGTTTAGATTGAACTGATGTTAATTTTGGTTTAATTAAGGGAATGTTTTTAGTTTTTAATGGTCTGTTATGACTAAAATTACAATGGATCTGTGATAGCTTTGAGCTTGTTCCTTTCCTTTTTATGTTTATAACATCAGGAAGCCCTATTGTTCACCATCATTCCTGGGCATGGTCGGATGACGGTACCTTCCTGACCTTCATACATTGTTGATTGGTTGGTAATTAGTTTAATTCTGTTGTTTACTTTGTCTCCTGGGCATGGTTTGGTGATGGAATCCATTCTAATTCATATACCTTTCATCTCTTGAAAACTATATCAAAGAAAGTTCAGTTCGATTTTTATGGTTACACCCTTCAACTGGATGAAGATGGGACTCTAAGTCCAGTTGAGTTCTTGAAGCAGGCATAAGATCTCCCTGATCTCTACAAGTGGATCCTCTGAATCCCTAGTTTCCTACCTTTAAATTTCACAAAATTTAGATTAATACTTTCACCATTATTCCCTTAATTTCCTTCGATTTAAATTTCATCTTGTTCTAGTTCTAGTTCTACTTAGTTTCAGATTACGTACAGGTTCTAGTCCCTTGGGATTCAACCTCAGTCTCACCGAGTTTATTACTACATCACAACCCTATACTTGGGGAGTGAACACTAAGCAAAACAGTGTCCTTTTTATTAGATCTGTTATTGAAGGTCCTAAGATTTTGTTCCTTCCAAATGGACAACACAACGGCCCACATGGTGGGCTGCCAAAGAAGTTTCCTTCTCTTACCAATTGAGAGCCACAAGAACTAACTCATATTGCTTAATCAAACTCACAATGAATGAAGAGATACTCCAGACTATTTATAAACAAAAAAATATACACAATAGAATCAAAATTCACCGAGGAGAATCAAATCAAAATTCACCTAATGATATATCTCTATATGGCGCAAAAACAAACAAGCTAGACAAGACCTTTTCTGCAAGTTAGAACTTACTAAGGTAAAACATTGTGAAAAGGAAAGCAAGTTACAAATCCAAGCTACAGTAAATATCGATGAATGTATTCGAACCTTGAAATAGATATCAAGTGCTCTATACAGCCCATCATCAAAGGGCCTTGAAGATTCTGGAAGGGCCTTTGTTAGAGATCGCATCTTTTCAGGTTTCAGGTTTACATTTGGCATGGATTCTCTAAAAATAGGTAACACCCATGCAAAAGCCCGTATGAATCCCTGCAAGAGCCAATGAACCGACATCCACAATCGTTAGAAAATGCTAACAATTAAAATCCATATGCAGAATCAACACAAAAACACTCCACATTTACAACCCCTGCTCATGGGCTCGTGCAGGCCCTTCTTTACCTGCAACCCATTTATAAAATCAGCAATTTCACTTGCAGATGTAAACAAAGAAAAAGAAGAGTAAAGTTTGAATGAGTTTCTCTGATAATCAAGGTCTTCAGTCGAGAATCGAAGAAGATTTGCAAAACATAAGGAAATCAATAAAAAGAAAATGAAGAATTGCTCACCTTTCCAAGTTTGTTGAGATAGTGAGAGAGAAAAAATGCTAAGGCTTTGAAAATGGGATGATTGAGAGAGAAAGAGGGAGGGAGAGAGAGAGAGAGGGAGGGAGAGGGTTTTGGGCAGAGAGAGAGAGAGAGGGAGAGAGAGAGGGAGGGAGAGGGTTTTGGGCAGAGAGAGAGAGAGAGAGAGAGAGAGAGAGAGAGAGAGAGAGATGGTCGTATATTGATTTGGGCGCGCGGCTCTCTTTTCAGCACGCGCCCAATTATTTTGGGCGTGGATTGGGTACCTACATGGGGCCCACCATGATGTATATGGTTTATCCCTTTCGTCCATTCATTTTTATAAATACATTTAGTGAATGATCCCAAAAATGAGGTATATTGAAGGCCCAAGTGGACCACACCATAGGAATCACGTGTGATTTAATCTCCATTGTTTATTACCATTTGGTCCACTTGAGCCTTCGATATACCTCATTTTATGGGATGATACCCTAAAATTATATTTCAAAACAGATGGACGGATTAGGTAGAACACATAGATTGTGGTGGGCCTTAAAAAGTCCTTCCCAGAGTAAACTCTGTGGGGTCCATTGTTATTTATTTATTTTATCCACTCCATTCGTCCATGTTAACAGATAATTTGAGGTCTAGAGAACAAAAATGAAGCATATCCAAAGCTCAAGTGGACCACACCATAGGAAATAGTGTGATCTAACCTCTACCATATAAAATTTCTCGGAGGCCATAGAAGTTTTTGGACAATTTGATCAGTCCAGATTAAAGAGTAAATAACTTCAGATGTTTAAATCAAAATTCACTCAAATTGTTGATCAATCTTGTTTGCCCAATATTTTTCTCATATGTAGCATGATTGGGGCAAGTAACTAGTCAAATTGAGGGTGATGATCAGTAAAATAGAGTGAATGGACCAGACATGTAAAATGGGTCAAATATTCTAGTCAAAATTATATTGACACCTTGAGAACCAAAGAATTAATGTTAGTAAGTTTTGTGGGGCCCATCATGATATGTGTCGAACATCAACATCGTGCATTTGATTTGTCCCCTTTAGCTTATGAGATATCTCAAAAATCATCCATATACGAAATTCAGGTGGGCCATACCATCTAAAACCATGTAAAGACATCCTAAAAATTATAGGCCCACATGAGTTTTGAATGCGGCTGAAACTGAGTCTGACCCTTCATCCAAGTGGGACACCTAATGTTTGTGTTTTCTCTTCATTCATATCTTTTTGATATCATGAACAGGTTGGATGACAAATAAACATCATTGTGGGCCCAAGGAAGGTATCAACGCTGGAAATCATTATTCCACATTGTTTCGTGTGGCATGGTGCTCTGTGGGCCCTACCATGATGTATGTGTTTAATCCATGTTGTCCATCTATTTTTAAAGATCATCTTACGACATGAAACCAAAAATGAGGTATATCCCAATCTGAAATGGACCACATTACAGGAAACAGTGTTGAATGAGCATCAGCTATTAAAAACATTTCGAGGGCCATAAAAGTTTTGGATCAAGATGGTTTTTGTTTTTCCCCTTCACCTAGGCCTGTATGACCTAATAAACAGATTGGATGTCAAATAAACAGTACAGTGTGCCTTAGGAGGATTTTAATGATGGATATCCAATCACTATTTTTTTCATGTGGTGTGGTCCACCTGAGATTTATATCCCTCTCATTTTTGGTATCAAGCCCTAATATGATATGTAAAAATGGATGGACGGCATGGATGAAACACATACATCATGGTGGGACCCATAGAGCACCGACCACCAGCCACGGGGATGGTGTCAAGGGGAGTAGCCAATCTGTTTCCCTCTTGGACGCCCTACGGTGGCGACACCAAGTTTTGTGGGCCCCACTATGATGTATTTGTTATATCCACACTGTCCATCCATTTTGAGATATCATTTTAAGTCATGAGCCAAAGAATGAGGCAGATAAAAATCTGTAGTGGACCCCACCATAGAGAACAGTAGGGAGAGTGATTCCCACCATTGAAACTATCTTAAGGCCCATCGTAATGTTTATTTGAAATCCAACTTGTTGAAAAGTTAAAAAATACATGAAATATGGGAAAACAAAAATATCATCTTGATATAAAACTTTTGTTGCCTTTAGAAGTTTTTAATGGTGGGCGTCACTGTCCCACTATTTTCTGTGCTAGGGTCCACTGGAGCTTTGGATTTAACTCATTCTTTGGATATTGCCGTAAAATAATCTCTCCAAATGGATATTGCCCTTAAATGATCTCTCCAAAGGTGTGGATATAAAACATACATCATGGTGGGGCCCAAAAGTGAGAGGTATACAAATATCAGGTGGACCACACCACATAAAAACAATAATAATTGGTTATCCATCATTAAAACCCTCCTAAGGCCCGTTGTACTTTTTATTTGACATCCAATCTGTTGATTAGGTCATACAGGCCTAGATGAAGGGGAAAAACAAAAATCATCTCGATCCAAAACTTTTATGGCCCCACATAATGAGTGGGTTGGATATGTGAATCACATTTAGGCAGGCCCAATATATGATTATGAATGTTTTATGGAAACCCTTCTAAACCTAAACCTAAACCTAACCTAAACCAAAACTTGAAAACCCAAACCTAAACCCGATCCCGAACCCGAACCTGATTTCCTAAACCTAAACCTTAACCTATTCTCAATTCCCCAAAGCTATAACCTATAACCTATAATCTAAACCTAACCTAAACCTATAACCTTAACCTAAACCTAAAACCTAAACCTAAACTTAAAACCTAAATGTATTCTCAAATCCTTAAACCTAAACCTACACCTAATCCTAATCTCAACTCCTTAACCTAAACCTAAACTTGAAAACCCAAACCTAAACCTGATCCTGAACCCGAACCCGATTTCCTAAACCTAAACCTTAACCTATTCTCAATTCCCTAAAGCTATAACTTATAACCTATAACCTATAATCTAAACCTAAACCTTAACCAAAACCTATAACCTAAACCTTAACCTATAACCTATAACTTATAACCTAACCTTAATCTAAACCTAAAACGTAAACCTAAACCTATAAATTAAAACCTAAACCTAAACCTAAAACCTAAATGTATTCTCAAATCCCTAAACCTAAACGTACACCTAATCCTAATCTCAACTCCCTAACCTAAACCTAAACCTAAACTTGAAAACCCAAACCTAAACCCAATCCCGAACCCAAATCCGATTTCCTAAATCTAAACCTTAACCTATTCTCAATTCCCTAAAGCTATAACCTATAACCTATAACCTAAACCTAGCCTAAACCTATAACCTTAACTTAAACCTAAAACCTAAACCTAAACGTAAAACCTAAATGTATTCTCAAATCCTTAAACCTAAACCTACACTTAATCCTAATCTCAACTCCTTAACCTAAACCTAAACTTGAAAACCCAAACCTAAAACTAAATCTTGTTTGCCCAATATCTTTCTCATATGTAGCATGATCGGGGCGAGTAACTAGTCAAATTGAGGGTAATGATCAGTAAAATAGAGTGAATGGACCAGACATGTAAAATGGGCCAAATATTCTAGTCAAAACTGTGACCCAACTTATTGACCTCGTGAGAACCTAAGAATTGATGTTAGTAAGTTTTATGGGCCCCATCATGATGTGTGTCGAACATCAACACCGTGGATTTGATGTGTCCCCTCTAGGTTATGAGATATCTCAAAAATCTCGGTAAACGAAACTCAAGTGGGCCATACCATCTAAAACTAATTGAAGACATCCTAAAAAATATAAAAGCACTTGGTGGGGCCCACATGAGTTTTGGATGCGGTTGAAACTTGGTCTGACCCCTCATCCAAGTGGGACACACATAATGAGTGGGTTGGATATGTGAATCACATTTAGGCAAGCCCAATATATGATTATGAATGTTTTAAGGAAACCCCTCTCCATTATATTATGTGGTGAGGCCCACATTTAGGCTGATGTTTGTGTTTTCCCTTCGTTCATATCTTTTTGATATTATAAACATGTTGGATGATAAATAAACATTACTGTGTGG
Source organism: Magnolia sinica (assembly GCF_029962835.1). Lineage (NCBI taxonomy): Eukaryota > Viridiplantae > Streptophyta > Magnoliopsida > Magnoliales > Magnoliaceae > Magnolia > Magnolia sinica. The sequence goes on along the minus strand of NC_080589.1, from coordinate 53,201,875 downwards.
CCAAGGAAGGTATCAACAGTGGAAATCATTATTATACACTGTTTTGTGTGGCATGGTTCACTTGAGTTTTGGATTTACCGAAAATTTGGGATAAACCCATACCGTTTATCCATTTTTGGAGATCATTTTATAGAATTATCCAAAAAATGAATAATATCCAAAGATTAAATGGACCACACCACAAATAAGGGGAACAGATTGGCTCCTCCCCCTACAACATCCAATGGCTGGTGGTTGGTGCTGTGTGGGCCCCACCATGATGTATGTGTTTAATCCATGCCATGCATCTATTTTTAAAGATCATCTTATGGCATGAGACCAAAAATGAGGCATATCCCAATTTGAAATGGACCACATTACAAGAAATAGTGTTGAATGAGCATCAACCATTTAAAACATTCTGGGGGCCATAAAAATTTTGGATCAAGATGATTTTTGTTTTTCCCCTTCATCTAGGCCTGATGACCTAATAAACAGATTGGATGCCAAATAAACAGTACAGTGGGCCTTACGAGGATTTTAATGATGGATATCCAATAACTATTGTTTTCATGTGTTGTGGTCCACCTGATATTTATATACCTCTCATTTTTGGGCCCCACCATGATGTATGTTTTATATCCACAACTTCCATCCATTTGGAGAGATCATTTGAGGGCAATATCCAAAGATAAATCCAAAGCTCTAGTGGACCCTAGCACAGAAAATAGTGGGGACAGTGACACCCACCATTAAAAACTTTTAAAGGCCACGAAAGTTTTAGATCAAGCTGATATTTGTGTTTTACCTTATTTCATGTCTTTTTTAACTTTTGAACAGGTTGGATTTCAAATAAAAATTATGGTGGGCCTTATGGTGGGCCTTAGGATAGTTTTAACGGTGGGAATCACTCTCCCCACTGTTTTCTATGGTGAGGTCCACTACATCTTTTTATCTGCCTCATTCTTTAGCTCATGCCCTAAAATAATGTCTCAAAATGGATGGACGGTGTGGATACAACACATACATCATAGTGGGCCCCACAGAACTTGGTGACATCACTTCAGTAGCCAACTCGCTACTCAACCTGTATCTAATCCGCGTCCGTGAGAGACACTTCCCTAATCTGCGGTAGTCTCCTCTCCTCTCTCTCGCATCCTCTCCCTCCTTTCGCTCTCTATCTCTCTTCCTCTCTCTCTAATCTCTCCACCTTGTCCTCTCTCTGTCTCTCTCACATCCTCTCCCTCCTCTATCTCTCTCTGTCTCTCTCTTCCTCTCTCTTTGATCTCTCTTGCGGACCGTTGCCGAACACCCTACCCACGTATGCCCTCTCTCTCTCTCTCTGAAGCTCGGTTGAAGGTCATTCATGACAGTGAGGTGTATATATATATATATCTCTCTCTTAATCTCTCTCAATCTCAATACTGGTCTAGGGATTTGGGGATTGATACACAGGCACTTCGAAATTACTTAGAAATTGCACATGTAGCATACAAGTATTCAAAATAAACTGCCCAAATTCAATAATCTGTTTAGATTCACACAGGTGAAGTATTTCTCTCTCTCTCTCTCTCAATCTCCCTCAATATTAATGCCGATTTAGGAAATTGGGAGTTAGTAGTTTGTAGATTCTCGATTTGAATGTGGACCCCAAATTGGGTTTTTCAGATTTTACAAATTAGGGATTTAGGGATTTTAGGATTTTGGGGATTTTAGGACTTTTGAAATTGGGAATTTTCTAATTTTACAAATTAGGGATTTGGGGATTTTAGGAATCGAAGATGTGAGGATTTTAGGAATTTGGGATTTTAGGATTAAAGAAAATAAGTTTTTAATATTGGGTTTGAAGGTTAAGCGTTGCCTCCTTGATGTGGGCTTCTGACATAAATGGTTGGCCCCATTGTGGATATGGCATACTTCATCTGTTCCTTTGTTGATTGGAGATGCATTGGCTTAAGATTGGTAGCTAGAATTCTACCCACCTACATAATGTTGGCAACAAGTTGTGTTGACTCATTGAAAATTTCAGGTTCAACACCATACCACAAAGTTCATGCAATTCTTTAGAACATCTTACACCTGCACATCACATGTTCGATTTAATTCCTTAAAGAATGTTTAGTAGTATTTCTTAATTTATGTGGTTTGCTAATTCTACACGCATGCACATCCACTTGGGCACATGTATTGGGATGTGAGATCTGAGCTCTCATTTAATCTTTTTTTGTTTATTTTAATTGTACTCTGAAGCTTGATAATTCTGATCAACAATTTACCATTGTGGACATTATTAAATGTTTTGATAGAGCTAGTGGTGTTTATAGCACTACAAACAATATATGTTGTGTTCATAATTTGTAAACTTCAGTGTATTTTCTTGGCTTCCAGTCAGCGACGCTCATGGCTGTTGGACTTCTTCATGAAGGATCAGCACATCCATTAACTATGAAAATTCTTCTGGTAGTGTGTTTATTTTATTTTTGTGCATTGGTTTTGGTAGTGTAAAACTAGTAGGGTAGGGGCCTCAAGAGAACAAAAAATAGAGCCAACAACTGGAATTTAAACGATAGGGGCCTCAAGAAACAAGAAACTAAATGTGCATTAAAAAGGATTAATTAGTAGGGGCCTCAAGAAACAAGAAACAGAAAACTGCATCATGCTTGTGGGGTTAAAAAAGCAAGACATGCTTTGAGAATATAAGATGTAGTGCATTCATAGATCCCACGCACACAAGAACACACCCACAAGAAAAGAAAAAAACCTTACCTTATCTCAGACTAAGAAGCCACTAAGTCTCTGCAAGCATCAAACATGTGCAGACAGTCCTCTTTAGATAAAGGCCACTGTAGATGATCTTCTACAATCAATAGCTAAAGCCACTCTAATGTTGATTCAGTTGCTTTCTGATTTCTTTTAGTAGTCACCGATGGATGTTGAAACTTGTTTACACTTTTTCAATTAAATAGTAGTTCTAAGTTTTTATTTTTATTTTTATCACATCTAAAAACTTCTCAATTCCTTAGGTGGGTCTTATTGTAGATTTCCTTGCCCAAAAATCATGATGGTTCAGTTGCAAGGTGGTCTAGGATTTATGGTACAAACAGACAGTCTAGATAACTTCGTCTTGTTTTTGTTAGTTTCCCATTAACTACCAGGCATAGTTAATGGGAAAAATGCATATATTTCATTTACAAATTATGTCCTATCCTATAAGGAATCCCCCTACTTATCTACAAATGTGTGGTTTGCTGACTAGTAGGATTTCTTGCACTGGCCAATGGTTTGAAGTTCAAAACCATTGAGATGAGGGCCTCATCATGCAAATGTGTGGTGGACAGCTTGGCTCCTAAAACCTGTAGAACTTTGGCAAGTGATCTCTTCAAACTGGATCTGTATTTCAGGAAGAGGTTATTATTTTGCTTTGAATGACTGTAACTATCTATTTGCATGCTATTGATTGGATTGTTTAGATTCTCTGATTAGTGTGGTCTCTGCAATGGGTAGCCTGCCAACTGTGATTGGAATGAATGAACAGTTTATATAGTTGATTGGATTGTCCATGTGTCCAACACAACTAGATGTACCATAGGTCTCAGGTACAACTAGTTTTACATAATATCTCATCAACTTATCTTTGTTGTTTTATTTCTGACCAGTGAATAATCATTTGTAAGTAAGTATGTTGCGTGTGTGTACATATTCTTGGAAATGGATAGGATAGGCCATCCATTTTGTTTCTAGCCTCGATGAAAGGTAGCAGATTGGAAATGGATGCCTTTTTAATGTTTACTTGCTTTCAAATAGAACATTTTGATAGACTAAACACTTGATTCTTTTATTGATGAGATTTCAATCACCATTGCTTTCAATCTAATGTTTATGTATTCTCATCATGGATGCAGAGCTGAAGGTGAGTGGTGACCTCACCAAGGATGTAGAGCTAAAGGGCGTGTTCTTAGCCATTGGTTAGAATGAAACGCTATAGAGGCTATTGATGTCTATGGGTTGAAATTTAAGTTTGTTCAGGTAAGCATGATTTTCAAGCATGGATTTTCCCAAACTTGAGTCTATTTCTATGATAAGAGTACTCATCTATACATAAATGTGGCAATACTAATTAGTTGAAATGGGTTTTATACGTGGCCATGGGCATTGCTTAATTTAGTTGATGTGGGCATGGTTATAAGTATTGCTAAACATGGGTATTTCATTAGCATGGTTAAAAAGTGAGCTTTAGACAGGGACTGCGTTGGATATGTGTATTTGGCATGGTCACTTTTATATGTTATGTGTTTTTTTTAAATGTATTAGCTCGAAATTGATGGAGTAGACCTAGATGTGAGTCGGAGCTATCCGGATGTTGAGCGGGGGTCCCTGGAAGGTGGGAACCGCTGTTATGACTATGATGAAGCTGTCCATTTCCTATGGACAGCATTGGAGTGGCCTGGCTATTAGGATAGGCCGTGTTTATGTATTTGCTCGAAATTGATGGAGCAGACCTGGATGTGTGTCGGAGTTATCCGGATGTTGAGTGGGGGTCCCTGGATGTGCGTCAGAGCTATCCGGATATTGAGCAAGAGTCCCTGGAAGGTAGGAACCGCTATTATGACCATGATGAAGTTGTCCATTTCCTATGGACAACATTGGAGTAGCCTGGCCATTTGGACAGGCCGTGTTTATGTATTAGCTCGAAATTGTTGGAGCAGACCCTAGTATAACCCGAAACCTAAACCTACACCTACAACTAATACCTAAAACTAAACATCATGGTGGGGACAATGCCCCCGACCATTGATTCCTGCTTGGGACGCACTATGGTGGTTATTTGAGATCCAACCTGTTGGTAAGTTCATACAGACCTAGACCTGAAGAAGGAATAACACAAATATCAGCTTGATTGAAAACTTTTGTGGCCCCAATTCATTTCGAGGTCCACTTGAGCTTTGGATCTACCCCAAAACCTAAACTTAAACATAAACCTAAACCTATTCTCAAATCCCAAAACCTATAACCTATAACCTAAATCTAAACCTATAACCTTAACCGAAACGAAAACCTAAACTTATAACCTATAACCTAACCTTAGCCTAAACCTAAACCTAAACCTATTCTCAAATCCCAAAACCTATAACCTAAACCTAAACCTAAGCCTATAACCTTAACCTAAACCAAAACCTAAACTTATAACCTATAACCTAACCTTAGCCTAAACTTAAAACCTAAACCTAAACCTATAACCTAAACCTATAACCTAAAACTTAAACCTAAAACCTAAAACCTAAATGTATTCTCAAATCCCTAAACCTAAACCTACACCTAATCCTAATCTCAATTCCCTAACCTAAACCTAAACCTAAACTTTAAAACCCAAACCTAAACCCGATCCTAAACCCGAACTCGGTTTTCTAAACCTATAACCTATAACCTAAACCTAAACCTATAACCTACACTTATAAGCTTAACCTAAACCTAAAACCTAAACCTAAACCTAACCCTAAAACGTAAATGTATTATCAAATCCTTAAACCTAAACCTACACCTAATCCTAATCTCAACTCCTTAACCTAAACCTAAACTTGACAACCCAAACCTAAACCCGAACCCGAACCTGAACCCAATTTCCTAAAACTAAACCTTAACCTATTCTCAATTCCCTAAACCTACACTTATAACCTAAACCTAAACCTCTCATCTAAACCTATAACCTTAACCTAAATGTAAAACCTAAACCTAAACCTATAACCTACAACATTAACATAAACTTATAACCTAAACCTATAACGTACAACATTAACCTAAACCTATAGTTATAACCTAAACCTATTCTCAAATCCCAAAACCTATAACCTAAACCTAAACCTTAACCTAAACCTAAACCTAAACCTATAACCTAAACCTAAACCTTAACCTATAACCTAAACTTTAACCTACAACCTATAACCTATAACCTATAACCTAAACTCAATTCCCTAAACCTTAACCTATAACCTAACCTAAACCTAAACATATAACCTACACTTATAACTTAAACCTAAACCTAAACCTAAATCTATAACATTAACCTAAACGTAAAACCTAAACCTAAACCTAAAACCAAAATGTATTCTCAAATCCCTAAACCTAGACCTAAACCTAAACCTAAACCTATAACATACAACATTAACATAAACTTATAACCTAAACCTATAACTTACAACATTAACCTAAACCTATACTTATAACCTAAACCTATTCTCAAATCCCCAAACCTATGACCTAAACCTAAACCTTAAACTAAACCTAAACTTATAACCTAAACCTAAACCTTAACCTATAACCTAAACCCAATTCCCTAAACCTTAACCTATAACCTAACCTAAACCCAATTCCCTAAACCTTAACCTATAACCTAACCTAAACCTAAACCTATAACCTACACTTATAACCTAATCATATAACCTAAACCTAAACCTAAAACCTAAATGTATTCTCAAATCCCTAAACCTAAACTTACACCTAATCCTAATCTCAACTCCCTAGCCTAAACCTAAACCTAAACTTGAAAACCCAAACCTAAACCCGATCCCGAACCCAAACCCAATTTCCTAAACCTAAACCTTAACCTATTCTCAATTCCCTAAAGCTATAACCTATAACCTAAACCTAAACCTTAACCTAAACCTATAACCTTAACCTAAACCAAAACTTATGACCTAAACCTTAACCTATAACCTAAACTTATAACCTATAACCTAACCTTAACCTTAACCTAAACCTAAAACCTAAACTTTAACCTATAACTTAAAACCTAAACCTAAACCTAAAACCTAAATGTATTCTCAAATCCCTAAACCTAAACCTACACCTAATCCTAATCTCAACTCCCTAACCTAAACCTAAACCTAAACTTGAAAACCCAAACCTAAACCTGATCCCGAACCCGAACCTGATTTCTTAAACCTAAACCATAACCTATTCTCAATTCCCTAAAGCTATAACTTATAACCTAAACCTAAACCTTAACTTAAACCTATAACCTAAACCTAAACCTTAACCTAAACCTAAACCTATAACCTTAACCTAAACCAAAACCTATGACCTAAACCTTAACCTATAACCTATAACCTAAACTTATAACCTATAACCTAACCTTAACCTTAACCTAAACCTAAAACCTAAACCTAAACCTAAAACCTAAATGTATTCTCAAGTCCCTAAACCTAAACCTACACCTAATCCTAATCTCAACTCCCTAACCTAAACCTAATCCTAAACTTGAAAACCCAAACCTAAACCCGATCCCGAAGCTGAACCCGATTTCCTAAACATAAACCTTAACCTATTCTCAATTTCCTAAAGCTATAACCTATAACCTAAACCTAAACCTTAACCTAAACCTATAACCTTAACCTAAACCTTAACCTAAACCTAAACCTATAACCTTAACCTAAACCAAAACCTATAACCTAAACCTTAACCTATAACCTATAACCTATAACCTAAACTTATAACCTATAACCTAACCTTAACCTAAACCTAAAATCTAAACCTATACTTATAACCTAAAACCTAAGCCTAAATCTAAAACCTAAATGTATTCTCAAATCCCTAAACTTAAACCTACACCTAATTCTAATCTCAACTCCCTAACCTAAACCTAAACCTAAACTTGAAAACCCAAACCTAAACTCGATCCCGAACCTGAACCCGATTGATGTAATAATGTAGCCCAATCACATGGCAACAAACCAGAAAATCTTGCTTTGTTGGCAAGCATACTCCAACTCAAGCATCACAATGCATCTATTTCCATCTCCACTATATATCTCTTATAGCATAGATTATTTGAGATCTGGATTTATCTCATTTTTAGAGTCATGTCCTAACACAATATAATATATTAATAGACAAGGTGGATTTGTCACCAACATTATTCCAAGACCCATATAACTTCTCCTTATAGGAAGTTGGGTAGGGTACATGCAGCTTGAATCCATCAAAGGAGATAAGGATCACCTCTCATATGTTCTCTCTCTTTTCATTTGTTTTTTTCCATAGGATTGTTTATTTTGTGGTGTCTGCTCAAATATACGTACAACATTTTATCATATTAATATAATTATAAGTGGCCTAATCTTATCTTTTTAAAAACAACTAATAATAATTTCTACCTGATGAGAAATCACCAAGTACCATTAGGCTCAACCTAAAAGATAAATCAGCATTTTCTTTCTTTCATTTTCTTTTAACACACACTCATACATCAGAGTCGCTTACGGCCACAATGGGTACTTGAACTCGTGACCTTGTATTGAAACTATTTTAAATCTACTATGAAGGCATGAGTAAGGACCTAGGTGTGTGTGCACAGTCGGCGATGTGTTCACCACACTGAATTTGTGAACCCCACCAGGAAATAGGCTGTGAATAATTTTTTGTATTTTATTTATGATGTTAAACTTATATGTATTTATGCGTGGATGAATGTGATATGGATAAGATTGTTTATGTTTGGATGGATGTAGTTTATGTTTGGATGAATGTAGTTTATGTTTGGATGGATTTATGTAGTTTGGGTTTAGATAGATGTAAATGTGAATATGATGAAATATATTATATAACAGGTGTATATCAGGAAGAATATATTGTAACCGGTGTATATCAGGAATTTTGTGCTGGTAAAAAAAAAAAGAGAGTTTTACCTACGAAATATTTCTTCGGTAAAATTCCCATCCACGTTTTCTACCTACGAATATTTTCGTAGGTAAAAGTCTCCTCTACATTTTTGCCAATATTTTCTAAGTAAAAAATATAAGACTTTTACCGACGAAACTTTTTGTCGGTACAAGTGTCATCCACTTTTTTTACCTACGAATATTTTCATAGGTAACAGTCTCCTCTACATTTTTGCCAATTATTTCTAAGTGAAAAATATAACACTTTTACCGACAAATATTTTTATCGATAAAAGTCCCATCCACGTTTTTTACCTATGAATCGTTTCGTAGGTAAAAGTCTCAGCTACGTTTTTGCCAATATTTTGTAAGTGAAAAATATAACACTTGTAAGCGATCCATGTTTTTTACCTACGAATATTTTCGTAGGTAAAAGTCTCCTCTACATTTACACTTCTACCAATGAAACTTTTCATCGGTAAAAGTCCGATCCACGTTTTTTACCTACGAATATTTTTGTAGGTAAAAGTCTACTCTACGTTTTTGCCAATATTTTCTAAACACTTTTACCGACAAAACTTTTCGTCGGTAAAAGTCCCATCCACGTTTTTTACCTATGAATCGTTTCGTAAGTAAAAGTCTCTTCTACATTTTTGCCAATATTTTGTAAGTGAAAAATATAACACTTGTACCAACGAATTTTTTCATCAGTAAAAGTCCCATCCACATTTTTTACCTACGAATATTTTCCTAGGTAAAAGTCTCCTCTACTTTTTTGCCAAAATTTTTTAGTGAAAAATATAACACTTTGTTTGTCGGTAAAAGTCACATCCACGTTTTTTACCTACGAATCTTTTTGTAGGTAAAAGTCTCCTCTACATTTTTGCCAAAATTTTCTAAGTGAAAAATATAATACTTTTACCGATGAAAATTTTTGTCGGTAAAAGTGGTTTTGTGCTTTTTACCGACGAAAATATTCGTCGATAAAACTCTTACTGCGACATTTTCAAAATAGCGCAAAAATTTTCTATCTTAAAAATTAAAATACTTTTACCCACAAAAAATTTCGTCGGTAAAAATATTATTACCGATGAAAAAAATTTCATTAGTAAAAGTGCAGTTTTACCGACGAAAAAAAAAATTCGTTGGTAAAAACGTACTTTTATCGACGAAATTTTTTTCGTCGATAAAAATTTTGTTGGTAAAAGCGCTATTTCTTGTAGTGGATGTCCCTCATGGGGGGCAATCCATTGAGGAAATCTTCGGGTTAGACTTCTTTAAATTCGTTCTAGAAAGGCCTTAAACTTGGAGGAATGTTTAAGGATTTCGATTCCTCACCATTTACCACTACGACGTATACCTCACTGGCTTCCTTGGATTCCTCCACAAAACCTCGAATGGTCAAGAGGGAGTTCCCCTCCACTTTAGAAGCTTCGGGTGTTTCTCTGGTGCCATAGGGGCAAGGATTATCTTTCGACCGCCTTAACAAAGATGCAAACATTGTCTCGTCCTTGGTGGGTCGCATCACGGTCTGACTACCATGGTTGACCGAGTAACATATGACATGCTTCTATGTCTACTATGTCACAAAGTATCTGATCTTTATAAGTTTTACCAATTAAAAATGAGACAATGCATTGTTTAGTTACCTTGGTCTCGTTCACCCTTTTAATCAAGCCAATTTAGTAAGGGGAAGGATGTTTTGTCATAGGTAGCTGCAACTTGTCCACCATTACTTTCGAGATGATATTCTCGCTACTACAATTGTCTATGATCACATCACAGACCTTGTCGTTGATGATGCACCATGTACAGAATATATTATGTCACTGTAGTGTACATTAATCGCCTCACGACTAAAGATTCTCCACGATCCTTGCCCATCCATTCTTCACCATGTGCTCCTTCCTCAGTGGCTTGTTCATTTTCATCAAAGCTAGGGTCTTCTTCTACGACCACACCTTTAGTGCCCCCTTTGTTAATGGTCAAGTGGGTTGTGGGGTGTTAAAGCCTAGATGGGCCGCTCCCACTAGTTGTAGAAGGTTGAGGATGTCCTGTTATTAGTTCTTTTCATCATGTCAGTTCTGAATCCCAAGTGAGACTTGTCATGGGGCTCGAGTTGAAGGGTAAGGCTGAATAGGAAATCTTGTAAGTTATGTTTCTGCCCTACCTGCCAACTGAACCTACTTCATCCACGGTCTTGACTGGGTGTATCTGAACTCAATCCTAAATCACCGATTATAACCCACTTATAAATCATGCTACCTTCTGTGATTCTATTTCTGACAGATTATTTCATGTAGCCAATCACTGGAATTCTTCAGTGTAATCTGGGATGGTTCGATTCCCATGCCAGCAATTTTGGTATCGTTGGAACAATACCTGCGAATCATGATCGAATAAGGCGTCTTATCAGTGACCATGATGAGATGGGTGCCTTGTTCTGTCGAGAACGTGAGCGTTGTAATTGCTCCTACCAGGCAGAAGCACCGAATTTTAATTTGAAGGCCACCAACTTCACCTTTTTATGCTCTGGCACATCCATGTAATCGAAATATCGTTCTACTTCAGCAAGCCAATAGAGGAAATCTTCTATATATAATAATCCATTTAAACTAAGAAGTTCGACTTTACCTCAATCTAGATGATCTCCTACATGGACTAGTCGTTGGGCAAAGTCGTCATCGAGGTCCTCATCGTTAGAACTCGCATTACTGGTATAGCCCTATGATTCACCACTAGTAGTACTTTACGAAAATTGGGGTTGTGCCGTACAGTAACCACGGGCGGAATTAGCGAATTCGCAAGACGGTCAAGGGTTGCTTGCAACCCTTGCATGGTCAACTGACTCTCCCGGTGGAAAACTTCCATTTTTCTGAAAGATAATGAATCCCAGGATCACCGTCCATAGGATTTTGGTCCATACCTTCATTATTTGCAATCGGCTTGAGGGGGTCCTTGCTTTGATACCAATTGACGTAGGGATGAACATGATGAGGTCGATCACCATCTTCCTCAAGGGGGGATAACTACTTCGAATCCACAAAGCTTCTCTGGACTCCTCATAGAGACTTCTAGAATCCCCGAGGAAAAATAAAAACTAGAAATAATTCTAAAATGTTAAGATAAATTTGTTGAATGTTGATAGATGAATAAATGAGTCTAAAACCCTTTAAATAGGGATACCGAGACTTGGAATAAGTTTAGGAATTAAACTATAACTAAAACCCCTAGAATTCGCAACTTACTATAAATAGTAAATTTACTATTTATGGTAAGGGTCTTATGTGGCTTAACCACACTATTCTCCTAATTTTTCTAAGCGCTTTTTATGTTGGACACAACTCCTAAAGCCCAACGGATGAAGAGTTATAATCAAACCAAAACTTACTAAAAATAGTGAAAATGGAAATAAACATGGAATTCGACTATCGATATGATGGAATCTCGCACATTCGGCTTGGACAACGCGACAGTAGCTTATCCTACCCCAAAATCATATATGGTACATCAAGTAACTCATTCCGGTTTGCAAGATATGTCTGTTTTAAGGTTCTGACGGTCTTGATGACTTCTGCCTCCGATCAGGCCTTCTCTGATCCACCTTGGACTTGAAAGTGTCCACGAACTGCTCTACATCAAACTCTCATCCACTTTAGAAGCTTTGGAGTGGTTCTTTGGTGTCATAGGGGCAAGGATCATCTTTTGACCGTCCTTGATGAAGACGTAAACATTGTCTCAACCTTGGTGTGTTACATCACGATCCGATTGCCATGGTCGACTGAGTAACATATGACATGCTTTTATGTTGACCACATCATAAAGTACTTGAACTTTATAATTTCTACCAATTGAAAATGAGATAATTCATTGTTCAGTTACCTTGGTCTCGTTCACCTTTTTATCCAGGTAATCGAGTAAGTGAAATGATGCCTTGTCGTGGGTAGATACCACTTTTCCACCATCACATTCGAGACGATGTTCTCGCTACTACTAGTGTCTATGATTACGTCACAGACCTTGTTGTTGATGGTACACTGTGTATGGAATATATTGTGTCGCTGCGGGTGCACCTCCTTCATTGGAGCGTACAAAAATCGCCTCACGACTAAGGATTCGCCATGATCCTCGGCCAACCATTCTTCATCACTAGCTCTTTCCTCAGTGGTTTGTTCCCTCACCTTTAGTGCCCCCTTCATTAATGGCCAAGTGGGCTTCGGGTCGTTGAGGGCAGGTGTTTGATAAGTGGCCTAGTCTACAACAGTAGCCCGTACCATTCCTTAGGCTTCCGCGATCCTCCCGATCAAATTTCAGTGACCCGCGGTCTATTATTGGCGTTTATGCGTAATCTTGAGTCACGTCCTGTCGATCTGAGTTGGCTCAACCCGAGACCTATACCATTGCGACCGCGCCTATACCGCGATTCCAACGCCGCGTCTTGTGCGTCAATGCGATGCTTAGATCATGAGATGTTGCTCGCGCATTGTAATAGCTGTGGACTGCACATTTGCGGGGCCCACATATCACAATGGCACCATTTCCTAGGTTATCATGGGGTGATGTCATCACCCCATGCCAAGTAATAAATGCTTACAAGCAATTATGGCATTTATTTTCCCCATAAGTCAACCCTCGCATTTATAGCCTTACATAAATTAATTTCTCTCTCTCTCTCTCTCTCTCTCTCTCTCTTCTTCTTCTTCTTCTTCTTCTTCTTCTTCTTTTTCTCCCCCTAGCAAGAGAGAAGGTGAAAATGTCCATGGCAACCCCCACATTTCTAGCCACATTCACCTTAGATCCCCTTCAATCCTACCATTAGAAGCTCATCTCCACCGTTGAAAAAGATACTTAAAGGCTTGAGGACCCCAGGAATTGAGGAAGGAGTCGATTTAGAGGTGGGTGCTTCTCTCTCTCTATCTCTCTTATTTCTTTTGTGTGATGTGTGGCCCACTTGGATGGACCCTACCTTGATGGATGTCTCATCTAAACCGTTAAATCATGTGGACCCTACCTTACAGATGACGAGAAAACACAAATATCAGATCCATCGGTGAGCCACGTTCATGTGGGACACACCTTGATGAAACATGGGCCTACGTTCATGTGGGACCCACCATGGGCCGTGTTTATCCATGCCGTCCAGCGTCCCTGGACGCTGGACGTGAAGCATGGTGAGTGCGTGTGCAGACATGGGTGTGTACTAACAAGCCATAATAATAATAAACAATATATATACATGTAACGTCAGTGCCCTTTTTAGATTTTTGGGTGGGTTACTTGTACAGGCTCCACCTTGATGTATTACGTTAATCCACGCCGTCCATTCCTTTCCCGGCTTCATTTTAGGCGTTGAATCAAAAAACGGAGTCAATCCAAGGTTCTGGCGGGCCATACCATGGCAAATGGCTGTTTTCGCCGTTGAAATCTTCCTTGGCATTCATATATACTGAAAAATAATCAATATTGGGCTCGTTGGGTCTGTTATTAGTGGTAGAATCCAATAGCTGGAATGGATTTACGTGGAGTGGGCCCCATATATGAAAAACCTTAAATTTTCGATTTAAAAAAAAAAAAAAAAAAACAACAACAGGCAGCGTTGCTGCCGCTGCTGACAAGAAAGGACGCCAGGCGTCCTGCGCTGTGGGCGCTGCGGGCGGACGGACCAGGGACCCACGGTCCTAGCCGTGGGCCCCACCATGATGTATGTTTACCATCCACTCCGTTCATTAGGTGGGCCCCTTCCTTAAGTGGGTCCCCTCCAAATTTCAGCCACGTCCAGCAATCAGGTGGCCCACATCACAGGGAACAGTAGGGACTAAATGTTGCCATTGAATTCCTTCTAGGATTTCAGATAAGTTTTGAATCTAAAGCAGGTGGGCCATGTTACCCACCTTGATGAGATGTATATCTACACCGTCCGATCAGGGTGTGGCTATCAGTGAAGTAGGAATTGACGATGGAGGGAGGGGGGCTGACAGTGAAGTGTTAGCTGACTGTAGGGTGTACTCACCTAATGCATCAATATATATATATATTATATTGCTATATATATATAAAGGGGGGGTAGCCCATTACGTGGGACCCACTTCTGTTGTTTTCTTCAGCTGCGGCGTGCAACCTTTATTACGGTCAGTGGCATAATAGATGGGCCACGCCTGATGCGTGTAGCATACGCACCGTCCAGATGAGCTAGACGGTGGGACCCACCCCTGGTGTGGGGCTCGCCTGGATGTATGTGTTAGTCCAGGCCATCAGGGTCTGGACGGTGTTAGTATATTAAATATATATAATGTGGTGGGCCCTACATGGGACCACCGTGCTATATGTGTTTGTCCTTGTTGCTCAGCAGCGTGGGATCCACACACATGTGTGGACTCCACTGTGATATGCTAAGATGGGAAGAGGGCTCGCCTCTAACGTTTGGGCGGGCCATCCACACCGTCCATTGTTTGTGACGGTGGGGACCCAACCAACACGTGGGGCCTACTCTAACATGGAAGCAGAATGGCTGGTATACCTACACCGTCCAGATGAGCTGGATGGTGGGGTTCACCATGATGAATGGATTTAATCAACGCCACCGTACTTGGAGGCCCACTTTGAAGTATGTTTTGTATACACCGTTCATCCAACTAACGTGGGACCCCACCTTGAGTTGCGTGTTGTCCACACATTAACACGTGTGACCGTGAGATGGCCAAGCACGTGGAAATCCACCCTGATATCTGTATTTTTTTTTCCCAAGCCATCCACTTGTTTTACCAGATTGGGCCACTATGATATATGTCTTGATCCACACCATTCAGTCCAGTGGACAGTGGTCCCCATCATAATACATGCATTGTATATTCACGCCGTCTGTCCAACTGGGCCCTGGTGTATGTATTTAGCCACGCCGTCCATCTGTATGTGGGACCGGCCATGACGTAAGTGTTTCATCCACGCCGTCCCGTCCATGTATTGGGCGTGGACCCTATACACGTGGTCCACCTTGATGTATGATTTAATCTACACCGTCCATCAGGTTGTGACGGTGAGGACTCCACCATGATATGTGTTATATCCTAACCTCTAGGTCAAACAGGGCCTGCCTCAATGTATGTTTGATCCACACTGTTTGTGGGACGTGTGACCCACCTGATGTATGCATTCTATATCCACACCGACCAGCTAGTGGGGCCCATTTGCTGCATGTGTAGGGCCTACCTATTGTGTATTTGAAGCCCATGGGTTGTGGTCCATTATGATGTATTCGAGGCCCAATATGATGTATATGTGGCCCATTTAGTGAGGCCCGTGTAATGTATTTAAGGCCCATGTGCAGGGTCCACCTATTGCGTATTTATGGCCCATTTGGCGAGGTCCATCGGTATATATATTTATGGCCCATTTGGTGAGGCCCACTGGTGCGGCCCATTGATGCGGCCCACTTGGTGTATACGAGGCCCACCTTGGTATATTTGTAGCCCATCCATGGGGCCCACCTCGATGTATTTGTAGCCCATCCATGAGGCCCAACGTGTTGCATATGAGGCCCATGTAATATAACCCACTTGGTGTATCTGAGGCCCATGGGTCGTTTCCCATTGTGATATATACTCGGTCCATACGTCGTGGCCCATTGAGATGTGTTTCCGACCCATTTAGTGAGGCCATTGTGAAATATTCCTACTCATGTGATGAGGCCCATCGAGATGTATTTCTGGCTCATTGATGCGGCCCAATGATGCCACCCACCGTGATGTGCATATTAGGCTAATGGTGCGGCCCAATGTATCGACCCACGGTGATGCGTAGGCCCACGTGCTGCGCGTGTAAGGCCCACCTGTGATGACTATTTGAGGCCACCTGTTGGATATTTGGGCCCACCTTATGTTTGACTCTACATGGGCCACTACTTGGGAGCAATGTTGGTTAAATGTCCACTTTGATGGGCGATGATGGTTGAATGTTCATATTGTGACCTTCCCATAGGCCATGTTCGACCAATCAACGAGGCTGATTATTGACCGATTCTGATTGACGTGACTGATTTGCCGATTCTGATTATCGACTACCGATTATGATTGTTGTGGTCGATTGGCTGATTATCGATCAAGGCCAATCATCGTGGCCGATTGTGGATTTCGATTGTGATGTATATTCTGCCTGTAGGTTGAGGCCCACTATGATATATAAAGGCCCATGGACGTGGCCCATTGTGATGTATATGTAGCCCATGTGATGCGTATTAGCCCCATGTGACGCGGCCCATTATGATTGTACGAAGCCCATTGTGGTGTGTTTGAGGGCTAGGCTATGGAGCCATTGTGATGTATGTTAGGCCCATGTGAAAGGCCCATCGTGATATGTATTAAGCTCTTGAGTAAGGCCCATGGTGTTCTATATTTGGCCCTTGTGTGAGGTCATGGGTCCACTATATGTTAGGATCCATGAGGGCCATTCCTTGGGGGGCAATGTTGGTTAAATGTCCACATTGTCGGGGTCGATTGTCGATGCCGGTTGCTGATACCGATTATGAGTATGTGACAGCATAGCATCATGATACATGCCCATACGCATCATCTGCATGTTTGTTATGAGATGTGGTTGATCATTGCATATGTCATTGAGCATGTTGTTATGAGACTCCGTGATAGGCGGAGGTTATCTCACTTGAGCACGCAATATGCACAGGATTGATGCATGACTGGATTGTATGACTCATGCATCTCGCATTATGATTACTGTACGCCCTAGCGACACCAGGGTCGTAGCCTCCACAGGAGTATCGTGGATGGCCAAATGGGACACCAAAAATATTTTGTTCTAGCATACGGGCGCCATAGATGTCCCTGGGTGAAAATTCCTAAACCTCCGTGGCCAGGAGACGCCCCAACGTCGAGACCGAGTGGATACATGAGCGCCCGAGTGCCGAATACCAGGAGGCCGCGTCTCCCATTGTGTCGTGGTCGGTTGGGAGGGGGTGTGGCCTTACCCGCCCAAGGGTAGGGGGCAATACTAGGCTGAGTTTGACCAGCTCGTGAATGGGTCCGCTATCGACATGCCGGATAGGTATTGGCAGACTATTGGCCAGGCGGATAGTGAGGTTTCTTACGCTCACTTGGACTGTGCGGCTGGGAGAGCGGCAGTGCCATTTGGAGTATACTAAACCCCGGTGATGATCCCAGATATGAACCGTACTGATATGTGGATTTAGTGAGCAGGAGTTGCATACTCATTCATGCATTCATTCATTCACTATCTACTCGGGTTGGTGGTATGCAACTAGTTGTTACGTGTGCCTTCGCAATGGCCAGGATTTTGGTTGGGGCGCGCGACTAACCTGAGATCAGGAGTTTACCACATTGAGTCTGACTATCCAAATTTAGGTATGGGACTGGTTTGGATAGAAGTCCCTTGTGATGGACCCCATAGCCTACGATACTACGTACTACCATCCCGACTTCACACTCCAGCATGGTCATTCCATTTGCACCGCATATTGCATTACATCCACGACATACGACATCTTGGGTTACTGAGCTTCTGCATTTATATGGTCTAGATATGGCTGACGCATTTGTGAACACATAAGGAATTATATACCCCATTGCATTCTCGGCATTTGATGTTTGGCTCTTTATGACTCCTCATTTGCGTAGCTGTTATATATTGCGTATTCTGATATTGATTGGCTCATGGACTTGCTCGTATTTCCGCTTACTCTGTTATCGTATGATCTATGATCTTGTGAGTATTTCTGTTTACTCTGATAATTCCTGCTCTTGTCAGTATTTCTGCTTACTCAGATAATTCATGATCTTGCTAGTATCTTTGCTTATTCCGATATTGTACGATTTATGGATTACCAGTACTTCCAGTTTGTATGATAATGGCATTGTATTGAATACTTGACACTTACCTTGTGCACACACTTACACCACTCCCTAAGCTTTCTATAAGCTTATGCACGATAGATGCGTGCAGGTGTTATTAGGTTGCAGCAGCGTTGAGCTTGGAGCGTGCAGTTGTATTCTGGAGCTTTGATTTCGATATATGTATTTTCCCTTTCAGCATTGTACTCAAATGATTATATTAGTGGATATGTGATGATGATGTTGCCTTTGTCAATTGGGTAATCTTGTGGTTATGCTTATTATGAGTTAAATGTACAAAAAAAGAATAATCCTCCTTGTAGGATCCCAGGATCGGAATCTTGCGTATGGACGCTAGGACCCGAGAATGGGGTACTACGGAGGCTGTCACCTTTAGTGCCCCCTTCATTAATGGCCAAGTGGGCTTCGGGTCGTTGAGGGCAGGTGTTTGATAAGTGGCCTAGTCTACAACAGTAATAATTATTTAGCCTTGGTCGACCATAAACATTAGAATTCTACTCAAACTCACTATTGTGAGTGCTGCACGTTGAGGCCTAGATAGACCGCTCCTTGTGTTACGGTTTGTGGTTAAGGATGACCTCCTACTGGTTCCTTTCCTTTGGCTAGCACTAAATCTTGCGTGGGTCCCGTAATAGGGGGTTGAGTCAAAGCATATGGTCGAGTAGGGACTCTTGCAAGCTGTGTTTCCTCCCTACCGGCCAACTGAACCTCTTTATCCATGGTCCTGACCAGGTGCATTTAAACTCGGTCCTAAATTGTTGGCCGTAAGCGACCTAAGAACTGTGTTACCTTCTGTAATTCGGTCATTGACAAATCATTCCGCTTTGCCAACTGTTGGAATTCTTCAGTGTAATCTATGACAGGTCGATTCCCCTGCCAGTAATTTTGGTATTGCTGGAACAATACCTACTTCTAATCACTGGGAGGATCGTCATCAACGAAGGCATCTCATCCGCAACCATGATCGGATGGGCATCCTGTTCTATAGGGCACGTAAAGGTTGTAATTGCTCCTACCATGCAGAAGCACTGGATTCTAATTAAAATGCTACCAATTTCACTTTCTTATGTTCTAGTATGTCCATGTAATCAAAATACCGTTCAAATCCGGCTAACCAATCGAGGAAGTCTTCTATACGTAATAAGCCTTTAAAACTGGGGAGTTTGCCTTACCTCAATATTCTGTTTTAGCATGATTTAATTAATCGTCTCCATGGACCGGTCGTCAAGCAACCACATCACCGATGTCCTCGTTGCTGGAACTCAACTCATCTGGGTTACCCTTTGATTCACCTTCGGAAGTGCTCTACGAAAATTGAGGTTGTGCTATACAGCGATCATGGGTGACTGATTATTGCCTTTGGCTTGGGGTGGAATTAGCGCATCCGCAATATGATCGAGCATTATCTACAACCCTTGTATGGTCAACTGACTCTCTCGATGGAAAGCTTTCATTCTTCCCAATAGATAACGAATCCATGTATCACCATCCAAAGGATTTTGGTCTATATTTTGTCGTTAGTTGCGATCAGTTCGAGGAGAGTCCTCGCTCTATTACCAATTGACGTAGAGAAGGACGTGATGTGGTCGATTACCATCTTCCTCGGGGATAACTACTTTGAATCCATAAAGATCTCTAGATTCCTCAAAGAGTTTCCTTGAATCCATGAGGGATAAAATAGAAATAAGTTCTAATAAATTCAAAAATAAATTGATTGATGATATAAAAAAAATTACAATCCTTTAAATAATGAGTTCAAACCTAAGATGGAGTTTTAGACTCAAACTCCCTAAAAATGTGACTTATTATAAATAGTAAACTTACTATTTATAGACGATCATCATTCCTACTAGACTTTATGGTTTTTAGCCAAAAATGGTAAGTGTCTAATTTGGCCTAACCACATTATTCTCCTAATTTTTATAAGCCCTTTTAATGTTGGGCACGACTCCTAGAACTCAAAGGATCAAAAGTTATGATCGAACTAAAACTTACTATTTATAGTAAAAACGAAAATAAAATAGACTTTTGACTCCCAAAATCATATATGATATGTCAAAAAACTTATTCCAGTATGCGAGATACTACTATATTAAGGTTTTGATGGTCTGGATCATTTTCCCCTCCAATCATCCTTCTCTGTCCATCTTTGCCATGAAAGTGTCCTCAACCTGCTATACATCAACATCACTATAGTGGACTAGAATTTATAGGTAATTGTATGTCAATGCTTCTGGTATTGTCACCATCATCATCTTAGACAGTAACAAGTAGGAAGCAATGCCTACTAAATGTATTAGATACACATGTTAGATACATTTTGAAATTTTCTATTGTTGGAAATAATGGGTTACAAGTGACAATGACTAGAAGGACAGAAGAGTGAACGGTTTGGATCATGTTAACGAGCTTTAGGTGGGACTGACAATTGTGTGGCTTGTACAGCCTCCCCATACCCCAGTATATTAGACTAAAAAATGAAAATTTGTGTTTGGCTCTGGTCCTCACTCTCCTTGATTCTCCTCCCAAGTTTAGATCCCGTTTTACCATTGCAGAGAGGGAGGTAAAGAAAGAAGATTGAGGGCGTTGGGCACTTCTTGTGCGTTAGGTCAGGTAGGTAAGGATCGAAACCTCTATTAGCCTGTTGATTCGACGCATAGCATCATTATAAACATTTGGTATGACAGCAAGGTATCTGGTTGTGCCTCTGTGATATTTTTCCACCATTAAAACCCTTGAAGGTTTTTTTTACCAATGAGTGTGGCTACCCCCCTCTTTTAATGGGCTTTCTTTGTGCATTTAATTACATCCCCCACTCAGACAATGACTAATGAATTGATGGCCCTCATATGGAGGAGATGGTGATGAACAGTATAATCCGTTATCACAATGTCACTACTGAATCAGTGGCCCTTTGCCAAATCAAGCCTCCATCTCAATCACTACTACCAAGTGGGGTCCATCTAGATTCCTCTTTTATGTTTTCTTATTCATGTCTTTGCAGTTTTAGATGTAATTCTTTATGAAAATAGTTTATAGTCCGTGCATATGGTGGGTTAGACTCATGTTGGGCTTGGGCCAAAGTTAGTCTCACCTTATGACGCAAGGAAGGACGTGAGGTCGAGCACCATCTACCTCAAGGGGATAACTGTTCCGAATCCACGGAACTTCTCTAGACTCCTCACAGAGACTTCTCGAATCCATGAGGAAAAGAACAAGAAAAATAGAAAATAAATTCTATAAAATTTGAAATTGATTGATGAATGTCTCTTATCTATGTACTTGTTACACAATTAATATAGAAAAAAACCCAAAATTCGTAATTACCAAAAAATGAAAATTTCTAATTCTAATAAAAATTATAATTCTACTAAAACTCTTCTAAAGTCTAATTTCTAAAAATAAAAATTCCATATAAACTTTTGCTAGAAGAGTTCTAACATAATTAGAAGTTATTTCTATAAGGAAGAAAATCTAAAACTCTAAAAATAGGAAAATATTAAAAATTTCAGAATTACTAAAAATAGTTTAAAAAAATTCTTCTAAAAATTCGTTTTTGAGCTGAAAGTGCGCGTTTTCTAATGAAACAGACAGATGCGATCTAATTTGTGGTTTGGTTCACCTCGGATGGCCCGTTTCAGTAAAGATTGATAGGTTGCACGCCTTGTAACGATACGCGGATCGAAAGTTATAGTCAATTTACAGTCCACCTTCTTTTGACCTAACCATGCTAGGAATATTTGTGACACATTCTACATCAGACCCCTTTACTTAAAAAAAATAAAATTGTCCTTAAGTTACTTAAGGGACTTAGCTCATGATTCTGAGATAACTTCTAACGCCAATGTTTATTAGACATTTTCTTGTACTTGGCATTAGGCTCTTGAGTGAACACAATACATGTACACATGATTTCCTTGACTTGATTAGTACCGATCAGTTCCTTCACTTCTGCCTTCGAGATCTTACATTCTTTCTAATAATGTGGGCAATTAGGCAAACTTGCCCGTGAGACGTGATTAATGTGGTTTTGTATATCTCGTATGGGAAGCAATTTATTACGGAGTTCATTGAGCACAACCACCTTGAACTCCTGCAACACTGGTACCAAATCCTTCGGGATGTTCACAAGCCGCACATATTTTTTCTTTTCAATTAATGCATATATATCTCATGTTTCCTCAAATTCCTTAACAAAGGTCTGTTCAGTTATGATAGATTGTCCCTCCACATTAAAAGTCTTGGGTTGGTTCTCCGTTCCCATAAGGGCCATATGTTTGCCTCTGATGGGCCTACGACAACTCTATTTCGACACGGTCATCCCTCATCGACAAATAATGGGTTTTCTCTTCATATCCCCTAACTGATCGGTTATCCTGCTAGTAATTTTGGTTTTGTCAGAATAATACCTGATCATAATCTCTAGGTAGGAATCGGATGCGCAACAACTATTGCATCCACGACCATGTGCGGATTGGCACCTTCATATGTCTCATCCGCTCGAGTTAAAGTTGTTCCCACCAAGCTGAAGCTCTGCCCATCAATTTGTAGGCCACAATTTTAACTTTCTTCTCTTTCACGATGTCCATGTAGTCGAAGAAACGTTCGACTTTAAGCAACCAATCAAGGAAGTCCTTGAAGTAGAGTTGGCCATTGAAACTAGGAAGATCGACTTTCATCTTGAATTCTTGATTCGTTCGATCTATCTGATCAATGCCTCGTCTAGGATCTTGTGGAATCATGTCGCTGGATCCCACATTCTCAGGAGTGATCTTGTGGTTCACTGCCGGCACCATCCTGTGATCAGTACAATTACGAGTTCCAGTGCCTACTAGAGACTTATTATCGACATGAACATAAAAATGCTATATGGCCTCCATCAAGGAATTGATGGAAGCTTACAGCCATTGCATGACTTGCCGATCCTCTCGCTGAGAAGCTTCCATTCTTTCTAAAATATAACGAATTCCTGGATTACCGTCCACGTGATTTTGGTCCATATCTTCGTTGTTTGCCATCGACCTAAGGGAAGTCCTCGCTCTGATACCAAACTGACGTAGGAAAGGACATGATGTCGAGCACCGTCTTCCTCAAGGGGATAACTGCTCCGTATCCATGGAACTTCTCTGGACTCCCCATAAAGACTTCTTAGATCCATGAGAAAAAGAACAAGAAAAATAGAAAATAAATTCTAAAAAATTCAAAATTGATTGATGCATGTCACCTATCTATGTACCTATTACACCACTAATATAGAAGAAAAAACCCAAAATTCATAATTACCAAAAATAGTAAATTTCTAACTCTAATAAAAATCCTAATTCTACTAAAACTCTTCTAAAGCCGAATTTCTAAAAATAAAAAATAAACTTTTACTAGAAGACTTCTAGCATAATTATAAGTTAATTCTAAAAATGAAGAAAATCTAAAACTCTAAAAATAACAAAATATTAAAAAATTAGGAATTACTAAAAATAGTAATTTTTTTCTAAAAATTCGTTGTGCGCCCTGTAATGATACCTAGATCAAAAGTTACAGTCAATTTACAGTCCGCCTTCTTTTGGCCTAACCGTGCTAGGAACGTATCTGTGACACCTTCTGCATCACCTTAGTCCAGCCCATTGCCACCCTTGGAAATGACCAAAATGTAACCATCTTCTTCACTATTCATAATTGAAGTACCTCTTTGTATGTAGTGGTGTTTCTTTCATGTTAAAGTAGTATAATTTCATTTCAAGACAGCTAAATATAACAAAATATGCCTCCTTTATTTATTTTTATTTTATTTTATTTTTATTTAAAAAAAACTTCCTTTCGAGCTTTTCATATAACAATCATCAATTACATTCAGGATTCCCCAAGGAATAAAAGAACCTAGGGAATATCTATCATAAAACGGGGACCTAGAAAATTCTCAAAAAAGGAAGGAAAAGGAAAGAGAAAAACGAAGGGACTCGAGAACCTGGGGCCCTTAAACAGCCCCATCCAGCAAATAAACACCCCCAAACTAAAACCAAGATAGTCAAACTGCATAAACCAAAGCCTAAGCTTAGCTTAACTCCCCCTAGATACTTCCCTAATAGATCCCAGCCCCACCTTGTCAAGGAATAAGAGACCTCTAACATGAGACAGGAGGTCTTTTCGACGAACCACCAGGGAAGACAAGTGATTCCCATTACCCAATTGGGCCATCGTATCTGCCGCCGCATTACCTTCTCTATAAATGTGAACGAACTGAAAATGCCCCCTGCACTAAAGCCGATCAATCTTAGAGATCCAGTACCCCCATTTCCAACCTAGGCTAGCAGCCCCAAGCAAGAAACTAACCACAAGCTGGGAGTCCGACTCCACAACCACCTTATGAAATCCTCTATTTAGGCAAAGCTCCATACCATCGAGGATGGCCCGCAGCTCAGCATTCACATTCGACCCTACACCATAACCTGACTAGAACGTAAACAGAAACTCTCCTCTGTCTCCCCTGCAAATACCCCCCCCCCCCTCCCAACCAGAATTACCTGGGTTTCCTATTACTGACCCGTCCACGTTTATCTTCACCCAACCTGGTGGGGGTTTGAACCATCGCACAACTATGGGGAGAGAAGACCTGCCGGGATGTGAACTCCCTCCGCTGGCATAACGAGAACGAACTGACCCTCTGGACTGATCCTTTATTATGAACGCTGATGGAGGGGTTTGAATAGTAACTCTGAGATGGGCGTTACTGACTGACAATCTGATACCTCTGAGATGGGCATTCCTGTTAGAAGAGCCGATCTCTAGATTACAGCCTCTGATGTTTGAAAACCACCATATCCCCTATGTAATCACGGCAGCAACAGAGGGAACCTTACCATCAAAGACAGTCGCATTCTGGCTTTTCCAGATTGTCCAAAGAATAAGGCACAGGGCCACCTTGTGGGCTACAGAGTTCGCTGAGCAGATTGCAGGGGCACCCCACCATTGAGCTAATCTGATGTCGATCGATAAGGCCTCTAAAATATGGATGCCGAAAATGTTACCGAAGTAGGACCACGCAGCCACAGCAATCGAGCTATGCAGAAACAAGCGGGGAATAGATTCTGACGAATGGCCCAGGGAAGAACTGTCGATACAACATACACATTTAGAAGCCAAGCTGATGCCACGAAATTTGACTGCCTCATCCACCACAGTTGCCCCCATCAGAACTCTCCAAGCAAACAGTGAGATCCTTGGAGGGAGATTTCCATGCCAAACCCATCTCGCCCAACTTCTGCGGGGCAGGGGAGAACTGCATTTATCCCAGGCTTAAGAAACAAAGAACACTCCTGAGGCAGAGAATGGCAAGAAAGGAGTATCTGGCCCCTCTGAGAGATAGAAACCTAGCTGAAAAATATAATCTATTACCCTTTGAGGGAGGTAATTAAAGGTCGTCGATGGAGGGAGAGGGCCTACCTTGCCCCCCACCTGTGAGGTTTTCAACGATAGCAATCGAGGCGGGACTGGGCAAGAGGTTTACCGATGGAGCAGTCCAAGCCCTGACTAGTTGGAGAACCAGAAATTGCAATCTCCCTCGCCCAGTTTTCCACTGAACATAGGAATCAACTGAAGGGATCAAAGCGTGAATCCTCTCCACAAGGGAGAGGCAAAAGATGCTGGATTTGAAGATCTGGAAGGAGAGAGGTCCTGGGCATATTTAGCAGACATAAAATATCTTAAAAGGCTCTTAACAGGTGCATATTTAATGGCCCAGGCCATCTTCAACCGTAAGGTTGCCATAGTGTCCTTCAACTTCCTGATTCCTAGCCCCCCCTCCTCCTTTGGGATTGTAATCGCCTTCCAACTTTTCTAGTGACATTTGCTCTTATCCTCATTCCAACCCTAGAAGAAGGATGCAAATTTCTTATCTAATGAGGCCAGAACTTGAGACGGGATGTGGGTTGCTGCCAAGGAGTGAATCGGAATGCTACTCAGGACGTGTCGCACTAAGACTGCCTTGCCTGCCTAAGACAAGCATCTCGCTTGCCAACCTCGAATACGCCCCTCCACTTTATTTAAAATTGGTTGAGAATCGAAAAGCTTTTAGCCTGCCCATGGCCATAGGGACTCCCAGGTATGAAAAAGCTCTAGACACCTTGGAAATCTGGAGAACTAACTTAATTGCCCTCACTCTGGAATTCAGTATCTTGCGAGAGTGGAGGAAGGCGTTTTTCCAAAGATTTACTCTTTGGCCCAAGGCAGCTTGATAAGAATCTAGAAAAACCTTCGTAGCCCTCAATGACATAATACCCCATTCAGAAATAGAAGTGTGTCATCCACATATAACAAATGGGAAACTAGAGGACAACCTGCTCTAAGTTTATAAGGCTGGCTACGACCCTGAGAGCCCAAATATTTAAGGCCTCTACTCAATACTTCCGCAGCTATGATGAACAGACTTGGAGTGACAGGGTCGCCCTACCGTAGGCCTCTAGAAGACTTGAAGAAGCCCGAAATCTCACCATTGATAAGAATCGAGAACCAGTTATTCGCCCAACATTTCTCCACTAACTCGATCCACGGGAGGCAGAACCCGAATCGGTGCAAGACCTGCTTTAGGAAAGACCAATCCAGCCTATCATAGGCTTTTTCCATATCCAACTTTAACGCAATATTACCTCCTTGCACTTTTCTGTTAATTTCTCTAAACAACTCCTGGGATAAATCAATGTTTTTCGTTATGGACCTGCCCTTAATAAAGGCCCCTTGTTCGGCCGAGATCCAGAGAGGCAGCACTAGACTCCACCTGGATGCAATCACTTTTGAGAAAATCTTATAAAGGCAGTTGCAGAGACTGATCGGCTGAAAATTTGAGAACCTCTTCGGGGAAGCCAATTTCGGGATTAGGCAGATCAGTGAGGCTGAGACTATTCTAGGGAGAGGGCCACCTTGAAACAGGAACAATGTAGCTTTGAGAATGTCTTGACCCACAATGCTCCAACAAGCCAAGAAAAAACTCTCTGAGAATCCATCTGAGCCAGCTGCTTCATCAGCCGAGATGGACGAGATAGCTTGATGGACTTCCTGGATGGATGGAGGCGCCATCAGCATATCAATAAGCTTTGAGGTTACAATGGGAGGGAGAACATCGAGAAGACTATTGCTGATTTCATAATGGGTCACTTTGAACATGCGTTCGAAGTGCTCCACTGTCGCCTGCTTGAGTCCAGCAATATCGTCTAACATTTGGCCCGACTCCAACAGAATGTTGTTGATGACTACTCTTCTCTGTTTTTTTGTCACTGACGCATGGAAAAACTTGGTATTTTTATCTCCTGCTTCCAACCAACTAATCCTTGATTTTTGCTTCCAATATATTTCTTCCATCAACTGTAAATAGGCAAGATTTTCTGAAGCTTCAATGTAGTTGTTCTGCAGGTCACTATTCGGCCCCTCTGAAGTCGCGGCGTCTTGCATTGGGAGTTCAATATTCTCCACTGCTTGTTCTATTGGATTCAACTGTGAGAATAAATTGTTGAACACTTCTCTATTGCACACCTTAAGTGTCTGTTTGACGCACTTCATCTTGATCATTATGTTGTAAATCAGATGGTTTGACTCAACTGACTCCCATGCTGACTTAATGAGCTGGTTGAAGGACTCATGTTGGATCCATATTCGTTGAAATCTGAACGACTTCACTATAGGGGCTGACTAATGGGGAAAAGCCAAGAGTAATGGGGTGTGGTCCGAGTTAATGTGAGGGAGATGGGTCACCCGGAATCTCAGAAACGTGGAGGACTAAGCCGCATTCATGAGAACCCTGTCTAGCCTAGCCCACACTCGAGCTGCACCGCCTTGATTGTTGCTCCAAGTAAACTGATTGCCTGAGAAACCTGCATCCTGGAGACCTACATTATTGATGGCTGCCGCAAATTCTAATGAGTTGGATCTGTCTGCAACTCTATGGCTCCTTTTGCTAGCTTCAATTGTGGCATTAAAACCACCGCAAACTGCCCAAGGACTATGAATTGCTGATGAGATAGATGCAAGGTCACCCCAAAGGATCCTTCTTTGGATCCTGGCATAGCTAGAGTAGATGAATGTAATCGTAATAGTCGATGGAAGAGCCTGCAATGATAAAGGAATGGAAATCGATTGGTTAGATTTATATACTAGTGAGTGGGAAATCTGGTTTCTGAAATAGGCCCAAAATTTACCCCCGACATCAGAGTTGGAGAGGGATAGGTGGAAACCTAGAGACAAGCCTAACCCCACTCTCTTATCATCTGAAAGCATGGGCTCAAGAATGGCCAATATCCAAGGATCATGTTTCTTAATGAGCCTTTTAGTAGACAACATCGAGCGCAGATTGCCAATGCCGCGCACATTCCAAACTAGGATTCTATCCATCAGTAACGCAACTTGAATTAACTGCCTTTCTCTTTAACCTTCGAAGCCTGGATTCCCAATCTCCTATTGTGTGTAACACCTTTGACCTTTTCATGAATTTTGATCTCCTAGTTGTAGTAGGAGATGTCTGTTTGCTCTGATTATCGGGAACACACCTGTTCTGGTCTGGGTCTTCTTCGGATTCACTGCCTTTTGCCTTATTCGAATCAGCAGACACATTCCTAGTGTCTTTCAACTCGAAGGAGTTAGTACCTTGCTATTCAGTTAAGCAGTTTGGCCTAACATCAGAGGGATCATCAGGAGGGTGGTCATTTTCTTGCCCCTCCAGCCTGACCGCTGATTAGAAGGGGGAAAGATCAACTTTAAAATCTGCTCTGCGAAGAGCTGGTATGGGAATGATTGGGGTGCAGTTATCTGTCTGGTCCTCTCTGTATTCACCTGTTAGGATGTTATCTTCAGCTGAATCATCGACTTCAGTGGAGGCCACCTGTATATCCGAAATAAGAGCGATAGGGGTACAATCCTCTGAATCAAACTAAGGGCAACCTAAAGAGTATTCACCTCCTCTAATACCCTTTTTTTCTCGAGCCAAGGGGGGAATTATCAGCTGATCTAGAGTGGAGATTTTCTCTCTTCCTTCTAACTGAACGAAGGAGGACTCCATCAACCTGCAAAGGCATTTCAACCTAAGGGACTCTACAGGTAGTCCTCACTTATGAAAGAGTTGCATTTTGTTTATCCATGGAGCTAATGTAACAACCCGTACTTTTCAGTACTCAAGTGTTACCAGGTAACCTAACTTAGTATAAATACCAACCTAGCTTAAGCAAACATTCACGTGCATTTCAGTCTATATCCGACGGTTGAAATTAATCCCCATTTATATATCAAGCTATCCACCGTCCATCAGACTGTAGTACTTAATTTAGCTATCAATTAGTCGTTGACAATAATTGAACCATCATAGTTTGCAAACAATCATTGAAATTCCTCTAGAGTGCATCAGGGACCCTTGGAAACTCTGATGTTCGGGTTAGGGGCCAATCCAACTGTTGAAGTTGAAAATCGTTGGAGTCAAAATCTGTCATTAGACTAAGACCTCGCGTCATCCGATAAGGAGTCTGATCATCGAAACCATCCATTAGGCTTAGACTTAGATATTCAGTGAGCAGAAATATGGTAATAGTAAAATTAATAATAATAATAACAAGCTTATTAAAATATTATCATAATATTTAATGTTATAAACGCATAGTAGGTCATCCAATCACTAATCAAACAATCGATTTCCATCTAAGGGACCCTAGAAAGCTTTTGACCATTGATGTACAATTTCAGAATGATCCGATCGTCAGATCGATGTAGATCCATAACTAGACTCTCCAATCAAGTAGTATGGCCCACCAAAGCGTTGGATCCACCCCCATCTAGGGTCAAATGGTCCTAGTTGGGCTGTTGAAAATTGGATGGACGGAGTAGATTCTTCAAAAACATCTATGTGGGCCCCACACTTGTAGTATGTGTACACCACTAGACATGCACCCACAGGATACCAAACCAGTCAACTTGGTTTGACTGAGATTGCCCGAAGAAGAAGGATTTCCTCCTCCTTTTCCCGCTGTTCGAATTTGAAATGGACACCGTCCGTGTGTTGGTTGGTGGCCCACCATCAGGACCCTTCTGAATGATATGAACCGTCCATTAGGTGTGGCTCTCAAATTCAACCAAAACCCAACACTTTCACACATTGAAACCCACGACCATGCGCACAGTTTCTAGCTGAAATAGGCTGGCTAGTAGGCGAAATTGTGTTTCCAGCCCCGTCAAAGCCAACCTACTATGATTCATGTGGGCCACCTTTAGTCGATCCGAACCGTTCAGGTTGTAGTCCTCTTAAATTCGCCTAAGACAGTGGACCCCACATAAATGCATGCATACGTGCATGCGCTGGAATTTGGTGCAAAGTTGCCCCACACGAGTGACGCATTTCAAAAATGGAAAGCATTCCCGCCCCTTCTCCAGCCAGCTGGCGCGATCCATGTGAGGATCCCTCCTCCAATCACAACCCTTTTCTTTGGACGAATCCAAATCATCAACGTGGATTAGGTTTTCACAAAGAAAACCGATGATAAGGCTTCCTTTCTGCTGGATGTTTTCCAAAAAATCATATAGTGGGATTAGATCCAGGCCATCCAGTCCTTATCCAATGGCTCTAAAGGAATTTAGGGCATGATATAAGGCAACAGGATCGAATAGCAATGAGTCTTTCTCCGGTTATTGCGGCTGCCCGAGAAACACCAGCCAAAACTTCCTAGCCTCGTACCCACCATGAAAACCTCCTTGGAGCTTCACTCCAACCATTCCCCGAGCTCCCATTGGCACTTTTGCACTGCCCAAGAGCTTCGTTTTAGAGAAAAGCTTACCCGATGGAAATCCACCATTTTCGTCCGAGGTTTCTTCCTCGCTAAGGTTCAATCGCACCACACTGAGTCGGACCGAGTCACGCTTCAAATGGTCGTGTGGGATGAGTCCAGGCTCGGTTAAGTTATTCCAGAGAAGTAGAAAAGAGAGGAAGAAAGTGGAAGAAGATAGGAAGAAGGAAGAAAGAATAGGGAGAAGAGAGGTAGATTCGACTCGAGTTGTGACGCACAGCACCACGACTCGCTGCCAACTCAAGCTGTATGAGTCGGGTCAAACCTGGTCATCCAAAAGTGCTGTTGGACCTCCAACAGATGAAGAGAAAAATAGAAGGAAGGAAAATGAGAGAGAGAGAGAGAGAAACGGCATTAGCTTCAGTGCCGCACTGCACCAGACTATTCGAGTTAACTCGACTTAGGCCGAGTCGGGGTGAACTCAGTAGCTCTGAGGTAACAGGGCGCTGCTCCACCTGGTTCCTGAAGTTCGAACCTCTCATGAACACTCGGAGGGAGCCCATGGCCTAGGCCCACCAACCGTAGTCACCCGGAGATCGGACGGTCCGATCATGAAAGAAGGAAGGGCTGATTCACAGAGAGACTCACTGTAACCACTCCTCTTGCGGATTCAGGTGCTGGTCCGTTTCTACCAGGTGACGACAACTCGGTCTTAAACTGAATAGTTTGATAACATGTAATCTAACAGAAAGAAGGAATATCTGCAGGTGTGGTGTCATCCAACCCGTTGCAGCGACTATGCAAGGCGCTGAGTTGACTCAGCATGCACTTAGAGCAACCCAAGTAATGCTCAAACACCCCATCTCTATGTTGGCTAAGTGAGTCCACCCATTACCTTCACCCCACAACCTGCATTGATGAGAGTTAGCAGCCATGAAGCGTCTGCCGAGCAAACTCTCCGACCCAGCGGGTCGTGGCAACAGGTGCGACCCTGGGACATCTTTGAAACACGGTTGGGAGTCCAACCAGCATAATGTAATAAGGATGACTCGGGATGATGCAACTGAGTTTGGATGAAAAACCCTTTCATTAGATGCAGGCCAAACCCAGTTGTTCCAACGAGTTCTGGACCGAGTCGAGTCCGAACTCAGTCCCAAATCCTACCACCAACAAATACCATTAATACCCACATCACTAAATTCCTTTCATGACTGGTCTACACATGGCCCTGCGTCCTTAACAACCCACATTAAGATTGCTACACTCACACGTAGTATGTGACTTTGCACACATAGACAGGAAACAACAAGAAACTGAATGAGACTTTGCCTATGATCTAAAGGTTTTCTGGGTCCACAAACACACACGTGATAGTACATGATAGCAGGCAAGTTGCATTATCCCAGCCATCAACCATCAAATTGGTCGGACCTCGAAGATCTTCACACCGAAAGTTGATCATTCAATTAGTATGATTTTGATAGTATTTTATCTTCACATTGAAAATCAAAGTTTAGATAGTTTGTGCATTACATGTACATAATGTTTACAAAATATGAGATAAAAGGCATGTTGGGCTTCCTTGTCAACTATGTCACAGTGCAAGCAGTGAACACCCTTGTGATTGGTGGGCCAAAGAAGAGGTGTGGTCATCATGCACTGCCTACCTAACAACATATTCGTTTCAATTACTGAGAGTTGCTAATGTTAGCAAAAATGCATAACTAAGGCTGATTTTTAAAAAGGACGATTTTCAGCAACGCCTGTTACAGGGAGTTGCAACATGAAGCTCTATGGGGCCCACAATGATATCCATTTCAAATTCACTTCTTCCATCAATTTCTCCTGCCCATAAGGATGAATCTTTTATCAATTCTTAATGCATGCCTTATACTTGAATTATATTGACAGTTGTGCACCATGATTTCATACAACTACTTACATGATGGTTTTCATTTGAACTTCAATTGATAGTTATTATCATGACTTATTGGGATTATTATGAATCAACTTATGACTGGCATGCCATAACTATATGCTTTCTCATAGATTATTGTGAGTCGCTTATGGATCTCTATTCACTACACTTATTAGTGGGTAATCCCTCTTGTGTATGTGAACCCATACTTAGGATGTAATAAGATAGAGTGTAGTAAGAAATAGACCCTCGATTTGGAGGTTATATGGGACATGGAACATTAATGTGGGATTTACCATCCATAGGTCATACGGCTTGAGTGGTATAGAAATGAACTCTTTAACCACTCTGATTTAATCTTACCTGACCCCTTCGTTGTTTCGATTTAATGTTCCGAGCATCCTTTTACCACTGCAATTTAACATCTGTCCCATGTTTTGATGATTGCATTGCGTGCCTTCGATGGCCTATAGCCATGCAATGGTAATCCCTACTTATGAAATTTGATTGGCCACCGGTCGATGGGCATCCATTAAACATCCTAAGATGTGAAAACCTCATGAGCCAGGGATGGTGGTCATGGGACACTATGCCCGAGCTGTCGGCCTATGTTGGGCGACGAGTCTCCCGTGGTGACCTTTAACTTTACTTAAATTGGCTAGTTGTAATTGGAATAATGATGTTTTGGCTAATCATGCATTCATAGTATATTAGTGATGATGGGTGACTAATTTTGGATGTTGTATCACGTGCCCTTAGGCTTAGTGGGGTATTGTTTCGCTAGCTCCCACACCATCGAATATCGACCTACGTACGTGATATGTACGATGACTTGGTCACTATGTTGTACGAGATATGCTACGCTGGTGACCAGTCTTATGCATGGGTGATGAGCCCGAGTCTGACTGGATGAGCATCCCCAGGTCGATGTGCATTCACGCGTCCATGCATTTAAAAAGACTGCATCATGTATTGTTTTAATTGCATTGTTATTTTTAACTATGCGTAGCTAAGGCGGCAGTGTGTAATCTTAAGGGAAATTCACACTGAGTTGGCCACTCATCCATCAAATATATAACTTAAATTGCGGTAATGACCACTTTAGTTGAAGTGGAAATATGCCAATATGTCCTTGAAGGGGGGGGGGGGGGTGAATAAAACTTTTTAATATTTTATGGTTATTTAAAATCCCATCACTCTAATTCTGAGTAAATATGCATGCACTAGGATTTTCTTTAGAGTAACTCTGATGGCTTCCAAGCCAAATAGAGGATCCAATTATAAAACTAATTGAAAGATAAACAAGATGCAAACACAGTTTATGATGGATGTGACTGTGTGTGAGATATGATCAAATATGAAAGCATTTAAGGAAATCCCATAAGTAATAAGAGACAATAACAATCTCAAACATAGTCATTTTTATAGTGGTTTGACTACTTGTCTACTCCACTTCCGACGGATGCACTCAACCCTTGAGTGTACCGGATCTCACTAAAGAAGGTTTCACAACAGGTTCACCTCAAACCGGAGGTTTTAAATCAGGTTCACTTCTAGCCAGTACAACCTACACTTAGGCTGACACAATGTGTCTACATGACACTGTTTATGCTCCCATGAGCAAGGGTCAACACATAGCACCTGACTTTTAGACCACACTGGTCAAGGTCCTACATAAGGAACTAAGAGTTTATGCTCTCCACAGAGCAAGGGTCAACACAAAGCTGCCCCACGTACACTCCCACCGGAGGCCTCCTATAAGGACTTGCAAGGGGCGAGAAATAGCTTAAACTCAATCCTACAAAAGGAATGATCACAAGGGTCCTCTGGACTCTAATGACTTACAGATAAGTAGATGAGCCCCATTCAGCGCGTTGTCGAAGATCTCCTCCTTTATTGACGAAGAATCTTTTGCTTCCTTGAATCGCAACTCAGAAGATGTACTAATACATGACGATGGGTTGGGTCAAGGCTATAAAGAAATTCTACTCTATTAAATATTTTCCTATAAGGGAAATAGAGCGATTCCAATCATCTATGCATTCATGGCATCCCAGCTTAATGATTTGCCATTAAGGTGGTAGCTATAGGATCCTTGAATGCTGAAGTTCATTCCCCAATCCACTCTATTGAATGTCAATGATGAGGGTGGATCGGAGGATGAACTCCCACGAGAGAAAAAAAAGGCTTAGGGTATATGATCTAGGGTTAAACACGCAAAAGCACTCTCTATTTTCTCTATTCAACAACTAAGGGCAAGCTCTCATTAAATAGGCAAAAAAGTTCCAAGGGATATAAAATGATCAAATTTTTGATAGAGTTTGATCATCGAGCCGGGTCGATAATCATCAAGCGTATACTCTCGATAGCATCGACTGGCCGCTCGATGACACGAACTTAAATGTCAAACGCTTTTGAAACCTTTTGCCAGCTAGTCGAGGAAATCGAACATGTGTTGATGTCATCGGATTTCGAACTCCGATGTAATCGACACGAGGTTTGATTTCTCGACATTTAAAAATAAGAGAGACTAGCCTTTGAAGATTTTTCAGGAAAAAGATATGATCGAGCATCACTCGATATCATCGGAATTTGAATATCGATGATATCAAGGGCAGTGTCGATTCATCGATAATTCTAAGGAATTTTCCTATAAGCTTGCTGGACAGTTTGCATCCATCTTCGATGACATCGATCATGCCTCAATATGATTGATATTTAAATATCGATTTTATCGAGTGACCCTCGATCTGAGAAAAACAACCTAAAAAACTTGCTGGATATAAATGTGTCCCAATCCGATATCATCGAAGGGCTTTCGATATCATCGAGATTTGAATTCCAAGGATATCAAGGAGATCTTCGATATATCGAAGATTACATGACTTGCCTTAGTAGAACTTTGGACACAATAGACCTGATGTCAATTTTATCGAGTCTACTCGATGGACTCGAGATTCAAATTTCGATGATATCGAATCCTCTATCGATACATCGATAATTCTGTCCAGAGATTTTTGTGGTTGCTGGACATCTTATGTCCTCAATTCAATAATATCAAGTGAGCTTCGAAGACATCGACAACAGGGTTCGATTTCATCGAACCACTTGTCGATAAATCGACAAAGGTAGAAAACTTGGGGATTTTTCTGAGTTTGAAAAAAGTTTTCTAACCATAGTTCCTTAGGGTGATCTATCCAATTTTAAGGATTTTAATTACCTGGTGTTTTGGGACATGGGATGTGAGGCTAAGATTTACCTGTGGTGAGTTCTGACACACATCCAGTTGAGGTAGACGCTTGATCAATCTTCTTGTGGGGTTCTTCTGTCTAGCTAACTCAACGCTCATTCTATTTGACAAACCAGGGCACTTTTAATCTCCCCCTTTGTCAATTACGTGACAAAACACCAAAACACCCTAGAACAACTTCTAGATAGACACCCTAAATTGTGTGTACATAATCTTTACACAATTGTACAAAGTTTTCAAGTTTGCACATACACACAAACAGTAGCTGCTCCCCCTAACAGCAATCTCCCCCTGTCTTCTTGCAGCTGCTCCCCCTAATACCTACACCACCTTTCACAAACAGATACACACAATTGTCCTTTAGGGTGTATTTGTTCTCCCCCTTTTTATTAGTCATTGGCAAAGGATAATGGAACAGTGGATATTGACTGAAGTTGAAACAATTAGGAGAACCAAAATGCAAGGCATAAGTAGAGTAGATAGAAAAGAACATCCCTGGAAAGCATATCAGTTCAAAGAAAACCTATGATGATTAACAGTAGGAGCATAGAGAGCAAACATCATAGTTGAGATAAACCAAATACAACAGGAAAACGGGGATAAGGTTCACAAATGATAGCAGCATTCATGGTAGACTAGTAAGTAAACCGAACTAAAGTGGCAGTAAGCTTAAGGCGGAGGAGCGAAGGAAGACGGTGCAGTATCGTCGCGTCTATAGGTGAGTAGGTCCCCCAAGTGTTGCACCGATTGTTACACCCCATTCACCAGTCTTTCCAAGACAGTGAATCATGCATTCACAGACTCCTTTAGTTGGGTGCCATCTCGCTATATTGCTCCAATCCTATCCTGATGGAGCTTGAACTTTTTTACATGTCCAGGATTAGACGGGGGCAGAGCCTATTGAGATGCAAGAGGGTCACCCTCAACCACTCCAGCGCCTTCTGCTGGAGCATCCCCTTCACCACGTTCGCCTTCTTCTTGAAACCCTTCCTCGGGTAGGTTTTCGAGAAATTTGTGGAACTTTAAATCCATCCTTCTAATATTGTTCTTGTTGAAGTGTTGAAGGGGAAGTTCCGGATCGTTTGTGGGTTGAAAAGCTGATCGCATTGCATATGGTGTGAATGATCCAAGGATAAGGCAAATGCACATCCCGAGAGGTATGAATAGCATATACCAGTTGATGAACAATCAGGGTAGGAAGGCAGATTTGGATCCCTATAGCTACAGAGTAAACTATCATGGCCATGAACCCGGTGAGGTCCGAACAATTAGTACTTCTAGGATATATATTGGAGGCAAAGCCACCACGCAAAATATGATACCGAGGTTCCATGAACTTTGATTTTAGTGCATTGCCTTAATACCAGAGGATATCACAACCATGACAAAGAAATTTGGTAACCATGGACCGGGTTTCAACGCTTTCAAGGTCCACGTTCAGAAGACCAATGGGTGATAATGTAAGCCCAAGGATGTTTGCAACCGCGACAGGAGTAATCTCTAAATCATCACCATCAACAAAAACTGTGATGGACGGAGGATCAGACACTGGCAAATGACAGGAGGTAAAGAAATTGTAGGTCCGTTCATAATGACAAGGACCCCCAAAATCGAGTAGAGGTAGCCATCCAATTTCGGCTAACAGGGGTTCCAGATTATACGATTGTAGGCATTCCCTGTCGACCCTTCTTTCAAAAACTAACTTCCGCCCAGTGTATTTTGTCAACGCCATATTCACCCTGGCAGGAGGAGGAGCCGGTAGTTCAGATTGGGATCTGCCATGTGAAGTTTGTCGTGTTCACTGGAGAGTGGGAGTCCCATGTTCAGTAGCGCTTGTCTGTTCCCTTGAAGCAAGAACTTTTTGTCGGGAGGATCGCGAAGATTCTCCAGGGCTGGACGATTTCCCTTTGTCCTTCCCCATTTTTCAATACTCATAGAAAGGGATTTGAAGAGATTGAAGATAAAAAGGGCTGAGTTTCTTTTAAAAATCAGGAAATACCCTAAGAAGGGCAAGATGGAATCTTGATGTGAGAAGGAAATGGAAGGAGTATTACCAGATTTGAGGAACGTCTGGAACCCACCGATGAACCTTGAGCCGGGAGAAAGAAAAAAAACTTTTTAGAAGAAAAATGTGATTTTTCCCGCTCGACCGCCTTTTATCGGGCTGCATACTTCGATATCATTGAACGTCATTTCGATGATATCGATGGACCCCATTCGATGTTATCGAGACTGTCTCCGATAACATTCTCGATCATGTGACTTCTCAGATTCCAAAGAGGCGTTAATGATATCGATCCTTGGTCGATTTAATCGAGAGTCCACATGATTTATTGACAAACATATCGAAGGTGAATATTTTTCATTTATCAGCATATTGACAATCTTCTATGTATAATAAAGTATCTCTTTTATATCAACCAGTATACATAGCAAAAATTTTGTACAAGCATTGAACAATCCAAAATTATAAACATCAAGATGTTTATATATAAAAGTTGAGGTGAGAGACCTCAGATATACCATTAAAAGTTTAGTAAAATTGCATCGTTTCAAGAGCTATCCAGGTCAAGATGCATGACCTGGACTTGTCTTTCCATGCTCAATATTTCAAGGCATATGAATCAGTTCTTCCTTTGCCTTTAATGACATAGCAGTGGTTATTTGTGTGACAACCCTTCATCACTGATTTTCTGGATAGGTTAAAGATTTCGCATTCCTGTTTGTTGAATGTAACCACATGCTCATTGTCACATATTTGAGAAATGCTCAAAAGATTATGCGTTAATCCTTTTATGCAAAAGGCATTCTCATTTTTGAGCAAATTTATTCCTTTGATAATTCCCTGTCCAATTACCTTAGCAGTGCTTCCGT
The DNA here is from genome assembly GCF_029962835.1 of Magnolia sinica. NCBI lineage: Eukaryota > Viridiplantae > Streptophyta > Magnoliopsida > Magnoliales > Magnoliaceae > Magnolia > Magnolia sinica. The sequence goes on along the minus strand of NC_080589.1, from coordinate 53,162,576 downwards.
CTCCATAGTTGACTATCCCATCAATAAGATCTGAGTAATTTGAAAAGAGGAATTTGTCACCTGTCACATGTCTTGAGCATCCGCTATCCTGATACCACTTAGTATCATTGTCTGTTATATGATTTGAATGAGTAGTAAGGCAATTCTTCTTTTCTTTTACTACCCATTTTGTGACAGGGTTTTTAACCATGGTAGATTTAGTTTCTTTAACTAAATTGGGCAACTGAATTGTGTTTTCTTGTCTTAGAAATTCATTTGTTTTCTTGTTTAATTCAGCTACTTGATTCAATGACTCCTTCATTCTGTCAGTCATCCTGGGTGGTGATGGATGTGTATTTTCTCTAACCATATTCCTAGGAGGACACCTGACATTTTGATTTCTAGTTGGTCTGATTTTACCAGCATCCTTTTGACCAGAGTTGGGCTGTGTCCTCTCAGGAAATACACATTCAAACTTATAATGACCCAAATCACCACTCGAATGACAAACAAGAGTAAGCTTAGTTTTACTTCCTGAAGCAGTAGATTTTTCTTTAAACTTATCATATCCTAAGCCGCTCTTGTCTTTTCCTTGTCTTCCCATCCCTAACAGTTTTTCTAATTTCTCACCACTCTGGGAAAACTTATAGTTTATCTTAGCAAATTTTTTGTATTTTTCTAAATCAAACAGGAGTGTGTGATTTTCATTTTGAAGGAGCATGTTTTTATCTTTTAATAGTTCAACCTGTTTGTTTAGTTTGTCGGACTTGGATTTAAGGAAGATGTTGATTCTTTCTAGTCTATCATTATCTGAATGATATTGCTGTAAATCATTAATTAGATGTGTATTAATTTCCAAAGTTTTATCTAGATCTTTTTGCAGCAATTCCTTTTTGTTTTCAGATATTCCAAGTCTTTTAAGGATGTTGATGCTATGAATGTAGAGTTGATTATAAGCATCTTGTAATTTGTCCTGTTCTTCTTCTTCCTTCTCAGATTCCTCATTATCCGATGGAAAGGATTCAGTAGCTTGTGGTTCTTTAACATTCTCAGTTTCAGTGGGAATGGTTGAGGAAGTGGAGACCATAAGAATTTTCAGAGATTTCTGGTCTCTATCGCTCTCTGAGTCGCTAGATTCTAAGTTTGACTCTTTTGTATCATCCCATGTGGCTGCCATTGCCTTCCCTTTGGTTTTTCTATTTGGGCATTCAGTAGACAGATGTCCAAACTTTTGGCAGGTATAACATTATGGTTCCTTGGATTTTTTACTAAATTTACATTTGAAATGCTTGTTGTTCATCTGTCTTCCTTTAATTGGATGGCCACGATTTTTCTAAAAGAACTTTCTGAACCGTTGTGTCAACAGGGCCACTTCCTCATCTTCATTTTCTCTTTCACTTTTAATGTCCTCATTTGTTGTATTCTTTGAAGTTTTGAGGACAGTAGTTTTAGATTTTGGGGTTTGTTTGAAGTGTAGTTCAAAGGTTTGTAGGGAACCTACTAGTTCTTCTACTTTCATTTCATCTATATTTCTACATTCTTCAATGGTAGTTACTTTAGAATTGAACCGTTCTGGTAATGATCTTAGTATTTTCCATGGAGTTGCAAATGATGTTCAGTTTTGTGAAAAACTCCATGAAGGTCTCATGCTCTTCCATTCTGAGACTTTCAAACTGTGATGTTAGGAGTTGCAGTTTAGATCTCTTCACAGTACTTGTTCCTTCATGGGTTGTTTCCAACAAATGCCATGCTTCCTTGGCTATCCCACACATACTGATTTGATTGAAAATGTCTTGGGACACAGCACAGTAGATAGCATTCATTGCCTTAGCCTTAGCAGTTTGGTTTTCTTTATCAAATGCTGTCCACTTTTCTTTGGCTTTTGGTTTAGTGATAATTGTGCCATTCTCAAGTACTATTTGTTTAGTCGGTGGCACGTATCCTATTTCAACAATGTCCAAAACATCATGGTCTAAAGATCTCAGAAAGTAATGCATTCTAGCCTTCCACTATGCATAATTTGATCCATCAAACACTGGAGGTCTAGTGACCGATGAGCCCTCTCTTTTAGCCATATTACCAACTTCAGTCAAGATCACCCTCTAGGCGGTGAAGCCCTTAAGAGAGACCCGCTCTGATACCAATTGAAATTGCAGTAATGACCACTTTAGTTGAAGTGGAAATATACCAATATGTCCTAGAGGGGGGGTAAATAAGACTTTTAAATATTTTATGGTTATTTAAAATCCTATCACTCTAATTCTGAGTAAATATGCATGCACCAGGATTTTCTTCAGAGTAACTCTAATGGCTTCCAAGCTAAATAGAGGATCTAATCATAAAACTAATTGAAGGATAAACAAGATGCAAACACAGTTTATGATGGATGTGACTGTGTGTGAGATGTGATCAAATATGAAAGCATTTAAGGAAATCCCATAAGCAATAGAAGACAATAGCAATCTCAAACACAGTCATTTTTATAGTGGTTTGACTACTTGTCTACTCCACTTCCGGCAGACGCACTCAACCCTTGAGTGTACCGGATCTCACTAAAGGAGGTTTCATAACAGGTTCACCTCAAACAGGAGGTTTTAAATCAGGTTCACCTCTAACCAGTACAACCTACGCTTAGGCTGACACAATGTGTCTACACGACACTGTTTATGCTTCCATGAGCAAGGGTTAATGTCATGCCCCAAACTCAGAAACCGGGATCACAAAATTTCCGATCGTCGAATTCGGCGCCAACAGCCTCTATAGTACCCCATTCTCGGCTCCCAACGTCCCTACGCCAAATTCCGATCTTGAGATCTTACAAGGAGGATTTTTAATATGAATTTGTCTCGTAAGAAGCATAACCACAAGTTTACCTAAATCACAAAGGCAACATCATCATCAGATATTCACTAATATAAACATTTGAGTATAGTAGTGAAAGTGAAATACATATATCGAAATCAAAGCTCCAGAAGTCAGCTACATGCTCCAAGCTCCACGCTGATGTAACCTAACGCCACCTACACGCATCTATCGTGCATAAGCTTATAGAAAGCTTAGTGGGTGGTGAAAGTGTGTGCACAAGGTAAGTGTCGATTATGCAATATCAGAGTAATCAGAGTAAGCGGAAATACTAATAAGCCTATAAATCATACAATATCAGAAACACTGGTAAGATCATAAATCATACGATATCAGAGTAATGCGAAAACATGCTAATAGGCCCATAAATACCATCATCCTTATTCAGGCTATGTGATGCAAAGAAATTATAATAAATATAATATTATATACTGATGAAGCAATGTAGATCAGCTATGCAATGTGGGGACAGTAAGCCAAATATCAGATGCTGATGATGTAATGCAATATGTGGTACAAATGAAATGATCAAGCTGGAGTGAAGTCGGGATGATTGTACGTAGTATCGCAGACTATGGGGTCCATCACAAGGGACTTCTATCCAAACCAGTCTCATACCTAAATTTGGATAGCCAGACTCAATGTAGTAGACTCCTGATCTCAGGTTAGTCGCGTGTCCAACCGAAATCCTTGCCATTACGAAGGTACACACCAATTAGTTGTGCACCACCAACTCGAGTGGATAGTGAATGAATGAATGAATGAATATGCAACCCTACTCGATAAGTCCACATATCAGTACGGTTTCTCTCTGAGATCATCACCGGGGTCTAGTACACTCTACATGCAACCACTGCCCACTGACAGGCGACCATGCAAGTGGAAGAGACCTCACCATCCGCCTATCCAGTAGTCAACCAATATTTACCCGGCATATCAATAGCGGACTCATTTACGAGCTGGTCAAACTCAGCTTAGCTATGCCCTCTACCCTCGGGCGAGTAAGGCCACACCCCCTCCCAACTGACCACAACACAGTGGGCGACGCGGCCTCCTGGTATTCGGCCCTCATGCGCTCATATATATCCACTCGGTCTCAATGTTAAGGCGTCTCCTGGATACGGAAGTTTAGGAATTTTCACCCAGGGACATCTATGGCGCCCGTATGTTAGAACAGATTTTTGGTGTCCCATCTGGTCATCCACGATATGCCTGTGGAGGCTACGGCCCTGATGTCGCTAGGGCACACAATGCCAGATGCATGAGTCATACAATCCAGTCATGCACCAATCCTTCGCATACTGTGCTCTTATGCGAGACAATCTCCTCCTGTTAGGGAGTCTTATAACAACCTGCCTAATGATATATGCAATGGTCAACCACATCTCATAACAACCACGTAGATGATGCGTATGGGTATGTATCGTAATGCTATGCTATCACATACTTATAACCAGTATCAATAATCGGCATTGACAATCGACCTCGACAATGTGGACATTTAACCAACATTGCCCCCAAGGAATGGCCCATATAGAGCCTAACATATAGTGGGCCCATGGCCTCACACAAGGGCTAAATTTACAACACCATGGGCGTCACTCAAGAGCTTAATATACATCACAATGGGCCTTTCACATGAGCCTAACATATATTACAATGGGCTTCATAGCCTAGCCCTCAAATGCACCACAATGGGCCTCATACAATCATAATGGGCCGTGTCACATGGGCCTAATACACATCACATGGGCCTGTATACATTGGATGGGCCACGTCCCATGGGCCCCGAATACATCACAATGGGCCACAACCCATGGGCTCCAAGCACATTGCAATGGGCCTCTCACACAGGTTCATTATGCATCACATCAAGGTGGGCCTCAATGGATAGCTATAAATACGTCATATTGGGCCTCATATACATCAAGTGGGCTGAATCACATGGGCCACATATACATCACAATGGGCTTCATACAATCATAATGGGCCGCGTCACATGGGCCTAATACACATCACATAGGCAGCATCACATGGGCCACATACACATCATAATGGGCCTCAAACACGGGCCAAATATACATCACAAAGGGCCACATCTCATGAGCCTTATATACATTACATTAGGCCTCAACAATCAGAATCAACCTCGATAATCAAAATTGACCTTAATGATTGGCCTCAACAATTAGAATAGGCCTCGATAATCGGAATCGGCCTCAACAAACAGAATCGGCCTCATCAAACGGAATCGGCCTCGACCATCAGAATCGGCCTCAACAATGGAATCAACCTTGACAAATGGAATTGGCCTCAACAATGGAATCAACCTCGACAAACGGAATTAGCCTCGACCAAACAGAATCGGCCTCGATAATCGGAATCGGCCTCGACAATCGGAATCGGCCTCAACCAAACGGAATCGGCCTCGATAATTGGAATTGGCCTCGATAATGAATTAGCCTCAATAATCGAAATCGGCCTTAATAAACGAAATCAGCCTCATCAAACAGAATCAACCTCAACAATGGAATCGGCCTCATCAAATGGAATCGACCTCAACAATGGAATCGACCTCGATAAATGGAATCGGCCTCATCAAACGAAATCGGCCTCAACAATGGAATCATCCTCGACAAATGGAATTAGCCTCAATAATCGAAATAGGCCGCGACAATCGGAATTGGAATCGGCCTAACAAAGGGTCGAAGGGAAGGTCACAATGTGGACATTTAACCATCATTGCCCATCAATGTGGCCATTTAACCAACATTGCTCCCAAGGAGTGGCCCACATAAACATCATTACAAACATCACGGTAAAATCACACATCACATCAGGCCTTGAATACACAACAGATGGGCCCTGCACCTGGGCCTCAAATACATCACATGGGCCTCACTAAATGGGCCACATATACATCATATTAGGCCTTGCCCATGGGTAAAAAATATATCATATTGGGTCACATCACATGGGCCTCATATATATCAAGGTGGGCCTTCACAATGGGTCTTATACATCACATCAAGGTGAGCCTCAACAACAAGCCTCATGTATCACATCGGGCCTAATCAAATGGGCTGAATTAAATAGGCCAAGTCGAATGGGCCGAGTCAAATGGGCCGAGTTGAATGGGCCAAGTTGAATGGGCCAAATCAAATGGGCCGAACACAATTCATCTATTTTTAGAGATCAATATTTATATAAAAATGAATCATATCAAAAGATCAACTGCACCATACCATATTTAACCGTGTTGATAATAATTTCCACAATTAAATTCCAATGGGCCCCATCATAGGGTTTATTTCCCATCTAGCCTATTCATAAGGTCACAAAGACCTGGATTTAGAGGAAAAACAAATATCATATTGGTCTAAACCCTGTAGGCCAAGGGTTTTAATGGTCGACATTCAAACCCACTGTTTTCTATAATGTAGTCAACCTGATCCTAGATCTGTCTTATTTTTAGTCTCAAGCTGTAAGACGAGCTTGCCAAAGGATTGGACGGTTTGGGTGCAACACATGCATCATGGTGGGTCCCATAGGGATGGACAACATAGATAAAGCACATGCCTCGTGGTGGGGGCCAAACTGATGGAATGTGTGGAATACATTCATCAGTGGGTCCCACCATAACGTCTATTTTCCACCCAATCTATTAATAAGGTCACACAGACCTGGATAGAGAGTAAAAACAAATTTCATAACGATCCAAAACTTCTGTGAACCCAAACAGGGTTTCAATGATAGTCGTTCAATCCCACTATTTTCCTGTGACGTGGGCCACCTGAGCTTCTGTATATGGCTGAGTTTTTAGGGTGGCCCACGGCTAGAAGGGGCCCACCAAATGCACGGTGTGATGTTCAACATACAACACGTGGGGCCCACGACTGGGACCACATCCCTGCCCCTTATAACGTGCAGCAGGATGCTGCTACGCTGTCCTCTGGACATGCAGCAGCAACAGCGTCAGCTGCTGTATTTTTATTTTTTATTTTTTCAGAGGATTTTCCTAGGTGGGGCCCGCATCAGGTGGATCTGCCCCACCCATTGTATTCCATGGCTCAAGACAGTATAAATGAGCCCAATATTCAATGTGTTTTGGTGGGTAGAAACATCAATGTGGGTCTTAGTTGCTTTAAACGGTAGAAATCATAGTTTTCTACGGTATAGCCTGCTTGATTATCAGATTGGCATCATTTTTCGGCTCAACGCCTAAAATGACTTGGGAAATAGGATGGACAGCATGGATTTAATTCATACATCAAGGTGGGGCCGGCATGAGCGGCCCACCCCAAGTTTGGAATTAAGCTGATATCTTTTGTGGTTTGCACGTTAGCACACCACTCTGTCAGTTCATACTTCACAGTGAGGCCACGTCCAGCGTCCCTGGATGCTAGACGGTTTGCATACAACACACATATAAGGTGGGTCCCACCTATTGACTTGTAAAGGAAGGGTGGGCCCTACCTAGGTGGGCCACCAAATGGCCGGATGGTGTGGATAAGACATACATCAATGTGGGGTCCATTCGGACAGGCCACACAGCCACATCATCACCCAAAAATGAAAGAGAGGGAGAGAGAGAAAGAAGGAGACATGTGCAATGGAGGGACCCTGACACTATGGGCCCTCCTTTCCATGCATTTCAATCATACATCAAGTGGGTCCCAATACATGTGGGCCCACCAAATCAAATCAACGGTGGAGATCCCTTCTCCACCAAAATGAAAGGTCTAGATGACATCTTTCAAACTTTGAAAGTAAACATCATAATAGGGTCTATGGAGATTGGCCCCATCATGGAATGATCATGAGAATCATAGTGGGCCATCGGCCACATCTAGGGTCCAAAGTGAGATCCATACCATCAATCGGTAGGCCCCACTTGGCCCATCATCAAAAGAATGAAATCTAAGCCTATAGAAGCACCCATCGTTAGATCTCCTCTTCCTTCTTTCGCTAATGCATGCTAGAGCTCCAATGGATGAGATTCAATGGTCGAGATTGGTTTTGGATGGTGGGATTGGGTGGTAGGAAGGTGGGCCACACCTAGCTTTCTCATGGAGCTTGGACATTTGCTCCTCTCATGGGGTTACTTGCTTGAAAATGGGGAAATGAGAGAGAGAGAGAGGATGTGATGTAAAGAGAGGGAGAGAGAGATGGGTGATGGAGTGAGTGATGTGTACTTAACATGTAAGGGGGTGTAAGAGAGAGAGAGTTGACTTTGGGGATGGTGTTGTACTTGACATGATGTGGTGATTGATGGGATTGATTGATGGGACATGTTGTAAAGATTCTCTTGGTATTGCAAATACGTGGCGTTTCCTCGAACTAAATGCGAGCCCACATCTCCTGGCCTGGGTATTGCCTCGACGCATAATACGCGGTGTCAGAACTGCGGCCATCATGAGGTTGCAATAGTACAAGTCTCGGATTGAGCCAACTCAAATCTACGAGATACGACTTAAGATCGCGCGTAACTGCTGTCTACGCATCGCAGGTCACCGAAATTCATCCGGGAGGACCGTAGAAGTCTACGGAATAGTACGGGCTAGGATACGGGCCTTACAATTAACACATAACACCCAAATTTTAGACCACACTGGCCAAGGACCTACACAAGGACCTAAGAGTTTATGCTCTCCACAGAGCAAGGGTCAACACAAAGCAGCCCCCATACACTCCCACCGGAGGCCTCCTATGAGGACTTGCAAGGGGTAAGAAACACCTTAGACCCAATCCTACAAAAGGAATGATCACAAGGGTCCTCTGGACTCTAATGACTTATAGATAAGTAGATGAGCCTTGTTCAATTCGTTGTCGAAGATCTCCCCCTTTATTGACGAAGAATCTTCTGCTTCCTTGAACCGCAACTCAGAAGATGTACCAATACATGGCGACAGGTTGGGTCAAGGCTAGAATGGAATCCTACTCTATTAAATGTTTTCTTATAAGGGAGATAGAGCGATTCCAATCATTTATGCATTTAAGGCATCTCAGCTTAATGATTTGCCATTAAGGTGATAGTTGTAGGATCCTTGAATACGGAAGTTCATTCTCCAATCCACTCTATTAAATGTCAATGATGAGGGTGGATTGGAGGATGAACTCCGACGAGAGAAAAAAAGGCTTAGGGTATATGATCTAAGGTTAAACACACAAAAGCACTCTCTATTTTCTTTATTCAACAACCAAGGGCAAGCTCTCATTAAATAGGCAAAAAAGTTCCAACGGATATAAAACGATCACATTTTTGATAGAGTTCGATATCATCAAGCCGAGCCGATATCATCGAGCGTATACTCTCGATAACATCGACTAGCCGCTCGATGACACGTACTCAAATGTCAAATGCTTTTGAAACCTTTTGCCAGCTGGTTGAGGAAATTGAACATGTGTCGATGTCATCAGATTTCGAACTCCGATGTCATCGACACGAGGTTCGATTCCTCGACATTTGAAAATAAGAGAGGCTTACCTTTGACGATTTTTCAGGAAAAAGATATGATCGAGCATCACTCGATATCATCGGAATTTGAATATCGATGATATCGAGGGCAGTGTCGATTCATCGATAATTCTAAGGAATTTTCTTATAAGCTTGCTGGACAGTTTGCGTCTATCTTCGATGACATCGATCATGCCTTGATATGATCGATATTTAAATATCGATTTTATCAAGTGACCCTCGATCCGAGAAAAATAACCTGAAAAACTTGCTGGATATAAATGTGTCCTAATCCGATATCATCGAGATTTGAATTTCAAGGATATCGAGGAGATCTTCGATATATCGAAGATTACATGACTTCCCTTACCAGAACTTTAGACTCAACAGACCTAATGTCGATTTTATCGAGTCTACTCAATGGACTTGAGATTCAAATTTCGATGATATCGAATCCTCCATCGATACATCGATAATTCTGTCCAAAGATTTTTGTGGTTGCTAGACATCTTATGTCCTCAATTCGATAATATCGAGTGAGCTTCGAGGACATCGACAACAGGGTTCGATTTCATCGAACCACTTGTTAATAAATCCGCAAAGGCAGAAAACTTAGGGATTTTTATGAGTTTGAAAAAAGTTTTCTAACCATATTTCCTTAGGGTGATCTATCCAATTTTAAGGATTTTAATTACCTGGTCTTTTGGGACATGGGATGTGAGGCTAAGATTTACCTGTGGCAAGTTCTGGCACACATCCAGTTGAGGCAGACGCTTGATTAGTCTTCCTATGGGGTTTTTTTTTATCTAGTTAACTCAACGTTCACGCTAATTGACAAACCAGGGCAGTTTCAATAAACGTACCAGTAGTACAAGTGGCTTAAAAGACACTCACGTCTAGGGCGATAAAGTGCAGGGTACAATTACCAAGGATGTATGGTTGTATCTGTCAAGAGGAGCTACGAGATCTTGCGGCTCAAATTTATATGCATTTTATTATTTCTCTTGAGTAAATCTTGTAATTCTTGTATTTGTTATTACAGAGACATTGGTTTGTATAAGTCATTATGGGTAGCTTCTTGTATATTCTAAATGTAAATGCAAATTTTCCTTTATGTTTGATTTGTGCATCCTACACTAAACTGCTAACTCTGAGAGATAGAAATATATATATATATATATATATATATATATGGAATTTGGCTCTCTATAAGTTAACACTCTGGTTTTTGGGAAACGAGTCATATATTCGGCTCCTGAAAACTCAGAGCGTTACAGCTAACCACTTGGATGGGGGAATACCTGAGAAACTGAATCATTATCGCTTCTATCTTGTCTATGATTCTGTCTTCTTCATCTACAATGGATTTGGGTTGGCTTGCTATACTATTCCTGAGGAGTAAGCCTTTGACATTGGCATTTTGTCGAACAAGAGGGAGGTGCTCTTGGATAACCTCAGGGTCTGCCCTATGAGACTGAGGGAGAATTATCTGTCTATCTGTCATCGGGATCACTGCTTGTCTAGACCTCTCACCACCCCGATTCATGCCGGGAGCCTACTCCTGTGGGTTAAGGAATCTTCTCTCCAACCACTCTTTTGTGCTCTCCGGGAGTCGACTGTTTGGAGCCTGCATTGGCTTGCCCCCTATGGCTTTCATTGGTTCCATTTGTGCATATATCGGGAAGTCTCTATCGAAGACCTTTAGATTTAGAACCCGGTTCAAAATCACCCCTGGACGAACCAAAACCTTGATTTAAGCAAATAGTTGGAAGATACCGAGTCTAGCATTTGTATGCACTTGAAGCACTCTACCAAAATAGTTACCTAAGTCTAATATAACTACTTCCAACTAGGCATGGGCTGGAATACCGAACAACCTGATCCAGATTCCCTCTCCTCCCATAACCATGTTCATGGACCATGGGGATATCGACTCAATTCCCATTTGGGCCTATAGAGAAACATCTTCCTGGAATTCAATATACTCAGATTTTGACTTGAAGATCAAAAGGAAACTACTAGGGGACAATCTCAATATCTCTATAGCAGAGGAAGCAAATCAAGAGACTTTAATTGCATCAATTAAATTCAGGATAGATGTGGCTGGCTGAGCCACCTTACCCACTAATCCTAAATTTAGCTCCTGCAGTTTATGCTCCACCACTTTTTGGTCCGCCATGGAAGAGAAGTCATCAACAGTAGAACCCTTGCTATCTCTTCTGGGTCTTTCAGAGGATAATGCAGCTACATATGAATGCCTTGGAATACCTGAGAAGAAGGAAGTTTGTTTCTGAGCCTGAGAAGGGATTTCCCCTGTCTGTCGAGACCCCTGATTCACCTCAGATGAAGCCTTCTTCCTCTGTTTCGTCCAATTAACTGTAACAATTCTACCATCTATCTACCTCTCATTCAGAATGTCCATCGCTGCTTTGGCATCTTGCTCATAGAGGAAATGCACAAGAGCATATCCCCAAGGTTTCCTGGTGCCTGAGCAGGTAGGGATGTATGCATCTAAGATTCTCCCATATTTATTGAAGATGCCCCAAAGGTCTTCACTGGTGGTGTCGAAGGTAATATTTCCAACAAATAGGCTGAAATCGGACTTTAGCAGACGAGCTCCCAGGTTTCTTGAGCTGTTGAATCTTCTTGCCATCTATCCGCCTCTCATTCAGAATGTATTTCGTACGAAGGGGCTGTGAATGTGCCTCCATGAGGAGCTCTCTCCTTATGTCTCCGCGAAGGGGATCTCCCCCTCATGGGAGACGAAGCTGATCTTTCACCCTAGCTCGATTGATAAGTTGGATGTATATACCTCCTTTATTGTTTCAATTAAGAAACTCTGATAAAAAATTATGTGAGCTCTATATTGCAGATAAAGTTGAACTTTGTGATGATGCTATTGTAAACTTTCTTTCTGCATACGAAACTTTCTTCTGCCTTGAAGAAAGCAAGCAATATCCCTTACCATAGTGCCTTATGATAACTCAATAGCTTGAATAATATGGACAGATCCGGGCGAGGGAATCTGGGGTTATCTGGAGGAGGAGGCATCTGTAGGAAGGATAATGGTGATCTCATTTTCGCTTTCTCTATTGGTTACAGTGTGGGCTCTAACAACGAAGCTGAGCTTCGTAAGGTTCATGATGGGATCACGAAGTGTCTGGACTTGGGGCTGAATAAGATTGAAATAAAATCAGATTCTAAGGTTGTGATTGATCTCCTTACGGGGAAATCTCACACCTCCTGGTGATGGAAACCTTGGGTCTATAGGATCTCAAGGTTGGTACAAAGAGGATCCTTCATTTTAAGATTATTTAAGAGAGAAGGCAATGGCCCGGCTGATGGTATGGCCCGAGAAGGAAGTAGATGTCAATCCGCCTCTTTCGTCAATCAGGTGAATGACCTCCCTACCCTGGTTCGCGGCCTGCTCGTTCTGGATAAAGTCAAGCTTGGCTCCCTTAGGACATTCCTTCCTATCTCTTAGTTTTATTTTTCTCCTTTTCTTATTGTGCCGCTCGGTGGCTTTGCTGGCTGCTTAAGGCCACTTTCATGATAGGCTCCCCCGACCCCCATTTCGCCTATGGGGTGCCCAAATGTCCATATTTTGTATATTTTCCTATCTAATGATATATATTCTTGGTTTAAAAAAAAAAAAAAAAAAACTCAATAACTTGAACAGAACAAAGACAATAACATGTTGCTTTTCACTCTATATAGATAAGGCATCAAATGCATACAAATCACTCTTATGGACTCCAATATACAGGTAATTCCATATCAATACAGTCCATAGTCTAAAAGCTATAGCTATGGATTTAATCTGTAGCCATATACATTGATAGCTACAAATATAATCCGTAGCAAAATGTACATACCGCTATAGATAATATTTATAGCTAAAGTATAACTAGATCCGTAGCTATAGGCCGAAGTTAGCAATAGCTACGGTTTTTAATCTCCAGCTATGGCTAATAGCTATACCATTTCCTTTTTTAAAAAAAGAAATAGAATAATAATGGCATCTCTTACCATTGCTAGTACATGCCCTGATGGATCAATTCATATAAAAATTCCAGATTCAACAATAAAAGAAACCAGTGCATGCACAACAAATGTAATTTGGTTTTTCTTTCCTCTTCTCATTGACTATTGTTTAGATGATGGGATCTTACAATCTTGGGGATCTTTGAAGCATCCTCAGTCAAACTTTAAGCATGCATCATACCGATGGCCTGGATGACTGCCCAGAATTTCACACATATAAAGAATGTTGCACCTCAGTCAGTGTGGCATAGGCCAAAACTCATGCTCGTGCATTCATACATCAAGTAAATACTACAAGAAAAGGGGGTTTTAGTTGAATCAATACAAATTACATGAAAAATATGAATCATTCTACTATTCTCTTATACATTCTAATATTTACAATCATAATCTCAAAACTAATCGACAAGGATGCTAAGATCAACTATAGAAAAACGCATCTTTGAGTTTTTATTTCGTTGTACTGAACAAACAAAACTGCCTTGGAAAATTAACGAAAGGAGGAAGATCGTGCATATTTCATACCTCGAACTGAATGGGCTCGAACAACAGATTTGCCTACCAAGAAGCAAGTGACTCAGAACCCTATACATTAACCGATCCAAAATCATGTTCTAAGAATAATACGAAGCAAATGGATGGAGAGATATCAACCATAAAAGAGCATTCTTCAAACCTGAATGGAAAAGAATCTTGTCCCACAGCTGTTGTCGTCGCATATAAACCACTCGCAAGGCAATAAGCGTACCGAACTCAATCCTTGGCAACAACTTGCTTCATTTCCTCTTTTGGCAAATCCTCCATCTTCTCTGTTTTGGCAAACCCGAATGGAACAATGCTCCTTGTATGAGATTGAAGAAAAGATGCGGCAGTGGCTGCAATTTGAAACGCAATCCCTGGTGTTTCAAGAGGTTCCCTAGTTGAAACAGAAACAGCATGTCATTCCATAACCTCCTCATATGAAAATTTATTGCAGAATTATAAAAATAAAAATAAAAAAATCCCATCAAACCAAACCTCCTTGTGTGAAAACTACTCCCAGAAATTTATTTATTTGCAAATATCTTGATTTTGGCTATAAAACCCACATTCAATGAACCCAAAAGCACCCAACATGACAATTTTTCAGCAGAGGAATAAAGGGATCAAAGATTAATACATCAATTTGAAAATTGTCATAATCCAAACCATCAAACAGAGCTCCTATATGAAAAAATAAATAAATTCTAAATAACTATAAAACCACAAAAAAAGATTCATACACCACTGCTCAAATTCATTTAAATGCTTGGTCAAATAAATATGGATCTCTAGCACCATGCATTCTGCTCATAAAAAGAACTATCTAACATCATTTTCTTGTTTAGATTAAGCCATAAAGTAGGGGAACTTAAGGAAAGACAATTGATCCAGAATAAGGCAACTTAAGTAAGCATTCATGAAATATGACAATTGGAGTATTTAATCACAAAAGTAGCAAGTAATGGTGAAATTTTAGCAATTAAACTGAAATTCTAGCAAGTTTATTCAATTTCTATGATCAATATTCTAGCAAATATTTGTGTTCATTTTTCTGTAGTTTTTGTTTCTTTGTTTTGTTTTTTTAGCCTTTGGCCTTAACAAGATCATCATCTTTCCAAATAAAAATAAAAATAAAAAATCTAGCAATTTGATCACAATTCCCAACATTCAAATGTAAATTCCAGCATCTATAAACTTCTTCCAGTTACTGCCAATCAGTGTCTAGCAATAAGAAATTTCAAGCAATCAATGAACTGTCAACATGATAGACTTACATGCAGATATATTAAAAAGAAGAGAAGCCTTCAACTTGTATCAAAAAAAGGGTGCGAAATACCTAAAGAGACTGTCCACACATCACACAAACATACCTAAAGCGCACACCTTCTGGTCACCAAAGTCATTGATTTGGTGGGCCTCATCATGGAATGAGCCATGAGATAGTTACAACCAATGGTTCATATTTAATGGAGACCTTGAACAGTTGTCATTGTTCAATAGGGGAGGTGACAAGATTACAATCAAGAAAGTTGTGTTTTATAACGCAGACAACTCACATGCAATGATTCTCTTCTTGCAATTGAACTACCCACCCCTTCTGCTATCATCAAACGTGTGCGTGAATGTGGTAACATGAAAATAGGGGCCTGCAATAAAGAAACAACATCCATCATTACATGGCCATACTGCACTTGGGTTGTAATTCTTACAAGGTCATAAAACAAGGAACTATCAATGCCTGACCTTCTAAGAGGGATAACCAATTTATATCTTATTAACCAGAACCATAGTAAAGTCACAAACCCAACCAAAACTGCATGAACAGCTGAGAGTGATAGCCAATTTATATCTTATTAATCAGAACTAAAATTACAAGTCACAAACTCAACCAAGACTTTGAAATATTCACAATTATTCTTGCATATAAATAATTTTGAATTGCAGAAGTGTCCCACAAATGAGAAAAAGAAAAAGCCTTCCCGCACAAATTGCTACTTACCTTCCTTAATTATTAGAAAGACTTTCTTAAATAGAAAGGATTTACACCCTATGTTTTTAATGCTGGCACCTTTTTTCTACTTTTGGTATTAGAAAGGTACAAAAAGTATAAAAAGTTCTACTTGCCCAAAAATCAATCCAGTGAACAAAGTTCCACCAGGAATTGAGTGGAACAATCAACAGTGCATGGATCTCAATCAAATCCAAGACAAAGGAGAAGACCTCATGGTTAAGAAAATTTCCACAGGAGAAGGAAACTAAGAAATTACATTTGGGATGGCAGCATTCCCTTCCATAGGTATAGCTCCTCGAACAGATGGCACTCCAGAAGAATTAGTTGGGCTTGAACCCAGATACCTGATGAGAGCTTCACATTAACAATTCCTTCATGTTTTTTCTTTTTTAAAGAAAGTGGGAGCACACACCACCTGTCATTGTATCTATAAAGCTAAAATAAACACTTAAGCTAAGGAACACAGGAACCTATAGTAGAACATGCTCTATACAATGTAATGTAAGGACACAACGAAAAAACCAGGGTCTCCAACAAAAGAACAGGGCAAGCATAAGGAAAGTATGAAACCACTGCTCTTGGAAATACACTGCAGTTCCTTTCCACTACATTATTTCCCAACAAAAATCTAATAACCACTCAATTTTCATTATCAATACATAAATTATAAGTACCCTGAAGAATCAGCTCTATATGCGCATGTAATTTCAGTTTAAACCCAAAGTAAAATTAGATTTCAGGTTTCCATACACTAAATGAGGTAACTTGGATTTTAACATGAGATTCTCTCACAAGCAATTACCTCTTGAAAGTAATGCTACAAATGGAGTCCACCGATGTCACAACTAAGTTCTCATAAGAATACCATTAACAGTTTGCTAAAACTAAGAAAAATGAAATAACATCTTCAAGCAGTTTGCACGCATACTCTTCAAAAGGAGATTAATTCCCATTTGGGTAACCCTATATCCAAGAGGATTTTTTGCTCTTCCTAAGTTGGGTAATTTAGGGTCATCACTTTCTCTAAAAGACCCTATATAGGAAACTCAATCCAACTCATGCCTCGGAGAGTAGGTGTCATAACAAGCTCACCCATTGAGCTGGAAACTGAAACCCAAAAATCTTCAGTAGCAACTTCTTCAAGCATTTTTAAGTTGAGAAAAACTTTGATACTCTGGAATAGTGTAATTAATCAGACAGACTCATAGAAAATAATTTCAGTTTGTACACATGGCACCCAAGAAAATCGAATTAAACCATACAAATTATGTGGACATAAGGTTAATATAGCATTGATTATGGCCATCCATCACAAACACGAAGTATTGAATCTTAAAATCTGAATTTAGTTGGATCCGGTGAAAGATAGAACTTTCGTTTTGCAATAGGTTCGTCTAACGATCGAAGTGGATTTTCTAATCTAGAAAACATGAATTTTTTGGATTAGTAAATCTGGAAAATTCAAAAAAAATAATTGGTAGTTCTTCAAATTTTAGTTTTGGGTGATAGGTTTTGAAGAATGTCAAATTAGGTTAATGTGGGGATGAAAATCTTTTAAGATCTAATGATTTAGATAAAATGAAACAAGATCGGCTTTCAGATCTAAAGATTTTAGGAGAAAAGGAAGAGAATAGGGTTAAAGAAAAGAGTACCTTGAGAAAAGAAAGAAGGAGAAAGAAGTAGAGGATGAGATCTCACTTCCCTGAGCCTTACGCCCTCTTCCAATCACTGGAAGTCAAAGACAAAATCGTCAGAAGCAAAAGGTCCCTTTTTCTTTCATAAACATAACATAGCATGCTTCAGGTTTAGAGTAACTGTCACGCCCCAGACTCGGTAACCGGACTCACAAGGAACCCGATTACCGGTTTTGGCCGCAACAGCCTCCGTAGTACCCCATTCTCGGCCCCTGAGGTAGATTCCGATCCTAGGATTCTACAAGGAGGATTTTCATAATAGTATAATCATTTCCAATACGATCATACCCAAGATCACAGCAAGTACATCTGAGAATAACAAAGGCACACATCGCAAAATCCACTAAAATTTTGAACTTTTACATCATCCATAAGGTCCAAAAAGACATACATGAGAATAAAAGGAAAAGAGAGAGAAATCAGCAATACTAGAGTCCTCACTGCTCGAATCTACTCCACGCTCTGCTGCTACGACGCCTACCTAGAGTCTTCTGCACGCATCAATCGTGCATAAGCTTAGAGAAGCTTAGAGGGTGGTGTAAGTGTGTGGCAATGGTGTACAGAAGAATAGTAGGAGGTATAAGGAGAGAAGCATGATCAATGAGCATATCACTAGCCTTACCAAGGCTTACCATGAACGCAATGCAATGAGTATGGGTGTCATACCAAGGCTATGCATGAAGGGGGGCTTGTACAGCCAATGCCAATGCGATGCAAGTAATGTCAGTGCTCATATCCAAACCATAAGTCAAGTACATTTCCAATCATAAGGAAATCACCGGGGTCCATTACACTGCTGAATGACTGCCGCTCTGCAGACCCCGCACAGTCAAACGAGCATAAGAGACCTCACTACCCGCCTGTGGACAACCAATCACCAACAAGGCCTGAAGGTAGCAGACCCATTTATGAGCTGGTCAGACTCAGCCTAGCAATGCCTCCTCACACCAGGCAGGTAAGGCCACACCCCTATCCAACCGACTACATGACAGTGGGAGTCGTGGCTTAACGGTATAAGGCCCTCGTGTGCTCATGTATTCCACCCGGTCACGGCGTTGGAGCAGATCCTTGGTACCATGGAAGTTTTAGGAATTTCATCCATGGGCATCCTATGCACCCAGTATGCTCAACTAATATTTCTGGTGTCCAGACATACGGCCATCCACGAATACCCCTGTGGAGGTAAGGCCCTGATGAAGTAAGGGCGGATATCCACAAGCTATGCAATGCCAGATGCATGAATCACACAATCACCCATGCATCAATCCCAAGCATCCATCTCTCGGGGAGATACCAACATGTCCTACACAATGGCACAACCATGGCCAATCACACCTCAACCAAGCATGCATATGATGCCTATAGGAGTGGGCCATGAAGATGAATAGGGGTGCCAATGAGGTGAAGATGAACTCTCTACCTAATCATGAAGGGTCTAGGTACTTAACCAATTCCTCATAAGGAATACAACCTCTAGTGGGGGCCCATATACCTGGTGTAGCCCACGAGACTAAGGAGAACAATGGTATGGGCCTAAATAGATGAAACGGGCCTAGCAAGGGTCTATGGTGGACCTTTAACCACCCATAGAAGCTCATGGGCCTACCTTAGGGCCACCAATGTGGACATCCAACTACAATTAGTCCCTAAGAGGTAGCCCATCTCTAATTGATCATGGATCAAGGTTCAAGGACCATGCAACATCAAAAATAAGAAACGGCAACCATAATCATACCACAAACACTCATGTTGGGCTTTAGAAAGGGCGGCCCAAGGCCTATCCAGAACATGGGTCCAAGGGAAACACACATAGCCCAACTCATAATTACCATTATGGGCCTATAGGGGAAAGGTTAGGGCCCAACATAAAGGCCACTAATCCCATATATTGTGGTGGCCTAGTGGGCATCCCATTGCTCAAACCACATAGGCAAATGTCATGCTCTTAGTCAAGTGAGTTGGGCCTACAACCCAGCCCAAGTATAAAGTTGATTTGGTGGGCAACCAAGGGCCCATCTACTTCTGTAATCCAGACCAGTAACCCAACACAATAGTATGGTAAAATGGCCCAAGAGTTCAATGGGCCTATCTGGAAAGTTCCAGCTCAAATGGGCCTAAAGAGTTCAACAACTAGCTACGTTCGTGGACCCAATTAAATTCAACTGTGGTGGGCCTCAAAAGTACATTTATTAAGCCCAACATTTAAGGAACCAAAAGTATAAATTATTTCCTCTAAGATCTTCACAATGTGGTGGGCCTCACTCCTCAAAATTTCAGCCCAAAGGCCAAGCATAATTATGACATGTTGTTGTCCTAAATTTGGGCACTCTATTAGAGTGGGTCCAAGGCCTCTAAAACTCTGAGAAATTGAGGGCCAAGGCCCCTCATCATGCATACAATTAGAGGTAACCCAAAAAGGTTGCTCACCATTAGAGGAAATATTTTTGAATTATGGTTTTATCAAGGCATATTGCTACACTGCACAGCAGAAAATTTACAGTCCAACTATCTTGGCCCATTCTTTTGGATGCCCAAATGAGGTCCGTTGGAGCTGAAATTTTATAGAGTGACACTAACATACATGGGCCACACTCCCACAAAATTTTAGAATTTTTGGACATTTATAAATATTTTAATTCACTTAAATAAATCAATCTATCCTGAAAATCAGACTGATCTGGACACCATGTTGTAATGGGCCGGTCCAGCCATCACTATGATGTGTACAGGTGACCATTGGCCTCAAAATTTTGTAAGTAGGTCCCACCATTGGTGGTCCACCTTTCTATAAATTTTTATAATTTTTACACACCCAAAACTATTTTAATAAATTTTGGAATTCTAACCTATCCAGGGTGGATTGCTGCTAGAACAGTGTAGAAAATCCAGACTGTCCACCTCACTTGGACCACACCTTTGAGATCCCAATGAATGTCAGATGGGGCTGAAATTTGGGAGACATCAAGATGAGATCCCCACCTTTTAGAAAAGGATATTTGGTGTTATGAATAGTCCCCCAAACAGTCCCAAAATCTGGTCCAAAATCAACCAGAAACTGTCCAGAAAATTTTGGATAGCAACATGTACTTGGATAAAATTAATTATATAAGTTAAATAAAAAGGGGAAATACTCCAAGAAATAGGTGCTATGGCTCTCCCTAGTGGGTCCCACAAATGTCTAAAATAAATCTCAAGGTTACCACACTTGCATGCATCAATAAAGGTCAGCAAATGGGACACCCAACCATAGTGTAGGTGGGTATGGATGTCCCACCCTAGCTGGACTTTTCTGGACTATCCAGACCTACCAAGTGGACCACACACATCATCAGCAATCATAAAAAAGGTAGAAGAAGAGAAATAAAAACATTCCGGCCATTGGGAGAAGGCTCCGTCACTATTGAGCCTTCCCTAACACAATCACACCCATACATTGCATTTCCATCTATATTTCACTATGGATCTTCATCATGCATGATTTACACTTAAGATGAATGGATGAGATACCATCCCAACCATGATGCAAGGGTCTAGATGACCCATCAAGTTATGGAATGTGGAGAACCCTCCATGATGGGGTCCATCAAGAGGAAACCCCTTGCATGGGTCATGCATGCATAAGATGGACCATTTGGCCACATCTAAGAAATTGTATAGGATCTCCATCATTGATTGGTGGGTCCTACACTTTCCGAATGAAAGAAGAAGAAGATTTACACTATGGAAAGGATATTGCATGGAATAAAGAAGCACCCACCTAAATATCCTCACCAAAACTTGGATCACCAAGCTCCAAATGCTCTAAGGAACCAAGATAGATGGATGATATGGGTTTTCAATGGATGGATTAAGAGAAAAAAGGAGGAAAAGGGGCTGGAGAATTTGGGGATTTTTGGAGGAAGGTTGCTAGGGAAGAAGAGAAGAGAGAGAAATGAGAGGGAAAGAGAAAAATCTCTTTTAAGCTAAGTAATCATGAGTTTCTTAACTTGGATAGAGAAGAGAAATCATGGCAATAGGGAGTTAGAAACAATGTTGTAGGGTTAGTAGGCTTTTTAGGTTAGTAGGTGGTGTTTTAGAGATGGGTGGTGTAAGGATAGGGCCTAGGTAGTGTGTGTTGGAAATAGTGTAGTGTGTGTTGGAAATAGTTTTAAGAGATGGGACCTACCTAGAAATCCATGCACACCACCCCTAGATGGGCCACATGATCATGATCAAGGGCTTAGAAAATGAAATGCACCCAACTTACGATCTACACATCGGATGGACGCACAAGACACGTCGTTGGAACCGCGGCGATGATGCGGTCACAATGGCATAGGTCTCAACTCGATCCCAGTCAGGCCTTCATGACTGGGCTCACGGATGACCGCAAACACTATCCAAGGGTCACGAGTTGCCAGGATTCGACCAGTAGGACCGCGGGATCAAGATGGACGGAATGCATACTCACACACACACATGCACACCTGCGAACTCGGGTCAGGTCTCAAAGTAGCTGTAATAAATTCGTAATTACATAAAAGTACCAAAATACCCTTACTAAAAAAGTTTCAAAAAAATAAATTCGCACAAAAATTGTGCGCAAACTATCTCAAACCTTAAATAAATCATATGTTCATAAACTAAATGCAAATTTAAGATGCCCGATGGGCCTTGATGATAGCGCTGTGAAGGTGGCGTGATGAAGGTGGGTCATGACGATTCAATGGTCTGATCATACCATTCTCGCGATCCAATGGTCTAAATATCTCCTTTAAGCAACTTACACATGTCACGAACATATGTGTAAGGTCTTCAACTTCTAGAGACCCAACCTATACCTATCATCTAACCACATTAACACAGGTAACACACGCTTCTTGCGTTGATATACTTTGAATAGCCTGGTGTCCGCATCAACTCCCCTCGGCTGAGAAGATCTCGACTCCGGTGAGATAAAACTCTTATGCATTTCTAATAAATTTAGATCTAGTCTTTGCAACTCCGTTTCTGTCAACCATGTACAGTCGAATGATGGTCTGCTCTTCCACTTCACTAAGTAACTCTGAAATCCATTATCCCGAGTGGAAAAAATTTACTCATCCACAATTCATTCAATTTCTTCTCTTTTCTCAGGTATAGTAGGCATAGGTGGTGTTGGTTGGTAAGAAAATTCAAAAATTGGCTAATGGCTTGAAACAAAATTAGGGTCTATGAGATGGCTTGAACAAGGCATTAGATCCTCCACATTGAATGTTGAATTAATCCCCATGCGAGGTCGAAGATCTATCACATGCGCATTGGACCCAATCTTTTTCAGAATCTTAACTGGTCTAGCACTGTGTGCTTATAACTTCTTAACGGTACCTTGTGGGAACCGTTCTGGCCTTATCCTAACCATTACATAATCACCGTCATTAAATTCTTGAATTCTACGATGTAAGTCAACTAGAATTTTGTATTGTTCATTACTAGCATTTATCCACCTCCTAATTTCTGTATGTAACTCATGAATGTGATAGGAAAATGCATTGGTTGACTCTATGGTCCTCTGAGTGACTGACATAGGTAACAAATCAATGGGTAGTCTAGGTTTGTAACCACTAACAATCTCGAATGGACTCATACCCGTAGACCTATTAACTGAACTATTATATGCAAACTCGACGACTGGCAGGACTAAGTCCCAAGTTTTAATGTGTTCACCCACCAAACATTGTAGTAGATTTTCGAGACTTCGATTCACAACCTCAGTTTGTCCATCAGTTTGAGGATGGTAGGCAGACGAGAACTGGAGTCTCGTACCCATCATATTCCATAATGTCTTCCAAAAATAACTAGTAAATCAGACATCCCTGTCAGACACTATGGTCTTAGGCAAACCATGTAATCGAACCACCCCCTCAAAGAAAATCTTGGCTATGTTGGACGCATCTGAGGTTTTAAAACAAGGGAGAAAGTAGGCTATTTTTTAAAAACGGTCCACGACCACAAAAATGGAATCGTGCTTTTTAATTGTCTTGGAAAGTCCAAGCACGAAATCCATACTAATGTCTTACCATGGTGTATGTAGCACTGGTAATGGCGTGTACAATCCAATATTCTACTTCTTCTGTTTTGCCAGTTGACGTGTTCGACATTGCCCTAAAATTTTGGTTATGTCTCGCTTAAAACTTGGCCAATAAAATCGATCCTCCACTAGGGCAATGGTCTTATCTCGACCAAAATGGCCAGCAATACCTCTAGCATGAAGCTCCCAAACAAGAAAATCCCGGAGGGAAGTGCAGGGAATACAAAGTCGGTCTCCTTTGAAAAGGAAACTATCTTTCAGCACGAATTCACCCGAACTATGCTGGGCACCTAAGAGTGACACGTATGTTCCCCCAAAATCTGGACAAATGGGATACTCGTCTTTCAATTGCTCAAATCTGACAACTTCTACACACAAGGATTTGAGAAATGTCACTCTCCTACTAAGGGCATCGACTGGTTTGTTCTCGATCTCTGCTTTATGTTTCAGGACAAATGAATATTCCTCAAGAAACGTTGCCCACTTAGCATGCCTTGGGTTAAGCTTCTTTTGGAAATTCAAATACCTTAAAGCCTCGTGATCAGAAAACAAGACATTCTTTCGGTAGAAGATAATGACGCCAATGACGTAGCGACTGCACCATAGCATAAAATTCTTTGTCATAGGTGGAATACTTTTATTTTGCCTCATTCAGTTTCTCACTGAAATAGGCAACTGGATGACCCTCTTGGCTTAGTACTCCTCTTATACCTACGCCTGAAGCATCACACGCTACTTCAAAGACTTTAACAAAATCTGGAAGGCGCATGCGGGAGCCTTTATCATCTTGCCCTTAATATCTTTGAAGGCCTTAGCTGCGGCCTTAGACCATATGAACTCTCCCTTTTTAATGCAATCAATAACAGGAGCCATAATAGTGTTAAATCCTAGAATGAACCGATGATAAAATGTAGCTAAGCCATGAAAGCTTGTCACATCATGTATGTTCCGTGGTTCAGGCCAGTCAACTATGGCCTTGACTTTTCTGGATTTGCTCGCATCCCTACAGACAACACTATGAACCCTAAGAAGACAACCCTATCAGACAAGAACGAACATTTTTTAAGGTTTGCACATAACATCTCCACCCTCAGGATACTACAGACCTGCTTCAAGTGGTCGAGATGTAGTTCTTTAGTGGTACTATATATGAGTATGTCATCAAAATAAACCACTAAGAACTTTCCTATAAAGGGTCTCAAAACTTGGGTCATCACACGCATAAAAGTACTAGGTGAATTAGTCAAGGACATGACCAACCACTCATACAACCCATCCTTCGTCCTGAAGGTTGTCGTCCACTCATCTCTTGGGCATGTGTATCTGGTGATACCCACTCTTGAGGTCTATCTTGAAAAAAATGGTGGATTTGGCCATCATGTCTAACATATCATCAAGCCTTGGTATTGAAAATCGATACTTGATCGTGATCTTATTAATGGCCTTACTATCCACACACATCCGCCACGTACCATCTTTCTTAGGCATTAATAGCGCTGGTACAGCACACGGACTCATGCTCTCATAGATGAAGCCCTTTCACAGGAACTCATTTACCTATCTACGCAACTTTGCATACTCTGCATGGTTCATCTTGTAATGAGGAAGGTTGGTAAAGTAGACCCCAGGACGAAATCAATGGCATGCTAGATGTCCCGCATAGGTGAAAGCTCATCCGGTAAATCCTTAGGGAATACATCACTGTACTCCTCAAGAACCGAAGTCACCTCAGGAGGTAACTCTACATGAACCTCGCTCGGGTGTAACTTCCTTAGCCATTAGGGCGTACACCGTCGAATCATCTTCCGTCTCTTTCTCAAACTCTTTTACATTTATGATAGTAGAGACTTCAGAATAGATTTCCTCACATCTTTCCTTGACTCACTCATTTTCACATCCCTATCCTTGTCCGTGTGGCTCTTGGGTGGCAACGGATTAATCTTGATTTTCTTGCCCTCGTGCGTAAATGTACACACATTCGAGCGTGACATCTCTATCGTATAACCATGGCCTCCCTAGAATGATGTGACCTACATCCATAGGTAAAACATCACACCACAATGTCTTTATATGAACCGATTTGGATGGAGACTAAACACTACTGGGACACAGGCATAGAAGACATATCAACTCAAAAAACCTTGTAGGGTTGAGGGTGAGGGATGGGCTTCAAACCCAAACGAGTAACCATGCTAGCTGAGACCACGCTGGTGCAACTACCACTATCCACGATGATTTTGTAATTTTTATCACCGCTCTTGATAAACGTGTAAAAAATTGTACTTCTGTGCCAATCATCTCTCTCTTTGGCCTGCGCCAAAGTACATCTAACTACAGCTAGTGGTGCAGTCTCTAGTTCTCCTTCATAATCACTAGCACCTATCTCTAAGTGATAATCCGCAACTTCATAATCACCCATCTCATCCGCATTTTCATTTGACTTGTCTATAACTAAGGCTTTCCCACGAGTCTTTGTCGTGCATTAGTATGCGAAATAAATTGTACCTCCGCACTCATAACATCTCAAGTCACTACGTGAAAAATGAAAAAAAAGGACGGATTTTGAGACAGTCCAGGACCGTCTCTAAAATTCCTTGGTTTAAAGACGGTTTAGGCCGTCTCTAAAATTTTAGACGGCTCTTAACCGTCTCTAATATTGTCTTAAAATGTTGAACGTCCACAAATCATTTAAGATGGTCTTTGACCATCTTATATGCAGTCATTGAGACGGTTAAAGACAGTTCGCATTAGAGATGGTCTTTGACCGTCTTATATGCAGTCATCTCAGACAGTCAAAGACCGTCCGTATTAAAGACGGTCATTGGCCGTCTTTTACTTGTAATCTGAGACTGTCAAGGACCGTCTGCATTAGAGACGGTCATTGGCCGTCTTTTACTGGTAATCTGAGACTGTCAAAGACTGTACTCATTAAAGACGGTCCTTAGCCGTCTTATAGCCTTGTCAAAGACCGTCTGCATTAGAGACGGTCCTAAACCGTCACTCCGATCAAAATTTAAGAAACAAAAAAATTATGAATTTTGAAAAAAAAAATAGTTAAGAAGCTTAGAAAAATAATTAACAATGTTTAAGAAAATTTTAAATTTTGAAAAAAAAAACTGTGATTTTATAAAAATCTAGATTTTGAAAAAAAAAATTAAGAACTTTGAATAATGCTGATAATTTTGAATATAAAAAAAAAAGATTTCGATAAAAAATGATATTTTGAAAAAGAAAATTTAAAAATTAAACAAAATTGTGAAAAAATTGATGAATTGTAAAAATATATATTTTTTTAAAAAAAGAAAACAAGATTTTGTATTTTGACATGAAAAATTAAAAAGTTATATAAGAAAAGTGAGATTAAAAAATGATATTTTGAAAAAGAAAATTAAAAAAAATTAAAAAAATTGTGAAAAAAATTAACAAATTGTTAAAAAATATATTTTTTAAAAAAGAAAACTAGATTTTGTATTTTGACATGAAAAATTGAAAAGTTAGATAACAAAAGTGAGATTTTGATGATGTGTTGTATATCCTTGCTACCCATATGTTTCTCCAACCCATTTTTGGGCTGAGTATAAAAAATTATGTAGATTTAAATCTTAAGTGGACCACACCACTAGAAAGAATGATAATATAGTACCTCACCATTAAAAATTATAAAGAGCCCATCGTAAGGTTTTAGTAATGTTTTTTTGCAATCCAACTTGTTAATAATGTAAAGAAGATCTAGATGAGGGTAAACTACAAAGATCAAATTGATCCAAAACTTTTGTGGCCTTCAAAAGGTTTTTAATGGTTATTCATCACTGTTTTGATTGGTATGGCCCACCTGAGATTATTGAGTTCTTATAATTTGAAATCACATCCTAAAATATGATGGAAAAATATATGGACGGTGTCGATATACATAAAATATATCAAGGTGGGCCCTACACAATTAGAGTAACACTCATGAAGGAGTTACCTAAATAGTGAAATGGTACTATAAGGTCACCTCATGGGAACTTCCGATGAGGTTAATCTGTGTGCGCGCCACCATGATGTGTGTAGAACATCAACACCATGCATTTGATGCGTCCCCTTTAAGTCCAAAAATCAATTATATACGAAACTTAGGTGGGCCATAGCATCTAAAACCATGTGAAGACATCCCTAAAACATATAAAAGCATTTGGTGGGGCCCACATGAGTTTTGGATGTGTATGAAACTTGGTCTGACTCCTCATCCAAGTGGGACACACATAATGAATAGGCTGGATCTATGAACCACATCTAGGTGGGCCCAATAAATGATTATGAATGTTTTAATGTGAGGGTAACCCTCTCAACTATAGTATGTGGTGTGGCCCACCCAAGTCATGGATTGACTTTATTTTTAAGCTCGTGGCCCACCATGGAATGGTGCATCTAACTGACGGGGCAGATCCAAAGTTCAAGTGGACCCACCATAGAAAAGAGTGGGATAGTGAATAAATGAATAAATCATGGTGGGCCCCACAAGATTTACTCAGTACGCTTAGGGTACCGAGTTACTCTATACGCAATCCGCTTCCATCCAGAAGCGTACGTGGTTTGGCTAGTTACGCTGCCACTAGCCAGGTTGCTAGTAGTCGGTGCAATGTGGACCCCACCACGATGTATGTGTTTTATTCACGCCATCCATCCATTTTAAAAGATAATTTTATGACTTAATCCCGAAAATGAGATAGATCTAAATCTCAGGTGGACCACACCATGGAATTTTTTTTGATTGAATGTCCACTGTTAAAAACCTCCTAGCTAGGGCCCACTGTAATGGTTATTTGACATCTAACCTATTGATATATTAGGTGTAAAAAAATGGATGAAGTGAAAAAATATATATCAGCTTGATCCAAAACTTTTGTGAGCCCTACCATGATGTATATGTTTATTCCATGTCGTCTATCTATTTTTAAAGATCATCTTACGGTATGAGACAAAAAATGAGATATATCCAAATCTTAAGTGGACCACATTCCAGGAAACAGTGTTGAATGAGCGTCAACCATTAAAAAACATTTTGTTTTGGATCAAACTGATTTTTGTTTTTCCCCTTCATCTAGCCTTGTATGACCTAATCAACATATTGGATGTCAAATAAACAGTACAATGGGTCTTAAGAGGATTTTTATGTGGTTCATAAATCCAACCCATCCATTATGTGTGTCCCACTTGGATGAGGAGTCAGACCAAGTTTCATATGCATCAAATTTCAGGTGGGCCTCATTAAGTGATTTTATATGTTTTAGGCATTTCTTCACATGATTTTAGATGGTATGGCCCACCTTGAGGGGCTCCATGGGGCCCATTGGAATATATGTGTTTGATCTAAACCGCCCATCAATTCTGATATATAATTTCAGTGGATGAGCCAAAAAATTATGTAGATCAAAGGTCTAAGTGGACCACACCATAAGAAATAATAATAAATAAATTTCTATCGTTAATATGTTATGTAGTCCGCTTACAGCTTCGATCTGACTCCTTTTTTGGATCAACTGTTAAAATAATCTATTAAAATGAATGGACGGAGTGGATAAATAACATACATCACGGTGGGCCCCACAAGACTTAAAAACTAAGCTTAAAAAATTGTGAAAATGATGTTTAGAAATGGATCCAACCGTCCAACCCATTTTTGTATATGAAATGATGTTTATAAAAAATTGTGAAATTTGTGAAAATGATGCTTATAAAAAATTGTGAAATCGTGAAAATTGTGAAAAATGTGAAAATGATGTTTATAAAAAATTGTGAAATTGTGAAAATGAAAATTGTGAAAAATGATGTTTAGAAATGATGTTTATAAAAAATTGTGAAAATTTTGAAAATTCTGAAAATGATGTTTATAAAAAAATTGTGAAAATAATGTTTATAAAAAATTGTGAAAATGATGTTTATAAAAAAATTGTGAAAATGATGTTTATAAAAAATTGTGAAAATGATGTTTATGAAAATTGTGAAAATGATGTTTATAAAAAATTGTGGTCCAACCATCCGAAATTTTCTCATTTAGTGGTCCACCCGAGACTTAATTAGGGCTCATTTTTGGGGATCGATCCCAAAATGATGTTTAGAAATGGATGGACGGCGTGGATGAAACATATCCATCATGGTGGGGCCCATAGAGCCCTCTGCTTTCCAAAGTTACCGTTTTTGTTATAAACAATGGTAAACGCACACTATTCAGATTTGAAATGTTTATCTGATTTAGAAGAACTGAGCGTCGTTTGCTCTTTTCCCATTTTCATCGAGCGGGTCCTCTCCCGCTCTCTCCCTCTCCGCTCACTCTCTCGATCTCCCTCTCCGCTCGCTCTTCAACCCTCTCTGCTCGCTCTCTCGATCTCCCTCACTGCTCACTCTTCGGCCCTCTTTGCTCGCTCTCTCGATCTCCCTCTCCGCTCGCTCTCCGCCCTCTTTGCTCGCTTTTTCTCTCTGCCTCGCCCTCTCCCTCTCGCTGGTGCTTCAGTTATCCAGTTTTTGTCGGCCGCATTAGGGTAAGCTTCTCCTTTGATTAAATCCAGATTTTCATTCACTAAAATCAAATGAAGCCATTTTTAGGCATCTCCCAAATGGACCCTTACTCCCAAATGTAGAGTAATCTCCTTCTCAGGCCTTTTTGGATTTTTTTTCTTCTTGATGCTCTCCATAAAAGGTACTTTTTTTTAATTATTTTTTAATTACGAATAATAATAATATTTCAGATTCATGTAAAAATCCATTTTGATCTGTTTCTATTTCTGTCATCTTCTTGATTTTTTTAGATGTTCGAATCTCTGTTTTAGGGTTTGGTTTTTGATATTCTGAGAGCTGCTTTCCTTTCTTGTATGCATGAAGAGAAACAAGATTGGCTTCTCACGTGCCAACATGATGCGCATGTGGAATCCTAGTTGTCCATCTGGTTGGCCCCAGCACGTATGCTCCGTAGCCAGAAAGTTGGCATTGTTCGTTCATCATGTGGGCCTGTGAAGAGAATTGACTGATGGTTTGCATTTGATGCCTGCCTGTGGTCTCAGATGATGAATGGACAGGCCTGTGGTCTCACCTAATGAATGGTCTGGATTTACTTTTCCTACACATAAAGAAGTGGTCTTTACTCTAATTATCTTTATTAATCTTTCCATTTTTCCTGTTATTTGTTAATTTCTTTTTGCTTTTTAATTTTCTGATGATGATTTAGAACTACTGTTTGAACATTGATGATTTGGAACTACTGTCTGAACTTCCATCCCCGTTTAGAGCGAAGCTGTTGTGTTAATTTTGATGTTTTTAATGGAAATGGGTAATGCAAGCCACCAAGGTTAGATGTATGCGGGTATATGTATGCGGGTATTCGCCTCTTATCTTGCTGATAGCTGTATTCTCATCCTCAATCATCTATCTGCTAGCCACCAGTTGAAGGCTCAGGTTATCCTTATGTGGAGGATTTTTGGTTCATGGGCCACCATCCATATAGTGCTGTCGTTTGTATCATTGAACCAAGGGCCCAACTCAACAACCCAAAAAACTAAGAAAATTGTATTTCTCTTGGGAGAAGGTGTGACTTGACCAAACTTTCCATGTGTCAGATTGGTTTTATGTTTGCATTGTGCTGCTCATTCATGTTAAGGTCTAGTTTAGTACACGTGTGCAAGATCTTGACCATTTGTGGGGAGATCCCCTCCGATCATGTGTCATGGCCTGAAAATCAAGAACGTCCAATCTTTAGGTGAGCTGAAAAGGTGTGATTAATGCTCTTTTGACAATTATCAATTAGTCTTGGTATGCCTTTGATTGATGAAAGGTTCAAGTGAGGCTAGAGAAGTTCAATTGAGAGCAATCACCCATAAGGATTGCAGACACACATCTGGTCATTAAACCTAGACATCCACATAAGTGCCAACATGGAATGCATGTGCAATCCAGACCATTCATCAAGATCCAAAATTTCATCTGGTAGGCCCAATTTTCATTTAATTTTTGAGGAGAGGTGAAGGCCTCTTGAGAGAGTCAAAATTTGAGCCCTACTCATCAATGCAATTTGTGTGTAGATCACTGGATTTGTTAATCTGAACCATTGTGCACCAGAAAACCTGTTAACATGCTCATCTACAGCCAGGGATTGAAAACCTTTAGGAAATCCTAAAAAACATACTTTCTCTAACTTTCAAGGTACTTGCAGGCCTACTAACATGTTGAACCTTTTTCATCTCTTGGCGATGGACATCCTTTTCTTCATTTTACATTTATCATTCGCATATGAATTAAATCTCTTGTTTTAAGTAGCTGACAGTAGCATTATACATGAGGACTTTCTCATCTTCTATAGCTTTTCTTTCACGTAAAAGTTTGTTAGAAATGTTTGTTTACTTAGCATTGTATTTCTGTTCTCAGTATGAAGATAAAATGTGTATTTCTATCTTTGCAAACCTTAATGAGCTTGTATATTACATTATTTGTCTTAAATTATTATTGTGATTAGTTAGTTTATAGTTGTGATTTATAATTTATAGATTTGTAAGTTAGATAATTAGTTAGATAATTAGTTGACCAACTTTCAAATATGCATGTCCTTTTGAACCTTCCCTAATTGCACAAGAAGCTGAACCATCTCTGTATGTTACGCATAATTTGTCATCCACTAGTTTTTGCAAATGAAAATAAGAGGATTGATCTTAACAGTATGGTCGTCATGTACATAGAAAATGCTTGCAATGAATGTTTATGAGTACTTGGTAATTTTGGAGTCCTTGGATAGGGTTTGGGCTGAAAGTACGAGTGCTGGAGCCGATACTTTCGGTGTCCGAACTCCTTCTTTTGAAAAATAGAAAAATGGGAATATTAGTAAATATGGATTTTCTTGTTAAGAAGAAAATGGAAGATGGATTGAAAAAACATAAAAGAGAATTTTTTTTCTTCTTTTTTGTTTCAAGAGAGAGAGACGGAGAGGCAAGAGTGGGGAAATCGAGGGAGAGAGTGGGGGAACAAAGTCACCGCGTGAGATTTGAAAATAGCGGTGTAGTTTGGTTGCCACCCCCTACATCATAGAAGCTCGGTCGGAGAGGAATGCACGTATGTCCATTGAGGCTAAATTTGAAGCATCAATGACTCAAATGCAAGAATTTTGTACGATTGTTGAGCAACAATTTGTTGAACTTAGGCAACAAATTACTCATCAAAGCCAACTACTTCACTGCTCCCCTTATACAGCTGCATCTCAGGTACTGCATTTGCCGCGATCAAATGATATAATTATTATTTTTAAAGATAAAAGCAGCATTATTATTTACATGAAACCATTATTTTATTTATAGGCCCACCGTCGATCTAGTGAGCCCTCAAGTATTCAAGAAGACTCTGCAACAACTCCATCGATGGAACAAATTTGCCAATTGAGAGATATCCGTGGTCAGACTGTTGCTAGTGGGCGGATGGTGTCAGATAATATAGGTATCCCTCCAGAATGCATCAGAGTTGTAATAGATGATATCAATGTTCGCACAGCAGAGTTGTTTAATGATGACAGGACATTTGAAGAAATTCAATTGGGTGAAATTGTTGTTTAGCCCAAATTCCTGATGAGAATTTGAATATTTAGTAGTTTTGTTTAACTTTTTGAACTCTAGGACATGCTTTGGTAATTTGTATGACGAAAACTTGATTATTCACTGAAATCCTTTTTTGATCAAGTTGCCTTTTTTATTTATTTAATCTTTCGCATCCTTTTATTAATTATGGCTTATTGTCATTTGTTTTTTATTAACCAAGTCACTAAAGGATTTCAATTTCAAATGTAACTGAAGTATTGACAGAACATTGTCTCTTGTTGCAGTACGAGATGTAACAAGAATATACATTGATTGTGTATTTGAATTTTTTTAAATGCACCAACCAAAAACGATTTGAGACGACGTTCAATGATACTTTGTTAAATATGAAATTTATGACCTTTAGTAACTTGGTTAATTAAAAAGAACTACGTAGTGGCTTGATCCTAATCTGACTTTTTGGGTACGTAGGCAGCCATTCGTAATGTACTAGAATATCGGTGCAGCCACAAATCTTTTTTCTCATTTGAATTGTAACAGACTGTATCGGTTGCATTTTTCTCTGTCATACAGGTTGTGGCTATCAAAGATATAATATCACCTCCTTATAGGGAAACATTTAATGATGTGTACAAGTAAATTCATTTTTTCTTTTTCCTCATATTATTTTCCAGTTATATTTGTGTTGGTTGCAGAGTACAGGTAGCAATAGAAATTGTTGGTCAATTGTGGCTTGTAGACAAAGGGATGAGTAACCAACAATATAAATATGGAAGGCCTTCCCCAAGTATCTAGATGCTTTTAGATATATTTATGTTGTTTTTAAATGTATTAGGTCGAAATTGATGGAGCAGACCCGGATGTGCGTCGGAGCTAGTCGGATATTGGGTGGGGGTCCTTGGAAGGTGGGAACCGCTGTTATGACCATGATAAAGCTGTCAATTTCCTATGGATAATATTAGAGGGGCCTGACCATTTGGACAGGCCATGTTTATATATTTGCTCGAAATTAATGGAGCAGACCCGGATGTGCGTCGGAGCTATCCGGATGAGCAGGGGTCCCTGGAAGGTGGGAATCGCTATTATGGCCATGATGAAGTTGTCCATTTCCTAAGGACAGCATTGGAGGGGCCTGACCATTTAGACAGGCCGTGTTTATATCTGTATTTGCAGGGACCACACTTTTAACCTAAACCACACCCTAAACCTATAACCTAAACCTATTCTCAATTACCTAAACTTATAACCTATAACCTAAACCTATTCTCAAATCCCAAAAGCTATACTTATAACCTAAACCTAAACCTTAACCTATAACCTAAACCTATACTTATAACCTTAACCTAAACTTATAATCTTAACCTAAACCTATTCTCAAATCTCAAAAGCTATAATTATAACTTAAACCTAAACCTATAACCTATACTTATAACCTTAACCCAAACTTATAACCTTAACCTAAACCTATTCTCAAATCCCAAAACCTATACTTATAACCTAAACCTAAACCTTAACCTATAACCTAAACCTATACTTATAACCTTAACCTTAACCTAAACTTATTCTCAAATCCCAAAAGCTACACTTATAACCTAAACCTAAACCTTAACTTAAACCTATAACCTATACTTACAACCTTAACCTAAACTTATAACCTTAACCTAAACCTATTCTCAAATCCCAAAACCTATACTTATAACCTAAACCTATACTTATAACTTTTACCTAAACTTATAACCTTAACCTAAACATATTCTCAAATCCCAAAACTTATACTTATAACCTTAACCTAAACCTATAACCTATACTTACAACCTTAACCTAAACTTATAACCTTAACCTAAACCTATTCTCAAATCCTAAAACCTAAACCTATAACCTAAAACCTAAACCTAAACCTATAACCTAAATGTATTCTCAAATCCCTAAACCTAAACCTACACCTAATCCTAATCTCAACTCCCTAACCTAAACCTAAACCTAAACTTGAAAACCCAAACCTAAACCCGATCCCAAACCTGAACCCGATTTCCTAAACCTAAACCTTAACCTATTCTCAATTCCCTAAACCTATAACTTATAACCTAAACCTAACCCTAAACCTTAACCTAAACCTAAACCTAAACCTATAACATATAACCTTAACCTAAACCTAAACCTATAACCTATAACCTAAACCTAAATCTATAACCTAAATGTATTCTCAAATCCCTAAACCTAAACCTACACCTAATCTTAATCTCAACTCCCTAACCTAAACCTAAACCTAAACTTGAAAACCCAAACCTAAACCCGATCTCGAACCCGAACCCGATTTCCTAAACCTAAACCTTAACCTATTCTCAATTCCCTAAACCTATAGCTTATAACCTAAACCTAAACCTAAACCTAAACCTAAACCTAAACCTTAACGTAAACCTATAACCCCTAAACCAAAACCTATGACCTAAAACCTTAACCTATAACCTATAACCTAAACTTATAACCTATAACCTAAACCTAAAACCTAAACATTAACCTATAACCTAAAACCTAAACCTAAACCTAAAACCTAAATGTATTCTCAAATCCCTAAACCTAAACCTACACCTAATCCTAATCTCAACTCCTTAACCTAAACCTAAACCTAAACTTGAAAACCCAAACCTAAATCCGAACCCGATTTCCTAAACCTTAACCTATTCTCAATTCCCTAAACCTTAACCTATAACCTAACCTAAACCTAAACCTATAACCTACACTTATAACCTAAACCTAAACCTATGACCTAAACCTATAACCTAAACTTAAGCCTAAAACTTAAACCTAAACCTAAAACCTAAATGTATTCTCAAATGCTTAAACTTAAACCTACACCAAATCCTAATCTCAACTCCCTAACCTAAACTTAAACCTAAACTTGAAAACCCAAACCTAAACCCAATCCCGAACCCGAACCCGATTTTCTAAACCTAAACCTTAACCTATTCTCAATTCCCTAAAGCTATAACCTATATACTATAACCTATAACCTAAACCTAAACCTTATTCTAAACCTATAACATAAACCTAAACCTTAACCTAAACCTAAACCAAAACCTATAACCTAAACCTTAACCTATAACCTAAACTTATAACCTATAACCTAACCTTAACCTAACCCTAAAACCTAAACCTAAACCTAAACCTAAAACCTAAATGTATTCTCAAATCCCTAAACCTAAACCTACACCTAATCCTAATCTCAACTCCCTAACCTAAACCTAAACCTAAACTTGAAAACCCAAACCTAAACCCGATCCCAAACCCGAACCCGATTTCCTAAACCTAAACCTTAACCTATTCTCAATTCCCTAAACCTATAGCTTATAACCTAAACCTAAACCTTAACCTAAACCTAAACCTAAACCTATAACCTTAACCTAAACCAAAACCTATGAACTAAAACCTTAACCTATAACCTATAACCTAACCTTAACCTAAACCTAAAACCTAAACCTTAACCTATAACATAAAACCTAAACCTAAACCTAAAACCTAAATGTATTCTCAAATCCCTAAACCTAAACCTACACCTAATCCTAATCTCAACTCCCTAACCTAAACCTAATCCCGAACCTGAACCCGATTTCCTAAACCTAAACCTTAACCTATTCTCAATTCCCTAAACCTTAACCTATAACCTAACCTAAACCTAAACCTAAACCTATAACTTACACTTATAACCTAAACCTAAACCTATAACCTAAACCTATAACATAAACCTAAGCCTAAAACCTAAACCTAAACCTAAAACTTAAATGTATTCTCAAATCCTTAAACCTAAACCTACACATAATCCTAATCTTAACTTCCTAACCTAAACTTAAACCTAAACTTGAAAACCCAAACCTAAACCCGAACCCGAACCCGATTTCCTAAACCTAAACCTTAACCTATTCTTAATTCCCTAAAGCTATAACCTATATACTATAACCTATAACCTAAACTTAAACCTTAACCTTAACCTAAACCTAAACCTAAACCAAAACCTATAACCTAAACCTAAACCAAAACCTATAACCTAAACTTATAACCTATAACCTAACCTTAACCTAAACCTAAAACCTAAACCTAAACCTAAAACCTAAATGTTCTCAAATCCCTAAACCTAGACCTACACCTAATCCTAATCTCAACTCCCTAACCTAAACCTAAACCTAAACTTGAAAACCCAAACCTAATCCGATAGCTGTAATAATGTAGCCCAATCACATGGCAACAAACAAGAATGTATCCCTTTTAACACATGCCCCTTTTTATAAAGCTTTAATTTTTGTTGTTGTTTCTATTAACTTGAATTGAAACACTTTTTTTGCATTATTTGCTTGCATTAGTTTTATTTTAATGATCAATTTTATTTTAAAAAAGTGTGCCCACTTTTTTAGAAGAAAAAAAAAACGAATGAAGTTTTTGCAATTCTTCATGATACTGAATTATAATGTTTTGTTGGTTGAATATTTTTTTATTAGATGAAAGACACAAAAAGAAAATTATTGCTGATTTTTTTCCTTTTTTTTATTTATGATGACTTATATGTATTTATGCGTGGATGAATGTAATGTGGATAAGATTGTTTATGTTTGGATGAATGTAATTTATGTTTGGATGAATGTAGTTTATGTTTGGATGGATTTACGTAGTTTGGGTTTAGATGGATGTGAATGTGAATATGGTGAAATATATTATATAACAGGTGTATATCAGGAAGAATACGATGAAATATATTGTAACAGGTGTATATCGACTGTCTCATATTTGAAAATTTCTGACAGCTCTAGGCCGTCCATATTTTTCTAAATATTCAAATATGAGATGGTCGAAGACCGTCCTTTTAAGGGTCATAAGAGACGGTTTATAGCAGTCCTTTTTAAGGACGGTCCATGACCGTCCTTTTAAGGTTCATAAGAGACGGTTCATAGCAGTCCTTTTTCTGGACGGTTCATTACCGTCCTTTTAATAAACGGTCCATGACCGTCCTTTTACAGCTCATAAGAGATGGTTCATAGCAGTCCTTTTAAAGGACGGTCCATGACTGTCCTTTTAAGGCTCATAAGAGACGGTTCATAGCAGTCCTTTTGAAGGACGGTCCATGACCGTCCTTTTAAGGGTCATAAGAGACGGTTCATGAGTCCTTTTTAAGGACGGTCTATGACCGTCCTTTTTACAGACGGTCCATGACTGTCCTTTAAATGTCAATAAGAATGACGGTTCATGACCGTCCTTTAAGTAATATGATGCCCCAAAATATGACGGCCCATGCGACGGTTCAAAACCGTCCTTTTTGGTCATTTGAGACGGTTTTCAACCATCCTTTTTTCGCCGTTTTGTCGTAGTGAGTGACTACCACTGCCAAGATTAGCACCAAAGACCCTTTGCCCTTATCATCCTTAGGCTTAGGCGGTGCACTAACCTGTGCCCTAGGCTGACTTCCAATGTTAGGTTTGGTTCCCTGAAAACCAAATCTAACAGTAGAGTCTCGGGACTCAAAGAGTCTCGTGACAGGAGACTTTAGGTAGAGCTCTAACTCTTGTACAATTTAGTAAGATTGATCCAAGTCACTCACTACATAAGTCATAAGCTCACACTATAGATCCATGCGAAGACCCACCTTGAAACGCGCCAACGTCACTAAGGGATCCTCCTAAATATCACACCGCATCATGTACTCAAATTTTACGATTTAATTTGCAACCAACATAGATCCTTGGCGTAATGCTTGTCATTGATCTAGGAGCTTTTGACGGTAAGAGAGAGAGAGAGAGAGAGAGAGAGAGAGATAATTTCCTTTAATAACTCCTCCATCTCCACCCAATGCATGACTAGGACACCTCCTGATCTCTCGATCCTACGCTCCGTATTTGTCCAAAATAATTTAGCTTGACCCACAAGTTTCATCTTTGCAAACCGCACTTATCAGTTCTCAGACATCTCATACCATTCGAAATAATGGTACATGTCCGCTAACCAATCAAGGAATGCTTTTGGGTCAAGACGCCCATCAAAACTAGGAGCATCTACTTTAACACTCTTTAAGATCCTCTCATCGGCATCATAACGGTCTTGATACTCGACAGTGGACTGCAGATATCACGCCCCTCCACATCCTACCCCTTGACCATGTGCTCCACGACCTTTACCACGATTTCTTACCCGTTCCTCAACTACTCCCCCTACGTGAGACTGTTCATCCCCTCCAATGTCGGAGATTTCTCTTAGGGACACTTCTACCTGATCCATACGGGTATTCGTGTTCCTAGATTGCACCTCAATGGCGGCCAAACGTTGGTTGATTGCGTTCATCATCTCAGTCAACTATTCCATATTGAAAATCGGGTGTAGACCAAATCCTCTACTAGTCCAAGTGGGCATACATAATAAGACTCAACTTAGGTTTCCTAAAACATGACTCTAAGAGATTGTTTTGACACGAGACTATGGACACCGATGATCCTGACCTTTAAAATGATGCAAATGTGAAAAAATTCAGATCGAGACTTTTTTTTAATGATGCAAATCTGAAAATTTCAGGTCTAGACTCTATATGGTATGCATGAAACTTGATAACTTGATCTAAGACGACCCAATGTAAGAACCTAAGCTTTGATACGAATAATTGATGTAGGACGACCTAATCCAACCTTAAATGAGCATGGTATTTGAAAGGGGCAGATTTATGCAATCTTTAAAAATAAATAAAATATCAGCCCTATACATCACAAACACAAGAAAGAAATAAAGTTAATATAACATTGATTATGACCATCTATCACAAACACGAAGTATTGAATCTTAAAATCTGAATTTAGTTGGATTCAGCAAAAGATAGAACTTTCATTTTGCAATAGGTCTGTCTAACGATCCAAGTGGATTTTCTAATCTAGAAAATAGGAATTTTCTGGATTGGGAAATCTAGAAAATTCAGAAAAAGAATTAATGGTTCTTCAAATTTAGGCTTTGGGTGATGGGTTTTGAAGAATGTTAAATTAGGTTAATGTGGGGATGAAAATCTTTTAAGATCTAACGATTTAAATAAAAAAGAAACAAGATCGGCTTTTAGATCTAAAGATTTTAGGAGAAAAGGAAGAGAATAAGGTTAAAGAAAAGAGTACCTTAAGAAAAGAAAGAAGGAGAAAGAATGAGAGGATGAGAAATCACTTCCCTAGGCCTCATGCCCTCTTCCAATCACTGGAAGTCGAAGACAAAATCGTCAGAAGCAAAAAAGCTCTCTTTTTCTTTTATAAACATAACATAATATGCTTTAGGTTTAGGGCAGCCCTTATAAATTCGTAATTACATAAAATTAGCAAAATAACCCTCCTAAAAAAAGTTTCAAAAAAAGAAATTTACCCAAAAATTGTGCGTAAACTGTCTCAAAACTTAAATAAATCAAATGTTTATAAACTAAATGCAAATTTAAGATGCCCGATATGCTCCGATGATAGCGCTGTGAAGGTGACGTAATGAAGGTGGGCCGTGACAATTCAATGGTCCGATCACACCATCCTCGCCCTCTAATGGTCTAAATATCTCCTTTAAGTAGCTTACTGTTCACTCCCCAAGTATAGGGTTGTGATGTAGTAATAAACTCGGTGAGACCGAGGTCGAATCCCAAGGGACTGATACCTGTACGTAATTTGAAACTAAATAAAACTAGAACTAGACTAAGATGTCATCTAAATCAAGCGAATATGAGGGAATAATTGTGAATAGATTAATTAAAAACTAATAAAAATAAAGGTGGGAACTAGGGTGCCAAGGATCCACTTGTAGCAATTGGGAAGTTACCTTATATTGATTCAAGGACACAACTGGAATCAGAGTCACATCCTATCCAGTTGGTAAGAAGAGATTTATCAGATCTCTGAATGTCTCATGGATCTAATCATCAACAGATATGATTGGTGTAGATTTGGAAGTGATTCCGTTACCTAACCATGCTCAAGAGACTATGGCAAACAACGACAATTTACCAATCTCACAGCCAATCATGAGAGAATTGTGAAAGTTAGGAAGGATTCCGTCACCCTACCATGCCCATGGGACGATGGTGAACAACAGGTCTTACTAATTTCACAATCTCAATAATGGAAAAAATATACTTAAAGCTATCGCAGATCCATTGTAATTTGAGTCACAACAAACTATTAAAAACTAAAAATATACCTTCATAAATAACTAGAATCCATAAGAGTTCAACAAAACGTGAATTAAAACGAAGCAAACGTCCCAATTATTTTACAAGCTTCACCTCTTAGCCCTAGCTAAGAGGTTTAGCCCAACATGATTAGGCTCAACATCTTAAAAGAAATACTAAAAAGAAATAGAAAAAAAAAACTAAATAAATATTACTCTACTCTTTCCCCGCCTCTGCCCACGTCCCTGGAAAATTGAATGCCTTCTCTTTCTCTCTCGTCACCTTTTATAAGTAATAGTAGTCGGTGGGAGTCGTTGCTGTAACAGAGTCGGAAACCCACTCTGTTTACGCAACAAAAATTTTTAGAAACTCTTACGCCCTCAAAAAACCAGTCAGGCTTGATCAGTTTTAGATCAGATTCGTGGTAGCCCACATGATTGATTTTGCAACAAAGACTCTACCGTTCAATTTTACATTTGAGACTTCATGTACCTGC
Organism: Magnolia sinica; assembly: GCF_029962835.1. Lineage (NCBI taxonomy): Eukaryota > Viridiplantae > Streptophyta > Magnoliopsida > Magnoliales > Magnoliaceae > Magnolia > Magnolia sinica. The sequence goes on along the minus strand of NC_080589.1, from coordinate 53,120,756 downwards.
AATGCTTGCATGGGACAAAACGGACACCTAGGTGACGGTCACGCCCCTCCTCTGGACATAATTGACGGTCTCGATCATTGAAATAGATGATGGGTGGGGCCCATTGTCAAAACCCAACTGTAAGCACGTCCGTCCCTGGACGTTTTGCGTTAGAAGACAGCTTGTGGAAGGTTTGTTCAAAAACTAGGTGGGGCTCACTTTTGATGACATTTTCGGAGATCTACTCCGCTCAGTATTTTCTCAGTAATGTGTAAGCCCATGGGTCAAAGTATTAAGTAAATCCAAACTCTAAGTGGACCACACCATCCACCTGTGATGAGTCAATACCGAATGTTGAAGCAAACCTCTTCTTGCTTATGTGCATGCATATAGAGTTTTGGTTATTTACAAATTTGACACTCTCCCTTCTATAGATGTATGTGGATCATTTCTCCCTACCGCACCGTCCAAAAGAAGTGAAATTTGACGAATATCCACTGTTTTTCATACTCTTTCCATCAGTTCAATTTGGGTCCTGATCTCCCAAGGATGTCCAAGATGCTTTTTTATTCTAACTAACTTTTCAAGCCTCTTTAGTGTGACGAACATGATTTTCTTGAATCTCAGCCATGTAAAATCGTCGATCTCGGTCCCTGGAGTCAGTCCCTTGCCTTGATGATTCCTAAGCATTGATTCCTGAGCATTAAATTCATGCTTTTAGCACCCTTTTTCAGTCTAGGCTCCTAAATTCATCTTGCAGCACAAACACGATTAAAATATGGCATTGAACAATATTATGTTCGTAAAATCATGCAATAGCTGGGGTCCAATATGCAATATTTGACCCTCAACACTTACACATGTCATGAACACATATGTAAGGTCTTCAACTTCTAGAGACCCAACCTGTACCTGTCGTTTAACCACATTGACACGGGTAACGCACGCCTCCTGTGTTGATATACTTTGAACGGCCTGGTGTCTGCATCAACAAGTGTCCACCAGTTAGAGGTTATGATTGTTCAAAATTATTAGTTTTAGGTTGTAACCTAACGAATGGTTATTTGGCCTGCTTTTCGGCAAGATGCAGCAGCCAAACTAGTTATCGAGCACAACGAATTGGGCCCGATTCAATCCACAGGCCTCGAGGCACACCCCACATGGCACAAAGTGGGCATGAATCCGTCCTAAAAGACTGCCTAGCCCAGGCCAGCCCCTCTCAACAGCACCGAATAACAGAGAAAGAGAAAGGAAAATGAACCATTCATCACATGGGCCTTACCATATGACAAAAATTGTTATGTCCTGGGCACATGTGGTTCACTTGATGAGGTAAACAGTTTTCAACTTTTGGGTGAGGAATGCAAAATGAAGTTGAGAGAAGCTGCGTCCAAACCACTCCATAGGCTCATCCCCTCTCATGTATCTTTCCGTTAAAACTCTTTTAAGGACCAGACTCTTTCATTGAATTTGGACCATTGGTCAGTTCCACTCAACCGTCCAGTTATCTTTTACACATGGGGTACACAAGACAAACAATCATCCTGATTTCTTATAGAAGGCGAAACAGGGCCATGGGGAAGACATCAATTACTACGCCGAATGTGTAAGAGACGGGGCCTCAGGGAAGACATAATGACTAGGACCATGAGTTGTAAGAGATAAGCCTTTCCAATCACATTTCCTTCCATCTTATCCTAAGCAATGCAAAAAAAGAAGAATACCACTAAGAGACTTTCCCAAGCAAAGGACCTTGAGCCATTTCATCAAACAGTTAGCATGCATGAAATTTGAAAGAGAGAAAAAGAGACACAGAGAGGAAGAGATCAAACCTATGGGGAGGAGCCTCAGATTCCATCGGTTTTAAGAGATGCCTCAAAAATATGAAAAGGGGCTTTCGAATGGCGAGCGTTTGCTTCGGGTAGGAGCTTCATGGCTGTTGCAATTGAGGTCCAAGCAAAAATATGATGTGACAGAGATAGAAGAGGTGGCGGAGATGCATTGGAGAGAGAGGGAGGAGAATAAGAGAGATGAAATAGGTGAGGTAGGGAAAGAGAAGAATCGGGAGCACAGATCAAGAGAGAGAGAGAGAGAGAGAGAGAGGGTTATAGAAGGGGGAGAGAGAGAGATAGAGAGAGAGAGAGGAGAGGATTGAGGTTTTGTCTGGGCGCGGCTCTGTTTTGAGCGCGCGCCCATTATGGGCGTCAAATTTTAAGACAGACCAATGGACGGTCCTATCAAGGGCTCCGCAGGGCCCACCATGATGTATGTGGTTTATCCATGCTATTAATTAATTTTGATAATAAATTTTAGTTCATTATCCCAAATATTAGGTAGATTGAAGGCTCAAGTGGACCACATCATAGGAAGCACATGTGATTTAATCTCCAAGTTTCCTACCGTGTGGTTCACTTGAGCCTTCTCTCTACCTGATTTTTGGTTTCATGCTCTAAAATGATATTTCAAAATAGATAGATGGCTTAGATAAAACAAATATATTGTGGTGGGCCCATAAAGCTTAATGGTGTAGTAACTTTTTACCTTACAGTTTATATTCATAGCAAAACAAACATGGTCCGTAGCTTTTTCTCATTTTCTTCGTAGTGCAATTTTATTTTATTTTTCCAATTTCAGATTAATTTCAAGAACTCATTAAATTATATTTATCTCATTAACTGTTCAATTTTCGGAACTTGATGAGAGTATGAGCAATGCTATGAGGTTGGTTTCTTGCCTTGCTTAGATTCCATCTTTTGCAGTTCAATTCCAAGAAGTTTTGTTAGCAATGCCACTGACACGTAAACAGCAACTTTAGGTACACTTGTTACGAAGATAATAACAATTTTTTATACTCTTGCAACGCAGGATGCTTTGATATGCAGGCACCCATATCCAGGATATATTTAACTCAAATTAAACCGACAAAGCTGCCTAGAAATCAGATTTCTTGAACAATCCTAACCTCAGGTTTGTGGACACTTGTTTGTTGAAATAGGACCATTAGACATTTTTTTAACCACCCAATTAGTATGCCCCAATCTATAGATAACAAATAATCTTGATTTTTGGTTCATGACACATCAAGAACCCATAATTTGGCCAGCTTAGTCTGAATTAATTGTATGCAATGTATGCAATTTTTAACTAATTTCTATCTGTTTGTGCAATATCATCCACCACTCTACTAGAGTGTCAAGTTTTTCTTGAAGTTAAGTTCACGAATGTATGAAATTATAAATATTGAGATCTGAATTCCTTATTCTTTCAAAATAGGGAACTTTCCCGTTTAGAACTTAGTTTGTATATTTGGGGCCATAGTTGGTATATCTTATACATTGGTGTGACAGCTCGCATCATGAATAGAGCTATCCCAGAATATCATGTCGATTGATCAACTTTAACCTTCTCCTTGTTGCCATGCAAATACATGGTTTTAAGAAATGCATGAACAAACCATGTTCAATAAATGAAAGACAAATGAAAGACCAACTACTAACATTAACACTACTACCATCCCTAACTGACGCAAGGATGAACGTGAAGAGGTCGATCACCGTCTTCCTCAAGGATAACTACTTCAAATCCACAGAGCTTCTCTAGACTCCTCACAGAGACTTCTTCAATCCACGAGGAAAAGAAATAGAAATAATTTTAAAATATATGAAAGAAACTTGTTGATCATTGGTAAACAAGTCTACAACCCTGTAAATAGGAATACCAAGACTTGAAGAAATTTAGGAATTAAAATATATCTAAAACTCCCTAAAATTAGTAACTTACTATAAATAGTAAATTTCTATTTATAGTAGGTCTCCTATGCGGCTTAACCACGTTATTCTCCTAATTTTTCTAAACACTTTTCATGTTGGACACAACTCCTAAAGCCCAACGGATGAAGAGTTATAATTAAACTAAAACTTACTAAAAATAGTAAAAACGGAAATAAACATGGAATTCGACCGTCGATCTGATGGAATCTCAAAAATTCGGCATGGGCCACCCAATGGGTTGGTTGGCTAAATTAGCTCGTCCTACCCCAAAATCATATATGGTACGTCGAGCAACTCGTTCCGGTTTGCGAGATATGTCCGTTTTAAGGTTCTGACGGTCTTGATGACTTCCGCCTCCGATTGAGTCTTCTCTGGTTCATCTTGGACATGATAGTGTTCGCGACCCACTCTACATTAGTCTCCTCCACTTCAAAAGAACTCATCCTCGAGTTCTCGTGCTGCTTCGGTTCTTGATATTTTGTCTGGTGCATCATAACGATACCCAGATCAAAAGTTATGGTCAATTTACAGTTCAACTTTTTTTGGTCCAACCATGCTAGGAATGTATTGGTGCCACTTCCTATATTAGACCCTTTTGCTTGGAAAAAACTCGTCCTCGAGTTACTCAAGGAACTTGGTTCATGATTCTGAGATAACTTCTGATGCCGATGTTTATTAGCCATTTTCTTATACTTAGAATTAGGCTCTTAAGCTGACACAATACATGTACTTATGCTTTCCTTGACTTGACTAGTATCGATTAGTTCCTTCACTACTGCCTTCAAGATCTCACATTCTTTATGATAATGCGGGCAATTAGGCAGACTTGCCCATGAGACAAGATCACTGATTTCAAATCCCTTGGGATATTCGCAGGCTTCCTATATTCTTTCTTTTCAACTAATGCATATGTATCTCCTGTTTCCTCAAATTGTTTAACAAAAGCATGTTCAGTTGTGACAGACTGTCCCTCAACTTTAGAAGTCTCGGGTTAGTTCTCCCTTCCCATAGGGACGAGGCCAATTTTTCTACCATCTTTAGTAAATATAAATACGTTATCCCAACCTCTATGCGTAGCAATAACATCAATATTATTTTACCATGGTCAACCAAGTAGCATATGGCAAACTTCCATGTCGACTACATCGCAAAGTACTTGATCCTTATAATTTTTACCAATTGAAAACAAGACAGTGCGTTGTTCAATTACCTCTGTTTTGTTGACCTCATTGATCCATCCAATTGTGTACGGAGATGGATGCTTTTCTGTTTTCAGTTACAGCTTTTCCGCCATTATTTTCGACACGAGATTCCTACTGCTCCTGACATCGATGATCACATTACAAACTTTTTGGCTTACAGTGCACCTCATTCAAAAGATGTTGTCTCGCTGTAAATCTATTTCTACCTTGGCATATATAACAGCTTCCTCACGATCAAAGTAGTGGCTTGTGATTTACCATCGTTTGATGGTGCTTTGCAAAAATCGGGGTTGTGTTGTACAAGGACCACGGGCGGTTGAGAATCGCTTTGAGCTTGGGGCAGAATTAGCACATGCACAATACAGTTTAGGGTTGCCTATAGCCCTTGCTTGGTCAACTCACTCTCCTAGTGGATAACTTTCATTCTTTCCAAAACATAACGAATCCCTAGATCACTGTTCACATGATTTTGGTTCATACCTTCGTTGTTTGCCATCGGCCAGAGGGGAGTCCTCGCTCTGATACTAATTGATGCTGGGAGGAACGTGATGAGGTCAATCACCATCTTACTGAAGGATAACTACTTCAAATCCATAGAGCTTCTCTAAACTCCTCACAGAGACTTCTCGAATTCATGAGGAAAAGAAATAAAAATAATTTTAAAATATATGAAAGAAACTTGTTAATCATTGATAAATGAGTCTACAACCCTTTAAATATACCAAGACTTGGAAGAAATTTAGGAATTAAATTATAACTAAAACTCCCTAAAATTAGTAACTTACTATAAATAGTAAATTTCTATTTATAGTAAGTCTCCTATGTGGCTTAACCACGTTATTCTCCTAATTTTTCTAAACACTTTTCATGTTGGACACAACTCCTAAAGCCCAACGGATGAAGAGTTATAATTAAACTAAAACTTACTAAAAATAGTAAAAACGAAAATAAAGATGGAATTTGACCATCGGTCTGATGGAATTTTGAAAATTCGGTGTGGAAAACCTAGCCATGTCGGGTTGATTGGCTAAGGGCCCGTTTGGCCGGGTGGATTGGAAGGGATTGAATGGTATTAGGGTGGATGGCATGGATTTCTAGGTAATGATGGTGTTGTCAGTGGATTGTCTTGAGATCCATGGGATTGCTATATCCCTGGATTGCTATATCCAGTCTGTTTGGCACGTCCGGCCAATCCCGGGATTAAACCTTCCCATCCCTTCCAATCCCTCGAACCAACCACGTCCCAGGCAAATTTGAACGGATTAGGGTGGATTGGATGGGATTTAAAGGTAATGATGGTGTTGTCAGTGGATTGTCTTAAGATCCATGGGATTGGGATCAGATCACCGACTCTGTTTGGCACGCCCAGCCAATCCCGGGATTTAACTTCCAATCCCTTCCAATACCATCCAGTCCCTTCCAATCCAACCGGCCAAACGAGCCCTAAAGTAGCACGTCCTACCCCAAAATCATATGGTGCGTCGAGCAACTCATTCGGGTTTGCGAGATATGCCTATTTTAAGGTTCTGACGGTCTTAATGACTTCCACATCCGATCGGGTCTTCTATGGTTCATCTTGGATATGAAAGTGTTCGCAACCTACTCTACATCACCAACCAACCATCATACCAAGTAAGCCCACCAACACCATCAGCTACCAAACAAAATCAACAACTACACCTACAGCTTGCATCCCAACCACTCCATATAGCATAATGATCAAAACAGAGGACATCCTGCCACACCACCTGAGCAACAATATGACCAGCTCACTACCCACTACTACCGCAAGTATACAATGAGATGAAGCTGCTAATTTAGGCTGAAGATGAAGCTGCAAGGGGCTGAGATCCTCATCAAAGCTATTGTTGTAGCTGAAACTTAGGCTGATTTGTTGCTTTTGGAGATGGAAAAGTTATTGCTTCTTCAGACAAAACACCCCGTACCACCGGGGACTAGTAGCATCTAGTAGCATTGGAGCCAATTCATTTCTCTGAAAAGCTTCTGAACAACTTTGGAGCAAAGATGCGACACCATCAAAGATGTTGGTGAACCTGGCAAGCTAGAAGCGGAGAGGTGCATAACAGATACAAGGAACATTGGCTAGGCTGGGGGCTATTCACCTCAGATGGCGGCTTATGAACCTTATCTTTAAACACATCTTTCGGGAAGGAAACTCGGTTGCAGACGCATTGACTAGGCTGGCTAGTGAGGGTCAATTGGATCTCTTTTACTGCAACCACGTAGATTTGTCGAGGGCTGTTAGGGGTCCGCTGGTGCTAGATAATGTCGGCTTAGGAGCGCCCAGGTTGTAATGGGTCTAGCTGCAATTCTTCTTCATGCAGCGCATGTTGGGGAAGCCTCTAGTAGAGTGTTGTGTTTCGCTCTTCTGCGTGTTGGTTAGCTGTCTGTGCCGGGGCGCTGGTGGGAGTTTGACCGGCCTAGATTGGCGCCAGGTCAGGTTGTTGTGGTTGCATCTAGTCGGGGCTGCGTGGTTTTTGCTCTCCCATGTATTTAGCCCTATTTTGTCATGTACAGGTTGGGACGGCTGATAGGGCCTGTCTAATTTCTCAGCCTCCCGTGGAGTCCTCCTGGCAGTGCTGGCCGCTGCTGGCTACCTCCTCTCTCGCCACTGCAGCGCTTCAAGGGCCCTTCAGATTTTGTCTCTGCTTTCTTTCCCTGTAATGCCTCGTGAAGGTGTCCTATATGATAGGCAGGGTCCGGAACCTTTTTGTTAGGGCCTACCCGAATGGTTGTATATTTCAGTTCTTCATTAATAAAGATCAGGTGGATCGATTTCCACCTTTTATTAAAATTAAAAAGAAAAAAGAAAAAAATTAAAACTAAAATTAAGAAGAAGAAGAAGAAGAAGATACAAGGAGCATTCCATTCTGCACACCATACAAACAAACATGCCCCCATCTAAAATTCTATCCAATCAACTGGGCCTTCTTCTTACCACCCCATGTTCCCGCGTAATCTAGATTAACCAAGCCCCTGATCTCCCAAGGGAGTTCTTCTGGTTTTTTTTTTTTTTTGGAGAGCTCCTTGGAGATGTTTTCTCCCTAATTCACAAGGAGATACTTCTCATCTGAATTTATGGTATATAAGAAAGTTAGTTTTCATCATGTGCTTCTAAAAGAGCCGGCACCCGCTCCCACTTCACCAACGCTTTTGCTGAGTGCTGGTAATTCTGAAAGAAGCGTCGCTAAAAGTGGAACAAGCGCCGCCAAAAGTCAAGTCAATACAAGCGCCGGTAAAAGTATGGCGTCGATAGAAGTCTACACAAGCGCCGGGAAAAGTCTTTGTATAGATTTGTGAGGCCCCAGATTTTTTTATTATATATAATTCAATTAAAACCTATATTTTTTTTAATATTTGAAACATAAAAAATGATGCAATATTAAACAAAATTTCCCGAATAGAAAAGTTCCCAATGCTTAAATTATACACACGAGAAAATGAAAAGCCTGATACTCTACAAGTCTTAAATCTAAAATCCAAAACATTCATGAATTTCACAAAAAGACCATATCCACAAGGAAATGCATTTTCCCTTAAGGCCTGCTTGTTTCACCACGTCCTTTTATCAGTGTAAAATGCAAAACATCCATGTTAACTAAATGAGTAATACATTAAAAGGGCTAGGATATCACTGATCTCCCCAACTGAAGAAAACACCATTTCATGTCCTACAGGAATGAATGGAATACCAAATACCAATATCAACCAGAAAAAGTTAGCAACCATAATGTGGATTACTCTTTCTAAGCATGCTTCCAAATGCACCATTAAATATTTATTTACATGAACAAAACAACAAAATACCAGACCTTTTCAAAATCTTTTCTGGCAGATGCTTCCTTCTCAAGTTTCTCTTTGTAATCATTGTCAACTTGACTCAAATGTGTCTGGATGTGCAATACAAAATCAAAAGACTTCAAATAAGCTTCTGGATAGTATGTAGAATTAGAATGCACAAGACTTGCAGAAACATCCTAAACCATCTAAGCTTTATACAATTAATTGGGGGTCAGAGAGCACAGGTAGAGGTGTTACCTCTTCTACCAAACGAGCTGTTGTTCTAAAGAAATTTACTGAATTTTATTTAAACTTATGTTAATTAGTTCTATTTTATAAATGCAGAGGGAAGACAAAACATGGACCAAACACTTCAACTAAATCATTAATTATGGATGATGAAGATAACCATACACATATGCCACATGTATAGTACAAATAATAGGTGGATGATAACTCCAATGCACCTAGGAGCATAGGTCAAATACTCTAAATGACCAATAAAAAAATCGAATCAGTAGCAAGATACAGATCTTACAAGCTCCCGGAGAAATACTTCCTTGTGGCTATACAGACTGTGAAATATCAAGTCCAAAAGGCGGCTGACCTGCATAATTAAGAAACCATGAGAACAATCAATCAGATATAAATAAATACTTAGAATATTACATAGGATAGATGCCATTCACATATGAAAACTATCTTAATATGCTTTAACCCAAAAATCACAAGCTACTTATTGAGAAGTCATGAATTGTTACATTTTTTTTTTTTTTTTGAAGACACAGGGTGTCCCCACCTCTTTTTTGAAGTGAGACTAATCCCTAGGATACACGCAATCACCCACAACCACATCTATCGGGTAAAGCCAAGGAGGGGAATCAAACCCTCACCTATAGGGAGCAAACCTATGGTGAAGACCATTCGCCCAAACCTCGTTGGGTCATGAATTGTTACACTTTGGCATATGTTTCTTGGATAATTACTAGAATGCAGTAAACTCAATCATCCAAAAGGTATTTTATTCATCTCGAGTGGTCAGCATGTCTCTTCATTGACATTACAAGAATATAAATGGAAAAAATAAGAGTGAAGATGAAAAAGAGGGTTGCGGCATAGAACGTGCCATAAGTTTCTAGCTTTTGTATATTAAAATTCACAAAATGGAGCTCCTTTCACCCGTGTCTGAAGAGAGAAGGAAGCCTAAGGTACAACTATCACCCCATCACTCAATGATCCGGACCATCGTTCTATAAAACTAAACTGTAATTAGATCACAAGGAATAAAATCTTAATTGCTACAAATATCACTGGAAATCTCTGCCCATGCTAACTGGAAAATGATGGTTGAAAAAAAAAAAAAAAGTTTCTTACCTTTGTATAGATAACACTAATCTTTGATCAGCAAGGTACTTTGCCATGTAATCATAGGCTCTCACCATATCAAGTTTACATGTGATTCCCTTTTTTGGTTTCCATATACTGTGAATTGATGCACTTGTGGCAATCAAAGTTCCATCTATAATCTGTCTACTATATACAAAAGCTCCCTGCACCTTGGAGATACATTTCCTAGCACCTTTTGGAAGTGGATGGTAGTATTTTAGCATGGATTTTGTAGGTACTTTCAATCAATCTGATTGGCCTAAAATCCCTCAAGGACCCACTCCTTTTTCTTTGGAACGAGCGTAATAAACGATGTTCCTAACTCCAATGAAAATTCAACTACTTTCAAAAGCCTATATGTCAACTAGTACTCAAAGATTACATGCCAAATAGTACTTGAAGCTTACATGTCAACCAGTACTCAAAATTCGTGCAACCAACTCTATTAGACAACTAAAATCAAGATCCTACACTGGGTATTTGAATTTTTCTCAGAAGTATAGGGCGCCAAATATGAATTTTTGGGTAATTTATCCATCCGGCTAAACAGTAGCAATTATAAACTTCCTCAGATGCATGTGTGAATTGAATTGCAAACATTCAGTTTAATCAAGAAGAATTGACCAAAAAGAAGAAGGCAATGTTCCCAAGCATTTATGATAAGTAGTGCTCAAGTATACAACTCGGTAGTAATGCCTTGTACTAATTTGTGTTTGCATTTGATCATGGACCTGTAACTTCTAAAATGATGTAAAAGTGGTGTTCCATCAATGATTTTAAGAAGAAGAAGAAAAAAAAAGAGAGAGAGATTTTCATTGATCTAACAAGGATGGTTTTTTTTTTAAAATTCTGGTGGTTATATTACAGGAGGAAATGGAGAGAAATCATAAATAATCATCATCAGGTAATGTTAATGATTTTTATTTTTTTTCACAGAAAGGTTGGCAACAAACCCACTCTTGCGAATTTTTTTCCAAGCTTCTTTGAAGCCTCGCTCAGTTTAACACCTGAAACAATAGGCCATGCATCATGTGGAGTTATAAAACAAAATTAGAAACTTCTAGCAACCAAAGGGATTCCATCAAACTTTTGAACTAAAAATGAAAAAAGAATTGCAGTGGACAATGGACATTGCTCACCAAAGAGTTCAAGGCCTTTCACAATTGTGACACATTTGCGTTTATTTCGAACAACCTTTTCGATGACAACTTCTTGTTTCTCCTACAACAAACATTGGCATTTCAATGAAGAACAGAAACTGATGGAACATTACTAATTCAAATATGAATGACTGGAGTATTAGTCTCGATATAAAATGATGAAAACTCAACAATTGCGAACTTGGCAATGGCAAAAGAAAGATTGATAGCATGAAGTCATCATATAGAATCATAACCCCAACAAGTTCATGTTGCTATCTAGTTTGGAATAGTATTTTTATTCTGCAATAAAAAGCCATTCCTAAACATGAATAAACAAATGCACATCACAAATCAATTAACCGTTAAAACTATAAATCCAGAATGTTCAGATGAGTTAATCATAGAACAAAACTACTCAAACAACCATGAAGCTATATAATCAATTAACCGTTGAGTAGCAGCAAAACAAAAATCAGCTACCAATAATGCTCTGAAACTGACTGTGATTAACACTGAAATCATAGAACAAAACTACTCAAACGCACCCATTTTTTAAAATTTTTTTTTTTGTATTTATACACCTCATTTAGCAGCGCCCTGTTTTGCTCAGTGCCAGTACAATGCAACTCCGAAAGTGCCGACTAATCCCCTTTTTGTTGTAGTGATGTGAATGTACAGTCATTTTTATACTTGTTAATACACACCAAGCATGATGCATAGAGATGCATATACATGGTGAAAGAGAAAATGAAGAGAACTTGAGAGAATCCATCTACTAACTTCATCTTTTTTATTACATAAAGACTGTTTTATTGGCAAAAGATAAAAAATTCCATTTCACATTACCATGGAGAGGAAAAGGAAATGACCCCTTACTGAGGAAGTCGTAGGAAAAGAAAACTGATTTTCGGAAACCACTGGAACCATCACATCAGGTGACAGTATTCTTTCCTCTGTTGTTGTATCCCATTTTCCAACAATCCAAACAGACCCTATTCCAAATTTGGCCCATGGATAACAAAATAGATACGCTATTCCAAGAGATGAATTCTTGTCAGCGATGGAGTTAGCTTCACTCAGAAGCTTACACCCTTAAAGCAGAACATCTTTTCAAAAACTCTTGTTTTCCTAACTCATACAATAGAAGCTCTCTTTAACTGATTCTGAAAATATCAAAATTACAAACCTGAGAAAAGAAGATACATAAATCACATCAACCATCCAATTGACAGGCTAGCTCTTTGGAGGCCCATGGTCTAAAAATTGCATGATTGCATGTTCCTAATCGTCGTATCAATAGGACCACACTCTTCACCAAAAGAAAAGATCCAAACAATGATGATTGTGAAGATGACATATTGAAAGGAGATGATCCTATTAATGAGGTTTGCCACTTTACCAAATGGTCCAATGACCCGACCCACATAAAATTCATTTGGCCCACCCCATTAATAACTATACCGGGGTCGAGTTGGGTAGGGTTCAACCTGAGCCTGGCCCATTTTCTAACCCAAAGTTTAGCCCATTTAGCTTGGCCCAAATCCTCCTTAAAATAAATAAATAAAAATAATATATATATATATATATATATATATATATATAAAAGACCCTTCCACAGAGAGGACCATCATATAAACGGTTTGAGACATCAAAAAGGGCCCAATTCAATGGCTATATGGCAATAAGTCGGGATGTACTCCAGCAAACCTCAACAAGAAACAGTGACATTAGATTTTATTTTTATTTTTTTAAAAGAAATTCAAGGTTTCTTACTGTTCCACTAACCCAATTTTATTAAATGAATAATAAGAGCAATTTCCAAACAAGAAGAGTGGCACCTACATTTAAAACAAGAATCCTTCGGTCGTGATTTTCTTACTTGGAATTGTTATGTAAGTTCATCTGTCCCATCATGAGTAAGGACCAGAGATAGAGCTATTTTGATCAACCTCAATGGACGAAAAGGTTGCTATCCGTTTAGTAGCCCATGGCCAACCTATCATGCGTGTATGCCATCTTGGCTGTTGAAAAGGTTGGCCTCAAGTTGAAGATCGTTGTGAGAAAAATGCATAAAAATTGTTAAAACAGAGACATTTCATCAAACACATGTTGTGCAAACCTTAAACATTCACAACAAATGATGAATGGCAAGATTATTCTATATCTGCATCTATTGTATAAATGGCATACATCTATAAAAACCCAGACCATCTAGATCATTGGTCCCATTGTTTACCAGAAATGGCCGGGGACGAGGTGAAGGGCGGGGGCTGCTGGCCGCACTTAGAGTGGTGAAGATGATGCTGGAGAGGATGCGCCGTTGCTGGAGACGATGCGTCGTTTCCGTAGAGGGAGAGGTAGATCGAGAGAGAGATAAAGATCGAGAGAGATAGGGAGATTGAGAGGGAGACGGAGATGCAGATCGAGAGAGACAGGGAGATCGAGAGAGATAGAGGGAGAGGAGGGTTTGGGGGCGCACTTGGAGGGAGAGGGAGATCGAGAGAGACGGAAGGAGAGGGAGATGTAGAGAGTGAGAGGGAGAAAAGGGTTTTGGGGATTATCGGGCGGGGAGCCGCTAGGGGGCGAGAGAGAGAGAGAGAGAGAGAGAGAGAGAGTCGGGGTGGGGAGAGTGAGAGAGTCGGGCAGGGAGCTGCTGGGTTTTATATATATATATATATATATAGCATAGGCTTGCCAGCGACCGTCACTACCTAGCGCCGGTAGAGGATAATCTCCACCGTCGGTTTTGCCCCTTATTCTTATTATTCTTATTCTTGTAGTGTGGAAGCAAAGAAACAACCAATAAACATATATGCTCCACCAAAGAGTTTCTATGATATTCCTATGAGGTTATAAGTCTGTAATGGTGGGACTCATAGTTCTAAGATCCAAACTACTGATAGGCCCCAATTTGGAGGGCTCATGCATTAATTATTCTCCTAATTAGAAATACTAACCTTTTTGGTGGCTAGCAGATAGACGATCAAGGGAAAAAAGGATGCGAACCAATTGTGCATATTCGACAAAGAAAGCCGGTAAATTCAACTGCTAGGATTTTCCAATCTTAGAACTTCTTTTATAGTGTGGGGCATTTAGTGTGTAAGACATCACATTGATGGCTTGAATTGTAAAGCTGTGAAACCCTTCCAAACAAACGCCTGTCTTTTGCACCATAGTCATTTTACCGTTGATCGTTTGATACAATTACATATTAGATACTCCTTTTAAAATGTTTGTTGTTTTTTTTCCATCCGAACCATGTGTCTTTGGGGGAAAACTATTTATCAACTGATGCCCCGTGTGACTATCACACTGACTCCTCGTGAGTCTTGCTGCAGATGGTTTTCATGATGTTTGAGAGAATCCACTCCATTCACAAGTTTGACTATGTGATTTTATATAGTAGACCGAAAGATGATGTCGATCAAGCACTCGAGTGGCCCAAAAACCAACAAAAAGTTGACCATTAAAGGCCATTTGCAACATTTTCTTGTTTTGAGACCCACACATGGGTTCAATCAGACTCAATTTTGAGCCTGTACCTTAAAATTAGATGGCCAAACTGGTGGATGAGTTGAATTTGTTACAAACATCATAAAAAGGGGCCTCACCAAGATTTGATAACAATTAATGCCCTATCACATCTCTCACTCCACGTTAGTTTCATTGGGAGATAATTGTTGTGATCATAAGGTCCACTATGTTCTTTGATATATATCCTAGCTATCCACCATTTCCTTCATGAATTTAAGGCAAGGCTAAAAATTAAATGATCCAGATCCGAATCTCCGGGGGGACCACAGGTCAGGTAAAAGTGCATAATAAATTGAAGATTCTTCAAACAGTCATGGAGCAACAAAAATTCTGGATCAGGGACAAAATCCAATAGTTAGGTTCAACCCACTAGGAATAACCTTCTAAATAGTTGGGAATGCCATTTCAACAGTTTGGATGGCCTAAAAAATATGAAATGTACCATTCATAGTTTCAATGATGGTAAGCTACCAAATACTTTTTTCTGGGACTCACCTGTACATTTGATCCACCTGGATTTTGGGCTTACACCCTAATATAAGATGGCAAAGTGGTGGACGGTTGGGATTTGCAACAAGAATCACGAAAGTGTACTCCACCGAAATTCAATGGAAAGTGACAAACATTGTTGCCTTGTCTCACATCTCACGACTCCTCGTGAATCTCACTACAAGTGGTTTCTATAATCAGGGGGCCACCATGATATTTAAGAGAAATCTATGCCGTTTACAAGTTTGGCCATGTTATTTTTACTTAGCCCCATAAAGATGAGCGAGATCAAGTACTCAAGTGAGTCACAAAGCCAAAAAGAGTGGATTGTTAAAGCCCATTGTCCAACATTTTGCTGTTGTGAGACCCACCCGTACATTGGATCAACCTCAATTTTCGGCCCACACCCTAAAATTAAATGGCCAAACAAACAGGGGGTCGAATTTATCACAAGAATCACAAAAGTGGGTCCTGCCAAGATAAAACAGACTTTAAAGCCAATGGTCCACATTCAACACATGCCCACCATGCAACCCACCATATGAATGCTTTATGTCACGAGCACAACATGCAGTCTGTAGGTAGCATTTTAAATTAGCAACTGATGTCTTGTACTCACATATCTGATCCCACGTCAGATTTCAATGGGAGATGGTCATGGTGATCATGGAGACCAACATTTTGTTTAAGAAAAATCCAAGCCGTCCACCATTTCCCTCATATGATTTTACAGCTTGGGCCAAAAAATGATCTGAATCAAAAGCTCAAGGGGGCCACACGGCATGTAAAAGTGCATATTCAACGCAAACCTTTCAAATTGTCAAGTGCCATAGAAATTTTAGATTATGGACAAAATCAAGTGGTTACATTCAACCCATTGTGAATAACCTTCTCAACAGTTGGAAATACTATTTTAACAATTTGGATGGGCTAAAAGCATTTTTTTTTTTTTTTTTTTTAAAGACCATATATTGATAGTTTCAATGGTGGTAAGCTAGTGACCACTTTTTTTCCATTGTGGGACTCACTTGTGTATTCAGTGTTCTTGGATTTTTGACTTACGCCCTAAAATAAGAGGGTGAAATGGTGGAAGATTTGAATATCCGACAAGCATCACAAAAGTGGGCCCCACTAAAATTAATAGATTATGATTACCACTTACCACGCCTTGGTGTAATATTTCATTGGACTTAAAATTGCACAATGTAAAACACAACACCTTAGTTATGAACGTGTTTGTATGATGGGAGATGGTTGCCGTGAATAAGGGTCCCACCATGTTCTTTGCAAGAAATCTGAGCCACCCACCATTTCCGTCATTTGATTTTAGGGCTTGGGATCTGAAATGATTTAGATGCAAAGCTCAGGTGGACAAAATGACAAATAAAAGTATATATTGAACATATGTCATGGGACTAAAGAAATTTTAGATCAGGTATAAAAATTCGGTGGTTACATTCAGCCCACTGGGAATGAGTTTCTGAACAGTTGGAAATATCATTTCAACAGTTTGGATGGCTTATAAAAATGAACCATTAATAAATTCAATGGTAATAAACTACCAACCTACCTTTTCCTGTCATAGGACCTAATTGTGCATCAGTAACTGCTTGATTTTGGGCCATGGCCTAAAATAAGATGCGAAAATAGTGGACCTTTTCCTATCGTGTGACTTACCTCTGCTTTGGATTTGAGACAAGCATCATTGTCGGTCCACAGCATAGTTCTACACACGTAGGTTAAAATCATTGAGTTTGTTTGAAAACAGGGATAAACGTTTTTTTTTTCTTTTAGTGAGATAATGACGGGTGGTTTAGCCATCCTTTAGTTAAATTAAAACAAGACGGCTTTAGGACCATCTTTCGAAAAAGTACGTGGGTTTTTGGAAATACTTTTTCGAAAAGTTTAAAAGTCATTTCTTTTTTAACAATAGCTGAAAAGATATGTAGGCGTACGTCAAAACCTCTAATTTTTAACTAAATAAATTTAAGGATTGGAATAATATCCCTGGTATGTTTCTTTGCAAGGCCTATTACAACCATCATATTAGATAATCTTAGTGGGAAAAGAGAGCATTTTCATATACAAAATTTCTCATATTCCAATTGCCCTGGATTCCCACATTTGACAACAGTATGCTAACATACAATCTTCATAATTTACTAATAAAACTATTAAAGCATGGAGAATATACTAGCAACTAACTTGGAGCGATGTATCTGTAAGTGCCTGCGAGTGTAGTCCAATTTGAGGAATCGGGTATCAGCAATCGTCACTACAAGAAAAGCGGCCTAAGCCGACTGATGGCCCAACCCTTTACCCGTGGCCAGTTTTACCGGCCGTAGGCAAACGGTATACCCTATAAAATTTATTTAAAAAAAAAAAAAAGAGCCCTAATCTAGCGCTGACTCTCTCTACCTCTCCCTCTCCACTCCCTCTCCCTCTCCCTCTCCCTCTCCCTCTCCCTCCCTCTCCCTGTCACGCGCTCTCCTTCTCCCTCTCTCTCCCTCTCCCTCTCACTCTCGCGTGCTCTCCCTCCCTCTCTCTGCCTCTCCCTCTCCCACTCACGCGCTCTCCTTCTCCCTCTCTCTCACTCTCGCGTGCTCTCACTCTCCCTCTCCCTCCCTCTCTCTGCCTCTCCCTCTCCCTCTCGCAAACTCTCCCTTTCCCTCTCCCTCTCCCTCTCCACTCGCTCTACTCTCACTCTCACTCTCCCTATCTATCTCTCTCTCAAAACCCTATTCCTCTCTCTCTCTCTCTCTCTCTCTCTCTCTCTCTCTCTCTCTCTCTCTCTGCCTCTCTCTCTCTCTCTCTCTCTCTCTCTCTCTCTCTCTCTCCTCGGCCCTCTGCTGCAGTTCAGTCTTCTGCTGCTCGTGAATCTCGGATTCTCATCCATCTCGGGTATGTTTTGTCGAATACAAATCCCTAATTAGGGATTTGCATTGTTGAATCCCTTCTTAGGGATTTGCATTGTCGAATCCCTTTTTAGGAATATGCATTGACGAATCCCTACCATGTGATCTTTACTCGTTTTCTTTTTCTTTGGATTGTAAATGTGGGTGTGATATTTGCAGATTGGGTTTACGATGGTAGAGACCATTAAAATTTTAGTGTCTGCCATTCTACAACTGGAAGCCTAATAGGAGAAATAATCTTGTGGTTTGCAATTCTAATTTCTGCCTGATAATCCATACTTAGAGAGACTTACTTTATGGTTTATTAAATCTAAACTATCTGCTTTATTCTGTTGCTTGATTGCTTGCTAAATTGAAATTCTAATTCCTTGTGGTAAATGGTAATTTCCCAAGAGATCTGTCAATATTGGGAGTATTTTTAATGTTTCCTTGGTCCCCACCATTTTCAGTGGCAACATGAGTAACATTTAGGTATTTGTCAGTGGATCATTTTTGAATCACTAATGAAAAATTTTATTAAAAGAAATACCAAATGTCAGATACAGATAAGGCCAAAAGGCTAACATTCCAGAAGAACCGATCAAATAGATAGAGGAAAGAAAGGAACCCACAGCTTCCGCCCAAGTGCAGACTCTGCATTCCATTTAGTGTATTCCAATGCTATTTTTATTTTCGATATCTGTGTCAATGTGCATATGGGTGTGTTGGTATGTGGCTGTAAGTATCTAATGCTTTGACAATGGTTTGAGAGCAATGAAACTGAAAGTGCTTTGCAAGGTGTCTTGTAGCATATCATTGAGTTGCAAATTCATATGATTTGTACAGTGTATGTGTACTGGGTGATTTTAAATAAGGAGGAAGCATATCTCCTCTCCTTGATAATTTGCACGGTATGTAGGGCCTTCAGCTTGTACAAGTGGGCCCCATGACTTCGCAATCCAGACCATTGAGTTAATGGGCCTCACTTTGATGAACTGTGTTGTGAAAGTCTCCTTAATGGGAAGTCCTAACCCTTTGACTGGGGGCCTGCAACTAGATGGCTAAGTGTCTTTAGAAGGAACAACATTCAGGGCATTTGCCGACGGTTTTGACCACTGGTAAAGGCCAGTTTTCTTGTAGTGCGTGTAGTTCCAAAGTCCGAGACACTAGCCTAGTTCTGAATTCAACAGAACATTGTTGCTTGATAGGTCTCGATGGACAAACGGCAGGTTACAATCATGGTGCTTGTAAGATAAAGCATGGGTCACGCCTTTGATAACATTCACCCTCAAAGTAGAGTCCAACTGTGCAGCTCCTTCACCATTGCTTTGGATGCTTGCCAAGCTTCCCCTTTCCATATACTCGTAGACTAGAAATAAAGATCGAGCATCGGAACAGAAGCCATAAAGTTTCATAATATTGCGATGACAGATTTCCGTTAATGCTTTTATCTCATTCCTAAAACTTCTTTGATCAGATTAGTACCCACCTTCAAGTGGGTGAAGTTTTTTCACAGCTACTATCTGGCCTCCTGGTAGATTTGCTTTGTAAACTTTCATATACGCTCCAGTTCCAATGCGGTATTTGTCATCAAAACCATCTGTTGCCTCTACAATGTCTTCAAACGTGGCAATCCCATCATAATTCCATGTTGAAAAGGTATTTCCTTTGTTCATTTCAAGAACCCCTTTCTATATTCTTCTTCTTCTTCTTTGATAATAAATGGAAGAAATTATGCCAACGTTTGGAAATAAAAGAAACAATACTAAGAAGAGAAGAACAATGAGGATCACAACTTTTGTCGCCTTTCTTTGCATCACCATGACTTATTAAAGAGACATTGCAAGGTTGCAAACCTTGCACTTCACCACATAAGCCTTTGTTTTGTATGAATGCCTCTGCTGAAGCCTTCTGAAAGGCTTTGCTACTAGGAAGAAGACCTTCCAAAGCATTGTATGAAAAATCAATGGATTGTAAGTTGATCATCCCTTCCAAAAGAAGGCGGAATGGAACCTAACAACATGTTGTGAGAGAGGTTAAAATTTTTCGGACTAACCAATTTCGCGAGTTATAGAGGTATCTTTCCATTGAGGGAGTTATGACTTAGATTTAGTAAGCCCTGCAGGTATACTAGCACTACACCAAAAAGGCCATTTAGGAACGGGTACGTCTGTGGTTTTGAAATGGCTTAAAACTGTGCCAAATTTGTCACGGTTTTAAGTCGTGACAGAACCAAACATAAATCCCTCTTTTCTAGCCCCAATCTCCATCCCGCTCCCTCATCATCTCTCCCTCTCTCCCGCTCCCCATTCCCAACTCTCTCTCTCTCTCTCTCTCTCTCTCTCTCTCTCTCTCTCTCTCTCTCAGCAGAAATTAGGGTTTGGGAAAATGGCAGCAGACAAGGGCAAGAAATCCAAGGTTGCAGAAAGAGGAGATGAAGATGATTCAGATCACATCGATGGAGAGCTCATTCTCTCCATCGAGAAGCTTCAAGAAATCCAAGACAAGCTTGAAAAGATAAATGAGGAAGCAAGCGATAAATTGCTGGAAGTGGAGTAGAAGTACAATGAGATACGCTAACCCATCTATAGCAGACGGAATGATATCATTCATTCCATTCCTGATTTTTGGTTAACTGCATTTTTGAGCCACCCTGCACCCTGTGATCTTCTGAACGAGGATGACTTGAAGGTTTTCAAGTACTTAAATTTCTCTAGATGTTGAGGATTTCAAAGATGTTAAATTGGGATATTCCATTATGTTGTACTTCTCTCCTAACCCTTATTTTGAAGATGCAAAGCTTACAAAGACGTTTTCCTTCTCTGATGATGGAACTACAAAGATAACTAGTACTGCAATCAAGTGGAAGGAGGGTATGGATATTGCTAATGGTGTTGATCATGCGAAAAAAAGGGAGCAAGCAGCCCTTTCATGATGAAAGTTTCTTTACCTGGTTTAGTGAAGTTCAATAGAAAGATCTTTCAAAAGGGTTTCATGATGAGGTAACTGAGATAATTAATCAAGATCCCCCCCCCCCCCCCCCTCTTTTTTCTGTTGGAAATCTGTTGATTTTATGCATTTTATAGCATTTTTATAGATGCAGATTTTTTTTCTTTTTTTAATTCGATTTGATGTTGATTTCATCAGATTTGATGGTTTACTTCCGAAATTCTCTGTTGGCAGGTTCCGTTCAAAGTCCGGTGGTGATTTGAGAGGAATGGATGACAGGATGGTCTCCTCCCTCGATAACCTGAAGAATCCGAACAACATCTCTTACCCCTCACACAGAGAGGCTTCCGAGACTGACAAGATACTCATGGGCCCTCTCAACTTCAGTGTTGATTGGCAGATGGTTGGTTGTCCAGTTGCTTTGTGGTTCTACATTGTCTTGGGTATTTTTTAATGGCTCTGATTTACTTATGAGTTTGTGATTGCAGAAGCTAATAGGCTTGAATGTCGCAATGTCAATAGTAGAGGTCGAGTCTATTTATATATTATCTGATTAATTACTTGCCGCGATATTTTCAAGCACTTATTTATTACTTTTCATTCTTCTTGAAGCTAACAATTTAGTGTAAAATAAAAAAGAAGAAAGAAAAAGAAAGAACAAAAAGCCATGGCTTGTGAAATCTACTAGTGTATGCATTTCTGTTTTGGCTTCATGAGTAATAAAATTTAATTTTCAGGGAGGTAACTATAAAGGGATAAATAAGGCCTTGTCTAGTTGACAGCTTTATGAAAATTTCATTTGTGGCCATGCAGTTTTCGAAGACTCATTTCATCTAAAATGTTGTTTACATGACAGTATATATTTCTTATTTTTTCTTATAGCACTGTTTGGATGTCCTGCACAAAATGCATTTTGTCCTGCACGTGCCTGGCTACGAGGAAAGTGGATCTGGGGAAGAGACCATCCATGCATATAAATCTCTTGCTACAGGGGATGGCATGTCTGACAAGTGGACTGGCCTGATTTTTTAATCAATTTTCTATACTGAATGGTTTATTTGTTTTCATTGAAGGGTGGTCTCCCTGATGAGTGGACTCCCTGATGGTCTAGTCACCTTCATGGTTGAGCATACTTTTTCATGTGTGCTATGTATAAATTGCAGGGAGAGGGTGTGTGTGATCTAGTAAAATTTCACCCATCTTTCTAGCAAGCTTTCACTACCATTTTGAAAATGGTGGTGTCCCACCAAACGCATGCTTAATTTATGTTAATATAGATCTTCCAAATTGCTGGCTCATTTGTGGATGGAGCATACACCAAGCAATTACCCTAAATTTTCTCTATGATTTGAGCCACTTACCATTTCAAGTTATGCATATCAGACCCCAATTACTGCCTGATTTTACGTACATGATAATGCCTAATATTATAATTTAATCGTGTTTTTGTTGTAGGATGTAATAAGGAGCTTTGATTGAAAAAGAGTATTAAAAGTATGGATTTAACGCTCCGAAGTCACCGAGCAAGGAATGAACTCCAAGGGACCGAGATCGATGGATATACACGCCGAGATTCGAGAAAATTGAGAAATTGAAGCTTAAGTGGCCCGAAAGTTAGTCGAATGCAAGATCACGGGGTTTCCACCATCCACTCGGTTCGAAACTTCATATATGGCACGAGGACCATAAATTAACCGTACACGTCAAATTTCAGCTATTAGATTCTTGTGGAAGTGGCCCAATAGAGAGATCGAGGATAATAACCATTAAGAAAGCATCTTGGACATCCTTGGGAGATCTGGACCTAAACTGAATCGATGGAAAGAGCACGAAAAACGGTGGATATTTGTCAAATTTCACTTCTTTTGAATGGTGCAGTAGGGAGAAACAAACGGCAGAAGATATAACAAAACAGAATGGCAAATCTGTAAATAGATGTGCCATGCATGGCTTACGTGAAGCCCATTATTTTTTTAACGGTGAATGTTGTCCATACATTGGTTAAGCGTGTGGCTCACCCTGAAGTCAGATCTACTTTAAACTGGAAGCCATGGGCTAACACTATGTATAGGAGCTGATGGAGGGAGTGGATCTCCAAGAATGTCATCATAAGTGGGCCCCACCAATTTTTTGTACAAAACATGCAAATAGTGAAAAAACGTCCAGTGATGTACGTGCTTGTGATTGGGTTTTGACAGTGAGCCCCATCCATCATCCTTTTTCATGATCTGGACTGTCCAATGTGTCCTAGAGGGGTGGCTTGACCCTCTCCTAGGTGGAGGAATTATAGAAGATAGCATGAAGCGGATTTCAACCATTCAAACGGAGGACGGACGGTAGAATAGAAAATCATGTAGCTCATTCAAAAACGTCCCAAGGGATGTTGATTTTACGGACAGATTGCAAGGAAAATGGGAGTTTGGAGGCTCCGAATTTGACTGCGTAAGGGTCATTCACGCCATCGACTTTCCAATTTGGTGGACTGCTGTGCGTAAAGACCTCTTCCGCAGCCTATTTCTTTTGGGACTCCACAACAGCTCCAAAGGAGGCCTTTCATCTTTAAAAAGGAGGAGACGTGCAAGAGAGAGGGGGAGAGGTGGCACGTGAGCGTGGAGGGAAGTTTGGCATGGGCAGCCGTGGAGGCCAAGAGAGAGGGGGAGAGGTGGCACGTGAGCGTGGCTTGGGCTGGACGTCAGGGGCAGAATTGAGAAAAAAGCCGGCACGTGGAGTTTGGCTTGGCTGGAACAAGGAGGACGATTGAAAGGGAGATGGGAACGTGAAGACAGGGAGGAGAGAGAGAAGTTTTTTTTTTTACTTTCCTTGCTGTGGTTTTTCTTCCCTATTCTTTTTCTTTTGTTTATTTGTTTATTTGTTTATTTTAGCCTATTTATGTGTGGCTAAACCCCTTAGCTAGGGCTAAGAGGTGAAGCCTGTAGCGAGATGGGAGATACTATTTCAAGCTTTTAACTTAAATTCATAAACTGAATTTGATTTGTGTTGATTATTAAAGGAATGTTTTCTTAGTCTTTAATGATCTGTTGTGACTAAAATTACAATGGGTCTGCAATGGCTTTGAATATTTCTTTTTCCCTTTTTGATGTTTATGACGTCAGGAAACCCTGTTGTTCATCATTGTCCCATGGGCATGGTAGGATGACAGTACCTTCCTGATCTTCATACATTGTTAATTGGTTGGTAATTAGTTTAATTCTATTGTTTACTCTGTCTCCTGGGCATGGTTTGGTGATGGAATCCATTCTAATTCATATACCTTTCATCTCTTGAAAACCAGATCAAGTAAGTTCAGTTTGAATTCCATAATCCTTGATGCAGGCATAAGATCTCCCTGATCCCTACAAGTGGATCCTCTGAATCCCTAGTTTCCACTCCTCTAAATTCCTTAAGTTTTACATTAATCTCTCACCATTATTCATCAATTTATATTTGATTTAGATTGCATCTTAGGCTAGTTCTATTTCTAGTTAGTTTCAGGAAACGTACAAGTTTCAGTCCTTGTGGATTCGACCTCGGTCTTACCGAGTTTATTACTACATCACAACCCTATACTTGGGGAGTGAACAAGTTTTTGGCGCCGTTGCCGGGGACTGACGGTTACGTTTTTCTGAAATTAATTAGTTTTAGAATTAGGTTAGGATTAGGATTTTACTAACTTTAGGTTAAAGGTTTTTATTTTATTTTATTTTTAGAAACTATTATTTTATTTTTAGAAACTAACTTGTTTTCCTGTTTTGTAGGATCCTGAAATAACTTCTAAACTGGTAATCCCTTTCTAATTCCTCTACTTTTTCTATTTTTAGAATTAGGATTTGAGTTTTGAAAATTTTCTATTTTCTAGTATTTTTCTATTTTTAGGAACTAGTTTATTTTTAAACTTTCATCTTTTGTTTTTAGAAACTAGGTTAATTATTGCCCTTTTTAGAAATTCTTTCTAATTTTAGAAACTAACTCATCTTTCATTTATTTTATTTTTAGGCTTCGATTTTCTATTTTAGAAACTTTCTAATTCTAGGTTTAGGGAACTTTCCTTTTTAGAAACTAACTTTCTATTGTTTTCTTTTACAGGATTTAACATAGGAGCTTCTCATTTGGTACCTTCTTTCTAACTTCTCCTCCTCTTACTTTCCATACTTCTGTAGGATCTTTTCTTCTATTTTTTTTAGAATTAGACTCAGAGTTAGGGTTCTACCATGGAAACGTGGGTACGTGCATATGCCGAGATGGATAAGAGATATTGGGGAATGCCTGAGGGTTGTGGAATTCAACGTATACCTCAAGATTTTTCTCCATCAAGAACAGACATTGAGAACCGACTAAAACGTTATGTTCCATCTGTTAATAGGGCCGTATATGATCGTAATTATGGAAACGAGGATTATTATCAACCATCATATTCTCCCATGTATGATCAGTATGACTATTACCAGGGGAAACATCAAAATTTGGGAGATGAACCAACTATATGTTATAATGATTATCCTCTTAGATACCCTACCATTGATATCCAACCAGAAACAATCCAAGAGGATTCAGCTCAGTGTAGCCTGGCCTATCTCACGAAAATGAGAAATTCATTGGAAGTGCTTAATTCGCGCCTTGATAAGATAGAGGAGGTTCGGTTATCTCAGCCACAATTCATTCCAGAAATACAATGCGAGAAAAGTGATCCTAACTCGCTTTTGAAGAACTCTGAAATTACAAATGAGGAATTGGATTCCATTAATGAGCATACGGTTCAATTTTCCGATGAGTTGATCTCAATGACTGCTCAAAAGAATGGTGGAGATACATGGGTGTCTTTCGAATATAATGATGATGATATACTTCACTCACAGGATACACTAGATTTCAATGATGAGGGAGATGTTGGTTTATGTGAAACTCAACCCAATCTGGGAATAGAATGCGAGGAAAGTGAACTCACCCCAAATGTGCACTGCACTGAATTAGACAATGATGCTTATTGGGATGATGATCATGAATATACAGCCCAAGGTCCCCTAGAATCAATCTCAAGTTTGGTCCAGGTCAATGATCAAGATGTACATGAAGTGGTCGATCATAATGAGCCACTCCCCTCACCTGACATGTCTGATTTTAAAGTAGAGGATGAGCCCCTTACAATCGACCCTTCTAACTCTTGTGAAACATGTTTGGACCACTCCTCTGAATTAAATGATGATATGATTCGGGAGAAGGACGAGTTGCTCGCTACGACCTTGGAAATTGAAACCACTAAGTTGAGGCTACCATCTGAGCTGTACAAATTTGACAACTCAACACCTCGATTGAGTAGTTTCAATGAACAAAGTAATCACATCGATGCTTCCCCTATTGATTTTCAATCTATCTGTGTAGGGCTGGAGCAAGAGAGCACACCTCCGTTTACCTTTAAAGACAATGGATTCCTTGGGCAGATCATCACAAGCTTTAATGTGGAAAATGAGTCACCCTCAGCTGAATGTCCCGACTCTTTTGATGATTGTTTGGCACACTTTGTAGATTCAAATGATCCCATGATAAGAGACATAGTGAATGCCTTGCAAGACGACATCTCGGTAGTCATCACTGACCGAGTGAACCCTTACTCTGAAGCCCCTTCTTCCACAGATCCTGAATGTTTACCATTAAGGGAGGAGGAACTGAAAATTGAACCGAAGACTGACACTTCGGAATGTGTTGAGACTACATTACTTCTTGCGAAGTTTTCTAAACTTTATCTACCTGTAGTTTCTGATTCACTATGGAGTACTAACGTTGAAACTTCTTCTGTCACAGGTGAATCGTATATACGTTGGATACCTCAAGCTATTCAATGGAAAATTTCTTATGAGGTACATAAGTTTTTATGGAAGGTCATGCTCCAAGGCGTCCAAGCCTATTGCAAAAAGGGTTTTTGGATGATCCTGTTGAGGAACTTACTGAGAAACTTATCAAGATATTGGCTGAAAGAGGAACCTTGCGGCGGGATAGGTAGGTTTATCGCTTTCATAGGACTAAGGTAGTTTGCTTTATTTGTCTGGCTGAAGATGGTAAACTTAGCACTCCTGGGAGCCAACCCAGCTTTTCATTCCATTTCATTTTCCTAGTTAGTTAGTTCAATGTTTGTGGGTAACATTGCTGCAAACCCTCACGAGACTACAACTCGTCCACTAGGGGCAACCTAGGGGTTTAAAGGCTTGTTGCATACGCTAAATGCAATCGAGAGCACCTGCGAAAGTGGTGTAGGTAGGATTTTATTATTTTACTTCTGTTGGTTTCTCTCTTGTGCTGACCCGCTCTTACGTAGATATCTTTGGAAAGCCTCTTGATTCTTTCGTCCAGGTACTATCTTTCCATCACTCCTCTTATATTTTCGTTGTCCCATGTGCATTGCATGCTTATTTCTTTTACATTGAGGACAATGTAGATTTTAGGTTGGGGGTGGGAGATTAGGTTTCCTAATCAGTGTTTTCTTGGTTTTGAACAAAAATTGTGAAATTTTTCAAAAAAAATTTTCTGACATTTTTATGAATCCGAAGTGATTTTGACAACCATCTTGGATTTAGAATTACAAGATGAGTGATGTTGGTAATTTATGACTCTTAGATTCAGTTATTTATTATATTAGATTTCACAGTTAAGTTTGAAGTGTTAATCTCTGATTAGAAGTTGTAAACATTGATTGAGTTATGATCTCACATGTCACATCTCGCTTTCACATTAAGGTTTCAGTTTGATATTGAAGGATTTACTTGGTACTCACTAAGCTTGAAGGGAACCAACCTGAGAAATTGAAAGGATTGGGCAAATGGTCGACGCCATAGGTTTGCTCCCTATAGGTGTAGATTTAATTCCCTATGAATGATATGTGAAAAATTTGGGTGTACAGTTTTCATCATAGGTTTGCTCCCTGTAGGTGAGGATTTGATTCCCCTTCTTGGCGTTACTTTTAATAGAAAAATCAAAAGCTGAAGGAATGAAAAGATGATCTGTGAGGCAAGTTTTGGTTATCATGAATCTTCTTATTGGTTACTAATGATATCCTGAAATAGAGAAGTGAACTTAATGATGATAAGCCGAGATTTCATTATACACTCATGGTACTCATTGTTTAGAATTGTTTTAATTAATGCATAAATACTTTAAACTTAATTATGAACTTTATTGTGCGCTTTATTCCAGGAGGAAGTAATGCCCAACAGTCATGCATCTTAGAATTTTCGTATCTAGATTGCTTTTCAAAAATCACTTGAGTTCATAGAGATTGTCCTATAATTCTCGACTTATTTTTCGCATGCTTTGCTCGGGACTAGCAAAATGCTGGTTGGGGGTTGTGTTGAGGGTCGAATATTGTATATCAGACCCCGATTACTGCCTGATTTTACGTACACGATAATGCCTAATATTATAATTTAATCGTGTTTTTGTTGTAGGATGTAATAAGGAGCTTTGATTGAAAAAGAGTATTAAAAGTATGGATTTAACGCTCCGAAGTCACCAGAGCAAGGAATGAACTCCAAGGGACCGAGATCGATGGATATACACGCCAGAGATTCGAGAAAATTGAGAAACTGAAGCTTAAGTGGCCTGAAAGTTAGTCAGAATGCAAGATCACAGGGTTTCCACCATCCACTCGGCTCGAAACTTCATACATGGCCTGAGGACCATAAATTAACCGTACACGTCAAATTTCAGCTATTAGATCCTTGTGGAAGTAGCCCAACAGAGAGATCAGAGGATACTAACCATTAAGAAAGCATCTTGGACATCCTTGGGAGATCTGGACCCAAACTGAACTGATGGAAAGAGCACGAAAAACGGTGGATATTTGTCAAATTTCACTTCTTTTGGATGGTGCAATCAGGAGATACTGACGGCAGAAGATATAACAAAACAGAATGGCAAATCTGTAAATAGATGTGCCATGCATGGCTTACGTGAAGCCCATTGTTTTTTTAACGGTGAATGTTGTCCATACATTGGTTAAGCGTGTGGCCCACCCTGAAGTCAGATCTACTTTAAACTGGAAGCCATGGGCTAACACTATGTATAGGAGCTGATGGAGGGAGTGGATCTCCAAGAATGTCATCATAAGTGGGCCCCACCAATTTTTTGTACAAAACATGCAAATAGTGAAAAAACGTCCAGTGACGTACGTGCCTGTGATTGGGTTTTGACAGTGAGCTCCATCCATCATCCTTTTTCATGATCTAGACCGTCCAATGTGTCCTAGAGGGGTGGCTTGACCCTCTCCTAGGTGGAGGAATTATAGAAGATAGCATGAAGCGGATTTCAACCATTCAAACGGAGGACAGACGACTAGAAGATCTGGTACCATGGGCCGCATCAAACTCGAGACCAATCAGCCTGTCCCACGGACAGATTGCAAGGAAAATGGGAGTTTGGAGGCTCCGAATTTGACTGCGTAAGGGTCATTCACGCCATCGACTTTCCAGTTTGGTGGACTGCTGTGCGTAAAGACCTCTTCCGCAGCCTATTTCTTTTGGGACTCCACAGCAGCTCCAGAGGAGTCCTTTCATCTTTAAAAAGGAGGAGACGTGCAGGAGAGAAGGGGGAATTTTCAGACGGACGGCTGGAGCGTGTGGAGGGAAGTTTGGCATGGGCAGCCGTGGAGGCCAAGAGAGAGGGGGAGAGGTGGCACGTGAGCGTGGCTTGGGCTGGACGTCAGGGGCAGAATTGAGAAAAAAGCTGGCACGTGGAGTTTGGCTTGGCTGGAACAAGGAGGACGATTGAAAGGGAGATGGGAACGTGAAGACAGGGAGGAGAGAGAGAAGTTTTTTTTACTTTCCTTGCTGTGGTTTTTCTTTCCTATTCTTTTTCTTTTGTTTATTTGTTTATTTGTTTATTTTAGCCCATTTATGTGTGGCTAAACCCCTTAGCTAGGGCTAAGAGGTGAAGCCTGTAGCGAGATGGGAGATACTATTTCAAGCTTTTAACTTAAATTCATAAACTGAATTTGATTTGTGTTGATTATTAAAGGAATGTTTTTCTTAGTCTTTAATGATCTGTTGTGACTAAAATTACAATGGGTCTGCAATGGCTTTGAATATTTCTTTTTCCCTTTTTGATGTTTATGACGTCAGGAAACCCTGTTGTTCATCATTGTCCCATGGGCATGGTAGGATGACAGTACCTTCCTGATCTTCATACATTGTTAATTGGTTGGTAATTAGTTTAATTCTATTATTTACTCTGTCTCCTGGGCATGGTTTGGTAATGGAATCCATTCTAATTCATATACCTTTCATCTCTTGAAAACCAGATCAAGTAAGTTCAGTTTGAATTCCATAATCCTTGATGCAGGCATAAGATCTCCTTGATCCCTACAAGTGGATCCTCTGAATCCCTAGTTTCCACTCCTCTAAATTCCTTAAGTTTTACATTAATCTCTCACCATTATTCATCAATTTATATTTGATTTAGATTGCATCTTAGGCTAGTTCTATTTCTAGTTAGTTTCAGGAAACGTACAAGTTTCAGTCCCTGTGGATTCGACCTCGGTCTTACCGAGTTTATTACTACATCACAACCCTATACTTGGGGAGTGAACAGAGCCACTTACCATTTCAAGTTATGCACTTTATCCAAAATGTGCACTACAATTTGTATGGTCTGAATAGCCATACATGAATACCGCATGGAGGAGAGTTGATACCATTTTTCAAAATGGTGCCGACTCTTCCATTGGGACACTTGCTGATTATCTTAGCCATTCATTTGATGGGCCACCATTTGTAAGGTTAGGAGCCCCATCAGTATTAAGCATTAAGGTATTATACATCATTGGAACCCCAATTAGTATGATTTGGATGTTTGTATGTGCATGCCATGTGTGGTAGATGCAGATAGTGGTGAAACCAAAGCTTAGTTAAATTGTTCCCTACAACAGACATGTCACTAATAGTTACAAGATAACTGCCATATTGCTGTTGAAAACACTATATAAAGTTATTTCAAGGCTCTTCATGTAAAATCATTTCATTGTATTATTCCTATGGATGACATGTTTATCAATTCAAAATCATGTTTGTTTGAGACTATGGATGACCGTTGATTGAGTTGAATGGTGGAATGGGATTCATGTAGCGGACCCTATAGTTCTTGTTAGTTTAGTTTGTCTGTTCTAATATGTTCTTTGGCCCTTAGTTGAGCTATTCATTCTATTTCTTTATTGACTAGATCTTTTGGATCTTTTGGGTTCCAATTGTCCATGAACGGGGGGCAAAATTTCCCCATTTTGAAATGTTGAACTGGAATATTATATTATATTATTGATATTTAACTGGAGATATGCGTGTTATACTCACCTCTTCAGTTTGTAAAGGTGAGAACCACGATTCTCTTGTCTAAGCTATTGGTTTGTTTGAGCTTGTTTCCAGCAAAATTCTTATAAAAACGGCTTGTAGGTAAAACTACAAGAAAAAGGTGCTTTTGCCTCAGTTCAAAACCGTGGTTAAAATGGTTAAAAAAATGAGCTTTAGCTTCAGTTTTGCCTCAATTATCTTAACCGAGGTTGGAAACGCTGTAGCTAAAGGCTTTAGCCTCAATTTTAGCAAGCGAGACAAAAAAGACTTCTATAGCCTCGGGTCTTGTAATGAAGCTAAAAGAACATTTTAGCTTCCATTGCCTTGAAATGAGGCTAAATCAAAATTTTAGCCTCCGTTGTTTCCAAGAACAGAGGCTAAAGTCTTTAGCCACGGAAGCTGTAGTCTCAATTGGGATAACTGAGGCTAAAAATGAATTTAACCTATGTTGGCATCAAGTAAGGCTAAATTGAATTTTTGACCTCAATTCAAAATAACTGAGGCTAAATCATCCATTTTAATCTATTCATAAACTTGTGTATAATCATTCAATCAATCAATAAAATATTATCTTTTAATTTAATTCATTCATAAAAGCACAATACCAATAAATTAAAAAAAAATAAAAAAAATTATCTGTTTATTTAAAGTTTTCAAAACAAATTACAAATGCACCTAAGAAAACACACTCAAAAAACCAAGGTTTGGCATAATTGAGCTTGTAACAGCTGACACGGTTAGCTCTAATTGGCTAGGCCTCTCCTCTCTATCCAGCTCATGTTGAAAAACAGGTGTTGAAACACACAAGGATGCAAACATCCAGAAGCCAAAAAAATCTCCTGCCGCTACAAAACAAATAATGGATGTCCATCACAACCAAGAGATACGTTGCAAGTCAAAATTGGCATCTAGTAAGAAGGCATGCTCTAGATTTTAACAAGAAAACTAATATATGCACATCTTTTGGAATCAGAAAATTAAAAATGTTACAAAACATGAAATAACAACTAATATTGAAATTTGCTTTAACCATCCAAACAGGAATGTCGACTGATTTACATACTTGTTTCTACAATCAGCACACACCCTATTTTCTGGCAACCTCACAAGACCCTCCAATATCTGCACACAACAACAACTAAAACCATGAGACATGATCTGGACTGCCAAACTATACTTACCCAGAGACGAAAAAATAAAAAGCTGCGACTAGGTTAAAATGAGGACCAAAGAGAGCTTAACAATCAGAGCTAGTGAAAAGGTGAGGTAAATGCATGAAGAGCGGAAATTCTAAAACAGCTGACATGCATTTATACAAGATTTAAGGTACAACCAGCTCAGTGAGACCTGTCCATTATATGTTCAAATATCTCATACAAGCCAGAGTGGTGAACTAATCTGAGCCGTTAAATCAACTCTTCCATTTCCGATCACTGAGGCGGGACAGGAAACCAGTCAGTGGATTATATATTCAAAGAAGCTGTGTTTGTTTATAAACCAGACTCTGGGGGTTCTGCTGCAGCAATCAAATGAATGTTACAAGCACAATGAAGAAATCAAATTCAATAAGTGCGGATATGAAGCTTTGAAATTAAAATTGCAAAATGCAAGCCAACATTGAGAGATCTAGAAACTCATCAGCGTAGGATGTTGAATCCTATTCTTGCTAATGTGTCCGAAATCCACTCTGTTCATCAGGTGGGCCCCATCATTTATGCTCCATTGCCCAAAAACCAGGCCAGTCCAACCATCAGGTGGATGACATATGTGCATTGGATGTGGACCACTGTCATTTTCTCTAACCTTCCAATTTTTAGTTCCTACATATTGGACCCGATTTGAACTTTTCATCAGATTCATTTCACTAACCTTCCATGTTTCCTTCCGTACAAGGTGTACCCACCTGATGACTTTTGGGCCATGGCAAAGGCACAATGGGACCCACCTGATGAACAACCAGGATTTTGTAAACAGTTCCACATTGTAAAATTGAAATAGAGAAAACATAGTTTCAAATTCTAAATGCACCCCATCCATCCATTTCATATTCTAAAAGTATATAACCCATAATTGGTCTCCTTAGAGTAGACCCGAATGGGTGTGGGTTGCCTGGTCTACCCTCCACCACCGATCTTGGTGGTGTGTCAATGTCACCAAGTTTTATGGTCCCCACTATGATACATGTGTTATATCCACACCATCCATCCATTTTTCGAAATCATTTGAGGGCATGGGCCCAAAAATGAAGAAGATCCAAGACTCAAGCGGACCGCACCACATAATAGAATGGAAACAATGACACTCACCATTGAAACCATACTAGGGCCCACGAAAATGTTTATTTGCCATCCAACCTGTTTATAAGGTCACATATATGTAGATGAAAGGAAAAATACAAATATCAAGTTCATCCGAGGTTTCATGGCTCCTAATTAAGTTCTCTCATGAAGATGTTTCAGCTGGATCTAGAACTTTTGCTACTTACAAAAAGTTTTCAATGGTCATTCAAGTGTGGTCGGTCAGAGGCTTGTGTCTGCTTAAGTTTTGGGTTGATGTCCTGGAATGTGCCAGAAAAACGGATGAGTAATGTGGATGTAAAACACATTCATCAAGATGGGCCCCACATGGTAAGAGTAACACTCACTAAGAAGTTACCCAGGTAACACCTAATCCGGTCCATGGTCCGAGCAATGGAGTTGGCCAGCTCAGGTGGGTCCCACCAAACATGTTTCTGAAGTCTACTCCCACGGCCTGGTCCCTGACCCAGTTTTAGACCCAGGCATAAAAACGAGCACCATTCATGATTTCTTTGAGCCATACCAATTGAAACGAGTGAAAGGGGACGCCACCCTTGATTTTTTACTAGGAAAACGGTGATATATGCATGAAATCCACTTGGACCATTATATTTCTTATCCCACTTTAGGCCTAGGCCCAAAATATCATATTATTCTTTGATTCAAATGTGCCACCCAAAGAAAGCAGTTGGGACAGAGATATCCAATGATGATTTCTTGTAGGGGCCTATCATGATGATTATATAAAATCCACTCAGACCCTTAGACGCAGCCCTAAACCAGGGATGGATCTTTTTCTATTGCCATAGTCCTAAAATTAGGTCACTCACCTGGTGGACAGCGGATTTGGGAAATACATTTGGGTGGGGCTCGTCCAATACGGCCAGCCTCCTGCTGTCATGAGAAGCCGGTTATGGTGGGGAGCAGATTAGGCATTACCTTACCATGTGGGGCCCACCTTGATGAATGTGTTGTATATCCGCCATACCCATCCATTTCCTCAGCTCATTTCAGTACGTTATCCCAAAACTTAATTACATCCAAATCTCCGGTTGACCACACCATGGAAAAATGGTGAATAAACATTAAAAACATTTTCTATGCTGCAACGGTTTTGGATAAAACTGATCCGTATATTATCTTTTCTATCCTTAGGGTAACACCCACAAAGGTATTACCTCAGCAATACCTAATCCGCTCCCCATGTGAGACCGTTTCTCTAAACTGTGGCATGTTATGTTTGGATGGTAGCAGTTAAATTCTTAAATGTCTGGTTGGCACCGCTATTAGGGCGGTACACGACCGGGCTAGCTCGGTTAACTCACTCGACTCGGCCCGACTTGGAACTGAGTTCGGGCCAAGATGGGCCATTTTTTTTAGCTCGAAACTGAGTTTAGGCCGAGTTCAAACATGTCCCAGTTCGACCCGACTCAGTCTCTAAATCTTTATCTTAATAATTTAAGGCAGAGAAGTGAGATCACCGTCCGTCCCTTTGTAGATGGAGCAGGCTTGAAATTAGGTCACTCACCCGGTGGACAAAGGATTTGGGAAATACATTTGGGTGGGGCTCGTCCAACACTGTGGCATGTTATGTTTGGCTGGTAGCAGCTGAATTCTTAAATGTCAGGTCGGCACCTGCCATTAACATTAAATTTGATAATGCAAATTGATAATAAGTATGCCGTTTTTCTTATGAAGAAGGTGGGGCTACAGTACTATTAAATATGTGTAATATGTCTAAACTATATATAAGAAGGTTCGAATGACACCAACAAACACCAACCAAGCTATAAATAACATAGCTCTTAAATTAAAAAAGGGTATTTTTTTCCCCCTCACCTCTTTCAAAAGATCCAACACAAAATAGATGTGATGAATTGATGCATGTAAGTGAATCGACCACCAAAGTTTCCTTCTAGATTGATGTGATGAGTTGACTTTTCTGAATTTCAATCAACCAATTCCAGGTCAGCTTTAAACCCTCAAGGATTACTGCATGGATATATATATATATATATATATATATAGCGGAACGCTCACCTGCGAACCATACTACCTACCAACTTTTTTGAGAATTCACCATATATGATGCGTCTCGAAAATCTGAACGGTCCACATGAATCATAACCTCATAAAACCCCCTAGTACCAATTTTTACTTTGAGCCAAAACTTCAGTGGGCGATAAAAATGCAAATAGTTTCTTCCCTTGATTTGAATTTCTCTTTGCTATGGCCCACCAAAATCTTATATCAGGGTGAAAATTCATTTCCTAAGGTTTCATGGGATTCCGCATCTTATGGACCGTTCGGATTCAATACGCATGACACGTGTGCACGGTCGTCCAACTAGTTGTGTGTGAGCATTTCTCTCTCTATATATATATATATATATATATATATATATATATATATATATATATATATATATAACTCGTGTGTAATTAAATCTTACCTTAATTCATAATTGCGATATATCACAAAGATGGAGAATGTGGGGCTATAGAAACTAAATAACAGTATAAATTTAGGTAATTAGGTAAGTCATTTCAATCAAATAAGATAGGGAAACATAAATTGCTATGTATTACAAAGATGGGAGAATTGCAACTCCAACAATTACCAGACTTGGAAGAGAAATAGAAAAGAGTAAAAGGAGGAAAGCCTTTTCTGACTAACCAGTTAGTGAACACAAGTATCTGTCCGGATGTGCCCTGTAACAAAGAACAGCATCAGGTCAGCCCCCTCCAGTTGCAATGACAACCTATTGGTCAAGTACATGCATCATGTGAGAAATTGTGAAGTGAGCCCATGATTCTATAATGCAAATCACTGATATGTTGTCTTGTTGTGGATGGACTGGTTGTAGAAAATTCCTTGGTACGAGAATTGCAACTTTTCGATTCCTGACATACAAATGGACGGTTAGGAAGTGGTCCAAAAAGGTCTAAAGACTGACGGCTAAGATCTTCCAATTTGAATGGGCCCCATTTATCAGGATTTGTGGGGAGCAAGTGCAATGAAAACTACTGTGGGGCCCACGGTGATGTTCTTGTGATATCCAATCCATCCATGATTTGATCTAGCTTAAGGTTGGAAATTGATGTAGAGTGGGTCGCAGACATGTTCATGGCCAAGATGGACCAGAGAAGGCCCGATCAGAGGTGGAAGTAATGAGGACCGTCAGAACCTTGAAACAATTGTATCTCGGTTCGAATGAGTTTTTCGACATATCATATATGATTTTGGGGTAGGAGAAGCTACTTTATCCAACCAACCTTGATATGCTAGGTTACATGCATTAATGACTTTTCTTTCACTAGGCTTTATATTTTTCAATAGAATAATGATGGATATAAAAGATTATAATTAAAGGCCAAAAATGTCAATTTAATTGATATGTATCTGAAGCTTAATATAATAAACAGATAAACAACTAAGTAAAGAATTTTTTTTTAAAAAATAAAAATAAATAAAAATAAAAAGAAAGATACATACTTGCGATCTATAGTACGAACAAACAATTGAGGTGGATTGGTCAGCAAGATGTGACCAGGGTGTGGTCTTCAAAGTAAGGACTCGATTGATAGATGATCTAATTACAACGGTAGGTCGTGGATATTTATACTACTCCTAAGCGTAATGCAACAATAGCACTGAATAGTAGTGATGTAAGCTAACTTAAACTCCAGACATTCTGCAGCGTGGCTGGATAGAAGTGGAGGAATTAGAAACTAAGATAAGCAACATTGTGTTGTGTAGGTTTATTGTATTTGGCGTAGCTTAGAGCTCCTCATCGCATGCTCCTTATATAGCTTTGGGAGCCGATAAAACCCTACGGTGTATATCAATATGTGCATGAATTGATGCATGTAAGTGAACAAACTTCAAATCATATCTGGCGATCAGCGCATCCAAATGGCGGGCCGATCATATCCATGCGTAGATCATCATTAGGGCTAATTATCATACAGTGTATATCAATATGTGCACCCCATAGTGGGCCCTAGAAGCTAGAAAAACCCTCCCATAGGGTTAGTATAGTAAAAACCCAACACTTGGGGAAATTTGCACCAAATTTGGCATTATAAAAGGAGCTTCTTTGGGGCACCCATCTTCCCATACGATTTTTCATTTTCAAAGGAGAGAGAGAGAAAGAGGGAAGGAGTAAAGAGAGAAGAAAGAGAGCTAGGGAGAAGAGAAAGAGGAGGGAGAAAGGAGAAAGAAGAGAGTGAAGGAGGGTGTTGTTGGTGGAGGAGCCCAAGGAATTTTGGAACCTTAGCAAATCCCATTCCTTCTCCCACATCCACAACTCCAAGCTCAATCTCCAACCGATTTGGGAGGTAAGCACCGATCTTTTTGAAATCCTTTGTGTTGAGCTAGGATTTGCATGTAATCCTAACATGCAAGTTCATTGGACTCAGGATCTCTACGAATCCACCGCGAGCTTGGCAACCCTAGATCGTTTCCTAGAGCTCTCAACGATCCATAGGTGCAGACTATTATCCTTAGGTGGCCTAGCACCAACTATACTTTGAGCCTAATGATTTTGATTGCTTGAATGATGTATTTGAAAATTTTAGAAAAAACCTAGGAATTGTATGTTTTGCTTGGAATTGCACGGAATGGTATGTTTTGTTTAGTACTCACATGATGTTGTTCTTACCTCTCACATGACTTGCTACAATGGTTGATTACATGCTCATGTCTTGTTGATTTTCTCATAAGGTATTGCTTTATAACATGTACAATTCCTTAATTCTTGTGCTATTTGATTTCATGAAGTGTGGGAAGTGCTTAGCTTCCTCACTAACCCACACCACACACTTGCACCCTTAATTCACATCATGATTTGCTTTGCTTGGTAGAGAAATTCGAGATTCTATGTTGGAAGATATATGAGCGTATGCTTCTACTTGCATCGGATGATAACCCCAATTGTGGCATGCTATGAAATTACCCTCAACCCTTGGGTTGGTCAGGAAAATGAAGAGTGTAAGACTCGTGTCCTAGACCGTACTGCTATTCTGAGGCTAAACCCATGAATTTGGGCGGGTACGTGTATGCGACAGTAGTTAGACTACATGGGTCGCTCGTACTCGATGTCGTCTGTCACGTGCTTGCCTGAACTCGTGTGGTCTAGCCTACTTACTGACCCACCTTGTTTGTTAACCCTGTCTGCTCACTTATGTATGGAACCTGACACACCCTACAACTGTTGTAGCCCATCGATAACCACCTGAAGTTGATCCACCATCTCGTGGGCCGAGCATGGTGGAATGGGACACTGTGTTCGAGCTGTCGGCCTACGCTGGGGTGACGAACCTCCCCGTAGTGACCGCGAGCAATCCCAGTTCTCAGTACTCCCCATGTGCTTGAAGTCGGGGATGGGGAACCCAACGGGATCTAGAATCACGGTGCCCTGACCTCGCCCATTGAGGGGCCTTGACATCACAACTAGTCGAAGCATTGATATATGGGGTGTATCAGATTCCCCAACTTGCTGGATGAATGGACTTAACTAAGAACTTGACTAACACGATCATTGCATCACACTAGTTAGGGTGGCGACTCGGCAGTCGAGGTCGCTCTGAGGGAGTGTTGGTCATATGCGATCGTTAGATGGAGTCGCTCGAGGGAGTGTTATGACGAGGGCATGCATCATATCATCTGTCTTGCATGCGTATTAATAAGATTAGTTAGGTATTTATGAATAATTATTTTTCATTAAATTCATAATATAACTAATGCTTGTTACAACTTAAGACTAATGGCACCCACTAAGTTAATCACTCACTCCCACTCTGGGACGGTGTTTTAAAACACCAACCAGACTCTCCCGTATATGCAGGTGACGCAGAGTACGAGGAGCCAAACGGGGCGAGCCTCGACGAGGAGAATGAGCTGTCTTATTTCCAGCTGATGGGCGACTTTCCATCGGCTTGATAGGCAGGACTTAGATCGCTGAGCAGTGGGCTCAGTTCTATTTTTTTGGAGTTTTTGTTGAGCAACAGCTTATGTGACCCATTTATATTTTTGGACTTGTATATATACTAGATCTCTTTCATTTCAGTAGACTTGTGTGGTTGTGCTTTATGTTCTAGGAAATTTCGAGCTGCGCAATTAAACTCGATTAAACGCAAACTAATAAAAATTAAATATAAGTGATGTCTTAGAACTCGGAAGTCGAGCCTATGCACGACCCCCAATTTCCAGGGCATTACACTTCTACCATCTCTGTGTTTATTTTAAGGGTCTTCTCTCTTTTTCCATTTATCGGTGATGTTTGTTAATGTTCTATTGGAACTTCAACGTGTTGACTCCATTTGAAAGGCTGGCATTTTCTTGGCCATGAATTTAAGGGCATGGGCTTTGGTAGTGAGATTACAAAAAGTTTGTATATCAGTTCTTGTTAGACCTAACGTTACTTCTAACTCCATAGAGCCCAAGCACGTTTTAACTTGTTCTAATTCTCCCAGAAGTTATCGGCATGACATTGTTAGAGTCTTCCATCGGTCGACAAACTTCTCCATTGGTTTTCCTTCTCTTTGTTAAATAAAAGCCAATTTGATCAGGCTAACACCTCTATCAGACGAGAAAAAGTTTGCCATAAATGTATCTTACATTTGATCCCATGTATGTATAGATTTTGAGGCTAAGACTGAGTACTATTTAAAGGCCTTTCCTATCAAGGATGACCCGAGCAATCCTAAACAATAATGCATTGCTGCATTGTAGAGAAATTTTCCATGGTTGTTATGAATTGCATTAAATGCTCTTCTGGTGAGCCATCTCCATTAAACTTCTAAAAGTCTGAATATTAAAAATTAGCCAAAAATGATATCCCATCAATTTCGCGAGGATACAACATTTGAAATTGAAATCTTCCATTCTGCCCCATTTCCCTTTCTAGACAAATAATTTCAGTGATAACTTTTTGAATTTCTTCTTGAGTTACGATGTGAGCGACGTTGGGCATTATTTAAACCAAGTTTTTCTTTTCGACTAAATAGGTCCTTCGTAGAACCAAGCATTTTTGTCTCGCTATTTTGGTGTAGTGACATGGAGGCTAGAACTAAAAGTAAATGGGTTAAAATTATAAACTGAATTAGTAAATGAGTGAGGATTCACTACAAGAAAGTGGAGAATATCCGGTGCACTTTTACCGGCGGCCATCACCAACTACCGGCTGCTCAGTCGACTTAAAAAGAAAACCTCTCTCTCTCTCTCTCTCTCTCTCTCTCTCTCTCTCCATCTCCGCCATCTCGTCTCTCCCTCTCCCGTCCTCGATCTCTCTCCCTCATACTCTCTCGATCTCTTTCCCTTCCTCTCCCTCCCCCTCTCGATCTCCCTCTCCTCCCTCTCTCTCAATCTCTCTTTCCCTCGTTTTCTTCGACGTGTTGTTCCTTCTTCGATCTCCCTCCAACAATCGAAGAAAGTAGAAGAAAGAAGAGAAAATCGAAGGTACTCTCTCTCGATCTCTCTCCCTTCATCTCTGTCTCTCTCACTTCCCCTTTCAATTATCAAAATTTGGGCAGCAGCCATCGCAGCGGCAGCCATATCCGCCACTGTCCATGGCCACCGACATCTGCATGTTAGTTGTTTGAAGAAATGCTTCAACCAATAACGTGTACCACTGTTGTACATTTAATCTCTGTTTCTTTCATACTTTTTTGGCCCATCCATGAGTGGACTAGCCTGATATATGGGAGGGGAACAATCAACATTGATCCACCTCATTAGAGGCAGTGATCCCACACATATACCACTTTAGACCATGTGTGTGTGCGGATAGGGCATTCCTCCTCTATTTATTCACTTCGATGATCAAAACTGTTAATATGCTGGCCCTCAACCTGGATGGCTAATGATATGGAAATCCCCAGATTGGAAGGTCGTAGCTATTGAATATTTGATCTTTTACTAGAATGTGAACTTTGGTGTCTTTATTTTCTTAATTGCGTATTTGTTGGGCAACCTATTGAAGTGTTTGGATTTTTCTGTTTTTGGTATTTTTTGGCCCATGGTCCACCAAAGTGGGACCCATTATATCAATGGGTGGGATAACTAAACTATTGATTTCACTTGTACAAACCAAAACCTTGAAGGATACTATTAAAACATCCAACATGAGTATTGTTATAATGCCTTGTTGATTGAAAAGAAGCTAAAGGACTGGCCAATGTCAAAATTTTTAAAGCCACCCAAATTCTGCACAAACCATGACATTCAATTTTTCCTTGAATGTTGAGATCAAATCATAAATAGAATAGTGTTTTTCATAATAATGAAACGGTCTTCACTACATGTCAGCTTGAGTGAGTGTGTTTTGGGAATTCATGAATAGGACATTTTTTTTCCTTTTTTTTTTTTTTTATTTTTTTTTTTGTAATAATGAGGAATGGTAACTTTTCCACTGGCAGATATAAGAACAGTATATCACAGAACCACATTAAAAAGAATTCAAAATTTTGAATTCCACTGGCAGATTTAAAATGAAGTCTGCTCAGCCTACACCCGTGCAAAACCCTGCCCATCCACGCACATACATGCCATTATGAAATGTGTGCGAGATTTGAGAGCTTTCCAGCAGATGGGCCACACTGTTTAAGATCTTTTGGCCTAAAAATCAGGTTGTTCCCTCTGGTGGGTCGCATTATACACAACAAACAATGTGATACACCTGATGTCAAGACTAACCAGCCAAATCCTGCACATAAAAAAACATGTCATATTAAATAACAAGTGGAGAATGGAGATAAAATGCAACCAGAAAACCAAAGAAATACTCCAAAAATCTCTCACAGATTAAGAAGCACAGACATGAATTATGATAATCCAATGACAGATGTTAAGAAAACCATGTAAAGAAAAAGATAACAAAATGCCTGGATAGATATAATACCTGGCCTTTTTTGGTTGAATGTACTCTGTTGTTATATTCTCTTTCCCAAACATGTATTGGTTGGGACACCCATTGAAGGATCAAAGCTTGGAAGATACATGTCAACACCTGGACACTGATCTTGTGGATCCTACATTTGCGGGGCATGTGACACATGGCAGCTTAGGATGGGACCATACCCTCCCCTCTCTTTTCTTGTTTTTTTTTTTCCCTTTCCCTCCTTCTGTGGCTAAAAAGACCTGTTAGGATCTCTTCATGGACTGTTTGAAGATTGCAATGAGAATATTTTTGCATATAAATGTTTTTAAAGTTAAATAGTTCTTTCCCTAGATGTGGGTTTCTCTTTCTAGCATTTGTATCCATATATGCTTCTTTGCTGCATGAGAGATCTAATGAACTCCTTTAGAGAAATGCTTCAGTGCTCTCAGACCACTATAAGTTTTAGTGCTCCTAGTTAAATTAGGACAGCTCAAATCACAGGCTAACATGCAAACATCACACAAATCTAACAAATATTGACCATTTGATCAATGGCCTTTAATATGGACGATCAAGACCATTTTCTTTTTCCTTTTTTTCATTTCATCTTCAGATAGCTCTTCATGTTTTCTCTGAAATGTTGTCAATTGAGTATGTGTTAGGGATATTAAGATAACGGAACATTGTTAATGTTAATGGAGCTAACCGATCTATACACTACAAGACTCAATG
Source organism: Magnolia sinica (assembly GCF_029962835.1). Taxonomy (NCBI): domain Eukaryota; kingdom Viridiplantae; phylum Streptophyta; class Magnoliopsida; order Magnoliales; family Magnoliaceae; genus Magnolia; species Magnolia sinica. The sequence goes on along the minus strand of NC_080589.1, from coordinate 53,077,375 downwards.
TGGTGTACATTCCAAGCCTCTTATCATGTGGGCTCCACCCTATAGATGCCCTGACCCAATAGTTAGGCATGTCAACTCATCAAGTCAATGACAGAGTACGAACCATGGGTAATAGCCAAACTCCTAATGATCATGAGACCCACCATATCAACAGGCTGGAGCTCACGACTGAGGTACCATGCTTTAGTGGCATTACCTCTATAAATAGCTTGCTTCCCTCGGCCATCTAAGCACAAGAGAAGGTTGTATTTCATCTTTGCAGACCCTTCTTTTTCATTTGTCTACTTTAATTTCTATCTTCTTTGCTTAGCCAAAAACGCCTTATTTCCTATGTTTTTCCTTTTCTTGTAACTCTGATATTTTTCGTGTAAATTTCTTCCTTTTTCTGATTTCACAAGTGTTTATAAGGCATCCCACCTACAAGCCACCACATATGCCAATGTAGCCCATGTGTGTGAGTTTGGAGCCGATGTTGGTTGGCTTCCCATGGTTTGGATGAATAGACCAAAAAATAAGGCTAGTCTAATTATCAGTTGGGCCACTGTCGATGGAATAAATCAGTTACTGGAAAATATGGTGAAGTTATACTAAGACATCTACTTGTTTTTTCAGTACCTCTTCCACATGATGTACTTGCTAGATTTCTCAGAAAAATCAATTACACGGAGGGGCCCTAGTGATGGATAACTTGGATTTTCACACCAAGGTACCAAATTTGCACGTGGCCCATAGATGAGCACCTCATATCCGTTGAATATCTTAATATGCCACTAATATTAGAATTTAATTTTTATAATTAAAACCATCATTGTCAGAACCGCAGTTCAAGGATTTGGAATTTATAGTTTCCAGTTCAGCACATTTCAGAGGCCAGATACATTGCATTGTAGGTTGAGCTTAACCTACAACACAATTTTTGGCCCACAGTGATACGTAAACGCATCCTTTATATCCTGTGCACTCCCTCAGGTATTTCTTGGGTTCCGAAAATCAGGCAGATAGAATAATCAGGCGGGCTACCCCACTGAATAGTTGAGATGGGGATCATTTCAGGTGCAATGCCTTTGCAAGGGACCAAATTGGCGCATCATTAGCTTTTTGATTCCATGTTCTTCACTGTCTTCGTCTTCCAGAAACCAGGGTCGGAGGGGCATTTTGATGTTCTGCTGCCGGTGATGGTGATTTGTTGTTGAATCTTAGCAGGCTTGAAGATGAGTAGGGTATGGGTAGATTGGGTTGTGGTGGATTATTCCTCTTTCTTTTTCTCTGTCTTCTTTAAGGACAAAAGAAAAATATTCCTCCTATATTTCATGCATGCTAACTGTTTGATGAAATGGCTCAACAAGGAATAATGACGATATGAAGTGCCTCTTGGAAATGAGTTAAAAACAGGGGAATTAGTTGATATATCCTGTGCAATAACCAATATGTTTCCATATCCTAAGGGTACAATACATTACGCAATGGAATACAAATAGATGGACAAGACTGTTAGCAAGGGATGGTTCTATTCAAAGATGCTGATCCATTCAATTTCTGTAAAATTTTCACTGTTGTAGAAGAAGAGTGGAATGGTAAAACACAGAGTTATGATTTGGAAAAAAATAAAAATCTGTCACATTTTGCTGCTGTTATAGGATGGCTTTGGCTATTGGCTGTTCTAAGGTCATAATGCTATTGTTTGAACCTTGGTTTCAGGTAACTGTACTGTCTATGGCTTCAGTTTACAACGAGTATGCTCTAGAGTGTTGTTCAAAAACAGAAACATGTGTACTATTAGACATTGAGTTAATGATAGCCTACAAGTGGTTGATCAACTAGGGTATAGGAAGGGTGGATGGAAGTTGGATCATGATACTATGTATGTTAAGATTAATCTTGGAGAAATCTGCATATTTTGGAAGCCCGTTTTGAACTGTGATGCGTGTGCAGGTAGTGATGAAATCTGTCCATGACTGTTATGGTGGTGACTAGGAAGTTTGTGGGATTATCCTTTATGGTTTCATGAAAAAAGGAATGTAAGCTCATGGGCCAGCTAGCTGGAGTGTCATCCCGGTTTGGTAGCATTCTCCCCTGTTTTGCTGCATCCTCTGATTGCTTCTGGTATTAGTATTTGAAGATGCCTGTTCTGCCAATATATGCTATTGTGGGGTTGATTGCTTCAGGGCTGGTGGTGCCAACTGCTGGTGGCTTGGTTTCTAGTGTTTGGCTAGTAGAGGTGTGGCTGGAGAATCCAATGCTCTCGAGGAAGCCTGGCTTTTCCTGCTTTCGGGTTTTTGGTGCAACAGAGAAGGCTTGGTTGGGAGTTGTAGCTTTTCCCAAGTGAAGTGAGCTCCTTTTAGGCCCAAGAAGAGATGGTGGAAGGGCTGTTTTTTTTTTGGAACTGAAAATCAGCCTGTTTAATATTAAATCTAATGACCAAAAATGTGTTAATATATGGGTCAAAAAATGTTTGGATCATGTGAAAACTATGGCAAAACTCTCATATATATGTATGGTATAAGTTTGGCAAAGTAATCTAAAAATCATGATAGGCTGAAACGATGTAACTGCTGGAAATGGAGACCTTACAGGCTTGTTATTATCAAGAAGAGCCTATGGTTCTGTACATTGGCTAAGTTATGAAGTCTCTAATGTTTGTGGGTTTAGAGTAGTGAATTTTAAAGATATTTGATAGTATCGATATGTCTAAATGGTTTTTTTTTTTTCTAGGCTTGCCATCTGCTAAGTTTACTATCGAAGGAACTTTTGGGAGATTTTGAAGCATGCATTGAGATGTTCATTCCAGTAAAATTACCTGTTTCTTTACGATTACTGTGGTTGCTAGTTTCCTAATAGTTATTTGGATTTGCATCTCTATGACTTTCAGGTGCTTTTCAAGCTGGTTGTGATAGCAGTGCTTGTAATTGCAGAGTCTGCAGACAACTGCATAAAGACAGTATGAATCAGATAATACTTCTTCCCTCTATAGACATCTTTGTTGTAAGCTTCTTTTTGCAATATCTTGTGGGAATTTCAGATGTTACGGAACTGCAAAGGTGCCCGAATTCTTTTAATTTTCCCTGCATTTCTAAAACTTTAATATCTTTTTAATTATAACCTTTTTTAGATCATCCACCAATCCATCAGTTGATAAATTCATAAATCTATCAAGCAATTTGACAACAAACTCATCAAGAGACACTCCATCTGGATAGATATGCTCTTCTTCTTCAACATTTAATTGGCTAAAAAAAATCTGGCTCTCTTAATTAATCTTGCCTATATACGGTTGTTGCCTATGGTCTGATATGAGTATATACTTATTGGACCTCGAAGTAGCTGACCATGAGTCCTTTTAGCCGTCTTGGCCATTCATTACCATAATTATGTTTGTGATTCATGACCTTAGTTAATTGAACAATCCTGACTTGCACCAACTGCATTGTTTGCTGCAAGGGCACAGGCTCTTCCCTAATCATTAGTTGATTGTAAGGAACTGTGTATACAATTATCACCTCCCAATCCACTATTTGAAGTCATGGACTTGATGAAAGGATTCACTTTAATATTAACTAGTGTGGTGGTTCTAATACTAATTGGCATAGCGGTTCTAATACTATGATCTGTTGTGGATATCTCAATCAGTAATCTTCTTGGTCAAATCAAGTCCAAAATCTGATGTGCATAGATGTTTGTGATTTACATTTGATTTTTGCATACAGATCAAGGAATGGGCCAAAGCACAACATATCAATGATCCAAAGACTAGAACTTTGAATTCATATTCTCTTTGTTTGCAGGTTATCTTCCATTAATAATGGTCTGAGTGGACTGTGGAGCACATAACTCCATAGTTAAATACATGAATCAATTAAATTATGGGGCCTAGAAGTCTATTTGATTACTTCTTCTTGGGTATTATGTAAATCATACAGTTCCTAGTGGCCATTCATTTGACTAGTCTTGCTTCAAATTTATTTTTCTTTAAGAACTATTATTGCTCCTTATGTTCAATTTTTGTTTTCTCGTGACATTTCTTTGCAGGTTCATCAACATAAATTTTGCCCAAAATGTGTATAGATGATGCTATAATGTTGAGACGCATGATGGAAGCATCTTGGATTGATGGGATGTAGTACACGATGAAAGTACTGGACGCTTTAAATTTGACATGCTGATGATCTGATCAACATACTTGTGGCCTGCCAGATGAGTGGACTGGACTATTTTTGTTCCAGGAGATCTTCATAGTGGGCTTCCTTTTCCACAGCTCGGATGTAGTACACACATGACATGTTGTCCCATAAGATCATTGGTGCATTAAGCTAACCTGCAACTGTTTACAGGTAATCATGCTTTGCTAAGTTCACACATGTATGCAAGGCAGTTCATGCACACACCAGCACTTGTCCCATTGCAGCGTCCAGGTGCAATGTCCAAGCTATTCATTAGGTGGTTTTGACCATGTCATGAAAGTAAATCTGGTCCATTCAGCAGGTGGGCCATAATCTTAGAAGCAGTTGGATGGGTAAAGACACTTCAGCCAAGTTTAAGATCTTTAGCCTTTTCTGCTTTTACCTTTTTGCAAAATAGGAAGCAGCAGTAGATCTTTACAATGGCTAAATTACCAATAGCTGCAGACTTTAACCGTACTGATCTTTCCCTACGGCTTTTAACCGTGCTTTTGACTCTCTGGTAATGTTACATGAACCGGCGTCCAGCACAACCGCCAATAAAAGTTTTGCCGGCAATTTTCTACCACAATTAAAATCGCCGGTAAAGGTCAATTTTGACGTAATGATTGGGTCATAGGTCCATGGGCTGTGACTCGGTTTGGGATTTAAATGGTCTTTCTATCTTATAGTAGGCCATTGACCCAGATTAGTTGCACCCTCTACCACTCTGCCTAAATTGGGTTTTTTTTTTTCTTTACAGTAGTGATGGATCCAAACTTTCAACATTGAGCTTATGGTTTAAATAATGCCTGAATATTCAACGAAATATATAAGAGAATGCCAGCTGGTTTGCACAAGAGGTTGCGGAGAAGGTTCTTGACACCTGTGTAATATACATGATTAGGAAGGCCCAATATGAAATTCCATTGTCCAAAATATAGATCCCTTAACTAATGAGGTGGGTCAATGATACGAGATAACATGACGAGTGACCTAAATTTGATGTAACACAATTTATGAGTGGAGCAGTCCAAAACTCTTGAGAGCGAACATGCTGATAGTGGAAACAACTCATGAACAACACAGTTATGGAATGCATGGCCTATAGATGCGTGTCCTGTTAATCACCTCTTCAATCTCTGGAACAAAATACTTTGTCAATGATCACTTAAAGAGTAGCATCACATACAGCCAAAGCTAATCTTTAGGTAATCCAGACAGTTCATTTGTTGAGACCAAATAGGTATTTTAGGTTGGGGTTAGACCAGGTCCCAACTAATCTTTTCAGGCTCAGGCTTGTTGTGCTAGGCTTGTTACGGGCTCATGTTTTTAGTACAGTCCAAACTTGACCCACTGCCACCTCAAATCACAACACACTTGTGTAAGATCCAATCATTAAACAGAGCAAGAAGCGTGGAATAAGCCAATCCATTAATTAGGTGGGTGCACTTTTGATTCCATAAACTTTTAATTCCATAAAGTATCAAAATGCACCATTGAACTTATCACCCAATTCATCTTTCACGCCAGAACAAAGTCACTGCAACTTTTGGTGACATACCTTCCTTGCCACTAGAATGACAAGTATGCACGACGTCCATCGCATGAAAACAATACTCCCACCATGAACATCTTTGACCCACTACATGGGCCACACCTACATGTTGAGCTAGATGTAGTTTCGGGTTTTGGGGTATTTAAACTATGGGCTCAATTACAACTTTCAAATATCAATTAGACATCATGGAAGCAAATTGATGAGTGGATTGGATGTTGTCTACATTAGCAAAATGTTCACATGTGATCCACGATGACAAGGGAAATATGATGGAAATGGATTTCGAGAGATTTCTGATGATATTCTGCATGTTGTCACTCGCAAGGTGGCCATGGGACAGTGCTATGTGGGATCCACAATGATGTATTTATTTTATCCATTCTATTTTCTAGATTATTTTAGGTCACAAGCTCAAAAATGAGACAGAACCAAATCTCAGGTAGACCGCGCCAAAAGAAAATAATGGTGATTGAAAGCCCATCATTAAAAAGTTTCTAATGCCTAATGTAATGGTTATTTGCCATCCAACCTATTGATTAGGTTGCATCCTGGATGTTCAGAAATTACAAATATCAACTCCATCTAAAACTTTTGTAGCCCTTAAAAGTTTTTAATGGTGGGCATTCAATCACCACTGTTTCCTGTGGTGTGGTCTACATGAGAGTTGGATGTGCCTATTTTTGGACTCATACCTTCAAATGACCTAGAAAAATGGATGGACGACATCGATAAAATAAATAAATGATTAGGGCTATCAATGGGTCAGCATGGTCCGTGGACTTTCGAGGCTAGCCTACCTTAGGCTGGGCTTGGGTTAGGTTGTTAGGCCAGGTTCGGGCTCAAAGATGGAGCTAGTTTTTCAATCAGGCTGAGCTTGGATATAGTTATCTAAGGCCCGTTAGCCTGCCTGGCATGTAACAATCTTTTAAAGTTCAAAATTTAAACTTTTCTCCCTCAAACTTTCCATTCTTTAAAACTATTTTTCATACCTTCCCCTTCTCCAAGGTCGTTGTTAATGCTTCCCTCTTTAAACCGAAAGCAGAATCCGTGGTGTGCTCCATGGTATGTTGACATCAGCAAGTTCTGTGGGCCCCATGTATGTGTTATATCCATATCGTCCATCCATTTTGAGAGATCGTTTCAGCGCATTAACCCAAAAATGATTAGATCCAAGATGCAAGTGGACCGCACTAGAGACAACAATGATTAGATCCAAGACTCAAGTGGACCGCACTAGAGACAATAGTGGGACAATGATTCCCACTGTTGAAACTTTCTTAGGGCCCGCCATGATGTTTATTTGCTATCTAACCTACTCATAAGGTTACATGGACCTGGATGAAGGGAAAATACAAATACCAGATTGATTCAAAACTTTCGTGACCCTCCATGAATTTTCAATGAGAGACGTTCAATGCCTATTGCTTTCTTTGGTGTGGTACACTTCAGCTTTAGATTTGTCTCAATTTTTTGGGATAAAGCACTAAAATGATATTACCAAATAGACAGACGGGTTGGATGGAAATGAAAATTTATGGTGAGCGTTATTGTTACCCAGGAAGTTTTTAATGGTGGGTGTCCAATAACCACTATTTCCTTTGGTGTGGTCCACGTAAGCTTTGGGATTTGCTTAATTTTTGGGAATACATATAAAATGGTGTGAAAAAACGGATGAATGATGTTGATATACAACACATCATCAAGATGTGCCCTGCAACTATGTTGTTACCGGCGAACACCTAATCTGTTTCCTCTTTTAATTGCCCCTCTTTGCAGATGCACCACCCTCCATTCGTATGTGTGTCAGCTCATGTGCACCAACCTCCATTCATATCTGTGCCGATTCATTGAGTTTTCTTCATATTCAATAATTTTTGTTTGGTTTATATTTTAGGGTTTAGATTAATTTCAAGAGGGGAGATGAAGAAGAATAAGAAGAAGATTTGATGAATATAGGAAATAGTGTTTCATCTACTGGTTGTTAAGTATGTAAATATCACAAAATTTTCATCATCTCTTTTTGATTGTTAAAGAGTTTTTGTCACTTCGGGCTCAGGCTTAGGCCAGATTTGGGCCGAGCCCTATAATAACAAATCGGGCTAGGCTCGGACTAGATTGTTTTGGCATATTATGGGCCCAGCCCAGGTTTGGGCTGAAGCTAAAAAATGCAGGCCAGACTTGGACAGTTTGCCCCAGCCCTAGCCCGGCCCATTGACACCCCAAATCATGATGAGGCCAAGAGAGCACCATCCAATAACTACTGGCTACTGACAGCCTCAGTAGACAATCGGCTTCCTCCACTGTTCCTTCCGGTTTGTAAGGGACGGATGAGGTTTAGCTACAGATGATGCCATTAGCTTTGTGGACCCTACCATGATGTATGTGTTTCATCCACACCGACCATCCAATTTTTCTAGATTAATTTATGGTACCAGCCCAAATATGAGGTAGATCCAAATTTCAAGTGGACCACATCATAAGAAACAATATTAATTGAATGCCTATCATTAAAAACTTCGTAGGAGCCACAAAAGTTTTGTTTTTTTCCCTTTATCCGGGTCTCTATGACCTAAGAAACTGGTTGGATTTTAAGTAATCATTATAGTGGGCCCTAAAAGGTTTTTAATGGTGGACATTCAATTACTATTGTTTTCTTGTGGTGTGGTCCACCTGAAATTTAGATCTACCTCATTTTTTGAGTCAAGCCATAAAATGATCTGAAAAAAAATGGACGAACAACGAGGATAAAATACATATATAATGGTGGAGTCCACATAGCATTGAGGTACATACATCATGGTGGGCTCACAGACCATTGAGGTGGATACAGGCAGCATTGCTGGCCAAACCGTGTTGGAGGTATACGTCTCTGGAATTATTACTGTTTGCCTATCCTCCTTGTGGAAGTATATTTCTTTGTTCAGCCTTGGTGTAATTTACTGCGATGCATCTAAGGAAATTTCTCTCTGTCATATAGAAAATATGAGGCTTGTTGAAGGCAGAATCTCTATTCGTGCGAATGGGAAGTAAAAATTGAGTTTCATTCTAAACACAATTTCTCTAATATATGTTGTTGCTCACAGAAATAAGTTTGTGTTTAATTCCAGAATGTAGACGGCTTGTTTAATTCCTCTACAATGTCTACTTCTTTGTGCATTTGTGCCATGCATATGATCAATAGATATATTAGGAAAATTCAAATAGGAAATAGGGATTTTACCAATTTTTAGGTCAAGCTCAATCTTGGGCCTTCTGCTTTAGGTTCGTTTTGGGCTTGGGCTAAGGCTAGGCCTTAGGCCCCACCCATTGCCTGTCCAAAAAATCTTCCTTATTGTTTATAATTGAATTGAATTAGCCTTCAAACAGGCATGGATCGAACAAACAAAGACAATAAGATGTTCCTTTTTACTTACTAAATGTGTAGGATACACATGTTGGATACATTTTGAAATTTTCTATTGTTGGAAATAATGGGCTACAAGTGACAATGACTAGAAGGACAGAAGAGTGAACGGTTTGGATCACGTTAACGAGCTTAAGGTAGGATCACGTACAGCCTCCCCATACCCCACTGTGTATTAGATTAAAAAATGAAAATTTGTGTTTGGCTCTAGTCCTGACTCTTCCCAATTCTCCTCCCAAGTTCAGATCCTGTTTTACCATTGCAGAGAGGGAGGTAAAGAAGGAAGATTGCGGGCATTCGACACTTCTCCAGTGAGCGTCTTCTCAAGCGTTCGGTGATCAAGTAGGTAAGGATCAAAACCTCTGTCAGCCCGTTGATTTGACGCTCAATAGCATTGTAAACATTTGGTATCAGAGCAAGGTCTCTGCCTATGCATCGGTGATATTTTTCTACCATTAAAACCCTTGAAGGTTTTCCATCACCAACCATGCCTACTGCTACCACTGGTTGAAGAACATAAGCCCCCTTTTTAATGGGCCTACATAGTGCATTTTTTCACAGCCTCCTATTAGACAATGCCTGCCTAATCGATGGCCCTCAGATGGTGGAGATGGTGATGAACAGTTTAATCCGTCATCACAGTGTCGTTGCCGAATCAGGCCTCCATCTCAGTATCTACTACTGAATCCTCGTTCGAGAATCTCCTACCTTATTCCACTCCTTCCCCAAGAGTAACTAGGACCAATTCAGTCACATTTTCGGGGTCCATATGTATTCCTCTTTTATGTTTTATGATTCATGTCTTTGCATTTTTAACTTGTAATTCTTTATGTAAATCAGTCAGTCCATGCATATGTTGGGTTAGACTCGTGCTGGGCTTGGGCTAGGGTCAGGTCTAGCTTGAGTCCAGCCCATTGCCAACCTTGGAATACACGAGTTGAACCGAGTCGAGCTTGGCACTGCTCAACTCGGCTCGGCCACTAGCTGACCCTAGCTCGACTTGGCTCGGCTCGGTCCTCCAGCCTAACTGGCCAGCTCGGCTCGGTTCGGTCAGCAGCTCGGGCTAGTTCGAGCCGAGTTCAAGCCTGTGCAGCATTTTCTCAAACACATGAAGTTCACCTTCAATTTCTCACAGTTTGCAATACAGCAGCAGCAGTTTACAGGTATTTCATCAAACACTCAGTAGGCAGCATCAAAATCAAGATCTAAGGGTAGTTTTATCATGTAATGTTTGTTTTTTGGTTAGTTATTATTATTATTTTTTTCATATCCATACCTTCCTTGCCACCGGCCGATCCCACGGAGAATGTATCCACCCAAGACAATACTTCGTTGAGTCATTTCATCAAACACTTGGTGAGCAACATCAATATCAAAATAACCGAGTCACCGAACTAGTTCGATCAGAGTTTGATTCGAGTTGAGGTTCGATCCGAGTCGATTTGAGCTCGGCCAAGCTCGAACTTGGCTCGAATTTTTTTCGAGCTCCAAAAATCAGCTCGACTCGGCTCGAACTCAGTTTCGAACCAAGTTGAATCAAGCTTTTTCGAGTTGAGTCGAGCGAGTTAACCGCGCTAACTCGGTTTGTGTACAACTCTACTTGGAAATGACCAAAATGTAAGCATCTTCCTCACTATTCATAATTGAAGCAACTCTTTGTATGCAGTGGTGCTTCGTTCATTTTAAGCTTTAAAGTAGTATAATTGCATTTCAGGACATTGGTAAATATAACAAACTATGCGTCCTTTTGGTCGTTTGAATGGTGCTAAATAAGGTAATTTTGTAAATAATTTACAACTTGCATTTGGATGCCCTGAAATGCTTGTAAATCGTTTACTACTTGTAAATGATTTACCACCTTTTCTCCCTTTTCATTTGCTAGCAAATGATTAACCAACAACAAGCCTCCAATCAGACCCCAGTTGTTGCCAGGATTTACAAACACAGTACTGTTTGACGGCCCAATTTAATCGTGTTTGTGATGCAGGGCGTATTCACGAGCATGGACTGAAAAGGGAGCTCAAAGCATGGATTTAACGCTCTGATGACACTAAAGGCAAGGGACACACTCCAGAGAACCAAGACTGAAGAATTTACATGCCAGGGATCCGAGAAAATCAAGTCATTCACGTTGAAGAGGCCCGAAATTGGTGAAGAATGTAAGATCACATAGTTTCCGCCATCTGATTGGCTCAAAACTGCATGCATGGCCTAAGGGCCATAAATTAACCATACATATCAAATTTTAGCCTTCAGATCATTGTAGAAGTGGCCCAACGGATATATCAGCCCACACATCAACAATTTAAGGCCCACCTGATGTTTGGATCTGCTTCAAGTTTGGGGTCAACGCTTAAAATGAGATGGGTAAGCAGATGGTCGGTGTGGATTTTGTAGAAACATCAAGGGATGTACTTTATGCAGTGGGCGTGCACACATAGCAGTCTCACCTACGGCACACCAGACCATACCACGATCAAAAACGGCTGCTGACCGAGCTCTCCCTCTCCCTCTCTAATTCGAATGCTTTCTAGCGCACAAACAGAGCTTGCGGTTGGGTGCAGTGGGCCACCATCTTGATTCGGCGGTCCAATCTGGACCATCCATAAGAATTCTACGGCCCATATCACCAAGACCTAGGTGGGATTTTTCCTGAAAAAAACGTGGATCAGATTTTAATAGTCCAAATGCAGGACGGATGGTAGGGAGAAAATTCGGTGGGCCACACTGAAATCAGCCCAAAACTGACCATTCCCAACCGATTTTTGGAGGGGAGATTAATGGACGGCGTAGATTTCTCCTCCGACACCGATCATGGGCCCACTGCACTTCACAGCGCAAGAAATTCGCAGGCCTGCGTCCGAGAAAATCGGCCGCTGTTGGGCCGTTGTGCGATCACGCTCGTGGTCGAATATGTGATCCGGACCGTCCAGAAGAGACACAGGGAGGCTAATACCCTAGCCAAGCTTTCAGAATTGATAGGTAGGTCGATATCATGCCGGAAATACGCTCCAAACACAAGTCGTTTTGCGCTTTTTTTGCGCATACGAACTCAGCTGCGTAAACGGAAGAGAAACCAACTCCGACTCCAGGACGGACGGCAGCACACCTCTCCAGGGCCTATCTACCTATAAGAAAAGGAAAGAAAGAAAGAAGGAAGGGCCGAGACGTGAGAGAGGAGGGAAGAAATGAGAAGACAGGGAGCCTTGGTTTTCTGCTATCCACGGCTGGAGCGTGTAGAGGAGCAGCTACGGCTTGGTTGAGAGGGAAAGAGAGAGGAGATCAGCGCTGGAGCAGGGTTGCTGCTGCACGTCAGGGAGAGAGAAAGAAATTCAGGAGAGGGAGCTCGTCTTTGGTGGGGAAGAAAGAGGAGATCGTGTGGAGGTTGGCTGCTGCTGCACGTAGGGGAGCATTGGAAGGAAAAAGAGCAACAGTTGGGTTTTTCTGGCTGGACGTCAGAGAGAGAGAAAGAGAAACAGAGAAGACAGGGAGAGCTGGGTTTGTTTTCGGATCTTCTTTGTTATTTTCTTTCTTTCTTTCTTCTATGAATCTTAAGGTCCTTAGCCTAATCATGGTTGGCTAAACCTCTTAGCTGAGGCTAAGAGGTGAAGCCTGTAGCGAGATGGGAGATTATATTTTATTCCTGTAATTTCAAATTCATAAACTGAATGTAATTCTAGTTGATTATTCAAGGAATATTTTTCTTAGTCTTTAATGGTCTGTTGTGACTAAAATTACAATGGGTTTGCAATGGCTGTGAATATTTCTTTCCCCTTTTTTATGTTTATGAAGTCAGGAAGCCCTGTTGTTCATCATTGTTCCATAGGCATGGTAGGATGACAGTACCCTTCCTGATCTTCATACATTATTGATTGGTTGGTAATTAGTTTAATCCTGTCGTTTGCTTTGTCTCCTGGGCATGGTTAGATATTGGAATCCATTCTAATTCATATACCTTTCATCTCTTGAAAACCAGATCAAGTAAAGTTCAATTTGAATTCCATAATCCTTGATGCAGGCATAATTTCTCCCTGATCTCTACAAGTGGATCCTCTGAATCCCTAGTTTCCTTCCTCTAAATTCCTTAAAGTTTTAGATAATTGTTCCACAATTATTTCTTAAAATTCTATTTGGTTAGATCACATCTTAGTCTAGTTCTAGTTCTACTTGGTTTCAGATAACGTACAGGTATCAGTCCCTGTGGATTCGACCTCGGTCTTACCAAGTTTATTACTACATCACAACCCTATACTTGGGGAGTGAACAATGGTCCATACCAATGATATACCAAAAATGGCTGTTTTTTCTAAAGGCTGGTATTTACGCATCTCCCTCTCCATTATGCTTGAGAACTCCATGGCTCTCCATTATGCATCTCCCTCTCTCTCCACCAACAGCAACATATCTTGGTAGCACCTGAATTTGTGGGCCCACTTCTATGGCTCACCCACTGCTTGGTTTTATGTGAGGATCAACCCCAAGATTTCCACTTTTATATACCATTTTAATGATTCTAATGAATTTCTTCTCTAAACTATCTCAGGTGTGAATACACAATTGCAGGATATAAACCATTTACATGCTATCCAAACATTGTAAATGATTTACAGGTAAATCATTTACAATTTAAAGCCAAGCAGACATGCTGTAAATCATTTATAGCCTGTAAATGATTTACTGATTTACAACTTAAACCATTTACCACCATCTAAATGACCCCTTACAGTTTCAGTTAAGAAACTCAGATAAAAAATGATGTGAACTCTGTATTGCAGAAAAGGCTGAACTTTGTGATGATGCTATTGTAAACTTTCTTTCTGCATACAAAACTTTCTTCTGCCTTGAGGAAGCAAGATCCTTGCCAGACTAGCTCATGAAACTCAATAGCTTGGACAGAGCAAGGACAATAACAAGTTCCTTTTCACTTTATGCAGACAAGGCATCAAATGCGTGCAAATCACTTTTACGGACTCCAATATACAGGTAATTGCATATTAATGCTTCTAATATGTGACCATTTTCTATACAGTAGCAAGTAAGAAGGGATGCAAACCACGTAACAAGGAGACTACATTTCATCTTATCCTCTTGCTTTTGGAAAACCATGACCAAGGAATCAGTTGTTATTGCTGGTGAATGCTTGAGACTTGTAGTTCTCATGCACACACTGTCACAAGCAAGTGAATGTCAGAAAGATGTTATGAATTTACCATTGGAAGCATCTAAACAGGAACCCATAATTTGGCCAGCTTAATTTGAATTACATGTAAGCAATTTTTAATTAATTTCTGTCTGTGCATCTTCCACTACTTTGCCAGAGTGTCAATTTTTTCTTGAAGCTAAGTCCACGATTATATGAAAATTGTAAATATTGAGGTTTGAATTCCTGATTATTTCAAAATAGGGTACTTCCCCATTTGGAACTTAGTTGGTATAGTTGGGGCATGATTGGTATATCCTAGACATTAGCTAGAGTAGAGCAACCGTGGGTGCCAGTCCACATCTGCAAACTAAGCTCCGCACAGGAAAGTTCCCTGTTCGGAATGAATAGGGAACTAACTCGGCCTCCTCTATATTATATTTCTATAAATTACCAATGTGTCAACGAAAAGTTTATTTGGTATGAAAAAGTATACTGTTTCTACATCATACGTAGTTCTCCAAATTCCCACTTACATTCTTAACAATAAAGTGCGTCTGCAAAATGATTTCAAAGTTATAATTTCTAAACGAAACTATTCTTCAAATTATCTATCATCCAGGCTGATTCAGTTGCATGCAATGAGTTTTCAGATGAGTATGGCACCTTTTTGGCCATTTTTATTTTGTGCAAATCTGCTATTCTTGTTTGTTAAAGAAAATATCGTACTAAATATTATATGTTATGAATTTACTGATCTAAGCATACTATGAACTTGGTTTAGTCTTGCATTATCCATATTGTAAATGTTTCCATCGACTTGTTTGTTTATCTGCATTATGACAATAAAGAATCTGTGCCCCATATTATACTGATGTCTTGTTGAATTCAGTGGTCATGTTCATTACACTTCTATGTCGGATTGGTGTAGACCAGCTCAGGAATGATGCACTTGCATAATTTGTTTTAAGAACTGATCGCATGCAGACAAATATACCACAACTGAAGGTACTGTATGATCTTTCCTTCCAAAATGTCACATGTGTAGGACATCAAAATGATAGGCCCCACCATGAGGATTATGCTTATAGAAAACCCGGGCTGATTCACTCACTAGATTGGCCACACCTTAATGTCGAGTCAGATTGTCTGTTTTCGATTGATTACAGTGGTATGTCCACCTGATGCATGAAAAGGACAGATTTTTGTGGGTCCTATTGCATTCACAATGTTGATGCCACATAAGTGGTATGTTTGTGCCAAAGATGGTACGGTGCCACATGTTGTGGTGAAAGTGCAAACGTGGGAAATAATTCTTTCATTTTGTTTTCTGCTGCAGGTCTCCTCAGAGATATTTTCTCCCTAATTCACAAGATCTTAGAGGTACTTCCCATCTGAATTTATGGCATATAAGCAAGTTGGTTTTCATCATGTGCTTCTAAAAGAGTTGTCTTATCGTATTGATTTCAGACCAGGGTATCAGTTGTTATTGCTGGTGAATTCTTGAGACTTCTGGTTTTCCTGAACACAATGTCACACGCAAGTGAATGTCAGGAAGATGTTATGGGCGTGCTTGGTCAGTGGAATTGAATGGTATTGAATTGTATTAGATGGGATTAACATTATTATTGCACAATAATTGCATGTCAGGAAATATCACGGTATTGTAGCCATCCAATCCCATATTTGGGATAAAAAATTTGCTATGGGAAAACATCGGATTAAGCAAAATCATGTTTGGTGGACCATTGATTTGTAATCAACGGACCAAATTCACAAGGGATGTCGTTCAATTGTACACATATATAACCAGAATGTCACGTGTAAACGATATATATGGATGGACGGCATGGATAAACGCATGCATCAATGTAGGGCCCACATGTGTAGTGGATTTCAAAATCCACGGAAATCCTGCATGGGACCAAATACAATTCCATGGGACTAAATGCAATTCCATCCCACCTAATCCCAATCTTTCCCATCCTTTCCAAATGCTAGATGGAATAGCATGGGACCAAATGCAATTCTATCCCACCTAATCCCATCTAATACCCTGCGCCAAACGCCCCCTATGGGTCTCCACTCATGGCTTGGTGGTAGACAGTGTGTTTCAACTCTGAGGTTATGGGTTTGAGAACCCATGTGGTGTGTGTGGGTATGAGAGTGTGTATTTGACCACTTAAAAAATAAAAACAAAGGGGAGTTATTTGATGCTCCGGCAGTGTAGGACACTTTGATAGGCAGTCACCCATGCGCAACATACATTTTACTCAAATTAAATCGATTAATCTGCCAAAACTGTTGCCAAGTCAGTCCACAAATAAGATTTCTTGAACAATCCCAACTTTTGGTTTGTGGATGCAAGTTTGTTGAAACAGGACCATTGAACATTTTTCATTTTTTACTGCCGAATCTGATAGTCACAGATAATAAATAATCATGTTCATGGTACATCTAAACAGGGACCTATAATTTGTACCGCTTAATTTAAATTACTTTTATTCTACATATTCGATTTTAGACTAATTTCTAAGTGCCTGTGTGTCATTCATCACACTGCCAGTCCAGCTTTTCTCGAAGCTAAATCCACAAGGAGATGAAATTGTAAATGTTGAGGTCGAGTTCCCTATTCTTTCCAAATAGGAAACATCCCCGTTTAGAACTTTGTAGATTCAATTCAAGTCCCATATTTGATTTATCCAAGCCATTTGGTCTTACAGAATATCCTCACAATTGGTCAACTCAAAAATCTTCCTGTTGTTGACATGCAAATACATGGTTATAAAGGAATTCATGAATAAACCCACATTTAATGGAGGAAAGACCAAAAATTTGATGGCTAATCTTCCAATTTAGGAGATTTTGGGGATATGGTCCATCCATGATGGGGGCCATCAGATCGATGGCTTGGGTAGACTAACCATGGGCACCACGTCTCCAAACTAGGCTCTAAACATGATTGTTCCCTCTTTAGAATCAATAGGATCTCGGTCTCCTCTGTGAAAGACTTAACAGTCTTTTACCACAGCATACATAGATCACCAAATTCCCACATACATTCTCATCAATAAAGTGCCTCTGCAGAATTATTTTCAAGTTACTAAAGGAAACTATTCTTCAAATTATCAATCTAGTCTGATTCAGTCGCTTGCAATGAATTTTCATGAGTATGCGACCTTTTTGGGCCATTGTTGTTTGCGCAAATCTTGTACTCCTGGCTGTTGAAGTGAATACGATATTAAATCTTATATATTATGAATTCGCGGATCTAAACATAATATTATCTTGGTTTTACTCATGCATTATCCATTTTGTAAATGTTTTCATCCACTGGCTTGTTTGTGTATAATTTAGAGACAATGACCCATATTCCACTGATGTCTTGTTGAATTCAGTGGTGTTGTTAATTACACTTTGAGAACTGATCATGCACAGTCAATGATACCACAACTTGTGGTACCGTACGATATTTTCTGCCAGCATGCCACTTGTGTACAACTTGAAAATGGTAGGCCCTGCCATGAGGATTGTCAATGATACCACACCTTAATTTCGAGTCAGATTGTCAGTTGTCCATTGATTTGTGGTATGGCCTAGCTGATGCAGACAACCTGATTTTTGTTCGTAGTGATCTTCATGGTGGGTCCTACTATTTTCATAGTATTGATGCCTACACAAGTGGTATGTTGGTGGGAAAGATCGCATGGTTCGACAAGTTGTGGCACCTTGCTTGCATGTGACCAGCTTCTCAATTTGTTCATTTTCGGGATGAGAAAAGCTTCAGTGGTTTGGGAGCATGTGATAATCCACTCTATACATGGGCACCCATGTTCCTTAAATTAATTGTCCAAATCATGGATCCCATTTTAGATTGTTGTAACAAAAAAATTACACTGAGTGGATGATACTAACTGCCTGATTGGTGGACATCTCGTTGAGAGAACAGAAAATATTCAATTGTTCGAATTAAACAAATTGAAGTCCATTAAGCAGAGGTCAGGATCATTTTGATTAATCCAATTTTAGGGAATTTCCATTTACAGTGGGGAACGCTGTTTGGATGGTTTGAGTTTTGAACTAAGGTACAAATATCGGTATCCTACCATGGCTCTCATAATCTATGAGTGTATCAAGAAACTCCTTTTTCATGATTCATCCCGCACATATCTACTGTATCTAATTCTGATTAGGGAGAAAAAATATTTTAACATTCTTGGATGGTACTTTTCAGGATATCATCTGAGATTAATGCTACTCAGGGCGAGAATGCAACTCAGGTGAAATCCACATGTTCATCTCCGTTTCCAATCATCAAGATACCATTGCAGATGGACAAAGAGCCTCAAGATAATGTTTTAGAACCAGTGATAACTCATCCCAACACTGGTAGCATGGAAAAAGGAGGAGGAAAAGAAGATGATGATGATTGGGATGCATTTCAGTCTTTTCCTGCTGATAACGCATGTACTGCTGCTCATCTAGAATTAGTCAGAACGGAAGTTGTGCTTGCTTCAAATGACGATTCTCCCATCTTGCAGAAACCAACCACCAAAGCAAAAATGACTTTGAGGAGAGTTTGGATTTTGAACTGCACGAGGAAGTAGGACAGGAGAATGATGCGCGGAATCCAGAGGGTCGTGGAGAGAATGTATTAACACGACAAGGCAATGGAAATGATCTCCAAAAGTTCTTTAGTCCACAACCTCTCAAAAATGCCGAATTGCCAAACAACATCAACCCTATTTGTGGGAATGAGGGTCCAGTGATCAGAACCAATGGTGATGGAAATGACGAAGACCTCTCCGATCTTCGATCGGTTGAGGATGTTGCAGAATTGAGTCCTTTCCATTTTTTTCCAGCGGGTGAACAGACCGATGAGAAGCTGAGGTGATGGAATTGATCTCCAGGAATCCTGGAATTCAGTGGATTGAGGATGCTGAAGAGTTGAACAAAGAAAGGCATTTAGAGAGCGGCAGCGAGAGGATGATGGGGACACAAGATGATGAAAATAGTAAATCAAGAGATTTCTAATCCGCAGCCAGCTGAAGGTGTGGAAGATACAAGTGACGGACAGCAGCTGGGTGGTGATTGAAACAATAATCTCCCAATTGCCTTCTGACGCTCAACCTCCCCAGGGCGCCAGAATGACCATACATAAAAATGGTGATAAAGAGATTTCTGATCTAAAACCGAAGCAAATAAATACAAACCGAAGTAAATAAAGTACTAGCAGGATTGAAATTCTGCACATCGAAGTGGTGAAAAGCTCTTTCAACATAACTCTTTTGAGTTATGTACACTTTCCTGCTTTTTTGCTCCAAATATAGTCATTCGAAGAATATGATTAATGACTCCTAAATTTTTCATATTGAATTTATGAACCAAACAAGCTTTTACACAACAATATTTTTACTAAGATGTACAACCATAATTTGATTAATACTCAATCATAAGAGAATGAAGTTACTTGCACTATATCGACGAACATAGGCACAATTATCTGTCTCACATTTTGGAAATCTCAAATCAACAATGATTGATTTAAACTACTCGTATTATCCCCTTCGCGCCTATTTTAATTTGAAAGCTTTCTTGAAAAATTTTAGGGGGACAGTTGGAAATATTTTATAGGAGTTTTTTTTTCTATAAAAAAGCTTTCTTGGAAAATATTTTCCACCATAAGGTGAACTCACAATTAAAGAAAATGTCATTTTCTTGAAAAATGTTTTCCACCCAAATACTTTCTGAGCACTTAAACAGGCCCTTTTTAAAAGAATAATTCAAAGAAGAAGTTTTTAAAAAAGTTCCCAAACTTTTCATTGTTTTTTTTCTTCTAAGCCCCAAACAAGCCATAAAAATATACCAACTTCATAACTAATAATTTTATTAAAGGACTTCTAAAGAAGGAGAAGATGGTTGCAATAAGCCCAATTGAAGTTCTTTGGAATGCCTCCTTTTCTAATGGAAAAAAATTCCTCTTTTTCAAAGGTGAGGAAGCTTTTCCAATTTATGTAATTTTTGGAAATATCCAAGCAACATAAGGCTCTCTTAATGATAGTCACAGGGCTATTAACATCAGGGTTAGATGTAAAGAAAGGCATGGGTTGAAGGGATTAGGTGGGATGGGATTGAGAAGACATAATTATTACCCATGGCAGGGATTGTCCCCTATTGCCATGGGATAAAATTAATGTCATGCTTTGTTGATAATACGATGGTGCATTGAATGGATATACCCACCATCATTTGAAATTACTTAGAATAACATACATGTGTTATATCTAAATCGTTCATTTATTTTGTAACCTCATTTTATGACATGGGCCTAAAATTGAGATAGAACCAAAACTTATGTGGCCCCAAAGAAGTTTTCAACGGTAAATATTCAATTCCCATTGCTTTCTATGGTGGGGTCCACTTGAGCTTTATATTTACCTAATTTTTTGGCCCATGCTCTAAAATAGTCTCAATAAACGGGTGGACGGTGTGGATATAACCCACACATCATGGTGGGACCCACACAACTTTCCAAACATTGAGTGAAATTGGCACGAGACCCAATGCAATTCCATTTAATGTAATTCCAAGCTTTTCCATTCCTCCCAAACATGGAGTGGAATTGGCACGGGACCAGATGAATCCCAGGCTCTCTTAATGATAGTCACAGGGCTATTAACATCAGGGTTAGATGTAAAGAAAGGCATGGGTTGCTCATTATGCCCCTATAGACTGGCGTATATTCATAGAAACTTTGCATTGAGCTAGAATACCACCATCTTAGTCACATTTCTAGAGTGGATTCGTCATTCTTTTTTTCTTTTTTTTTTCTTCTTCTTCTTCTTCTTTCTTTTTTCTTCTTTTCTCTTTTAACTAAAGAAGCCAAAACTTACCATCTCTTTACATCTCTTTATTCTTTGGATTTGGGAAAGGCTTCACTTAAATCGCATTTAGCCATTTATCCTTCTTCTTCAATCTATTAGAAATCTGGCCGTTTCTTGGAAAGAGAGAAAATCGTGAGTACTATCATGGAGATGTGGAAGGGTGTTCAAAGCAACCCTAATCACAATCATCATTTGGATACGCATCTCACACCAATCTCAAGAAACTCTTAAGTAGGATGGGGAGGATTGAATCTCATAGGAGGAGATCCTACTCGCATGGAGCTTCGCATCCACCAGACATGGAAAGGGGATGAACAGCGGTCAGGGAATCCGATCGGCAATGGACGGAGGTGAGGAGAAAGAAGGTGGATCCAACGAAATCAGCAGGAGAAGTAAGGCCAACTGTGAGGAACGATTTCACCATTTTTGTGGGCAATCTCCCTTTCGACTGTTCTATCAATGACATGTCCCAGATTTTTGGTAGATATGGGAGGGTGCTGGATATCTTCATCCCCTCATTCCCAGGTACAAACAGATCCCGTGGATATGCCTTTGTTAGATACCATTACCAAGACGATGTCAGGGCAGCTAAAGGAGTTCTGGACGGAAAGAAAATAGTCGGGAGGCGACTGGTGGTTAGGGATGCAAAGCAAAAGTTTCGAACTCCCCTGAAACTAGTGCTTCATAAATCAAAGGAAATCCAACATCGGCCCTCTATTACGCAACTACCTGGGCCAAAGAAACCTTATCTGCAAGCGATACAGGGTTCTTCACGTCCTGTTACATCCTTAAATCAACCCGATGATTTGTTCTCGTCTGTTGCGGACGAAGCGGCGGTGGAAGAAAAGAGGAAAGCTCTACAGAACAACCACATATCTATCCTAATGCTGATTCGGAAAATCAGGGATTCTAGATTTGCAGAGCTTCCTGATTCTGCTTAAATCCAGGAAAGAATTCATTGATTTCCTATCCAATAAAGCTCTCCATACAGCTTTGGATCTGGTGAAGTTGAAGAGTGGCACCTGAACAGAGGACTGGGAAGTGAAGGAGACTGGATTAGACTATATGGCATACCAATGCATGCTTGGTTCGAATCGGTGATCATCGATCTTGGCCAACACTTCGGGAAAGTGGTACAAATTGATACAAGTACTAAATTTGGCCTATTCCAAATGTTCGCTAGAATAAAAATTAAATTGAAGCCTGGAAGAGATCTGTTTAAAGTCATCAATCTCCAAGTTGGTGAATCTTCATACCCATTCTATGCGGTCATGGAGAATCCAGTGATGATGGTTGACAGGCATGGCTGGTCGACAGAACGATACCCCAAAGTTACAGGTGAAGAAATTTCAACAAAACAATGGGTAGAATCCTCCTTTTACCAGGCAAAAAATCCAAATGTGAATGGCCCAACACATGTTCGATGAAATTCCCATCAAGGAAACAACAATCTAGGAGGTGAAGCAGAGGATAGGGCTGTAAACGGATGTTCTGCTTGCAATAATGCCACAACCACATTGTCTGTTCAAGAGCTCCCACAAGAGTTAGTTCCAACTCATATAGAACCTCTTCTACACACTCCTCTCCCACCTCCTACGAGCCACTCAATCAGCGATTGTCAACATTGCATCTAAAAGAGGCATGGACAGACTTCACTCTCTTTCGGAAGGAGCGAGGCCAAGAAAGGAATGTGACAGTACTAATCCAGACCCAACATTAAGAATGCCCGATCCAGGAGGAACGACTATCTGCAGCAAGTCCCCTCAAGCAGAGGAGGAGGAGGATATGCAGCTGGACCCATTCCAGAACCATACAGAGGAGAATGAGGAGTTGCGGCTCGCGCCAGTCCGGAACTATGCAGAGGAGAGTGAGGAGCTGTAGATCGAGCCAATCCAGAACCATGCAAAGAAGAGTCACATGCTGCAGATCCACCTAATCCTTTATCTAGCAGCAGAAGGAGAAGAGGTGCAGATCAGCCCACTTCAGAATCAGGCTCACAGACACAGTTCAGAATCAGGCAACAGGGAGGATGTGCAGGTGGAGACGGTCTACGTTCAAGCTGTAGAAAGGGAGGAAGAGCAGATCGACCCTTCTCAGTTTCTTGTAGACCTGTCACCTTACTTCATAGAAACAGGTATAGAATTCATAAATGACGGGCAGATGATCCATCAGTCGAACCAGGTGCCAACTAAAAGACTGAAGGCAAAGAAAGGATGCCAGCAACTGAACCAAGGACAGGAATCACCTACCCAAGCAGGAACAAACCAAGAATCTAAGCAAGGAAACAATACCAGGAGATCAGCAAGATTAAAGGAAGCAGTTACAGAATGCCAGAGAAGTAAAAGCAGAAGATTCCACTACAGGGCTATGAACACGAGATGTTTGTCTGATGGATAGCATCTTAGTTTGGAACGCTTGTGGGGTGGGGAATGCACCCACCATCAGGTCAATCAAGAGGGACATAAAAAATCACAGGACGTCGTTAGTAGCTATTCTAGAGCCAATGATCAATGACTCTAAGAGGATTCAGACGGGCCTCAAAATGGGGTTTACTTCTTCTTTCTCCAATGCAGGTTCAGAAGGAAAGATTTGGGTATTTCACTCATCTTCAAACTCTGTTGAAATCATCAAGGAGTTAAACCAGATGATCACTTTCAAGATCCTTATGCAGGGCTGTGCGAACAAACTCCTAATCACGATAGTCTATGCTAAATACTCATTAATCTGTCGAAGGGAACTTTGGGCAGATCTAGTAGACATAGCCAATGGTACACCAGGCCCTTGGATTGTCTGTGGGGATTTCAATGCTATCACGAACCATATATAGGCGGGAACAACCTAACAACCACAACTACGAATGACTTCGTCGAAGCAATCAACAAAGCAGGGCTGATCGATGCAGGCTATTGTGGTTGCAACTTCACGTGGTGTAATAATCAGATAAGAAGAAACCGAAAGTGGGCCAGACTGGACAGGGCCCTCTGCTCGGTGGAGTGGATTCACATGTTCCCAACCTTCCAAGTCCACCACCTTCCGATAATCAACTCAGACCATTCTCTGCTTCAACTAACCTTCCCCCAGCCCCCACCCTCGATCCTACGCCCCTTTAGGTTCCAACGGATGTGAACATTGCATGAGGGATTTAAAGAAACTGTTTCAGCCGCCTGGAAGTCAGAAACCAACAGTAACCCAATGATATCCCTGCTCAGCAAAATGAAGAACACCAAGTTAGCTCTGAAAGCCTGGAACAAGCACAGTTTTGGCAACATCTTCAATCTCATCAAGCAAGCGGAAGCAAAAGTCGGCACTCTAGAAGACCAATGCTCAGCAACCCCAAACATCAAGAATATCGACAATTTAACTGAAGCCAAAAGAGAACTAATTCGCCTAGAAAGCATGGAAGAAGTTTTCTGCAAACAAAAATCCCGTAATAAGTGGCTCAAGGAAGGCGATAAAAATACAAAGTTCTTTCACACAGCAGCAAATGAGATAACAAAGAGGTCCTTCATCTCTACCATAGAACTTCCGAATGGCTCCCGCTGCCAAAATCAGATGGAGATAAAAGCTGAGGCGATTTCCTTCTTCACCAACTTGATCAAGAAGGAAGAAACATCAGATCCTGCTGACATTCTTCACCACATTCCTCAGCTAGTTTCAGCGGACGATAATGTGGCCCTCCTCTCAAAACCAACCTTGGAAGAGGTGAAGAGCGCAGTCTTAGGCATGCCTGTTGATGGGGCTCCGGGTCCAAACGGTCTACCGGGTGCCTTCTTTGCTACCTGTTGGGATATTGTGGGGCATGATCTGTTAAACGCTACTATATATCTATTCAAGGGAGGTAAAATTCCAAGAGCTTTCTTATCCACCCTCATCTGCCTCATCCCCAAAACCCAGTCTCCAAAAAAATTCTCTGAATTTCGTCCAATTAGTTTATGTAACTGTGTGTATGCGGTTTTTTCTAAGATCATTGCAGCTAGGTTGAACGCTATACTACCAAAGCTCATCTCGAAACAACAAGCAGCATTCGTCCAAGGCAGATCAATCTCCAATACCATCGCTCTAGCGCAAGAAATGCTACGAGACATAAACAAGAAAGTGAGAGGTGGAAACATCATTCTGAAGCTAAACCTCGAAAAAGTTTATGATAGGGTAGACTGGAACTTTCTCCAATTAGTGCTCCTCTGATTTGGGTTCAGCCAACAGTGGGTTGCGATGGCGGAAAATTGCTGGACGGGAGCTTGGTTTTTGGTTCTAATAAATGGTGAGGCCTGCAGTTTCTTCAAATCAGAAAGGGGCTTGTGTCAGGGAGATTCGATATCCCCCAGTCTATTCATCCTGATGATGGATGCCCTCAGCAGAAGCAACAATATGCACGTGTAGAAAGGGCCTTCTGTATACCTTATAAGACTTCCACTACAGACCAGATCATTACCCACCTCCTGTTTGCAGATGATACCATCGTATTCACTAACAGAAGCATTAAATTTCTAAAGTGTTAAAATCCTCAACAATTTTGGTGCAGTGTCATAAACAAAGGCGAAAGTAACCTACTCACCCCATCTAACATGGCTGAAAGTTGCTGCAGAAATATAGAAACACTGATAGGGAAAACTAGGGCCTCTGCAAACCTAACTTATTTAGGGGTTCCCCTGATAAGAGGTAGACCAAAGAAAGCCCATTTTCAACCCATGCTTGACAAAATCCTACATAGAATCGCTGGGTGGAAAGGTCGCTTCCTAAACCAAGCTGGCAGAGCAGTTCTTATCAAACATGTGCTGAGTAGCGTTCCGGTTCACACGATAGCAGTGACGGAAGTGCCTAAACGGACTCTAAAGGAAGTTGAGAAAGGGATGGCGAATTTTTTCTGGGGTTTGACCGAAGTTAAGAAAAATTAGCACTGGATTAGATGGAAAACAATAACAACCCCGAAAGAAGAAGGTGGTCTGGGAATCAAATCCCTCAAGGACATGATGAAAGCTTTCAGAATTAAAATGGCATGGACGGCCATCAACGACTACAGAAACAACATATGGGCCACTTTTATGAGAGCAAAATACAGGGTAGAAGCTCACTCCACAGGCCAGCCTAACAGAATGAATGCCTCTAAGTGCTGGAAAGAAATCCTAAACTGGACCAATCTGGTGGAAGGCAAGTCACGGCTAATGGTGGGTGATGGTAATAGCAAACTCTGGACCACAAATTGGACAGGTCTTGGTCCCCTCAAAGACTGCCTCTTAGGCCAGATGACCCAAAACCTGCTCCATAGGAAAATTAATGACGTCTTGGGAAGGGATGGATTCCTCTCGAGTTCGCCTCTTGCCAATCTGATCCTGCCACACGTCCAAAGGCACATACAGGATGAGGGAATTAGAACCACAACAGGAGAGGACAACGTCATTTGGACAGCTTAACCATCAGGTAATTTCACGATTAGATCAGCTTGGAAGATGATACGCGTGGTATCTATGTCTAGACAGTGGGCGAAATGGGTTTGGCATAGCAGGCTACCTCCGAAAATCTCTGTTTTCTCTTGTAAAATTATTAATGCAGCAATCCCGGTGGACATCAGCGTCAAAAGAAGGGGAGCAATTCTCGCTTCCTGCTGTTCTTGCTGCGAAGACATAGATAACCACCAAGAGGAATCGCTCGATAATCTATTCTCAAACGGTCGGTTTGCTTCTTGTATTTGGCGGCGATTCTCCATTTTGCTCTTAGTCTCTTTCCTTGGAGCTTAGCTAAAGGGAACTCAACCATTGGAATTCTCCGAGGAATAGCCCCCGAGCTAATTTTCTGGGAAATCTAGAATGCTAGAAACATGAAACGGTTCGACAATCTCCACATGAACGTGATCCAATTCACAACCAAAATTCGGAGATGGTTCTCTGTTATCATGTCATCGTTCACGTTCCCGTCGAGCAACACTGTCAGCAACATCGACGTGTTGCATGGTTTGGGCATTCAACCAATCCAGCGCATAGCCAAACCCATGTGCATTATCAAGTGGAAGAGACCAAAAGCAGGTTGGGTGAAATTAAATGTAGAGGTGAGTTGGTTTTTGCATTCGTCAGAGGTTATGACATCAAAACGAATTTCCAGGCAGAAGTAAAAGCAATGCTGGACGGTCTCGAACTCTGTTTGAAAAAAGGGCTAAGCGCAATTGAGGTTGAAAGTGACTCTGAGGTAGCTTTCTGTATCTCTTCTAACAATAATCCTAGCCCGTGGAACACCATCTACTGGAAGAGGACGATTGATTCTTTCCAGGGGAAAGCCACCATCTCTTTTCAGCATGTCATGAGGGAGGCTAACAGAGTGGCTGATGGGCTGGCTCACTTGGGCAGTGAAATCCAGTTGGATAAGGACTTCGACCAGCTCCCGGACCTCCCACTGAAGATCAGAGGGGAAGTTTTTCTAGACAGAGCAGGCCTAGGTACAGTTAGAGAACCTTAATGAGGATACTCTAGTTTTCTTTCATGTGATAGGCTGCCCCCGCCATCTTTTTGAATTGGAGGCGCAG
The DNA here is from genome assembly GCF_029962835.1 of Magnolia sinica. Lineage (NCBI taxonomy): Eukaryota > Viridiplantae > Streptophyta > Magnoliopsida > Magnoliales > Magnoliaceae > Magnolia > Magnolia sinica. The sequence goes on along the minus strand of NC_080589.1, from coordinate 53,049,719 downwards.
CCTGAATTTTTGTATGTCACCTGTAAAGCATCTCTGTTTTATCAATGAAATCTGTCAATTTTGAAAATAAAAATAAAAATCTATTAGAAATCTTATCGATGGTTACATGTGTCATGTTCCTAACATGCAAAGCAAGTTTTCTTTCCTGGCACTTGTTTGACATATTTGGGAGGGAGAATATAACCGTACTTTCAATTCTAAATCTCTCTAAAAGAAAGCCGTTCTTAGACCATATCATTGTTTTGAAATCTTGAGTCATTTTTGTTTTCAAGCACTTATTGGTGCCAATTCTACAAGCTCGCTTTTTGCTGCCTGGGATATCCCCACATTGCATAATAGAGCGAGTCTTCCTGTGCTTCAAAACCATGATCAAAGATATCCCGACCCTTGGTAGATAATATCTTGTGTCAAAATAAATGATATAAGAATTGGGCTCATGTTCTATCCTCTCTCCTCAAGAGCCATCTAGGGAGTTATCTTAGAGGTTGACATGCATAGGCTAGGAGATAGAAGTCTAGAAACCCTTTTTGTTGGCATCCATAATTAAATATTATCTATATTTTAATGTTCTTATTGAAGTTTATAATAAGGAGGTGTGAGATTTCTACTTCAAACTCTCATGTACAATGAGTCTTGTTATGGGTGAAAATGAACCAAGTAAGACAACCTGTATGAGCGAGAATACAAAGTATAGAAGAGGCAGAGAGCTCGGTCCTCGCCGCCTAGACGACCTGTATGAAGAAGAACACAAAGCGTGGAAGAGAAAGTCAGCCCACTCCTTCCATGAGAAAGAACACGAAGCATGGAGATGAGCTTGGTCCATGCTTTTGAACACGACCTCCACGAACAGCTCGAGTCCCGACCGCTGGAAGGGACCTCAACCTCAGTTGTCTCGCCATTGTAACTAGTGGTCAACCTTTGAATACCGACTTGACCTCTACCGAAGATCACGACCGCAATCAACGATTCTATACTCGAACGGCAGGACCCCGATCAACCCGACCTCAATGTCAGCCTCGGTCATCGAAGACCGACCATGGACTTCATGCACCTTGCCTGTGAGGTCGGACTCGATCATCAACCCCTAGCCCATTGGAGGCTGACCACTTGGAGATATTGTCGTTGAGGTAAGGTTTCCTCGGGATCCTCACCAAAGATCTCGGGAGGATAAAGATGACATGTTCGGGAGGAGATTCATTCTATAATACACACCTACTAAGTAGGGAAGTTACCATCTACGTAATTGGCACCAACATGCTATAAATAAGGGCCTTATCTATGGTGAAAGGTACGTACAAAAATTCCTCAGCTCTATTAGACCTAGTGTGCCTATTCTAACTTTGGCATCGGAGGGTCCCCTACAGTAGCCACGACCCCCATTGTGGTGTGGTTTTCAAGTATACGGCGGTCTAGAAGGGACGATCGGATTTCTGCATCAACAAGTCTATTAGCTAGTGTACTCTTATATCTCTCCTCTTGGATTATTAGAAAATGCTAGAAAGCACTTATTTTAAGATTGTCTAGGACTCCATTTGGTGCTACTTTTCGATTTTTTCTTGCTAGCAAGTTAACTTTTCATTTGATTTTCCTTTCTTTAATTTCTTCCAAGGCCCTGGGTGTGGGTTCTCCATCCCTAGCCTAGGGCTTAGGCTCTTTAGCTTTTCTTTTTCTTTCTTCTTTTTTTTTTTTCTGGCCTAGGGTGTGAGTGCTTGTTTCAAGCCCAATATGTGGGCTTTTTTGTTTCCTTTGCTTTTAGGGCTTTGCCCTTTCTTTTTCTTTTTTTTTTTGTTCAATTAGGTCTTAGCCCTTGGTAATAAAAGAGTCTTTTCTTCCCTGCCTTCTAAAAAAAGAAATTTAGACCATCTCTCTCAGATAAATGAACTCATTCTTTTACTTTTCATAATACATTAGTATATATAAGGAAAATGATTTTAATTCCTAGAAGGTTGATTTTTTTATTTGGCTTGAAACCCTCTAGTTAGAAGATAATCATCACCCAAGAAAACATCTTTATTCTTTCAAATACTTTATTACATATAGATTTCGATCACCAACACTAAAATGCTACGTTTTTTTATAAACATTGATTCTACACACTGAATTATGTACATATCATAACAAGAAAAACACCTTCTTTATGCTCGATGATTTTCATACAATAAACACACATAGTAATAATGTTCATGCCACCACATGCCCACAAACTTGGTGATTTTCATCCACCCAACTATACCTTCAGATCCATCAGTTGACGTAATGTAACTGCATGGAATGACTGTAGAGAGAAAGAAGGCCCTCCAATAGATAGCTCCTGAGCCACATATCTCATGGTTGGCCGAGAGTCTGGATCTGGTCGAATGCATGCAAGAGCCATGGATACCACAAATAAGACTTCATGTGCGACATCAGCCATCGGATCTGAGAGACGTTGGTCCAGCATATCTTTTAGCAGTGTATCTTGTCTACTACTTGACGATGACAAAGAGGAGATGAGCTCCCCAGGATGACTTCCCATCATCACTTCAAGTGCCACAACACCAAAGGTATATACATTGCATTTTTCAGTCACCTTCATTGTATATGCAAGCTCTACAAGAAGGAATATAATCAGTCATGCTCTTTTCTCTTTGTTAATTGTCAATAGATAAACTCCTAATCATATATCCTGAGTTTCTTAAGTTAGGTTTCATATCTTGTAAGTTTTTGTGCTTGCTAACCCTAAGGCATCTCAACAAAGATGTGTTTGATACATTTGGGAGGTGAATAAGATGGGCCAGGCTTTCGGATGATCTTGCTAGGAAAGTCGGGATGGTCAACTCACCAGGCATGCCACATATATACATTAAGTGCGTACTGTTGGTTTTTTGTTTTTTTTTTTGTTTTTTTTCTCTCTGAACTATCTATTGTTTTCATGTGGTAGTGGCATGCCCGATAAGCGGACTAGTATAATCATAGTGTCGGGTCATCTGCATGGTTGAGCCAACCTTTATGTATGCCTCAAATGTCCCAAATGCATGAGAAGTTGGCATGTATGAACTAGAGTGTAATGGTGCGCGTATAGGCATCATTGAAGCTACACATTTCATCGGCAAGGATTGGGTGGTAATGGCATTGTTTCACAAAATTAAAATGGATTTAGCATAATTACTTGTATCAATATTCTGAACCGACAAACCAAATCTCTCTCTCTCTCTCTCTCTCTCTAAAAAGATATGGGAAGTAAAGGAAATAACCAACAAACATGTTCCACCAAAGAGTTTCTATGATATTCTGATAAGGTTTTTAGTTTGTAATGGTGGGACCCATAGTTCTAAGATCGAAACTACTGATAAGCCCCAATTTTGGATGGCTCATGCATTAATAATTCTCCTAATTAGAAATACAAACCTTTTTGGTGGCTAGCAGATAGACGATCAAGGGTAAAAAGGAAGCGAACCAATTGTGCATATTCAACAAAGAAAGCCGGTAAATTCAATGGCTAGGATTTTCCAATCTTAGAACTTCTTTTGTTGTGTGGGGCATTTAGTGTGTAAGACATCACATGGATGGCTTGAATTGTAAAGCTGTGAAACCCTTCCAAAAAACGCCTATCTTTTGCACCATAGTCATTTTACCATTGATCGTTTGATACAATTACATATTAGATACTCCTTTTAAAATGTTTGTTGTTTTTTGGGGAAAACTGTTTATCAACTGATGCCCCGTGTCACTATCACACTGACTCCTCGTGAGTCTTGCTGCAGATGGTTTTCATGATCGTGAGGCTCACTGTGATGTTTGAGAGAATCCACCCCGTTCACAAGTTTGACATGTTGTGAGACCCACATGTGGGTTCGATCACACTCGATTTTTGAGCCCGCACCTTAATATTAGATGGCCAAACTAGTGAATGAGTTGGATTTGTCACAAACATCATAAAAGTGGGCCTCACCTAGATTTGATAACAATTAATGCCCTATCACATCTCTCACTCCACGTTAGATTCATTGGGAGATGATTGTTGTGATAATAAGGTCCACTATATATGTTCTTTGATATATATCCTAGCTATCCACCATTTCCCTCATGAATTTAAGGCAAGGCGATACGAAGCTCCAGTGGACCACAGGTTAGGTAAAAGTGCATATTCAATTGAAGATTCTTCAAACAGTCACGGGGCAACAAAAATTTTGGATCAGGGGCAAAATCCAACAGTTAGGGTCAACCCACTAGGAATAACCTTCTAAATATTAGGAAATGCCATTTCAATGGTTTGAATGGCCTAAAAATACAAAATGGACCATTGATAGTTTCAATGATGGTAAGCTACCAAATACTTTTTCTTATAATGGGACTCACCTGTACATTTGATCCACTTGGATTTTGGGCTTACACCCTAATATAAGACGGCAAAGTGGTGGACGGTTTAGATTCGCAACAAGCATCACGAAAGTGTGCTCCACCGAAATTCAATGGAAAGTGACAACCATTGTTGCCTTGTGTCACATCTCACGACTCCTCCTGAGTCTCACTACAAGTGGTTTCTATAATCATAGGGCCACTATGATATTTAAGAGAAATTTATCCTGTTTAGAAGTTTGGCCATGTTATTTTTACTTATCCGCCTAAAGATGAGGGAGATCAAGTGCTCAAGTGAGTCACTGCCACTGTCCAACATTTTGCTGTTGTGAGACCCTCCTGGGCATTGGATGAACCTCAATTTTGAGCCCACACCCTAAAATTAAATGGCAAACAGGTAGGAGGTTGAATTTATCACAAGCATCACGAAAGTGGGTCCTGCCAAGATTTGATTACAACTGATGGTTTGTCACAAAACTGACTCCACCTCAGGGTCCTTACTCTTGCTCGGGTGGTAGACTCTCAGGAGTTTCAACTCCAAGGATTCGAGTACCCATAGGTGGTGAAATTCTGGGCATGGTGATCATGGAGCCCAACATGTTGTTTGAGAAAAATCCAAGCCGTCCACCATTTCCCTCATATGATTTTACAGCTTGGGCTATAAAATGATCCGACTCAAAAGCTCAAGTGGGCCACACGGCATGTAAAAGTGCATATTAAACGTACACCTTTCAAATTGTCACGGGCCATAGAAATATTAGATTATGGACAAAATCAAGTGGTTACATTCAACCCATTGTGAATTACCTTCTGAACAGTTGGAAATGCCATTTTAACAATTTGGATGGACTAAAAGTATTATTAAAAAATAATAATAATAATTGACTATCGATAGTTTCAACTGTTGTAAGCTAGTGACCAATTTTTTCTGTTGTGGGACCCACTCGTGTATTCAATCTACTATATTTTTACTTATGCCCTAAAATAAGATGGTGAAATGGTGGACGGTTTGGATTTGCGACAAACATCATAAAAGTGGGCCCCACAAAGATTTAACAGATCATGATAACCACTGACGCCTTGCCTACGTGTAACATTTTATTGGACTTGAATTGTCGCAACGTAGAACACAACACATTAGTTATGAACGTGTTTGCATGATGGATGGTTGCCGGGATGTGGGCAGCATAACAAATAAAGGTATATATTGAACATATGTCATGGGGCTAAAGAAATTTTAGATCAGGTATAAAAATTCAGTGGTTACATTCAGCCCACTGGGAATAACTTTCTGAACAGTTGGAAATATCGTTTCAACAGTTTGGATGGCTTTAAAAAATGAACCATTAATAATTTCAATGGTAATAAACTACCAACCTATACCTTTTCCTGTGATGGGACCTAATTGTGCATTAGAACTGCTTGATTTTGGGCCCATGGCCTAAAATAAGATGGCGAAAATAGTGGACTTTTTCGTACCTTGCAACTTACCCATGCTTTGGATTTGAGACAAGTATCATTGTGGGGTCCACGGCATAGTTCAATATTAGTATGAAATACATAGGTTATAATCATTGAGTTTGTTTGAAAACAGGGATAAACGATTTTTATTTTTATTTTTTATGAGATAATGACTGGTTGATTAAGCCATCCTTTAGTTGAAGTCATACTAGATGGCTTTAGGACCTTATTTTGAAATAGTATGTTGGTTTTTGGAAAGAGTTTAAAAGCAAGCTCTTTGACAATAGCTGAAAGGATATGCAGGCGTACGTCAAAACCTCTAATTTTTAACTAAATAAATTGAAGGATTGGAATAATATCCCCAGTATGTTTCTTTGCAAGGCCTGTTACAATCGTCGGATTAGAGAAAAGAGAGCAATTTCATATACTATTTTTCTCATATTCCAGTTGCCTTATATTGCCACATTCTTCAACAGTATGCTAATATATTCAGAAACTTTATAATATAAGTGCCAACAAAAGATAAAAAAGCTGAAGAAAAATAAAGACCACAATTACTAATAAAACTTTTAAAGCTTGGAGATCGTACTAGCAACTAACCTGGAGCGATGTATCCACAAGTGCCTGCGAGTGTAGTCCAATTTGAGGAATCGGGTATCAGCAATCGTGCAGTTCCAAAGTCAGAGACACTAGCCTCAAGTTCTGTATTTAACAAAACATTGTTGCTTGATAGGTCTCGATGGACAATCGGCAGGGTACAATTATGGTGCATGTAAGATAAAGCATGTGCCACACCTTTGATAACCTTCACCCTCAAAGTCCAGTCCAACTATGCTGCTCCTTCATCGTTGCTTAGGATGTTTGCCAAGCTTCCCCTTTCCATGTACTTATAGACTAGAAATAAGAATCGAGCATGTGAATAAAAGCCATAAAGTTTCACAATGTTGCGATGGCAGATTTCCGTTAATGCTTTTATCTCATTCCTAAAATTTCTTTGATCAGATTGATTCTCGCCTTCGAGTGGGTGAAGTTTCTTCACAGCTACTACCTGGCCTGCTGGTAGATTTGCTTTGTAAACTTTCCCATACCCTCCAGTTCCAATGCAGTATTTGTCATCAAAATCCTATGTCGCCTCCACAATGTCTTCAAATGTGGTAATCCTATTATAATTCCATGTTGAAAATGTATTTCCTCTGCTCATTTCAAGAACCCCTTTCTCTATTCTTCTTCTTCGTCTTTGATAATAAATGGAAGAAATTATGCCGACAATTGCAAATAAAAGAAACAATACTAAGAAGAGAAGAACAATGAGGATCACAACTTTGTGGCCTTTCCTTCCATCACCATGACTAATTGAAGAGGCGTTGCAAGGTTGTAAACCTTGCACTTTACCACATAAGCCTTTGTTTTTTATGAATGCCTCTGCCGGAGCCTTCTGAAAGGCTTTGCTACTAGGAAGAGGACCTTCCAAAGCATTGTATGAAAAATCAATGGATTGCAAGCTGAACATCTCTTCAAAAGAATGCGGAATGGAGCCTGTCAGCATGTTATGGGAGTGGTTTAACTTTTCCAGCCTAATCAGTTTTGCGAGTTGTGGTGATCTCTCTCCATTGAAGGAGTTATGACTTAGATCTAGTAAGATCTGTAGGTGTTCGAAGTTACCGATCTAAAAAGGAATGCTCCAATTTAAAACATTTTCGCTTAACTTCAGATACAGGAGTTTGGAGCAATCCCCTATTTCAGGTGGTATTGGACCACTTAGGTGATTCATTGACAAGTCAAGAACCTCCAAATTGGATAGTTTTCAAATCGCTTGAGGTACCTGACCAGAAAGCTGATTATCATTGGAAGTCAAGTTGAATAATAAAGTCAGCCTCCCAAATTCCTTTGGAATCTCTCCTATTAGTTGGTTCGAAGAAAGGCCAAGCACTTCTAGCTGCGTCAACTTCCAATCTCTAGAGGAATTCTACCGGTGATCATGTTCCCGGAGAATTTTAGCTTTGCCAAGTTTTGGCAGTCTCCTCAGTTTGGTGAGAGTTCACCAAACAGCATGTTGTTGCTGACGTCCATGTATGTGAGATGTGGGTATACACCAAAGGCTTCTGATACATTTGCAGTGAGTCGATTTCCGTTGAGTAGAAGTCTTGTTAAGCTAGTGCAGTTTCTGAAGCTTCTTGGGATCTCACCACTGAAATGGTTGTTTGGCGCAGTGAATTTTTCAAGAGATCCACCATGACATAACTGAGGTAAGTAGCCAGAAAAGTTGTTGTCACCCACGTAGAGTTTCCAAAGATTTGTCATGTTTGTCATTTCTTGAGGCAAGGAACCAGATAATTCACAGTAAATAAGGGACAAAAACGTAAGCTTGGTCAACTTTCCAAAAGTAGGAGGGATAGAACCTGTTAGATGGTTAATGGACAAGTCAAGCTCCTTGAGATTAACTAGATTCCCTATTTCTGGTGGAATTGAACCAGAAACTTGGGTTTTGTAGAGATACAAAATTGTAAGGTTGCTCAAATTACCGAAAGCAGGAGGCATGGGACCAGTCAGATTGTTACTGTACAATGCTAACTCAATGAGACTCTTTAAATTCCCAAGTTCTAGAGGAATAAAACCTGAGAATTGATTTTCGAACAGATAAAGAACAGTGAGCATGGATAAGTTTCCTAAAGTGGAAGGGATAGAACCTGTTAGAAGGTTAGTGGGCATGTCAAGCTCTCTGAGATTAATCAGATTCCCTACTTAAGGTGGAATTGTACCAGAAACTTGGGTATCGTAGAGATACAAAAAATGCAAGGTTGCTCAAATTACCTAAAGCAAGAGGAATCCGACCAGTCAGATTGTTTTGGAACGACGACAATTCAACCAGAGCTTGTAGATTCCCGATTTGTGAAGGAATGGAGCCAGAGATTTGATTTCGGTCCAAGTACAAGATGGAAAGCTTTGTCAGATTTCCTATAGTGGAAGGGATGGAACCATCTAGATGGTTAATGGACAAGTCAAGCTCATTCAAATTCACAAGATTCCCTATTTCCAGAGGTATTGATCCAATTATTTCATTTGCAGACAGATTCAGGGACGTGAGTTTGTAAAGAGGTTCAAGATGGGCTGGAATGGATCCTATGAGTGTGTTATCGCTGAGATCAAGATGAAGGAGGTTTGGAAATGACGGGAAACTCAAGTTATCAAGCTTACCTTGCAAACCGACACCGGGTAGGCTTATCCTTGTTACACTTCCAAGGATGTTGCATGAGATCCCAGTCCAGTTGCATGGAGAGATTATATATGTTGGTGGTAGAATTAGCAGAAGGAAGAGACCATGAATGGAGAGCTTGTGATGCTGAGAGGCTGGCTTTCCATTTCATGAGAGCCTTTACTTCTGAGAGTGTGGATGATGGTGCTGCTGTTGCAAATGATATTACTTGGAAAGAAATAAAGGCTCACAAAATGAGTAGAAAAGCAAAGGGGAGAGATTTGTGCATGGCCATGGTTGCTGTTGCCTATGGTATGCTACCAACTTACGATGGATGGGTATTTATAAGAGAAGGTTGATGGTAATCAGGTAAAGCAACCATTGTATATGCGTACATTCAAGTCCGAACAACTCTCCAAGGAGTGGTAACGGGGCCTGGTGATTTTTTGCCAGGTGGAGCTGTGTGTAAAAATTAGAAGAAAACACCGAAAAAGAACGACTAAAAGAGAAATGCCATCTAAATTGTGTCAGAATTGGTCGCCGGAAGCGGATTGGCTGGTGTACCACACACCAGCTATATAGCTGGTGTGGATACGTGTCGTCCGAAGACGAGCGCAGACGCTCTTCGAGATCCGGGTTGTACGAACGGTGCAAAGGAGATCAAGGTTACATGAGCCCTCACAAAGATGTATTTATTATATTCATCTATTTTTCGAGATCGTTTTAGGGCATTAGATTAAAAACAAAAACAAAAAATCATATCTAAAGCTCAAATAAACCACACAGAAATAGCAGCGGTATAATGATTTTCAACGCTAAAACTTTATATGGCCCACTATAATATTTATTTTCCATCCAATATCTTCATAAGGTCAAAAATACCTGTATGAAGAGGGAAAATAAAATAAAATTCATGTTGATCCAAAATCTCCGTGACCCATAAAAGAGTTTCAATGGTAGACATTCAATCCCCCACTGCTTTTTGTAGTGTGGACCACTTTATCATTAAATCTGTCTTATTTTTAGCCTCAAGCCTTAAGACTAGCTCGCCAAATAGGTGGACGGTTTGGATATAACACATACTTCATGATGGGATATACAGAAATTGCTGACATCAATACACCAGATATATAGCTGGTGTAGAACACACAACTATACAGCTGGTGTAGGTACGTGTGGTGTGAAGACGAGCGCTGACGCTCCTCGTGCTCCGAGCTGTAAGAAAGGTTCGAAGGAGATCAATGTTACATGGGCCCCACAATGATGTATTTATCATATCCACACCGTTCATATAATCATCGCGATCATTGTAGAGTATTATCCAAAAAGTGAATCATATTCAAAGATCAACTGGACCACACCACAAATATCAACGGAGATGATGATTTTCACAGTTAAAAATTTCATAGGGCCCACCACAACGTTTATTTTCCATGCAATCTTCTCATAAGGTAAAAAAAATACATGGATGAAGGGGGACAAAAAATTTAATATTGATCCAAAATGTCTGTGAACCCCAAAAGGGTTTCAATGGTAGACATTCAATCCCCCATTGCTTTTTTCTGTGTGGTCCACTTGATCATTAGATATGGCTTATTTTTCATCTCAAGCCTCATGACTAGCTCGCAAAATGGATGGATGGTTTGGATATAATATATACCTCATGATAGGATCCACAGAACTTGTTGACGTCAATACGCCAGCTACATATAAAGCTGGCCATCGAGTCGAGGAGGATTAGATTGGGTCCAACTCAACTCGGTCCAAAATTTATTGGCCTCACTCGAACTCGATTCAATCTGGGACTGAGTCCAGGTCATTTAACCCAATCTGATCCGGGCCACTGTTGGCCTAATCCAATCCGAGAAAACCGAGTCGGATCGGATTGAATATGGGTTAGATAGATCACGATTTTATTTTTTATTTTTTGAAAATTTTTAAATAAAAATGGTGGCCCCCGCTCCAAAATAGTCTAAAATAAAGCCTAAAATTATATATATATATATATATATATATATATATATATATATATATATATATATATATATATATGAAACCTACCTTGACCCATGGCTGAAGTAGTAGATAGAGTGAAAGATACCTCATTTCAACACTGTAGTCTCGGTTACTATCCTAGGCGTGGCTAACAGTGAAGTGTGCACTGACAGTAGCTTGTACCAACAAGCTAACAAAAAAAAATAATTCTAACGTTTAATTTACTTCCTTTTAATTTTTATTTAATTTTCTTATTTTATAAATTCAATAATTAAAGAAGGGAAAAGAATAATATCAGCTTGATCGAAAACTTTTGTGGCCCTTAAAAGTTTTTAATGGTGAGTGTTACTCTCTCCACTGTTTTCTGTGGTGGGATCCACTCAAGCTTTGGATCTAATTCATTATTTGGCTCATGCCATAAAATGATCTCTACAAATGGACAGAGAGTGTGGATACAACAATACATCATGTGAGGCCCACATAATTAGGTGACGTCACTTCTGTAGCGCGTCTCACCCCACCTCGGTAGATCCCGGGTCCCACGTAGTCCGCTCACGTTCACGGGTACATCCAGAAGGGCATGTTAAGGAGAAAGAAAGGAAGCGGATTCCAGAAGGGCATGTTAAGGAGAAAAAAAGGAAGCGGATTGCATGTGACCCTGGGCGCGAAACAGTAGGGATTGGACGCCTGGTGTGACAGAAGTTTTGGATCGAGATGATATTTGTGCCTAGAGTTTATCTTATTGGTAATAACCCTATGAACGGTTTCGATGGCATATAAACATGATTGTCAGCTCCGGAAAGGTTTCAACGGTGAACATTTCCATTTCCATTGCTACGTTGGTGTGGCCCACTTGAATTTTGGATTTGACTTATTTTTATAATCATATCTTATTGTGGTCTTTCAAAACAAATCGATGTAGTGGATTTCACGAAAATCTTTGTGGGCCCCACGTAGCCCCGGCCACACTTATATCTCCTTGCCCGCTCACGGGCAATTCGCTTCCCCAAAGAAAACCCGCTTATTTGTAACTTATCGCGTTGAGATTTGCTAATTTTCACACGCGTGTAGATAGGTACACATTCACACGCAGACATATGTGAAAATATGAAACCTTGTGCAATATCTGAACTTTCAATAGCGTTGGAATCAACAGCTGGAAAATCAGATAATTGAACTTTTCAAATGGGCCATGAGGTACAGAGTAAATCAATGGTTAAGTTTTCTTTTCCCAACTGTTCATTTTTTATTTTATTTTTTAAATACAGTAGCTCATCCATTCGTAGAGATCATTTTATGGCATGAGCCAAAGAATGAATTAGATCCAAAGCTTGAGCAGACCCCACCACACAAAACAGTGGAGATCAAGAGTAACGGTCACCTTTCAATCATGCTGATATTAGTATTTTCCCTTCTTTAATGTCTATGTTAACTTATAAACATGTTGGATCTTAAATAAACATCACAGTGGACCTTAGGAAGGTTTTAACAGTGTGTCTCTCTCCCTATTGTTTTTTGTGGTGGGGTCCACTCCAACTTTCGATATGCTCATTCTTTTTCTTATGTCCTAAAATAATCTATAAAAATGGATGGACAGTGTGGATGCAACAAATACATCAAGATGGGCCCATAGAACTTGGTGATGTCACTTCAAGTCTCGCTACTCAACTTGGCCATATTGAATTCGGTCACTCGGCATAAGTGTAATAGAGTCCTTGCTCTTTCAAGCTGGCGCTAAGAGTGCCTTCATCCACACTGTCTGCCTTATTCGACGGTTGATAGCAAGGTTCGCACGTAATGACGTGCAAACTGGTGCGTAGCTTTGTGTGTGTATATCAATATCAAAATGTCTGAGATAAAACACGGATGTGATTAAATCTTACCACAATTCATAATTGCTATATATCACAAAGATGGGAACGTGGGGCTGTAGAAACTAAATAACAGTATATAAATTTAGGTTATTAGATAAGTTATTTCCATTAAACAAGATAGGGAAACATAGATTGCGATGTATTATGGGAGAATTGCAACTCCAACAATTACCGACTTGGAAGAGAAATAGAAAAGAGTGAAAGGATGAGAGTATTTTCCGACTAACCAGTTAGTAAACACAAGTATCTGTCCAGATGTGTCCAATAACAAAGAACAGAATCAGGTCAGCCCCCTCCAGTTGCAATGACATCCTCTTGGTCAACCAAGTACATGCATCATGTGAGAAATTGTGAAGTGAGCCCATTATTCGATAATGCAGATCAATGATTTGTTGTCCAGTTGTGGATGGACTGGTTGTAGAAAATTCCTTGGTACGAGAATTGTGACTTTTCGATTACTGACATACAAATGGACGGTTGATGTGGTCCAAAAAGAAGGTCTAAAGACTGACGGCTACGAGCTTCCAATCTGAGAAATCAAATTGGTTTCTGAAGGAGGGAAAATGAGATAACAAATCTAAATGGGCCTCATTTATCAGGATTTGTAGGGAGCAAATGCAATGAAAACTGCTATGGGGCCCACCGTGATGTGCCTGTGATGTCCAATCCATCCATGATTTGAGCCAGATTAAGGTTGGAAAGTGATGTAGAGCAGGTTGTAGACACATTCATGGTCAAGATGGACCAGAGAAGGCCTGATCGGAGGTGGACGTGATTAAGATCGTCAGAACCTCAAAACAGCTGTATCTCGCAAAGTAGAATGAGTTTTTCGACATATCATATATGATTTTAGGGTAGGAGAAGCTACTTTAGCCAACCAACCCGCTATGCTAAATGATTTTTCTTTTACTAGGCTTTATGTTTTTCAATAGAACAAATGATGGATATAAAAAGATTAAAATTAAAGGCCAAAAATGTCAATTTAATTGATGTGTCTGAAGCTTAATATAATGAACAAATAAACAACCAAGTAAAGAATTTTAAAACGAAAAACAGAAAAAGCAAAAAGAGAGAAGATAAATACTTGCAATATGTAGTGTGGATGAACAATTGAGGTGGATTGGTCAGCAACATGTGACCAGGGTGTGGTCTTCAAAGGACTCGATTGATAGATGATCTAATGACAATGGTAGGTCGTGGATATTTATACTATTCATAAGCATAATGCAGTGATGATACTGAACAGTAGTGATCTAAGTGAACCTAAACTCCAAACATTCTGCAGTATGGCTGGATAGAAGTGGAGGAACTAGAAACTAATATAAGTAATGTTGTGCTGTGTAGGTTGATTGTATTTGGCGTGGCCTAGAGCTCCTCATTGTGTGCTCCTTATATAGCTTCGGGAGCCGATAAAACCCTCGATGGATTTCTTTGTTAGTCTAGGATCCCTGACAATAACAGTGCACAATTATTCTTAGATCATCCCATGGTCAAAGAAATCTCCGCAGGTCAGAAACGTTTTCAAATCTCCTTGCCAGCATGATTAAAGAGATTTATGGATCTTACAAGATCAACTTTACTGGACTTGAATTCCTTAAGGAGTCTTTGGTTTTCATCCGCTCTGAGAGAAACGTGATTCTTGAAACTTCGTAATCATCGCAAGAGAGCACCAATCGTCTTTGGGAAGAAATCCCATTTTGGCAGGATTGTGTGAGACAACCTTGCTGAGCATATCTGGATTTGTGATAAGTTGCATATCACTACACCGAAATCATAATTTTGGAACGGCTACATGTTTTGGTTCAGGTGCGGGCGGTGGTTGTGTCAAATTTAAAACGGTTTTGAACCGTTTCAGAAGAAAAAAGATACTGGACGTAAACGCATGCCCTAAAAAAAATGCATCCATCTCCCCTCCACCCTCTGTCATTTCTCTCTCTCTCTCTCTCTCTCTCTCTCTCTCTCTCTCTCTCAGACCCCTCCGCTCTCGATTCCTCTCTCTCTCCGTGTGTCTGTGCTAGAAGCTATCTTTCCCGTTTCTCCTTCCTCCTATAAAGGTGCGGTCTGCTCTTCGATATTTCATTTTCTCATTTTCAGATTTTCTTCATGGATTTTCTTTTCCTGGAACACTCAGGGCGAGTTTTCTACTTTTCTTTGCTATCTGATGCTATAAGATGTAGTCTAGGGATATGATTTTGATCTTAAAGTAGGATATGCAGATGCAAGGGAAGGGTTGCAACCCATGTCTTAGCAGTAGGCAGAGTGTATTTCAACACTCTCGTCATGGGTTCGACTACCCATATGGTGTGTGTTAAAAAAGGATTTGCGTATGTAAATGCTGGTTTTTCATGTTCTTTTATTCTTTAATTCGTTCTTCTTCTTTTTTTTTTCTGGATTTTTTCTTAAGATATTAGATCTAGGGCTTTGTTGATTTATTTATTATTATTATTTTATTTTTTTTTGCATTTCTGTGATTTTTGGGAAGATCCTGTTCTTACTTGAAATCTGAAAGTAATCTTTGCTATGGATTCGTTTTGTGTGTGTGATTTTTAGGAAGATCCTGCTTGAAATTTGAAAGTGATGTTTGCTATGGATTCATTTTTCTTTGATTCTTTGGCTTTTTTCTTCATCATTTCCAGCGTCTTTTGAAAACTCTCAATCCAGAAATCCGTTGAGAGAGAGATGGCGAACCAGCTAGAGAACCTAGTGCAATCTATAAAATCGAAGGTCCAATCTTTGAAGAAATCGAAGAAGAAGCCGTAGTGAAAATGGACGAGCTTGAGTGTCAAGGTTTTGTATTGCAAAAACCCTATTTCCAAATCCCATTTCTCCGCCATTGGCCATTGCGATTTTTTTTTTTAACATATTGATCTGCTGCTCTACATCTGTGGGCCATCTACTGCTCATGTTGAAGCTGTGGCCCACATCTTCTGTTGTTGATCAAATCACACTGCTGTTGTTCCTGGTGGTCATTAACACTATATCAGATTTGTTTTTCATCTAACCCATTGTTGCTGATCCTGTGGGCCATGTACATTGTTTTAATGAATTCACTGTTTGCTTTATATTCAGACCATGATTTGCATGAGCCATCACATCGGTTGTTGACTGTTGGGGTCCGCACAGTGAATCCACTGTATGCCTTATTACCGGACCATGATTTGCAGGAGCCATCACATCGGTTGTTGATTGTTGGGGTCCGCACAGAAACTACTCGACCAAATGTCCATTTGGGTTTGTTCCAAATCGTTCTTTATTTCTCTATAACAGCTATCTCTAAGCTTGTTAAGATTGTTGGGATCACGATTGCTGCATCGAGAACAAAGGCGAAGGCAACTGTTGTGACTCTTTTGTGTAAGAACTGTAAGAACTCTTGAAGGCAAAATAAGGATCTGAGCTGGAAGTGATAATGCATTTTCTTATGGTTTGAATATTCTGATCATTGGGATTTTTGAGATATGCATACTGCAAGGTGGGGGACCACCTGATGAATGGTCCATGTGATATACGTGTGTGTCTCATTTGCAATTTAGACATAAGTCGGCTTCCACAAACAGTTAGTTTAGCCCATACACTAATGATCTAATTGAAGACTTTGGGAGATTGTAAGGCAATTTTCTTAAAAGGTTAGTAACAGATTTTGTGCTTATTGTCTCATTGTAGGATTCGGCAGCATTTTCTTCATTTGATGAATTTGAGGATAATGTCGTGATTTATGGAGGGAGCATATTATCACCGAGTGAAGGTGGAGATCGGTGATACAGAAATCCAGATAATTCCTTCTACGGATGTTGATTTGCCTAGCAGAAGTGATCTTTTTGATAGATCGGATGCGGTGACAGTGGCTGCTCATCAGTTTGCTACCCTTCGGAAAAGACGCAAAAGGCGCAGGTATGCAGGATCTCTTTCTGCAATTGAGATTTTACAGCTTCTAGTTCGTGTTCAGAAGGTTATGAATTTTTTTTTCCAATTATAGTTCTTTCAAATGCATTGATTTGACCATGACATAGGAAAGTGACTTCAGTTTTGCCTTTCATGCTGCCATTGTTAGATACATTTCATAGCTGCATAGCTTGTTTGAAGGAGTTGTGCTTAAGACCTTGCTTAGAGTTCTTCTACCATTTTAAGTTTAATTATTCAATTCTTGCTACTGTTGTTTAGATACATTTCGTGAAAATATAGCTTGTCTGAGGTTTTTTTTTTCACACCCACCCACCCACGCACAAACCCCACATGGGCACTTGAACATAGTATTTCGGTTTTGAAACACAGAGCATCCACCACTGAGCCATGTATCACTGTTTTAAGTTCACTTATGCCATATTTGCTAGCTTCGTTTAAATACATTTTGTGGCAACATAGCTTGTCTTTTGAACTTTTTTTTTTTTTTTGGCATTTTTGCTACACTCTTTGATACGTATATTGGGACCACTTTGTTGGGGGCCGTTACACAAAACCTTAGGGTCTAACCTCCCAAAAACACCAGAATTATGGGATAATAAAGCAATGAAATAAATCAATGCACAAACCACACGACACGAGATTTTTACGTGGAAAACCCTCAAAGAAGTAAAAACCACTGGACTTTGTCCAGAGCAATAATTCGCTATGAAGTAGAACGTTACAACCGATCACAAGCACACACCGCTTGGATCAAACCTTCTTGACTCACGCAAGAGCGGATGGATAATAAGAGAATAAAAGAAAAATGGAAAGATCTCACCAATCACGAAGACGTAGAAGCGCTGAGACGTCGACTGCGAATTCTCCCTTCCACAAGCTTCCTCTCTCTCTCTCTCTCTCTCTCTCTCTCTCTCTCTCTCTCCTTGGTCGTGAAAAACCCTTAGAATACCCTTCTCAATACCCTAGAAAAGCCCTAGGGACCTCTATTTATAGTTTAGGCAACTTGCTTTCGCACTTCTTTGAAAACCGCCTCAAATTTACTTAGTCCGCATAAAATCCGGAATGGATGTGCATAACCTCGACTAGTTGAGTATAGTCCTTGACTGGTCGAGACTGTTCACTCGACTGGTCGAGTCGGCCCTCAACTGGTCAAGCACTATTCACTGAACTCGCTGGACTTTGAGTCAAGTGACCCTCGACTGGTCGAGCAGCGCGGTGATTCCACTGTTTGTGGCATCCGAACCGCACCACATCTCCTCTGACCTGAGGAGGAAAACCCCATCAAATCTCCCCCTTTCCGACTCAGGAGGAATTCACCATCTAAGAACTTGCGCATGAACACACAGTGGTCCGACTCCGTGCTGTCATACCCATGCTTCAACATAAACGAGTCGAACTTCTTGTACCATTGTTGTGAAGCTTGTTTCAGCCCATACAAGCTCTTCCTCAGCTTACACACTATGTTCTTTGCCCTTGACTTCGATGTACTCGGCCTCTGTCGTCGACAATGCTACGACCTTCTGTAGCTTGCTCTGCCAAGAGACTGCTCCCCTTGCAAATGTGAACATGAACCCCAATGTAGACTTTCTGTAGTCTATGTCACCTGCCATATCTGCATCTGTGTAGCCCTCTAAAACAGATTTTCCGTCACCATAGCATAGGCTCAACCTGGATGAGCCTCTTAGATACCGCAGTATCCACTTCACCATATCATAAGTGTGGTTCTTATGCAAGGATTTCATCTCCTCTTGCATAGCTTTCAACCACTCCCCCTTATGCTCGTCAGCTAGGGCCTCAAAATAATCTTCTGGCTCTTCCCCATCAGTCAACATAATGTACTCATGCGGCGAGTACCTCTTGGACGGCTGTCTGTCCCTATATGACCTCCTCACCTGTGGCTCAACAGGTGGATCAGGTGGGGGCTGCTCCCCCGGTCCATCTTCTGTAGGAACTCCCTCATCCTCTGCACCTTGCTGTACTCCCCCGTCATCAGGCACCACGGGAGGAATAATCGGATCCATGTCCTCTAGCTCACCTGAACTAGGCTGGTTCTTCTCTGGCTTACCAATGTCTTCTATACACTGATCTTCAAAGAAAACCACATCTCTGCTCCTGACAAGCTTCTTCTCGGTCGGATCCCACAATCTGTAACCAAACTTTTCATCACCATACCCCAAGAACACACACTGCCTGATCTTCATATCGAGCTTGGACCTCTCATCCTTTGGTACGTGAACGGATGCCCTGCATCCAAACACCCTGAGATGACTGTACGATGGATCCTGTCCAGTCTACACTTTCTCAGACACTTCTCCATTCAACGGGGCTGATGGAGACCTGTTTATCAAATACATTGCCGTGTGCATTGCTTCTCCCCAAAACGTTTTGGGCAACTTCGCATGGGATAACATGCATCGGATTCTCTTTACAATGGTGCAATTCATTCCCTCAGCTACACCCTGGTTTTCAGAACCCGAGTATACTACTCGGATTCCAAGAACCCGGGAGTTAGCTGATGATCAACCAATAAATCAAAGTGCGATATAGCGGAAATGAGAATCATGTCATAAATATGGCTTCAAAATAGGAACAATATTTGGGCCCACCCAGCTGGGGGCCACTTACAAAACCTCAAGTTTCCTTAAAACCCGAATGTACTGAAATAGAATAGATGACTAAACTACTGATTCAGCCCGTAGTAGGCTGCCGCCTCCTGCTACATCTCATCATATGGCTCCTCCTCGACGGCCTCCGCCTCCGGGCCTGCCTCGTCCTCAACGTTTCCCGTACCTGCATCCTCTGTACGGTTGAATATTGATGAATGAGTGGCCAGCTCAGTGTGATCTCCCCTCAAGATTACACACCGCCGCCCTAAACGAGGAATAACATAAGAGCACACAGATAATCCAAAACACAGTATATGCAATCTTGTTAAATGCATGAATGCATGAATGTAATCATCGACCCGGGTAAATCATCCGGACGGTCGGTGCCCCAGGAGAAATATCCAGACAGGCAATGGGGTCGTCACCCATGGATGTGACTGGTCGTCAGCGCAACACTCAGCGTAATCGCATGGGCATGAGGATCCTGGTCATCATCATAAATCGATCGGCTGGTCATTAGCGCAACACGCAGCGTAATCGTATGGGCATAATGATCCAAGCCGTCGTAGTATGCTGTGCATGCATGTCTTGCCAGCCCATTATTAGTCCATTTTCAATCAGCCATTTTAAAATGAGCTCACGGTCACTACGGGGAGCGCAAGGCCCAGCGTAGGCCGACGGCTCGGGCATAGTGTCCCACTACCACCATCCCCGGCCCATGAGGCTACCGTCTTAGGGTGCGTGTAGTGCCCGCTGACATGTGGTCAATCAATTCAACATAAGGGGGCCACCACCAATGCTGACTGGGTATGAAATGTTGAAATCATCAAACGTAGCGTTTAAACAATGACGGCATGAATGATACAAGGACGAGTAAACAGTGGTATTTAGAAATGTTATAAAGTTTATCCAAGTCAATTAGGCGGATACCCACATGGATGGTATACCCCATGGTCAACACCCCAACCAAAACCTCCATGTCAGGGACCTACATAGATCACAGCTAGTCTAATTACACCCCAAGCACGGACTCTCTTTTGATAGGAGTTCCCATAGAGAGACTTTAGCAATATGTGTGTCATAGCAACATGCGTCACAATTTTGAAGGGAAATAAGGAACAATAACTGAAATCGCATAATGACTGGATTATTCACTTAGGCAGTTTAAATAAATAAATATTCTAAACAATAGTAAGCATGAGGACTTTCATGTTAAGCAAATAACTCACAATTCATCATTAGTATAGTTAACCATTTACACTACTAGAACTACTTATTTCTAGTTTAGATAGGGATGGAAAGCTTAAGGGGAGGAGATCACCACCAGACACGTTGTAGAATGCTCCTAGAGGCAAGGTTCCTTGAGAAGACGGTGAATTTCTACCACTCACGCAACTTCCTGCACAATTTTAATTCGTATTTAGACATGAGTCCCAATGTTTAATATATAAGGATGGGTGGAGGGCTGGGAGGCCTTAAACCGAGGTGGTCTCGGCTATACTCGAGGGAAAACGGGCTCACCCAACATGAGTCCCTATCATGATCAAACTGGGTCTAGTCAGGGCCCACTTGATCACTAGATCTGCCCATTCCCTTCTCAGACCCTTAGAGCGAGTTTGCCCACAGGATGGATGGCGTAGATAAATTTCATATGTCAAGGTGGGGTTCACAGAGTTGCCAACTGCAATGGGCCTACATAAAATATATGTATGTATCACCTACACGCATCTGGTGGATCCTACTTGCTTTATTGCATATTACATGCACAGAAGGCTTTCCAGCCCATGACAACAAGTGGGGCTCATTGAGATTGAAATCTTTGAGCACGGCCCACTGTTTTGGACAGTGGGGCCCACCAATGCGTATGTATGCATACACATACATTACCCCACATGTACACTTAACACGGTTCATGATCCAAACGTCCAGGTCTGGACGTCGGTCGATGGACGGCCTAGATTTAAAATACCGCCCACAGCTAAATAGCTGGTGCATACGTACACCAACCATCCATTTTTCAGATGGGTCCATCCAGCCCGGGTTTTATGCAGCGCCCCTGATGGACGGTTTAGGGAAAATCCCATAATCCAGGTGGGCCCCGTGTGCGGTCTACTACTGAGGCAGGGCGTGGCCCGCTTGCTGATGCAAGGTGCGGCCCAGCAGAAGCTCGGTGGAGCCTGACATCAGTCAGCCCACCCGAGATTGGTGAGGCCCATCTGCGTTTTTGGTGAGGCCCAAAGCCATCGCAGCCAGCAAACTTCAACGCAGAACAGTCCCACTGCCGCACGCTGCAGGGACTGTTCTAGGCGTCGGTTTTTTTTTAGATTGAAAATGGTCCGATCCCACCGTTTCTTCAGCCCCAAACTGGGACTGTGTGTATCATGGTTCGGCCCCAAACAGGGCCTGATGGAACCCCATCTGGAGTGCAACTCGGCAGCAGCTGAAAGAGCTGGTCTCAATTCACCATCATTGACGCGCCATGATTTCTCAGTTGGGAAGACAACCGTTGCTTGGTTTGTCTACAACACCAAACAGAGCTCCATGCTACTCGACTAGGCCCGTCATGCGGCCGACATTTAGGACTGTTGCCTGACTGGAAACCCAACCATTATTTGGTCGGTTTTGATTCCAGAACAGGGCCGTTGTATGGTCTGTTGCACACATGTTTTCAGCTCCAAACAGGAGTCGATGAAGACTCGTTCCCCAGCTGAATCACAGCTATCTGGACGGACATTGTTTAGGCCTGGAGTCAGCTTGGAGTCAAGGCCATTGGTTGGCCTAGTTCCATCCCGAAATAGGGTCCCTAAACCGATCGAACTTGGCCTAATGCATAGCCTGCTGGAAGGCACGTTCCCTGCTCAAACTGAGCTTCAGCTGGGTCGGTTTTCTGCCTGGAGCAGGGCCATGGATTGGCTCAGTTCCAGTCTAGAACAGGGACCCAACAACAGAATCATAGCCATTGATTGGCCTGCCTCCTGAGCTAAAAAAAAATTACACGGAAGTGAAATGCAGAGGGAAGACGTCTTTCCCCAAGGATGGCTGAATCCTTCCTACCTATGTCAGATTAGAGGATCGATCTCCCTTCTTTCCTCACTCACTCTCCCTTCCTTGCGGTGCCACTACGAGTCCATACTGACCCGACTCAGCCTAGTTTTTCCCACGGCTGAGGCGGTGCAGGATGCACTGAGTTCACCTGGTTGGTCCTTTCTTATCTCTCTCCTTCTCTCTTTTCTCCCACTCTCTTTCCCTTCTGCTTCGTGAAGCTACGATCCCAGCTGACCCGACTCGGTCCGACCTTACAGGGACTGAGTTGGAGCAGCGGGAACCGAGTCCACACCGTCGGCTGGCCACTCTCTCTACCCACGCGCACCTCTCTAACTCTCTCCTCTCTTGTTGGTGCGGAACCCAAGGCTACAGGTCTCTTTATATAGAGGGAGAGGGAGGGCACCAATGGCTAGAAGTGCAGTGACTGTGCACGGCTGAGATCCAAAATCAGATATGCACGAGGTCCATCCGTCCGTTTGGATGAAGAGCTGAACTTGGGGCCCACCAGAAAAGCATTCTTTCAGATCTGGTGGGGCCCATCTCGCCGTTTCGTGTGGGTTTTCAGTGGGGAAGATGACCCGATCTTTAATGGCGGATCGACGATTAACGTGCATGGGCACGATCTGATACATCTGGTCGGTCCAGATGGAACCCAGGATCAGCGTGGGGCCTACTTCTCGTGTCCCAAATGTCCATCTCCTCATATTCCACGAGAATCTCCAATTCTCGTGAGATGGAGCTCGAGTTTTCGTCTTCATTGGGTCTCGCCTCGCACCATCGATAGGGATGGAGCCACGTGTCCCCAGGAACGGCTAGGAGAGATCCCGTACCTCCTTCCCAGAGCGGAATGCCGCTCCTCTCCTTTTTCTTACACGGCCCTTGCCCGGCCATTTCTGGAACAGAGGGAGCACGCCTTTCTGTGGAAGTTGGATGGCTGAGATGGCGCCATCGGGCCGATCATGAACCGTCCGACCATTTCCAGATGGGTTCCATTCAACGGATTTTCGCCACATGTAATGAAATGGACGGTGGTTTCCCATCTTTCTCGTCCGTTTACAGCGGCCCGCAAAGCTATACGGTTTCGTTAAGCCGGGCCCCTTGGAGAAAATGAACGGTCCAGATGGCTCGAAAAGTGGCTAGGGTGGGCCACTTAGAGGTCCAAAGATTCCTCTTTCAAAAAAGAAATGGAGGGAGAAATGCCGTTTTCTGATTTTTTTGAGAGAGAGTCGGTCAAAGGTCGTTTGACCGACCCCATGGTCCCAGCGCACGTCGCGTGCATGCACTCTTGATGTACGTGCACTGCGTGGGTCCCAATGGGACGTTAGTGCTCCCATCCATACCGTCCATTCGCTCTAGGGGACCCTTATAGGGGTCCCTACCGACTTCTGGGCTGATGGTAAGGCCCAGGTGGGCCGCTATACTCCCCTTTAGGCTATTATTGGCCCATATAACGCGACCCGACGGCCCAGTGGGTCTGATATTTATTTTCAACGGTTAATATCCCATACTGGTCGTGCTGAAGGTTTGATTGCCACTAGCGAGTCCTCAAACATTGGGGATGAGTGCGTCGTGGCAGTCTTTTATTAACATAAATGTTCTAATTAAAATGTTTAGGAAGTCTTACCCTCTACGTATTATGGGGTGCGTTCCGGCACCTGGAGGACTTGGATGGATGACTTTTATTCCAGTTGGAACCTTCGTCCTACACGAACCAAGTTCAAGTCAGCTTGACTCAAGTTAATGTGGGTCTATAAGGGTAACACCCGAGTACCAGAGGTACGGGGTGTTACAGTCTACCCCCCTAAAAAAAAATTTCGTCCTCGAAATTACCTGAGATGTGCTATTAAACAGATGAGGGTATTTTTCCTTAACTTCTACTTCTCGCTCCCATGTTGCTTCTTCTTCCCCATGGTGTGACCAAAGTACCTTGACTAGAGGTATAGTCTTCGTCCGCAAGACCTGCTCCTTATGGTCCAAGATACGGACAGGTTCCTCGATGTAGGCGGCATCATCTGTCAGCTCGATCTGCTCCCAGCTAACGACGTGCGACTCATCAGGCGTATACTTTTTCAGCATAGATATGTGAAAGACATTGTGAATATTGGCCAATGCAGTGGGTAGTGCAAGGCGGTACGCCACGGTTCCCACTCGATCCAAAATCTCGAACGGGCCGATGAAACGTGGTGCCAGCTTCCCTTTCTGCCCGAATCTCATCAGTCCCTTCATGGGTGACACCTTCAAGAACACATGATCGCCAGCTGCAAACTCCAAGTTACGACGTCGATTGTCTGCATAACTCTTCTATCTGCTCTGGGCGGTATGCAGACGCTTCCTGACTACGTCAATGACTTGAGTAGTAGCCTGAACCAGCTCTGGTCCCAACAAGCTTCTTTCCCCGATTTCTGCCCAACATTGTGGGGCTCGGCAAGGACGACCATAGAGAGCCTCATATGGTGCCATACCGATGCTGGTTTGGAAGCTGTTATTGTATGCGAATTCCGCTAGTGCCAAGTGGTCGTCCCAGTTGCCCTGAAAGTCTAGGACACACGCCCTTAGCATATCTTCTAAGATCTGATTCACCCTCTCAGTCTGGCCGTCTGTCTGGGGATGGAACGCTGTACTAAACTTGAGTTCTGTGCCCAATTCTTCCTGCAGTCTCTTCCAGAAGGTAGAAGTGAATCTGGAGTCTCGGTCCGATATAATCTCTCGCGGCACTCCATAGGATCGTACAACCTCCCGGATATATAATCTTGCCAAACTATCGGCGGAATCTGCCGTGCGAACTGGGAGGAATCTGGCGGCCTTCGTCAATCGATCAACAATGACCCAGATTGAGTCGTGTTTCCTCTGCGTCTTAGGGAGACCTGATATGAAGTCCATAGAAATGCTGTCCCATTTCCACTCGGCTAGGGGTAATGGCTGAAGGAGACCAGCAGGTTTGCGATGCTCGGCCTTGATTTTCTGGCATACCATGCATTTCGCCACAAAGTCGGCAATGTCCCTCTTCATATTGCTCCACCAGTATTGTCTTTTAACATCGTTATACATCTTAGTACTTCCTGGGTGGATAGCTAACTTGGAATGGTGGGCTTCTACCATTGCTTCCTTTCTTAGTTTAGCATTGTTTGGCACACACACTCGTCCCTGGTATCGAAGCCCGCCGTCATTACCGACCTTCCAGCCTGGCATCTCCTCATTCTTGCATCTCTCTTTCATCTTGACCAGCCATTCATCCTGGTCCTGAGCAGAAATCATGTGTCGGACCAGGGTCGGCTCTGCTGTTAATAGAGCCACATATGCATCCGGTTCGTCGAGGGTGAGCTGGATATCGAAGTCTTGTACGAATTCCATCATCTCCCACTCCTTGATCATCAGGGTGGCTACCAACTCGTGCTTCTTCTTCCGACTCAGAGCATCGGCCACGGAGTTTGCCTTGCCAGGGTGATATGAGATGTCAAAGTGGAAATCCTTAAGTGTTTCCATCCACCGACGCTGGCGCATATTCAGATCTTTCTGCGTGAATATGTACTTCAGGCTTCTGTGGTCGCAGAATAACTGGAAATCTTCTCCATATAGGTAATGCCTCCATATCTTTAAGGCAAATACCACTGCTGCCAATTCTAGGTCATGAGTCGGGTAGTTCTCTTCGTGCTTCTTCAATTGACGAGAGGCATAAGCGATCACTTTGTCGTTCTGCATCAGAACGCAACCAAGGCCCAATTTTGAGGCATCGCTATACACTACGAACCTCTCCCCTTCTTGTGGAAGAGTGAGCACTGGTGCAGACGTTAACCTCATCTTCAACTCCTGGAATGCCGCCTCGGTGTTTTCGTCCCAAACGAACCGAGCATTCTTCCTTGTTAGTTGAGTGAGCGGTCGTGCGATTCTGGAGAATTCCTTAATGAAACGTCGGTAGTACCCGGCCATTCCTAGGAAACTCCGAACTTCGGTCACCGTAGTGGGCTGCTCCCACTTAGATACTGCTTCTACCTTTGCTGGATCGACCGCTATTCCCTCTGCTTTTACTACATGCCCCAAGAATTTCACTTCCTGCTCCCAAAACTCGCATTTAGACAATTTAGCGTACAGTTGGTTGTCTTTTAGCGTACTTAGGATCGTACGCAGATGCTCTTCATGCTCTTCTTGGCTTTTGGAGTAGACCAAAATATCGTCGATGAATACGATTACGAATCGGTCCAAATAAGGCATGAAAACTCGATTCATGAGGTCCATAAAAACTGCCGGAGCATTTGTGAGGCCAAAGGACATTACTAGGAACTCGTAATGCCCATAACGAGTCCTAAAGGCCGTTTTCGGGATGTCCTCATCCCTGATCCTCAACTGGTGATATCCTGAACGCAAGTCTATCTTGGAAAAGTACTTGGCGTCCTTCAATTGATCAAATAGATCGTCGATACGTGGTAACGGATATTTGTTCTTGATCGTTACATCGTTCAGTCTTCTGTAATCTATACAGAGGCGCATCGACCCATCCTTCTTCTTGACAAAGAGGACCGGTGCTCCCCAAGGAGAAACACTGGGACGGATAAAGCCCTGAGCTAGTAACTCATCAATCTGACTTCTCAACTCCTCCATCTCACAAGGAGGCATGCGAAACGGAGGGAGTGATATAGGAGCAGTCCCTGGCTTGAGGTCAATGCAGAAATCTATCGCCCTCTTTGGTGGTAGTCCTGGTATTTCTTGAAATACTTCGGGAAAGTCTCGGACTACCGGTATTTGCCTGATGGTATCTCTTACTGATTCAGCTTCCTCTAGAGCTTGCAGGCTCTCAAATTCTTGGCATCTGCCCCTACCCTTCAGGATGAACGAGGCTTGCCCTGGGATGGATATAGTCACTAATTTGTTGTGACAATCCATGACCGCGTGTACTAACGAGAGCCAGTCCATCCCAAGAATGACATCAAAATGTCTGACGGACATGACAATTAGGTCTATAGCGACCTCGTGATTTGCGAGCGTGATGGGACATGCTCTACACGCTTTATTAGTTTCCACAAACTTGCCCATAGGGGATGCTACAACTAAGGGAACATGCATCCTAGTAGTGTTTAGTGCTAGTCTAGATACAATAGCAGAATCAATAAATGATAGAGTTGCTCCGGAATCGAAAAGAATGAGTACAGGGGTACCGTTAATGTGTGCTGTGCCCTGGATAGTCTGAAGAGGGTCCTGCTCGGCCTCGGTGGCAGCGACAGCGTATACTCGAGCTGGGGGAGTCCTCTGCTGAACCGGGGGGCCCTGCCTGGGCTGGTGAGGCCTTGGTGCTGCCCTTGCTGCTCCCTGGTTCTGTGGTGGTTGATTCCCCCGAGGCGGAATGCCCTGATCCCTCATTCTCCGAAAACAATTCGAGGTGTTGTGGTTGTTCTTCCCACAGTAACCGCAGCCTCCTCCAGTGGGCAAGGGCGGTGCTCGTGCGGACAGTGGCCTGGGTCTCCCTGCAGGGAGAGGCGAGGCAGGAGGGGGTTGTCTTAGTCGGAACGGGGCATCTCGAGTAGGTGGGCGGAAGCGGACGGTGCGTTCAAAGTCCTTCTCCACCCGCATTGCTTTATCCACCAATTCCGGGAAGTTCCCGAAATCCCAGGTACATAGACGGGATTGTATCCCGGGCTTCAGCCCTTCCTTAAACTTCTCCAGTTTGTACTCCTCATCCTCTAGGGCCTTTGGTATGTATCGCGACAGTTCATCGAATTTTGCCTCGTATTGTGCGACTGTCATATTTCCCTGTTCCAATTTCAGGAACTGTGCAATCTTGGCGCTCCGGCATGAATGAGGGAAATACTTTTCTAGGAACTTTGTCCTAAAGCCTGCCCAAGTCCATGTATAACCAGCTGGCACCCCTCTCTGTACGCTGCTCCACCAGTTCTCGGCTTCTCCTTCGAGCAGGTACACGGCTAAAGTGACCCTCTGAGTGTCAGTACACTCTAAAGGCCCCATCATCTTGGCAATTTTTGCCAGCCAGTGTTCAGCTTGGACGGGATCAGGTGCTCCCCCAAAAGTCGGTGGATGGAGTCGCATGAATCGTTCAAATACATCAGAACTTCTGGTATCCCTGTCCCTAGATGCCGCCCGAAGGGCCTCCATTACCAGTGCGTGCGTATCCTGCTGCTGCCTGACAAATGTGTCTTGCTGCTGTTGCATAGTGGCAGCCATTTGTACAAAGGCTGCAAAGGCTGCCGTCTCTGTCGCCGTCTCCGCTTGTGCGTCTACCGAGGGCGTCCTTCGCTCAAAGTATGGTGAGGGCAGTTCTGATGGAATGAATTGGGGGGGAGGAGAATCCCCCACTGCTTCTGACCCTATATCATTGTTTGCCATCCCAGGGGGAAGACCTGGTGTGTAGACCGGGCTACGTTCTCTCTGGCGCTCTGTCGATGGTATAGGGTGGATGTCGATCGTGTGAGTCTGACGTGACCGTGTCACAGGCGGCATGGCTTCCTGCGAATTTAGATTTTCGGGGTTCAGGAATAGAAGTGAAAAGAACGGTTCCTAACTAATATGAGTCATTACAAGGGAAGAATTTTGCATTTGTATGACGGGGAAGTTCATCCTTCAGTTAGTACCTTTGGTTTGGATTTTCCAAGGGAGCTAAGGTTTTTGCTTCTAGGTTTTGTTATTTCCCAGGGGATCCTAGGTGCTTTGTATGCCAAGTCTTTTCAAACTAGCCAGGATCTCAAATATTCATCATTACTAATGCTAAGGAACTAAGTGTTCTTGTTTCTAGGTTCATCCACCCTAGCTATTCTTCTAAAGGAAGAGTTTCTAAGTTTTGCCTAGGTTAATCTCTTGAGGTACATGTGTTGTCCCAGCAGCCAGGCTGTCTCAAACTCCGCTTTGATACCAACTTGTAACACCCTGGTTTTCAGAACCCGAGTATACGACTCGGATTCCAAGAACCCGGGAGTTAGCTGATGATCAACCAATAAATCAAAGTGCGATATAGCGGAAATGAGAATCATGTCATAAATATGGCTTCAAAATAGGAACAATATTTGGGCCCACCCAGCTGGGGGCCACTTACAAAACCTCAAGTTTCCTTAAAACCCGAATGTACTGAAATAGAATAGATGACTAAACTACTGATTCAGCCCGTAGTAGGCTGCCGCTCCCTGCTGCATCTCATCATATGGTTCCTCCTCGACGGCCTCCGCCTCCGGGCCTGCCTCGTCCTCAACGTCTCCCATACTTGCATCCTCTGTACGGTTGAATATTGATGAATGAGTGGCCAGCTCAGTGTGATCTCCCCTCAAGATTACACACCGCCGCCCTAAACGAGGAATAGCATAAGAGCACACAGATAATCCAAAACACAGTATATGCAATCTTGTTAAATGCATGAATGCATGAATGTAATCATCGACCCGGGTAAATCATCCGAACGGTCTGTGCCCCAGGAGAAATATCCAGACAGGAAGTGGGGTCGTCACCCATGGATGTGACTGGTCGTCAGCGCAACACTCAGCGTAATCGCATGGGCATGAGGATCCTGGTCATCATCATAAATCGATCGGCCGGTCATTAGCGCAACACGCAGCGTAATCGTATGGGCACAATGATCCAAGCCGTCGTAGTATGCTGTGTATGCATGTTTTGCCAGCCCATTATTAGTCCATTTTCAATCAGCCATTTTAAAATGAGCTCACGGTCACTACGGGGAGCGCAAGGCCCAGCGTAGGCCGACGGCTCGGGCATAGTGTCCCACTACCACCATCCCCGGCCCATGAGGCTACCGTCTTAGGGTGCGTGTAGTGCCCGCTGACATGTGGTCAATCAATTCAACATAAGGGGGCCACCACCAATGCTGACTGGGTATGAAATGTTGAAATCATCAAACGTAGCGTTTAAACAATGACGGCATGAATGATACAAGGACGAGTAAACAGTGGTATTTAGAAATGTTATAAAGTTTATCCAAGTCAATTAGGCGGATACCCACATGGATGGTATACCCCATGGTCAACACCCCAACCAAAACCTCCATGTCAGGGACCTACATAGATCACAGCTAGTCTAATTACACCCCAAGCACGGACTCTCTTTTGATAGGAGTTCCCATAGAGAGACTTTAGCAATATGTGTGTCATAGCAACATGCGTCACAATTTTGAAGGGAAATAAGGAACAATAACTGAAATCGCATAATGACTGGATTATTCACTTAGACAGTTCAAATAAATAAATATTCTAAACAATAGTAAGCATGAGGACTTTCATGTTAAGCAAATAACTCACAATTCATCATTAGTATAGTTAACCATTTACACTACTAGAACTACTTATTTCTAGTTTAGATAGGGATGGAAAGCTTAAGGGGAGGAGATCACCACCAGACACGTTGTAGAATGCTCCTAGAGGCAAGGTTCCTTGAGAAGACGACTCGGATTCCAAGAACCCAAGAGTTAATTGATGATCAACCAATAAATCAAAGTGTGATATAGCGGAAATGAGAATCATGTCGTAAATATGGCTTCAAAATAGGAACAATATTCGGGCCCACCCAGCTGGGGGCCACTTACAAAACCTCAAGTTTCCTTAAAACCCGAATGTACTGAAATAGAATAGATGACTAAACTACTGATTCAGCCCGTAGTAGGCTGTCGCATCCTGCTGCATCTCATCATATGGCTCCTCCTCGACGGCCTCCGCCTCCGGGTCTGCCACGTCCTCAACATTTTCCGTACTTGCATCCTCTGTACGGTTGAATATTGATGAATGAGTGGCCAGCTCAGTGTGATCTCCCCTCAAGATTACATACCGCCGCCCTAAACGAGGAATAACATAAGAGCACACAGATAATCCAAAACACAGTATATGCAATCTTGTTAAATGCATGAATGCATGAATGTAATCATCGACCCGGGTAAATCATCCGGACGGTCGGTGCCCCAGGAGAAATATCCAGACAGGCAATGGGGTCGTCACCCATGGATGTGACTGGTCGTCAGCGCAACACTCAGCGTAATCGCATGGGCATGAGGATCCTGGTCATCATCATAAATCGATCGGCTGGTCATTAGCGCAACACGCAGCGTAATCGTATGGGCATAATGATCAAAGCCGTCGTAGTATGCTGTGCATGCATGTTTTGCCAGCCCATTATTAGTCCATTTTCAATCAGCCATTTTAGAATGAGCTCACGGTCACTACGGGGAGCGCAAGGCCCAGCGTAGGCCGACGGCTCGGGCATAGTGTCCCATTACCACCATCCCCGGCCCATGAGACTACCGTCTTAGGGTGTGTGTAGTGCCTACTAACATGTGGTCAATCAATTCAACATAATGGGGCCACCACCAATGCTGACTGGGTATGAAACGTTGAAATCATCAAATGTAGCGTTTAAACCATGACGGCATGAATGATACAAGGACGAGTAAACAGCGGTGTTTAGAAATGTTCTAAAGTTCATCCCAAGTCAATTAGAAGGAAACCCACATGGATGGTATACCCCATGGTCAACACCTCAGCCAAAACCTCCATGTCAGGGACCTACATAGATCACAGCTAGTCTAATTACACCCCAAACACGGACTCTCTTTTGATAGGAGTTCCCATAGAGAGACTTTAGCAATATGTGTGTCATAGCAACATGCGTCACAATTTTGAAGGGAAATAAGGAACAATAACTGAAATCGCATAATGACTGGATTATTCACTTAGACAGTTCAAATAAATAAATATTCTAAACAATAGTAAGCATGAGGACTTTCATGTTAAGCAAATAACTCACAATTCATCATTAGTATAGTTAACCATTTACACTACTAGAACTACTTATTTCTAGTTTAGATAGGGATGGAAAGCTTAAGGGGAGGAGATCACCACCAGACACGTTGTAGAATGCTCCTAGAGGCAAGGTTCCTTGAGAAGACGGTGAATTTCTACCACTCACGCAACTTCCTGCACAATTTTAATTCGTATTTAGACATGAGTCCCAATGTTTAATATATAAGGATGGGTGGAGGGCTGGGAGGCCTTAAACCGAGGTGGTCTCGGCTATACTCGAGGGAAAACGGGCTCACCCAACATGAGTCCCTATCATGATCAAACTGGGTCTAGTCAGGGCCCACTTGATCACTAGATCTGCCCATTCCCTTCTCAGACCCTTAGAGCGAGTTTGCCCACAGGATGGATGGCGTAGATAAATTTCATATGTCAAGGTGGGGTTCACAGAGTTGCCAACTGCAATGGGCCTACATAAAATATATGTATGTATCACCTACACGCATCTGGTGGATCCTACTTGCTTTATTGCATATTACATGCACAGAAGGCTTTCCAGCCCATGACAACAAGTGGGGCTCATTGAGATTGAAATCTTTGAGCACGGCCCACTGTTTTGGACAGTGGGGCCCACCAATGCGTATGTATGCATACACATACATTACCCCACATGTACACTTAACACGGTTCATGATCCAAACGTCCAGGTCTGGACGTCGGTCGATGGACGGCCTAGATTTAAAATACCGCCCACAGCTAAATAGCTGGTGCATACGTACACCAACCATCCATTTTTCAGATGGGTCCATCCAGCCCGGGTTTTATGCAGCGCCCCTGATGGACGGTTTAGGGAAAATCCCATAATCCAGGTGGGCCCCGTGTGCGGTCTACTACTGAGGCAGGGCGTGGCCCGCTTGCTGATGCAAGGTGCGGCCCAGCAGAAGCTCGGTGGAGCCTGACATCAGTCAGCCCACCCGAGATTGGTGAGGCCCATCTGCGTTTTTGGTGAGGCCCAAAGCCATCGCAGCCAGCAAACTTCAACGCAGAACAGTCCCACTGCCGCACGCTGCAGGGACTGTTCTAGGCGTTGGTTTTTTTTTTTTTAGATTGAAAATGGTCCGATCCCACCGTTTCTTCAGCCCCAAACTGGGACTGTGTGTATCATGGTTCGGCCCCAAACAGGGCCTGATGGAACCCCATCTGGAGTGCAACTCGGCAGCAGCTGAAAGAGCTGGTCTCAATTCACCATCATTGACGCGCCATGATTTCTCAGTTGGGAAGACAACCGTTGCTTGGTTTGTCTACAACACCAAACAGAGCTCCATGCTACTCGACTAGGCCCGTCATGCGGCCGACATTTAGGACTGTTGCCTGACTGGAAACCCAACCATTATTTGGTCGGTTTTGATTCCAGAACAGGGCCGTTGTATGGTCTGTTGCACACATGTTTTCAGCTCCAAACAGGAGTCGATGAAGACTCGTTCCCCAGCTGAATCACAGCTATCTGGACGGACATTGTTTAGGCCTGGAGTCAGCTTGGAGTCAAGGCCATTGGTTGGCCTAGTTCCATCCCGAAATAGGGTCCCTAAACCGATCGAACTTGGCCTAATGCATAGCCTGCTGGAAGGCACGTTCCCTGCTCAAACTGAGCTTCAGCTGGGTCGGTTTTCTGCCTGGAGCAGGGCCATGGATTGGCTCAGTTCCAGTCTAGAACAGGGACCCAACAACAGAATCATAGCCATTGATTGGCCTGCCTCCTGAGCTAAAAAAAAATTACACGGAAGTGAAATGCAGAGGGAAGACGTCTTTCCCCAAGGATGGCTGAATCCTTCCTACCTATGTCAGATTAGAGGATCGATCTCCCTTCTTTCCTCACTCACTCTCCCTTCCTTGCGGTGCCACTACGAGTCCATACTGACCCGACTCAGCCTAGTTTTTCCCACGGCTGAGGCGGTGCAGGATGCACTGAGTTCACCTGGTTGGTCCTTTCTTATCTCTCTCCTTCTCTCTTTTCTCCCACTCTCTTTCCCTTCTGCTTCGTGAAGCTACGATCCCAGCTGACCCGACTCGGTCCGACCTTACAGGGACTGAGTTGGAGCAGCGGGAACCGAGTCCACACCGTCGGCTGGCCACTCTCTCTACCCACGCGCACCTCTCTAACTCTCTCCTCTCTTGTTGGTGCGGAACCCAAGGCTACAGGTCTCTTTATATAGAGGGAGAGGGAGGGCACCAATGGCTAGAAGTGCAGTGACTGTGCACGGCTGAGATCCAAAATCAGATATGCACGAGGTCCATCCGTCCGTTTGGATGAAGAGCTGAACTTGGGGCCCACCAGAAAAGCATTCTTTCAGATCTGGTGGGGCCCATCTCGCCGTTTCGTGTGGGTTTTCAGTGGGGAAGATGACCCGATCTTTAATGGCGGATCGACGATTAACGTGCATGGGCACGATCTGATACATCTGGTCGGTCCAGATGGAACCCAGGATCAGCGTGGGGCCTACTTCTCGTGTCCCAAATGTCCATCTCCTCATATTCCACGAGAATCTCCAATTCTCGTGAGATGGAGCTCGAGTTTTCGTCTTCATTGGGTCTCGCCTCGCACCATCGATAGGGATGGAGCCACGTGTCCCCAGGAACGGCTAGGAGAGATCCCGTACCTCCTTCCCAGAGCGGAATGCCGCTCCTCTCCTTTTTCTTACACGGCCCTTGCCCGGCCATTTCTGGAACAGAGGGAGCACGCCTTTCTGTGGAAGTTGGATGGCTGAGATGGCGCCATCGGGCCGATCATGAACCGTCCGACCATTTCCAGATGGGTTCCATTCAACGGATTTTCGCCACATGTAATGAAATGGACGGTGGTTTCCCATCTTTCTCGTCCGTTTACAGCGGCCCGCAAAGCTATACGGTTTCGTTAAGCCGGGCCCCTTGGAGAAAATGAACGGTCCAGATGGCTCGAAAAGTGGCTAGGGTGGGCCACTTAGAGGTCCAAAGATTCCTCTTTCAAAAAAGAAATGGAGGGAGAAATGCCGTTTTCTGATTTTTTTGAGAGAGAGTCGGTCAAAGGTCGTTTGACCGACCCCATGGTCCCAGCGCACGTCGCGTGCATGCACTCTTGATGTACGTGCACTG
Source organism: Magnolia sinica (assembly GCF_029962835.1). Taxonomy (NCBI): domain Eukaryota; kingdom Viridiplantae; phylum Streptophyta; class Magnoliopsida; order Magnoliales; family Magnoliaceae; genus Magnolia; species Magnolia sinica. Next base: position 53,014,444 of record NC_080589.1, on the reverse strand, counting down.
CGTGGGTCCCAATGGGACGTTAGTGCTCCCATCCATACCGTCCATTCGCTCTAGGGGACCCTTATAGGGGTCCCTACCGACTTCTGGGCTGATGGTAAGGCCCAGGTGGGCCGCTATACTCCCCTTTAGGCTATTATTGGCCCATATAACGCGACCCGACGGCCCAGTGGGTCTGATATTTATTTTCAACGGTTAATATCCCATACTGGTCGTGCTGAAGGTTTGATTGCCACTAGCGAGTCCTCAAACATTGGGGATGAGTGCGTCGTGGCAGTCTTTTATTAACATAAATGTTCTAATTAAAATGTTTAGGAAGTCTTACCCTCTACGTATTATGGGGTGCGTTCCGGCACCTGGAGGACTTGGATGGATGACTTTTATTCCAGTTGGAACCTTCGTCCTACACGAACCAAGTTCAAGTCAGCTTGACTCAAGTTAATGTGGGTCTATAAGGGTAACACCCGAGTACCAGAGGTACGGGGTGTTACTACACCATTATGCTGGGGGGTCTTAGGAACCGTCTGTTCATGCCGTATACCTAGGGACTTACAATACTCATGAAGGTCACCGATGTATTCACCACCATTGTCAGTGCGGATGCACTTCAATGATCTACCTGTCTCTCTTTCGACCATAGTATGAAACAATTTAAATACACCAAAGACTTCGTTTTTGGATTTCAAAGCATAAACCCAAACCCGCCTAGATGCATCATCTATAAAAGTGACAAAATACAATGCCCCACCCAAGGTTTTTATCCTCATAGGATCACAAATATCAGAATAAATCAAATCTAATGCATGCACTTTATTAACATGAGAAGCAGTTTTAACAAATGAAACTCTATGTTGTTTCCTTGATAAACAATTAATACAGGTTTTGAGAGGTATACCTGTCACGTCTGGAAGGAGCCGCTTCCTCGCTAGTAGTTGAAGCCCTTTTTCACTCATGTGGCCTAGACGCTTGTGCCACATGTCAATAGCTGAATCTTCCGCTGCGTTCAACCCACCCTTGCACACATTGACACTTACCTTGTAAAGGGTGCAATACTTTTTTCCTCTGGCTGCGATCAACTAACCCTTTATGAGCTTCCAGCGCCCACCAGCAAAACGGCTTTCATAGCCATCATCATCCAGCCTTCCTGTCGACATCAAGTTGAGGCGAAGGTCTGGGATATGCCTCACATCCCTGAGAACCAATGTGTAGCCCACATCAGTTTTCACACAAATATCACCGACCCCTACGATCTTCGATACGCCAGAATTTTCCATCTTCACAGTCTCATAGTCACCTAACTTGTAGCTTGTGAAGAAGTCCTTACGTGGAGTCGTATGAAATGAGGTTCCCGAGTCTATCACCCAGTCGGTGTCTTGACTCATAGCCATGAGACATACATCGTAATCTACTGAAAGAATAACTACAATGTCGCCATCTGAAGCGACTGTAGTGAAATTTGATTCATCTTCCTTCTCATTTCCTTTTCCTTTCTTGTCGTTCTTCTTACGACATTCATACTTGTAGTGGGCCTTCTTGCCACAATTCCAGCATTCAACATCCTTCCTGGTACTTGACTTGCCTCTTGATTTATCTCGGGCCTTCCCGTCCTTCGTGTTCTTTCCTCTCCCCCGTTCCTGTGTTACAAGGCCCTCTTGCTGAGTAGACCTCTAAGACTTCCTCTTTGTCTCCTCATTGAAGAGACAATTATTTACCTGTTCCATGTACACCTTTCCGTCTGACGCGGAGTTACTTAGAGACACTATCAATGTCTCCCAACTATCAGGCAGTGAACTAAGCAATAGCAAAGCCTATAATTCATCGTCCAGGACCATCTTCATAGCGGAGAGCTGGTTCAATATATTGTTGACTTCATTCATGTGCTCAGCCACAGAACCACCATCTTTGAACTTGAGATTCACAAGTCGTCGTATCAGAAAAATCTTATTGCTGGCTATCTTCTTCTCATACAGCCCTTGCAATTTCAGTCATAGGCTAGCGACTGAGGTTTCCTTAGACACCTGGTGGAATACGGAATCGTCCAACCATTGTCTAATAAACCCCACCGCCTTCCGGTCCAATTTCTTCCAATCGTCATCTATCATATCCTTTGACTTTGCTGATATGCCTTGAATTGGCTAAAACAAGTCCTTGCAATAAAGCAAGTCCTCCATCTTAGCCTTCCATATGGTCCAGTCAGAACCATTGAGGTTAATCATCCTTGATGGGATAGCTTCCAATATTGTGTATCAAGATCAGATTCAGCAGTTCCTTGTTGGGGGCCGTTACACAAAACCTTAGGATATAGCTTCCCCAAAACACCAGAATTATGGAATAATAAAGGAATGAAATAAATCAAAGCACAAACCACACGACACAAGATATTTTTACGTGGAAAACCCTCAAAGAGGTAAAAACCACGGGACCTAGTCTAGAGCAATAATCCACTATGAAGTAGAACGTTACAACCGATCACAAGCACACACCGCTTGGATCAAACCTTCTTACTCACGCAGGAGCGGATGAACAATAAGAGAATAAAAGAAAAACAGAAAGATCTCACCAATTATGAGGACGTAGAAGTGCTGAGACGTCGACTGCAAATTCTCCCTTTCACAAGCTCTCTCTCTCTCTCTCTCTCTCTCTCTCTCTCTCTCTCTCTGGTCGTGAAAAACCTTAGAATACCCTTCTCAATACCCTAGAAAAGCCCTAGGGACCTCTATTTATAGTTTAGGCAACTTGCTTCCGCACCTCTTTGAAAACCACCTCGAATTTACGTAGTCCACACAAAATCCGAAATGAATCTGCGTAACCTCGACTAGTCGAGCAGAGTCCTCGACTGGTCGAGACTGTTCACTCGATTGGTCGACCCGACCCTCGAATGGTCGAGCACTGTTCACTGAGCTCGCTAGACTTTGAGTCGAGTGACCCTCGACTGGTCGAGCACTGTTCACTCGACTGGTCAAGCAGTGCTCTCGACTGGTCGAGCAGCGCGGTGATTCCACTGTTTGTGGCATCTGAACCGCACCTCATCTCCTCTAACCTGAGGAGGAAAACCCCATCACACATCTCTTTTCCAAAGGAACTCTGTTTAGGCTTTTCTTGGAATCCTTTTGCCATTTTAAGTTTTCAAGTTGTTTTAAGTATACTGTATCATTCTCAGTTATGTTTTAGAGCACTTTCCATCAAATCAAGGGGATCTTGCTTTTTATAGTGTCACGTGGTTCGCAGTTGTCTGCCATCCCATGGACCTTTCTTCAATACGTAACTTGATGATTTGGAGGCTTTTCCAGTGAAAACTTTAGAATGTCATGCCTAACAATTCACTTGCGGCGACTAGTACGCTGAAATGACAAATGAGATGAGCAAAATTTACTTAGGGCCTGTTTGGTAGATGCCTAAAAATGAGTTTATCTCATTTTAATTTAAAATAATTATGTATTTCATGATTATTGGTTATCAAGATTATTTTTAATCTTTACCACAATGAAATATGATCTCTAATACATAATTACAATTAACTAAAATGAGATGAGCTCTTTTTTAGGTGTCTACCAACCAGGCCCTTAAAAATTGATTTTTGGTGTTATAGATCCTCTTATCCTTCAAAAAGAAAAAAGTATTATAGGCCCTCTGTCCCAGTGTCGATACTTTTACCTTAGCCAAACAGGCTTCTTGGCATTCTTCACTTTGTATTGGGATTTGGGAGTTAGGACTTTGCTTCCCTTGTTGTAATCTGTTTTTTCTTTTAAAAAAATTAGATTGGTGCAGGGCAGCAAGAATATGCAGTCTTTACCATTTGTAGAAGGTCTAAGCAGAAAAAATAGGAGTCTCACCAATTCTAGATAAAAGTGACCTTAATGTCTTACCAGATAAAAAGAATCAGTAGTGTAAAGAGAATCATTTAGAAAATGCAGCAGTAGTATATGTTCTGGTTGAAATCGAATGAGAGTCTCACCAATTCCAAGGTCTATAGTGAGTCAGACCAATAATGTTGGAATTGTCACCCCAAAGAATCCAATCGCTGGAATCCTAAACAGGTTGCATCTTTATTTATCGAAGCATGTTCCACTGTTTCACACACACTTAGAGCTGGGCATGGGACGGCTCGACTTGGCAGACTTGTTCAGACCTGATTTTATTATTATTATTATTTTTTTTTGAATTTTGATTATTATTATTTTTTCTTCTTATAAGTGTGGTATTAGCAAATGACCAACAGGCTTTCATAAACCAGTTTTGGGTTGGCCCAACACCATTTTAGGCAGTCATAAACCTTTTTTTATATACATTTTGTCTCTGTTCATTGCTACAAGTATTTGCAATCTGAGTGCTAAAATATTTTAACATGAGAGGTTCCTCACTTGATGAATGAAGTGGATTTCACATATATAAGATGGTGGCCCCAAAGAGCCTGTTATAAATGGTATGTGTAAAACAGGTGTTTCAGATGATTACGGTCCTCTTGGTCCAATGCAAATTTCCCATGTTGTAGTAGCTCATGCAATAAAAAAAAATAAAAAAATAAAAATTGGTACGCGTGTGACATCTAGTCTGTCCATCAGTTGTGCCAGCTCAATATCTTGGTGTGGGAGCAAAACTTGGCGTCCCAAGATATCTTTTATTACTATATTGCTCAATTTGGGTTTTGTTTTTCCAGGAAATTTATTATATGACAAACTGTTGAATATGCTTTCTAGAATCCATCATGTAATAACCTTAAATGAGTTGGAGAAATGGTCGTTTTTCTGGTTTTGGTTTTGGTATTATTGTCTTTACTGTTGAACTAAAACACACATGGAATTGATTCTCCTATCCAATAAGCAAGTTCTGAGGTTTGTTTTTGTGATTATGGTTTTGGTATTGTTGTCTTTGATGTTGAACTAGAGTTGAATTATTGTTCTTCTTCCTTTTGTAGCTTATGGAATCCATATTAAGTATCTTATTGTGGAGGTTTGCTTGAATGCATCCTGATGTACTGCAATATGATATGTCTGGACTTATATTTAATATAACATTTATTATTAATACTTATATTTAAAGTAAAGAATTGTACTAACAAAATGACATTTCGTTTGTAGACTCGAACACACTTTCTTGTTAGCTCTCTAGTTATCAGCTTGTCTATCACATAGGTGCGGTGCGGGTTCTTACATGATTATGATATGAAATCATCACATCATGATTTGATTAAAACTTCTGTAAATGTCTTCGTCGAACATCCATGTCCGGAGGATATTATCTAATGCTGGGAGTGGGCCCCATGTTAGATCTTGACCAATCCTCACCCAATTTGGTCAAGCTTTCCTATTGACATGAATTGGGTTAGCATTTCTAATGGTGTTTATGTATTGGTTTCAATATTTTTAATTGAACACACTCTAGGCCCATATGATTCCTTAGGTGCTTTCAACACCTTGGATTTAAACTGTTGTTCTTGCATCAGAGTTCAATATCATGAATGATTATATGCTGTCGGGTTTGTCAAAATAGTTGAAGGGTAGCGATACTCGAGGAAATTGAATGTGAGGCAAGTTACTGCCATCTTGAGGGCTGCTTGTCAACGTCCTGTTGACAGGGAGAGAAACATTCATGAGGAAATTGAATGTGAGGCAAGTTACTACCATCTTTTGAGTTTTTAATTCTTTTTTTTTTCTTCTTCTTCTTCTTCTTAGAATTTGAATTTTTGATGGTTTCATGATCTGGGTTTTTGATCGTTTGGCCTGAAACATCAGATTGCATGATGGGTTTTGATTTTTAAGCTTTTTCTCCCATTTAGGTCCTTGATAAGATCATGGGTTTCTTGAATTGCAGATATATTAAATGAGGACTTTATTTTTGTTCTCTTCTTTCTTTCTTTCTTTCCTCTTTTTTTTTTTTTTTGTTAGAATTTAAGATGCTTGTGTACAAAACTCGCTTGAGTTCTCCTTGAAAACTGCTTTGTGGTCTAATGCTGAGAAAGGTCCTTGAAATGGTAATTTGAACTTAATTACTTCAGTATGTTACAAAACTTCTGATAAATGAGAGCTGAAACAATGATTCCTGTCACTCCTATTTCAATTCTATCATGAGAACATCTGTCAGCATCTTTGGTCTAATTCACATTTTTTCCATTAAGAAAAATGATTTTGACGAGTTGAATTGTGCTGAACTTTCTTTGATTAGAAAAATTGGCTAGAGTCCCAAAGCATGACATAGACTTTGATTATTTCATTCTTCTTTTTAGACTTTGATTATTGAGTTTAAACTATAGAGTGTTTTTTTTTTCCTTTCAACCTATTGATTTTCTTCTTTTGTCTTCAATTGTTGTTTCTGTTTTGGTAGTAATTTCAGCAATCTAACAAGTATATTTTAGCCCAGGTTACCATGTACTGTGCTTATGCTATGTTTAGATTCCCTGACACGCAGAAGAGGTAGAAATATGCTCATCTCTGTTGCTGCCTTAGTGGCTAATGCATCCATGTGGATAGGCCATATCCTAGAAGGGAAAAGGATTGGAGTGTGGTGCCATCTAATCTGTTGCTTGCAACAGGAAAGCTTAGATGCAGGAGTTCACATTCAACCAGAAAGACTCACAACAACTTGACAGTGAGAGTCATACAAAATTTTGTGTTGCATGCATGAAATTGTTTCACTTACAAAAGTTCAATCATGGAATTCCCATGATTGCTTGACAAAAGTTCAATGACTGAGTGCACATCTGCCAGGAAGTTTTTAATGGTGGGTGTCCAATAACCACTGTTTCCTTTGGTGTGGTCCACACAAGCTTTGGGATCTGCTTAATATTTGGGAATACGTATAAAATGGTGTGAAATAACGGATGAATGGTGTTGATATACAACACAACATCAAGATGTGCCCCGCAACTACGTTGTTACCCGGCTAACACCTAATCTGCTTCCTCTTTTAATTGCCCCTCTCTGCAGACGCACCACCCTCCATTCGTATGTGTGTTGGATCATCCGCACCAACCTCCATTCGTATCTCTGCCAATTCATTGAGTTTTCTTCATATTCTATAATTTTTATTTGGTTTATATTTTAGGGTTTAGATTAATTTCAAGAGGGGAGACGGAGAAGAATAAGAAGAAGCTATGATGAATGTAGGAAATAGCGTTTCATCTACTGGTTGTTAAGTATGTAAATATCACAACAATTTCATCATCTCTTTTCGATTGTTAAAGAGTTTTTGTCACTTTGGGCTATGGCTTAGGCCGGATTTAGGCCGGGCTTTGTAATAAAAAATCGGGCCGGACTCGGGCTGGATTGTTTTGGCATATCACGGGCCCAGCCCGGGTTTGGGCTGAAGCTAAAAAATTCAGGACAGGCTTGGACAGTTTACCCCAGCCCTAGCCCGGCCCATTGACACCCCTAATCATGACGAGGCCAAGAGAGCAACGTCCGATAACTACTAGCTACTGTGACAGCCTCAGTAGACAATCGGCTTCCTCTACTATTCCTTACGGTTGGTAAGGGACAGATGAGGTTTAGCGACAGATGATGCCATTAGCTTTTGCAGGCCCCACCATGATGTATGTGTTTCATCCATGCCGACCATCCAATTTTTTTAAGATTAATTTACGACACCAGCCCAAATATGAGGTAGATCCAAATTTCAAGTGGACCACATCATAAGAAACAATATTGATTGAGTGCCTATCATTAAAAACTTCTTAGGGGCCACAAAAGTTTTGGATCAAGCTGATATTTGTTTTTTCCCTTTATCCAGGTCTCTATGACCTAAGCAACAGGTTGGATTTTAAGTAAACATTACAGTGGGCCCTAGGAGGTTTTTAATGGTGTACATTCAATTACTATTGTTTCCTTGTGGTGTGGTCCACCTGAAATTTAGATCTACCTCATTTTTTTAGTCAAGCCATAAAATGATCTGAAAAAAAATGGATGGACAGCGAGGATAAAATACATATATCATGGCGGGGTCCACATAGATTTGAGTTACATACATCGTGGTGGGCCCACAGAGCATTGAGTTACATACATCTGCATTAGGTTCATTTTGAGCTTGGGCTAAGGCTAGGACTTAGGCCCCACCCATTGCCCACCCTAAAAACCTTCCTTATTGTTTATAATTAAATCGAATTAGCCCTCAAACAGCTTGGATAGAACAAACAAAGATAATTAGATGTTCCTTTTTACACTATACAAACAATGCATCAAAGGCGTGCACATCACTCTACTGGTCCTCACTCTCTCCGATTCTTTTCCCAAGTTCAGATCCCGTTTTACCATTGCAAAGAGGGAGGTAAAGAAGGAAGATTGCGAGCGTGAGCGTCTTCTCAAGCGTTTGGTGATTAAGTAGGTAAGGATCAAAACCTCTGTCAGCCCGTTAATTCGACGCTCAGCAGCATTGTAAACATTTGGTATCAAAGCAACGTCTCTGTTTATGCGGTAGTGATATTTTTCTACCATTAAAACCCTTGAAGGTTTTCCATCACCGACCATGGTTGTCGCTGACACTGGTTGGAGAACATAAGCCCCCCTTTTAATGGGCCTGCTTGGGGCATTTTTTCATAGCCCCCTATCAAACCTGGCCCTCAAATGGTGGAGATGGTGATCCTACAAGGAGGATTTTTTTTTTTTGTATATACATTTAACTCATAATAAGCATAACCACAAGATTACCCAATTGACAAAGGCAACATCATCATCACATATCCACTAATATAATCATTTGAGTACAATCTTTGAAAGGGAAAAATACATATATCGAAATCAAAGCTCCGAAGACCATCGCACGCTCCAAGCTCAACGCTGCTGCAACCTAATAACACCTGCACGCATCTATCGTGCATAAGGTTATATAAAGATTAGGGGGTGGTGTAAGTGTTTGCACGAGGTAAGTGCCAAGTATTCAATACGATGCCATTATCATGCAAATTGGAAGTACTGGTAATCCATAAATCGTACAATATCGGAATAAGTAAAGATACTAGCAAGATCATGAATTATCTGAGTAAGCAGAAATACTGACAAGAGCAGGAATTATCAGAGTAAACAGAAATACTCACAAGATCATAGATCATACGATAACAGAGTAAGCGGAAATACGAGCAAGTCCATGAGCCAATCAATATCAAATGCCGAGAATGTAATGGGGTATATAATTCCTTATGTATTCACAAATATGTCAGTTATATCTAGACCATATAAATGCAGAAGCACAGTAATCCAAGATGTCGTATGCCGCAGATGTAATGCAATTTGCGGTGCGAATGGAATGACCATGCTGGAGTGTGAAGTCAGGATGGTAGTATGTAGTATCGCAGGCTATGGGGTCCATCACAAGGGACTTCTATCCAAACCAGTCCCATACCTAAATTTGGATAGTCAGACTCAATGTGGTAGACTCCTGATCTCAGGTTAGTCGCGCGCCCCAACCGAAATCCTGGCCATTGCGAAGGCACACGTAACAACTAGTTGCGTACCACCAACCCGAGTAGATAGTGAATGAATGAATGCATGAATGAGTATGCAACTCCTGCTCACTAAATCCACATATCGGTATAGTCTCATCACAGGGGTTTAGTACACTCCAAATGGCACTACCGCTCTCCTAGCCGCACGGTCAAGTGAGCGTAAGAAACCTCACTATCTGCCCGACCAATAGTCTGCAATACCTATCCAGCACGTCGATAGCGGACCCATTCACGAGCTGGTCAAACTCACCTAGTATTGCCCCTACCCTCGGGCGGGTAAGGCCACACCCCCTCCCAACCGACCACGACACGGTGGAAGACGCGTCCTGATATTTGGCACTCGGGCGCTCATGCATCTACTCGGTCTCGGCGTTGGGGAGTCCCCGGCCACGGAGGTTTAGGGATTTTCACCCGGGGACATCTATGGCGCCCGTATGCTAGAACCAAACATTTCCGGTGTCCCGTTTGGCCATCCACGATATGCCCGTGGAGGCTACAACCCTGATATCGCTAGGGCGTAAAGTAATCATAATGCAAGATTTATGAGTCATACAATCCAGTCATGCATCAATCCTGCACATACCGTCATATGCAATGATCAACCACATCTCATAACAAACATGCAGATGATGCGTATGGGCATGTATCATGATGCTATGCTGTCACATACTCATAATCGGTATCAATAACCGGCATCGACCATCAATCACAACAATGTGGACATTTAACCAAATTATCCCCCAAGGTGTGGCCCACATAAAACCAAACATATAATGGGCCCACAGCCTTACATAAAGGCCTAATATACAACACAATGAGCATTACTCAAGGGTCACATATACGCAATAAGTGGGCCCTGCTCATGGGCCTCAAATACATGACATATGGGCCCTGCACATGAGTCTCGAATACATCAAATAGGTCATGCATCATGGGCCTAATACATATCTCAATGGGCCTTATTACATAGACCTCCTATTCATATTAAGCCTTAAACACGGGTTGCATATACATTACGCTGACCGAATACATATGTCATTGGGCCTCAACTATGGGTCGCATATACATTAAATAAGTCTCGACAAACGAAATCGACCTTAATAATCGGATTTGACACTTGGTACCGGCCTCGATACTCGGCCTTGGTAATCAGAATCGGCATCAATAAATTGGCCTATACAATAAGTATCGATGAGAATGGGTCTAACTAGGTTTAAGGAAAGGTCACCATGTGGGCGTTTAACCATCATTATCCAAAAATGTGGACATTCAACCAACACTGCTCCCAAGCAGTGGTCCGCATAGAGTTAATCATAAGGTGGGCCCAAATATCCAACAAATGGCCTCAAATAGTCATCACAGGTGGGCCTTACACATGCAGCATGTGGGCTTACACATCACGGTGGGTCGATATATTGGGCCGCACCATTAGCCTAATACGTACATCACGGTGGTCGCATCATTAGGCCGCATCAATGGGCGTCAGTCCAACAAATGGGCCGCATGGGCTGGAAACGTGTCATAATGGGACACGACATTCGGGCCAAAAATACGTTGCAATGGGCCTCGACCCATGGGCCGAAAATACATCTCTATGGGCCTTACCAAATGGGTCATAAACACATCCTAATGGGCCTCAACCATGGGCCCCTAACATATCATAACGGGCCTTGCATTAATGGGCCGCACTAATGGGGCCCATGCACATCAAGTGGGTTGCATCAATAGGCCGCACAAATGCACAATAGGTAGACCCTGCACATGCAGCAGATGGGCCCCACCAGATGGTTAGTGTGGATATAAGATGCATACATCTAGTGGGTCACACATCCCACGAACGGCGTGAATAAAACATACATCGAGGCTGGCCCTATATAACCTGGACGGTTAGGGTGGAACATATGTGGTGGGCTCTGCTCACGGGTTCCAAATACATTACAATGGGCCTTACCAATTGGGCTTAAATACATTTTAATGGGCCTCAACCCATGGACCCTGATATATATCATAATGGGGTACCTGCCCTGGATGGCGTGGATAAAAATACATCGTGGTGCATCCCATCCAAATAGTTGGACAGTATGGATATAAAAACATGTATATTATGTGGAATCCATGTGTACAACGGATGCATCAAGGTGGTCCTCACACAGATGTACTGCATGGGATGAATTCATATGTCACATGGGTTCCACATCCCACGGCCAGAGATTGAGCGGTAAGGATAAATAAATACATCATACTGGCCCACACTGCATATGGACGGTATGCTTATTCAATACATATAATAACATATAATAAGGAGGGCCCCACCGTCCAGTAGCTGCTGGATGGTGTGAATATAGAGTGCATGCATCAAGGTGGGCACCTCGAATGGACCACAAAATACATTAAAGTGGGCCCGACAAATGGGCCACAAAATACATCAAAGTGGGCCCGACAAATGGGCCACAAAATACATCAAAGTGGGCCTTCTCACATGGTCATACATACATCAAATGAGCCACACCAATGGCCCCCATGTATATCTAATGGGTCACACCCCAATAAAAGTGGTGATAATGATTTCCACCATTTAAGTTCCTAAGGCCCACCATAATACATGTTTCCTATCAAACATGTTCATAAATTAACGTAATGATAGATGAAGTGGAACAAATATCAGCTTAATAGGAAACTCCCATAGCCCTTAGAAATTTTGAACGGTGGACATCATTGTCCACTACCTTAAATGGTGGGGTCCACTTGAACTTTAGATCTGACTTATTTTCTTGTCTCAAGCCTGTTAAGACAAGCTTGCCAAATGGTTGGATGGTTTGGATGCAACACATGCATCAAGGGCGGGGTCCACATGAGCTACGGATCTAACTCATTCTTTAGCTCACGCAATGAAAGGAGCTTCCAAAATGGATGGACAGCTTGGATACAACACATGCATTATGGTGGGTCTCATGAAGGCCCACCATCATGTATATATTATATAATATAATATAAAAAAAATCTATATATAATATATATATATATAATATATATACAATAATATATATATAGACACACATGCACACACATCAGCCCCACACGTGGGGTGGTCCCACCGTCCAGAGGTGGACGGTGCGGATAGAACACATAGGCCAAGATGGGGCCCCACCGTCCAGTAGCTGCTGGACGGTGTAAATAAAACACATACATCAATGCTCCACCGTCCACAGCCATGGACGGTGTGGATAAAACATATAATTTAGGGTGGGTTTCCCGTGGGGCCCACCGTAATGTCTATTTGCAATCCAACCCGTTAATATGATCACACGGGCCTGAATGAAAAGGAGAAACAAATTTCATATTAACCCAAAACTTCCGTGATACCCAAACAGGGTTTCAATGGCTGACATTCAATCCCGCTGTTTCCAAAGATGTGGGCCGTCTGAGCCACGTATAAAGCTGATTTTCGAGGTGGCCCACTTCCCTAAGGGGCTCGCCTAAATGCACGGTGTTGATGACATGACACACATCATGGTGGGGCCCACAGCAGGGACCCACGTCCCTGCCCGCTAACGTCCAGCGCAGGACGCCAGCGCGTGCGGCAGCGTCCTGAGGTCTGCCGGCAGAGGGTGCACCTTGCATTTGTTTTTATTCAATTTTATAGAAAATGTGTTTTTTAAAGGTTTTTCATGTGTGGAGCCTGCATCAAGTAGATCCACACCACCCATTGTATCCCATGGCCCGAGACGGACCAAACAAGTACAATATTCACTATATTTTTAGTACATCAAAGCAACAGGGTGGATTTCAGTGGTAGATACATTGTTTGCTATGTTAGGGCCCGTCTGAGAGTCAGATTAACCTCATTTTTCGGCTTAACGCTTAAAATGATCTAAGAGATAGGATGGACGGCGTAGATTAAACTCATACATTGAGGCAGGGCTTGTATGAGTGGTCCTTCCAAAGTTTTTGTTTTATATCAAACCAACACATTTTTATTTTATTTATTTATTTTTTTCACTTCACTCTTCACTTCTTCACTTCTCACACACGTCCAGCGTCCAGACGCTGGACGGTTGCATACAACATATGAGTAAGGTGGGTCCCACGTGTGGGAACCATGGAGATGGTTGGTGGGTCGCACGTGGACGTGGCCCACTTGATTTGGACCAACTTGATATTTGTGTTTTCCCATCTCCCTAAGGTAGGGTCCAAATGGTTTGAATGGTTGGATAAAACATACATCAAGTGGGGTACATCCGGGTGGGTCACACCGCCACATCGTCACACACAACAAAAGTGAAAGAGAGAGAGGAGAATAGAGACACCCACTTATGATCTTCTCCTCCTTCTTTCGCCAAAGTATCCTAGAGCATCAATGGACGAACTTCAACGGTCGAGATTAGATCATGAACGGTGGAGATGGGAGTAAGGAAGGTGGGCCACACTAGCTTCTCCTCTTAGAAGCCATGGACGTAGGTTGCTTGGAGAGAGGAGCTTGAAAAAATGAGAGAGAGAGAGAGAGAGAGAGAGAGAGTGTGTAAGAGAAGTGATGGGAGAGAGAATGGTGAGGTGATGGGAAGTTGACCTTTGGGATTACCTTTTGTACTTGGGAATGGGGAGATAATGGGTGTACTTTTGAAGAATGAGGTGATTGATGTGATGAATTTTCTCGGGATTTGCGACGTGCGGCATTTTTCTCGCACCGAACGCTGGCCCACATCTCCCGACCAGAGTATCGCCTCGGCGCGCGAGTCGCGGCATCGGAATCACGGCGACGCCGCGGTCGTTATGATATAAGTCTTGGACTAAGCCAACTCAAATCTATGGGATACAACTTAGGGTCGTGCGCAAACATTGATTATACGTCGCAGGTTGCTGGAATTTGACGAGAAGGATCGCCGGAGTCGTCGGAACAGTATAGGCTAGATACGGGTCTTACATAAAGATAAGCCCCCCTTTTAATGGGCCTGCTTGGGGCATTTTTTCATAGCCCCCTATCAAACCTGGCCCTCAAATGGTGGAGATGGTGATGAACAGTTTAATCCGTCATCACAGTGCCATTGTCGGATCGGGCCTCCATCTCAATCACTACTACCAAATCCTTGTTCGAGAATCTCCTCCCTTCTTCTACTCTATCCCAAAGAGTAACTAGGACCAAATTAGTCACGTTTTCGGGGTCCGTCTGTATTACTCTTTTATGTTATATGATTCATGTTTTTTCAGTTTTAACTATAATTCTTTATGCAAATCAGTCAGTCCATGCATACATTGGGTTGGGCTTGGGCCAGGGTTAGGTCTAGCTTGAGTCTGGCACATTGCCAACCTTGGAAATGACACCCAGATCCATAGCTCAAGTGGTAGACTGAGTGAAAGATACCTCGTTTCAACACTGAGGTCTTGGCATCGATTCCTTAGAGGGGGTGGCTAACACCGAAGTGTGAACTGACAATGGGTGTACTAACAAGCTAACAAAAAAAAAAACCTTGGAAATGACCAAAATGTAACCATCTTCCTCACTATTCATAATTAAAGCAACCCTTTGTATGCAGTAGTATTTCATTCATTTTAAGCTTTAAAGTATTATGATTGCATTTCAGGACATTAGTAAATATAACAAACTATGCCTCCTTTTGGTCATTTGAACGGTGGTAAATGAGTTAAGTTGTAAATGATTTACAACTTGTGTTTGGATGCCCCGAAATGCTTGTAAATCATTTACTAGTTGTAAATGATTTACCAACTTTTCCCCCCTTTTTATTTGCTAGCAAAATTTTGATATTTCATTTGCTAGTAAATGATTTACCAGCAAGAAGCCTACAACGTACGGCTCTTTTTCTGAAGGCTGGGGGATACACACCTCCCTCTCTCCATTGTGTATAAGAACTCCAACAACACTCTCTCTCTCTCTCTCACTCTCTCTCTCTCCCTCCACCAATGGCAACATATCTTGCTACTGGCCTTATAAAAGAGCACCTGAATTTCTGGGCCTGCTTCTATGGCTCACTTACTGCTTGGTTTTATGTGAGGATCAACCCCAAGCTTTAGTGAGATGGGCATAACCCAATGGTTCACTTTAAAATCCACTCTTATATGCCATTTTAATGTTTTTAATGAATTACTTCTCTAAACTATCTCTAGTGTGAATACACAATTACAGGATATAAACAATTTACAGGCTATCTAAACATTGTAAATCATTTACTAGTAAATCATTTACAACTTAAAGCCAAATAGACAAGCTGTAAATAATTTATAGCCTATAAAATAGCCAGTAAATGATTTACTAGTAAATCATTTACTGATTTACAACTTAAAACCATTTACCACCATCCAAACGACCCCTTACAGTTTCAATTAAGAAACTTAGATAAAAAATTATGTGAACTCTGTATTGTAGATAAAGTTGAACTTTGTGATGATGCTATTGTAAACTTTCTTTCTGCATACAAAACTTTTGTCTGCCTTGAAGAAGCAAGTTCCCTTGCGAGACTAGCTCATGAAACTCAATAGCTTGGACAAAGCAAAGACAATAACAACTTCCTTTTCACTTTATGCAGACAAGGCATCAAATGCGTGCAAATCATTGTTATGGACTCCAATATACAGGTAATTGCATATCAATGCTTCTAATATGTGACCATTTTCTAGACACACTACAAGAAAATAGGCTTTTAGCCACACTTTTTTAGCCTCGGTTCAAAAAACGAAGGTTAAATGTGCTTTTTAGTCTCGGTTGTAAAGGAACCGAGGCTAAAAGTTCTCTTTTGCCTTGGTTGTAGAGGAATTAAGGCTAAAAGTCCACTATTTCGCCTCAGTTGCTGAAAAATCAAGGCTAAAAGTCCATTTTTTACCTCGGTTGGTGAGAAATCGAAGCTAAAAGTCTACCATTTCACCTCAGTTGGTGAGAAATTGAGGCTAAAAGTCTATCATTTCACCTCAATTGGTTAGAAATTGAGGCTAAAAGTTCATTATTTTGCCTCAGTTTGTGAGAAATCGAGTCTAAAAGTATACCATTTCACTACAGTTGGTGAGAAATCGAGGCTAAAAGTCTACCATTTTGCCTTAGTTGGTAAGAAACTAAGACCAAAAGTTCACTATTTCGCCTCAATTGCTAAGGAACTGAGGCTAAAAGTCCGATATTTCGCTTCTGTTGGTGAAAAGCTGAGACTAAAAGTCTACCATTTAGCCTCAGTTAGTAAGAAACTGAGGTTAAAAGTATCATATTTTGCCTCATTTAGTAAGAAACCAAAGTTAAAAGTCTACTTTTTAGCTTCAGTTGTAAAGGAATCGAGGCTAAAAGGTCGCTTTTTCGCCTTAGTTAATAAGGAATTGAGACTAAAAGTTCATTTTTTCCACCTTGGTTGGTGAGAAATTGAGGCTAAAAGTTTACAATTTTATCTCGGTTGGTGCGAAACTGATGTTAAAAGTCAACTATTTTACCTCGGTTGCTAAGGAATTGAGGCTAAAAGTCCACTATTTCGCTTCAGTTGGTGAGAAATTGAGGATAAAAGTTTACCGTTTTACCTTAGTTTATGGGAAAGCAAGGTTAAAAGTGCACAATTTTGCTTTAGTAAGAAATTAAGGTTAAAAGTTCACTTTTTAGCCTCAATTGTTGGAATTTGAGGCTAAAAGTTTAATTTTTTGCCTTAGTTATAAGGGAACTGAGGCTAAAAGTCCAATATTTTGCCTCGGTTGGTGAGAAATTGAGGTTAAAAGTCTACTATTTTGCTTCGGTTGGTAAGAAATCAAGGCTAAAAGTTCATCATTTTGCCTCAGTTAGTACGCAACTAAGGCTAAAAGTAAACTTTTTTGTCTCCGTTGCAAATGAACTGAAGCTAAAGGCCTACTTTTTCACCTCATTTACAAAAGAACCGAAATTAAAAGTACAATATTACGCCTGATAAAAAACCGATGGTAAAGTTGAGAATTCTAAATAAAATTGATGAATTTCGAAAAACTAAGAATCTTGAAAACAATTGAGAATTTTAAAAGAAATTGAGAATATTGAAACAATTGATAATTTTTAAAATTTTGACAATTTTAAAAGCAAAAAATTGAGATTTTTGAAAAAACAAATTGAATTTTGAATTTTCAAAGAACTAAGAATTTTTTAAAAATTTGAGAATTTTAAAAAAATTAAGAATTATTTCTTTTGAAAAATTAAGAATAAAAAATGATAATTCTGAAAATTTATGATTTTTTTTTTTTAAAATTGAGAATTTAAAAAAATTAAGAATTTTGCAAAAATTTGATAATTTCAAAAATAATTAAGAATTTTGAATTTGAGAATCTTGAAAAAATTGGAAAATTTTAAAAATTGAGAAATTTAAAAAAAAAATTAAGAATTTTCATAAAATCGAAAATTTTGAAAAAAAAAATAAGAATTTTAAAAACGGTTAAGAATTATTATTATTTTTTTGATAATTAAAAAAAAACTAAGAATTGTTAAAAAATTGATAAATCTCAACTAATTGAGAATCTTGAAAAAAATTGGAATTTAAAAATTTTAAGAATCTTGAAATTCTTTAAAAATAATTTTCATAAAATTCATAAATTTGAAAATAATTAATAATTTCTGAAAAATTGATAAATTTGGAAAAATTAAAAAAATTGAGAATTTAAAAAGAAAATTGATTTTTTTTTTTCTTAAAAGAGAATATTGAAAGAATTGATAATTTTTAAAATTTTTGAATATTTTAAAAAGAGAATAATTTTAAAACCGGTTTTTATGGATGGCATAGCATCATTGTTTCCACTGTTTTGCGTGGTGGGGTCCTCGAGATTTGGATCTTTGGCTCATGCCATAAAATGATCTCTCCAAAAGGATGGACGGTGCGGATACAACACATACATTATGGGGGCCCACAAAACTTGGTGACGTCACTTCAGGAGCGAACCTCGCTACGCAACCTGTTCCGCGTCCTTTATGGAAACGGATTGGCTACTCCCCTTCCACCAGCCAACTAATGGTCGGTGCTCGGTGGCCCCACCGTGATGTATATGTTTCGTCCATGCCAACCACCTATTTTTCTATATTATTTTAAGAAATGATAAAAATTAATGAGGTATTTCCCAATCCCAAGTAGACTACATTGCAAAAACTGATCTTTGTTTTTTCCCTTCATCTGCATCCGTATGACTGACGTAATAAACAGATTGGATGTCAAATAAACAATACGATGGGCAGAGTTTTGGACCAAGCTGATCTTTGTTTTTTCCCTCCATCTACGTCTGTATGACTGACGTAATAAACAGCTCGGATGTCAAATAAACAGTATAGTGGGTGGAGAAATTTAATGGTGGATGTCCAATTAATATTGTTTTCTTGTTGTGCTATCCATCTGAGATTTATATACCTCTAAGTTTTTGGATCAAACCATAGATTGATCTTTAAAAATGGATGAAAAGAATGGATGAAACACATACATCATAGTGGGGCTGGGGCCCACAGATCACTGACCATCAGCCACCGGGCCGGTGGGGAGTGGCCAATCCGTTTCCGCCCTTTACTTGGAGTTGATTAGGTATGCCCCGCCTCACCAAACATGGTACGACCTGGCTGTGGGGCTCACCTTGATATATGAATTGTAAATCCACTCTGTTCATCTATTTTTCCGGATCATTTTAGCGCAGGAACCCAAAAATGAAGTAGTTCCAAATCTCTGGTGGACCATACCATTGTAACAATGATGATTGACCATTAAAAACTTGACCATTAAAAACATCTCGTGCGACACAAAAGTTTTGGATTAATCTGATAATTTATTTTTCCCTTAATATTGATTTATTTTGACCTTATCAACAGATTAGATTGAAAATAAATACTATGAAAACATTCCAGTGGGCCTTAGGAAGTTTTTAACAATAGGCGTTCAATTACCACTATTTCTTACGGGTTATTACACATGAGATTTTATCTTATTAATTTTTATTTCCATGCCTTGAAATGATCTGAAAAAACGGATGGACGGTGTGGATATACATTACACACATCAAGTTAAGCGCCACGGCCAGGTCGCACTATGTTGGGTGAGTTCGGGGCCGCACCTAAGCCGCTTCCTCGCGGATTTCCTGCCAAACCTCAGCAGGAAGTTCGTGCGCAAGGATGCTAGGTGGGCCCCACATAGATGTTTATGAGAAATCCATCCCGTCCATCCGTTTTATGAACTCATTTTAGTATGTTTGACAAAATATTAGTTGTATCAAACAATTAAATGGGCCACATGAGATGAAACAGTAGTAATTAAGTGAGAACCGTTGAAGTATTCTTATGTCCATAAAAGTTTTGTGTCAGACCATATTTTTCGTTTTTTCACTTCATCCTATTCGGAATGACCTTATAAACGGTTTGGATAGCATATAAACATCAAGGTGGAGCGCAGGAGGGTTTCAACGGTATGAATTTCTTTCCCCAATTTTCCATCTCGTGTGACCAACTTGAGTATTGTATCCACCTAATTTTTGGTGCCATGTCATAAAATGAGCCCAAAAAACGAATGGACGGAATGGATTTCTCACATACATTGAGGTGGGCCCCACCCATCATACTTGGTAGATGAGTTACCCGCGGCCATAATACCCTCATTCATATGCAGCAAAGAGAGAGCGAGAGAGAGGAAATGGCGACGACGAAAGCCTTTTGAGAGAGCAAATGGCGGCGATAAAGGTCATTATAGCTAGGCATATCTTCGATAGCCGTGGAAATCGAAACATTGAGGTGATTTTTTCTGTTTCTTTCAACCAACTATTTGCTATTCTCGTGTCTAGGTTTTCGATTTCTATTACATGCCTGGATTTGATCTCTTCCGTCTACTTCTCATTTTCATCTTCCCATCTGTCGTCTTTTATACGTGATTGGATCAGATCGTAATCAGGCATCGATTCAGATACTGTGATTCTCTCTTCTGATGAAGAATTTTCGGTTTCTTGTTCTTATATGCGATGGATGTTTCTCTCTGCCTGTTTATTCCTTCAGTTGGATGTTTGTCTGAGTGATGGAACCCTAGCTAGGGTGTTGTCACGAGTGGGGCCTTGACAGGTAAAAACCAAGAACTCATTTCATAATAGAATCTGTACTGCATCTGTGATTTGGATCTGTATCAGATCTCTTGAATTTGAGCTATGATGAGGTTTTAGTGATTTTTATTTTAGTTTGATTGTAGAAATAGTGGACCAGATGTTGAGGTTTCTTGTGTCGTGTATTTTGAATTATCTGTGTGGCTCTCCTTCCCAAGTTTCTAGGAGGAAATTGGGAATTTAATTTCCTGACTTCAAATTCATTGCTATATATATATATATAGAATAAATAAGATTATGAGCTTTTTTATTGGATTTGTAAATATTATAGTTAGTTTATTAAGTTGAACTTGACCTATTCCACAATTTTCATGCTCTCAACTTGGTGCCGAAGCACTTTGGAATTTGGATAATTGGATAGTGTCTGAGCATGTCGGTCCCGTGACATTTACAATACCTGCAGTGAGAGACAATCAATTAACTATTAAATGTCACTGAATCCAATGGCGAAACATTACCAGCTTACAAATCTGAAAGGCCTTATGATTTTTGAAACATCGGTCGTTCCTTTCTAACCATAGAACCTATATGCCTACTAACAAAATTAATCACCAGACTTTTCTCCCAATATTCCCTATACTCCCATCAAGCCACATCAAAAGAAAACTATCAACGAATTTTGGCAATGCCCATGAAACTCCAAACACATTTAAAAAATCATCCCACAACCCTTTTGCAAATGAGCAATGTTCAAACTGTGTTGAGATGATCCACTGCTAATTTCCTCATATATCTAGAACAATTTGCATTTGTAGTTGGGGCCTTTGATGCTAGAAATTTTGTATCGGTGCAAGAAATTGTTAGCAATCATCCAAAAGAAATCACAACCAATAATCCCAACTCATGCATGCTTAAATTCTGATTAGCTGGGACAAGACTTAGATTATGATGCATGCTCATATCCAAAGCTTCATATCAAACAAGGAACAAGTCCAGTGTCCTTGAGCAATGCATAGATGCACTCCATCATGTCCAAAATGTTTTGATTGTCCTTGCAATGGTTATTTATTTATTTGTCTTGCTTCCTCCATACAAGCACCAAGTTTTGGGTACTTGAATTAAGCTAAACATGCACTACTGCATTTATATGTAGTATATAGGAATTTGTGACAGAGTGATAAAAATGGTGGTTGGCTTATAGGCCAGTTGGCCTGACCCGGCCTGGACGACTCGGTATGTAGGGCCAGGACTTGGGCACTAAACGTGGCGCTGGCCCAGTCCAATCATCAACTGGCCCACCATTTTTTTAAAAGGATGTTTTAGAGACATAAGCAGTTCCCATTCAACGTGGATGTGTAATTTAAAGGAGCTCTTGGATCTATGGTCATGTTTTGATGATCAAAACATTTTATATGATGAACTTGTCCTGGATGAACAGGATTCTCCCAAAAAATTTCCTAGATTAAGCTGTCACACACATTTAATATTTGGACTATTTTCCTTATAATGCTAGCCTTATAGGGCAGGGCCATGACCTTTTCAATCCAACTAGGGCTAGACCAAGCCCGGGTCACGACCCAAGTATAGAGAACTGGGGCTAAGCCAGTGCACCCCAAATGGTTCATGCTTAGGGTGGAGCAATCATCATTAGCCCAACCGTAGTCAGAAAATTTTTAATGAATGAGAAAAATAAATTTACAAAAGATTGAATGACTTTTCTTTGTATGAATAGATCTTTTTATATTGTGATGAATATATAGAGAAGAGAAGGAATTAAATCTCTAATCAGATCCTAAATCTTAGAGACAAAATAAAGAAGAAAAAAATTCATATCAGGAAGAATTTTCCTAACAGAGTCCAACCTTTCATCATCTAGCATGAAATTCAAACCCATTCTCAGCTAGCCACCCTACAAGGTTGGGCTGCCCAGCCACCTGTATCAATGAGTATGAACTGTGCGCATGGTGAGCACTTAAAGTTGGGGCACTTATTTCCCAGCACTTTAAGAAGAAGACAGAATCAAGTGCTTGTTCAGATTGACAGTCGACTAAGAAAAGCATTTAATTTATATCAGCAATATGTTTGCACTTAAAGAAGCGAAGCGCCAGCTTTTGCCATTTCTGTCTTAAGAAGGGAGCCAATATATATATATATATATATTATTTTCAGTCAAATGCTGAGAAAAGGGTGTTTCAGACATCCATTATGAGATTATAAACCAAATACTCTCACCTATAAAGAATAGTATTTTCCATTACTTTTCTTTAACAAAAAGAAAAAAAAAACAAGTGCAAAGAATTTTCTTTCCCTACAAATATTGTTATTGTTGTTAGTTTTGGTGATTGTGGTGGTGGTCTACACACACATAGAGGCATCCGTTTTTAAAATAGCAAATGAGGATAAACTCACCAATGTAGCTGATAGACAAGAAGAATAATTGGATAGAGATGATAAGCTTGTTTGCATTATCAATTGGAAAAAGCTAACAAAACAAAAGTGGCCCCACTCAACAAAATGCGTGGTGTTTCCTTCCATATAAGGAAAGAGATGAAAGCATAGGATCTTTAAAAGGCATGGAGTAAAGGCTATGGAATGAGCATGGCTTATTGATCACATTGATTGAACTATCCTAACCATTCAAGTGGTGGCTATCAAATGGATTGCTATGGAATCTGATAGAGTAGATATTCGAGTATGAACCATCACATGATGGGAATAGCCACATTAATGGCTTAGATATTTATATTTATATTTTATTTTTTGGTATAAACCAAGGTGTGGGCTTTAGTTATCAGTACCGTTTGGGCACAGTCTAGAAGGGAAGTTTTATTACTATGTGTTGTTTGGTGCCAAAGTTTGTGAAGTGTTTGAATATACTTTTGTGAACTGGTCTTGTCCCTTGCTCAGCAAAATAGGGGCTAAAAACCCCACTCAATCAAACAAATCTGACAAACAAATGCAGCGTAGAAACACCCTTTGCCAAGTGTGTTCAAATGAGCCCTTGATCTATAGTATGGTTTCTTTATTTTATTTTTTTTGGAAAGTGTTGGATTTCTAACCTGTACTGAATCTCTTGTTTTATGTGCTTCTGTTGTGGTTTTTGGGTTATTGTCTTCCTTTTGAATGCTTTTTTGCTTTTTCTTTCATCAGGTTCTAAAATTTGAGTATGCTGTCCGTGGAGAGATTGTTATCCATGCCCAGGTATTCCAAATTGAGAGTTCATAGGAATATTTTCTCCCTTCTCTTGAGATTATCATTTCCTAATGGAAAGCATGCTGACCCAGGTCACTAATACAATACACCACCACAAAAGCAAAGTACATAGAACTCATTCTTGAACACGAGGATTCTGAATGCTCAACAATAGATCTTCTTATAATTGTTCATGTTGGATTCTTATTTGAAACACTACCAAAAAAAAAAAAAAGAAAGTCTAGTTACATGTCCTGTTTTATAGGCTTTTTTTTTTTTTTTTTTGCATCAATGATTGGAGTGACACTATCCAAAAACTTGCTGGTCAACTTGAGATTTGGCTGAAGCCAGGTTCCCAGTGATCCAAACAGATGGTGCAATGTGCCTCACCAAGGATGGACCACACACCAGAAGTCCCTGAGATTGGAAGATCCCAGCTACCAAGTCAATCACTATTGATCTTTAACTCTTAACTGTCTCTTAACCGTCTGTTTACTGTCTGTGAATTGAATGGATAAGATATCCAAACCTAGGATATTTTGGTGTATGATTCATCCATGATGGAGCCCATCATATAGATGGCTTAGATCATTGCATGGTCCATGCATGTTGGAGCCCATCATATAGATGTAATCACTGAACCAAGGGTTCTAGTTTTACAAACTGAAAACCCATGGTACTGTAGAAACTCTTGGGCTGAGCATTGCATGATATCTCTTCCATGTATATGCTCCTGTGTAGTATCTCTACTTCCATGCTTATAGTTCTACATGTTCCTTCTTATATAGATTCTGCGCTTGTACCCAAGATGGAAAAGAGCACAACAACTGTAAGTTCAGAAAAACAATAAGCAAGACAGTAGAAATTTAGTTCAGGCTACTTTTGGTTGCTCCAAATATCATGAAAATTCATGATTACTCATCTAATTCAGTGCAAAATATGTTGAAATTTCATGATACTTTGTTCCTCCAAACACACCCTTAATTACTGAAGAATGATCAAAATCTCTCTGGTCACTGCATTTTAGTAAACCAAGCAACCAGAGTTTGTTAAGAAGCAATCTGCGGTGAAACACCTTTTGTTGGGTAGTGCATCTAAAAGGTTCCTTAGTCTCACAACACGATCTTTCAGACATAGGTGGAGTTTGAGACAGTTTGGTTCATGGAACAATGGGCCCATAAATTGAAAGACTGCTTCGGTTTGAGGAATCTGATGTTTTTTTTTGAAAGGCGACTTAAATTCATTAAAAGGAGAGAACTGAAAAAGGAGAAACAGTCTGCTGAGATAGCGAACTGATCTCCCAGATACAACCCAAAAAAAGGGAAAAGAAAACAGAAAAAGCAGCAAACAAAATAAAACCAAGAAGCAAAACACAAAAACAGAGACTACCCACCAAAAAGGTGATCGGGGGCAAAAGGAGTCCCGCTAAGATTGACTGAATTGCAGGCACATTCTATGACGAACTGATGAATTTAGATTTCTGATTTTAAATTCCCACTAGAGTTCTAAGGTTCTTTTTTTTTTGGCAGTTATGGTGTTATACCTGTACCAGAAGTGACGGATTGACAGCCTCTAACTAGCAATGATAGATACCTGGTGGCTGCAATTGATGGGGTCTCCGAGAAAATGACTGTGCAGGATATCTGTGATCTAATATGGGACGTACGCATTCAAGACAGTGAAAAATGAGAATCTGTTTCTACCAACACAAAATTGTTGGCTGTGTGGAAGGCTATGTGGCAGTTCATGTGCATTTGTAGTTTGTTTTGAAAACTTTAAATAGACCATTAATTGTTTTGTTGGTATTGTGCTGATTGTTTTCTCTTGATGAATGTTAAATGGGTGAAACATGCACAGGTTCAATCATTGGTTGATTATGATATTGTTAGCTTCGGTTGATAGAAACTAAGGCTAAAGATGGATTTAGTATTAGTTGGCATTAACTGAGGTGAAAAACTAGATTTAGCCTCAGCTATTGAGAAATGAGGTTAAAAGCTGAATTTAACCTCGGTTGATGCTAAAAGAGGCTAAATCCATCTTTAGCTTTGGTTTTGCCTCAGTTACCCAAACTGAGGAGGCTTTAGCCTTGGTTGTAGAAAATTGAGGTTAAAAATAGATTTAGCTTCGGTTGGAGGTAACTGAGGCTAAAGTTTGGATTTAGTCTCAGTTGGAACTTTTAGGCTCACTTGAAGAACCGAGATTATAAAAGCTTTTTTAGCCTTGGTTGCTAAAACCAAGGCTAAAGCCTTTAGCTATGGGGGTTCCAACCTTGGTTAGGATAATTGAGGCAAAAATGAGGCTAAAGGCCTTAGCCTCCGTTTTTATCCTTTTTAGTTACAGTTTTGAACTGAAGCTAAGGGCAGTTTTTGTTGTAGTGACGGTAGCAAGTAAGAAGGGATGCAAACCACGTAACAAGGAGACTACATTTCATCTTATCCTCTTGATTTGGGAAAACCATGACCAAGGAATTAGTTGTTATTGCTGGTGAATGCTCGAGTCTTGTACTTCTCCTGCACACACTGTTACACGCAAGTGAATGTCAGAAAGATGTTATGAATTTACCATTGGAAGCATTTAAACAGGAACCCATAATTTGTCTAGCTTAATTTGAATTACATGTATGCAATTTTTAACTAATTTCTAACTGTCTGTGCATCATCCACCACTCTGCCAGGGTGTCAATTTTTTCTTGAAGCTAAGTCCACGATTATATGAAAATTGTAAATATTGAGGTTTGAATTCCTTATTATTTTAAAATAGGGAACTTTCCCATTTGGAACTTAGTTTGTATAGTTGGGGCCATGATTGGTATATCCTAGACATTGGCTAGAGTAGAGCAACTGTGGGTGCCAGTCCACATCTGCAAACTAAGCTCTGCACAGGAATGTTCCTTGTTTGGAATGAATAGGGAACTAACTCGGCCTCCTCTATATTATATTTCTATAAATTACCAATGTGTCAACGAAAAGTTTATTTAATATGAAAAAGTATACTTTTTGTACATCATACGGAGTTCACCAAATTCCCACTTACATTCTTAACAATAACGTGAGTCTGCAAAAATGATTTCAAAGTTATAATTTCTAAACGAAACTATTCTTCAAATTATCTATCATCCAGGCTGATTCAGTTGCATGCAGTGAGTTTTCAGATGAGTATGGCACCTTTTTGGCCATTATTGTTTTGTGCAAATCTTCTATTCCTGTTTGTTGAAGAAAATATCGTACTAAATATTATATGTTATGAATTTACTGATCTAAACATACTATGTACTTGGTTTAGTCTTGCATTATCCATTTTGTAAATGTTTCCATCGACATGTCTGTTTATCTGCATTATGACAATAAAGAATCTGTGCCCCATATTCTATTGATGTCTTGTTGAATTCAGTGGTCATCTTCATTACACTTCTATGTCGGATTGGTGTAGACCAGCTCAGGAATGATGCGTTTGCATAATTTGTTTTGAGAACTGATTGCGTGCAGGCAAATATACCACAACTGATGGGGTACTGTAAAATGTCTTTCTAGTAACTTGCCAACAATATTCCCATTAATACCTCACACTTACACCTAACCTCTTCACATTAATGCTAGTTATTGGGCTGCTATTGTTGTATCAGTACCAGTTTTTACTTTTAGCATTATCTTTAGATTTCTGATTTTGAATTCCTATTAGAGTTTTAAGGGTTTTTTTTTTTTGTTGTTGTTGTTGTTGTTGTTGGCAGTTATGGTGTTATATCTGTACCAGAGGTGACGGATTGACAGCCTCTAACTAGCAATGATAGATACCTGGTGGCTGCAATTGATGGGGTCTCCGAGAAAATGACTGTGCAGGATATTTGTGATCTAATATGGGATGTACGCATTCAAGACAGTGAAAAATCAGAATCCGTTTCTACCAACACAAAATTGTTGGCTGTGTGGAAGGCTATGTGGCAGTTCATGTGCATTTGTAGTTTGTTTTGAAAACATTAAATAGACCATTAATTGTTTTTTTGGTATTGTGCTGATTGTTTTGTCTTGATGAATATTAAATGGGTGAAACATGCACAGGTTCAGTCATTGGTTGATTATGATATTGTTAGCTTCGGTTGATAGAAACCAAGGCTAAAGATGGATTTAGTTTTAGTTGACATCAACTGAGGTGAAAAACTAGATTTAGCCTTGGTTATTGAGAAATGAGGTTAAAAGCTGAATTTAACCTCGGTTGATGCTAAAAGAGGCTAAATTCATCTTTAGCTTTGGTTTTGCCTCAGTTACCCAAACTGAGGCTGCAACTCCCGTGGCTAAAGGCTTTAGCCTCGGTTGTAGAAAACTGAGGTTAAAAATAGATTTAGCTTCGGTTGGAGGCAACCGGGGCTAAAATTTGGATTTAGTCTTAGTTGGAACTTTTAGCTTCACTTGAAGAACCAAATTATAAAAGCTTTTTTAGCCTCGGTTGCTAAAACCGAGGCTAAAGCCTTTAGCCATGGAGGTTCCAACCTCGGTTAGGATAATTGAGGCAAAAATGAGGCTAAAGGCTTTAGCCTCACTTTTTATGCTTTTTAGTTACAGTTTTGAACTGAAGCTAAGGGCAGTGTTTGTTGTAGTGACAGTAGCAAGTAAGAAGGGATGCAAACCACGTAACAAGGAGACTACATTTCATCTTATCCTCTTGATTTCGGAAAACCATGACCAAGGAATCAGTTGTTATTGCTGGTGAATGCTTGAGACTTGTAGTTCTCCTGCACACACTGTCACACGCAAGTGAATGTCAGAAAGATGTTATGAATTTACCATTGGAAGCATCTAAACGGGAACCCATAATTTGGCCAGCTTAATTTGATTTACATGTATGCAATTTTTAACTAATTTCTAACTGTCTATGCATCATCTACCACTCTGCCAGAGTGTCAATTTTTTCTTGAAGCTAAGTCCACGATTATATGGAACTTTCCCATTTGGAGGTTAGTTTGTATAGTTGGGGCCATGATTGGTACATCCTAGACATTTTTTTTTTTTTTTGTTGAAGACACAGGGTGTCCCCAATTCTTTTTGAAGTGAGACTAATCCCTGCAGATATACGCAATCACCCACAACCACGTGTATTGGGTAAAGCCAAGGAGGGGAATCGAACCCTCACCTATAGGGAGCAAACCTACGGTGAAGACCATTCGCCCAAACCTCGTTGGGGGCTAGAGTAGAGCAACTGTGGGTGCCAGCCCACATCTGCAAACTAAGCTCCGCACAGGAAAGTTCCCTGTTTGGAACGAATAGGGAACTAACTCGGCCTCCTCTATATTATATTTCTATAAATTACCAATGTGTCAACAAAAAGTTTATTTGATATGAAAAAGTATACTGTTTCTACATCATACGTAGTTCACCAAATTCCCACTTACATTCTTAACAATAAAGTGCGTCTGCAAAATGATTTCAAAGTTATAATTTCTAAACGAAACTATTCTTCAAATTATCTATCATCCAGGCTGATTCAGTTGCATGCAATGAGTTTTCAGATGAGTATGGCACCTTTTTGGCCATTATTGTTTTGTGCAAATCTTCTATTCCTATTTGTTGAAGAAAATATCATACTTAATATTATATGTCATGAATTTACTGATCTAAACATACTATGAACTTGGTTTAGTCTTGCATTATCCATTTTGTAAATGTTTCCATCAACTTCTTTTTTTATCTGCATTATGACAATAAAGAATCTGTGCCCCATAATCTATTGATGTCTTGTTGAATTCAGTGGTCATCTTCATTACACTTCTATGTCAGATTCGTGTAGACCAGCTCAGGAATGATGCACTTGTATAATTTGTTTTGAGAACTGATTGCGTGCAGGCAAATATACCAAACTGGTGGGGTACTGTACGATCTTTCCTTCCAAAATGCCACTTGTGTAGGACATCAAAATGATAGGCCCCACCATGAGGATTATGCTTCTAGAAAACCCAGGCTGATTCACTCACTTTATTGACCACACCTTAATGTCGAGTCAGACTATCTGTTTTCGATTGATTACAGTGGTATGTCCATCTGATGCATGAAAAGGACAGATTTTTGTTCCAACTTTCAAGTGATCTTCCTGGTGGGTCCTATTGCATTCACAGTGTTGATGCCACACAAGTGGTATGTTTGTGCCAAAGATGGTACGGTGCCACAAGTTGTGGTGAAAGTGCAAATGTGGGAAATAATTCTTTCATTTTGTTTTCTGCTGCAGGTCTCCTTGGAGATATTTTCTCCCTAATTCACAATATCTTGGAGTACTTCCCATCTGAATTTATGGCATATAAGCAAGTTGGTTTTCATCATGTGCTTCTAAAAAAGTTGTCTTATCGCATATGATTTCAGACCAGGGTATCGGTTGTTATTGCTGGTGAATGCTTGAGACTTCTGGTTTTCCTGAACACAATGTCACATGCAAGTGAATGTCAGGAAGATGTTATGGGCGTGCTTGGTCAGTGGAATTGAATGGTATTGAATTGTATTAGATGGGATTAACATTATTATTGCACAATAATTGCATGTCAGGAAATATCACAGTATTGTAGCCACCCAATACCATATTTGGGATAAAAAATTTGCTAGGGGAAAACACCGGATTAAGCAAAATCATGTTTCATGGACCATTGAATTGTAATCAACGGACCAAATTCACAATGGGTGTCGTTCAATTGTACACATATATAACCAGAATGTCACATGTAAATGATGTATATGGATGGACGGCATAGATAAACGCATGCATCAATGTAGGGCCCACATGTGTAGTGGATTTCAAAATTCATGGAAATCCTGCATAGGACCAAATACAATTCTATGGGACTAAATGCAATTTCATCCCACCTAATCCCAATCTTTCCCATCCTTTCCAAATGCTGGATGGAATTGCATGGGACCAAATGCAATTCTATCCCACCTAATCTGATCTAATACCCTGCGCCAAATGCTCCCTATGGTTCTCCACTCATGGCTTGGTGGTAGACAGTGTGTTTCAACTTGAGGTTATGGGTTTGAGAACCCATGTGGTGTGTGTGGGTATAAGAGTGTCTATTTGACCACTAAAAAAAAAAAAAAAACCAAAGGGGAGCTATTTGATGCTCAGGCAGTGTAGGACACTTTGATAGGCAGTCACCCATGCGCAACATGCATTTTACTCAAATTAAACCGACTAATCTGCCAAGTCAGTCCACAAATAAGATTTCTTGAACAATCCCAACTTCTGGTTTGTGGATGCATGTTTGTTGAAACAGGACCATTGAACAGTTTTTCATTTTTTACTGCCAAATCCGATAGTCACAGATAAAAAATAATCATGTTCATGGTACATCTAAACAGGGACCTATAATTTGTACGGCTTAATTTAAATTACTTTTATTTTACGTATTCAATTTTAGACTAATTTCTAAGTGCCTGTGTGTCATCCATCACACTGCCAGTCTAGCTTTTCTTGAAGCTAAATCCACAAGGAGATGAAATTGCAAATGTTGAGGTCAAGTTTCCTAATCTTTCCAAATAGGAAACATCCCCTTTTAGAACTTTGTAGATTCGGGTCCCATATTTGGTTTATCCAAGCCATTTGGTCTTACAAAATATCCTCACAATTGGTCAACTCTAAAACCTTCCCGTTGTTGACATGCAAATACATGGTTAAAAAGAAATTCATGAATAAACCCACATTTAATGGAGGAAAGACCAAAAATTTGATGGCTATGATCTTCCAATTTAGGAGATTTTGGGGATATGTTCCATCCATGATGGGGGCCGTCGGATCGATGGCTTGGGTAGACTAACCATAGGCACCACATCTCCAAACTAGGCTCTAAACATGATTGTTCCCTCTTTAGAATCAATAGGGATCTCGGTCTCCTCTGCGAATGACTTAATATTCTTTTACCACAGCATACATGGTTCACCAAATTCCCACATACATTCTCATCAATAACGTGCCTCTGCAGAATTATTTTCAAGTTACTAAAGGAAACTATTCTTCAAATTATCAATCATCTAGGCTGATTCAGTCACTTGCAATGAATTTTCATGAGTTTGAGACCTTTTTGGGCCATTGTTATTTGCGCAAATCTTGTACTCCTGGCTGTTGAAGTGAATATGATATTAAATCTTATATATTATGAATTCGCCGATCTAAACATAATATTATCTTGGTTTTACTCATGCATTATCCATTTGTTTTCATTCACTGGCTTGTTTATGTATATTATGATAATTTAGAGACAATGACCCATATTCTACTGATGCCTTGTTGAATTCAGTGGTATTGTTAATTACACTTTGAGAACTGATCATGCACAGTCAATGATACCGCAACCTGTGGTACCATACAATATTTTCTGCCAACATGCCACCTGTGTACGACATGAAAATGGTAGGCCCTGCCATGAGGATTATGCTTCTGGAAATTCAAGCCGATATGCTCACTAGGTTGGCCACACCGTAATGTACTTTGAGTCAAATTGTCAGTTGTCCATTGATTTGTGGTATGGCCTAGCTGATGCAGACAAACTGATTTTTGTTCATAGTGATCTTCATGGTAGGTCTTACTATTTTCATAGTATTGATGCCTACACAAATGGTATGTTGGTGGGAAAGATCGTATGGTTCGACAAGTTGTGGCACCTTGCTTGCTTGTGACCAGTTTCTCAATTTGTTTTCATTTTTGGGATGAGAAAAGCTTCAGTGGTTTGGGAACATGTGATAATCCACTCTATGCATGGGCACCCATGTACCTTAACTGTCCAAATCATGGATCCCATTTTAGATTGTTGTAACAAAAAATTTACCCTGAGTGGATGATACGAACTGCCTGATTGGTAGACATCTCGTTGAGAGAACAGAAAATATTCAATTGTTTGAATTAAACAAATTGAAGTCCATTAAGCAGAGGTCAGGATCATTTTGATTAATCCAATTTTGGGGAATTTCCATTTACAGTGGGGAACGCTGTTTGGATGGTTTGAGTTTTGAACTAAGGTACAAATATCGGCATCCTACTATGGCTCTCATAATCTATGAGTGTATCAAGAAACTCCTTTTTCATGATTCATCCCGCACATATCTACTGTATCTAATTCCGATTAGGGAGAAAAAAATATTTTAACATTCTTGGATGGTACTTTTCAGGATATCAACTGAGATTAAAGCTACTCAGGGCGCGAATGCAACTCAGGTGAAATCCACATGTTCATCTCCATTTCCAATCATCAAGACACCATTGCAGATGGACAAAGAGCCTCAAGATAATGTTTTAGAACCGGTGACAACTCATCCCAACACTAGTAGCATGGAAAAAGGTGGAGGAGAAGAAGATGATGATGATGATTAGGATGTTTTTCAGTCTTTTCCTGCTGATAACGCTTGTATTGCTACTCATCTAGAAGTAGTGAGAACGAAAGTTGTGCTTACTTCAAATGACGATTCTCCCATCTTGCAGAAACCAACCACCAAAGCAAAAATGACTTTGAGTAGAGTTCGGATTTTGAACTGCACAAGGATGGTGGACAGGAGAATGATGCGTGGAATCCAGAGGGTTGTGGAGAGAATGTATTAACAAGACAAGGCAATGGAAATGATCTCTAAGA
Source organism: Magnolia sinica (assembly GCF_029962835.1). Lineage (NCBI taxonomy): Eukaryota > Viridiplantae > Streptophyta > Magnoliopsida > Magnoliales > Magnoliaceae > Magnolia > Magnolia sinica. Next base: position 52,981,232 of record NC_080589.1, on the reverse strand, counting down.
GTTCTTTAGTCCACAACCTCTCAAAAATGCCGAATTGCCAAACAACATCAACCCTGTTTGTGGGAATGAGGGTCCAGTGATCAGAACCAATGGTGATGGAAATGACGAAGACCTCTCCGATCTTCAATCGGTTGAGGATGTTGCAAAATTGAGTACTTACCATTATTTGCCAGTGGGTGAACAGATTGATGAGAAGCTGAGGTGATGGAATTGATCTCCAGGAATCCTGGAATTCAGTGGATTGAGGATGCTGAAGAGTTAAACAAAGAAAGGCATTTAGAGAGTGGCAGCGAGAGGATGATGAGAATAGTAAATCAAGAGATTTCTAATCCACAGCCAGCTGAAGGTGTGGAAGACACAAGTGGCCAGACAACAGCTGGGTGGTGATTGACAAGAAACAATAATCTCCCAATTGCCTTCTTATGCTCAACCTCCCCAGGGTGCCAGAATGACCATACATAAAAATGGTGAGCAAGAGATTTCTGATCTAGAACCGAAGCAAACAAATACAAACCGAAGCAAATAAAGTATTAGCTGGATTGAAATTCTGCAAATTGAAGTGGTGAAAAGCTCTTTCAACTTAACTCTTTTGAGTTATGTACACTTTCTTGCTTTTTTGCTCAAAATATAGCCATTTGAAGAATATGATTAATGACTCCTAAATTTTTCTTATTCAATTTATGAACCAAACAAGCTTTTACACAACAATATTTTTACTAAGATGTACAACCATAATTTGATTAATACTCAATCATAAGAGAATGAAGTTACTTGTACTATATCGACGAACATAGGCACAATTATCTGTCTCACATTTGGAAATCTCAAATCAACAATGAATGATTTAAACTACTCGTACTATCCCCTTCGCACCTATTTTAATCCAAAAGCTTTCTTGAAAAATTTTAGGGGATGGTTGGAAATATTTAACGGGAGTTTTTTTTTTCCCTATAAAAAAGCTTTCCTGGAAAATGTTTTCCACCATAAGGTGAACTCACAATTAGAGAAAATGTCATTTTCTTGAAAAATGTTTTCCACCCAAATACTTTCCGAGCACTTAAACAGGCTGTTTTTTTAAGAATAATTCATAGAAGAAGTTTTTAAAAAATTTCCCAATCTTTTCTTTGTTTGTTTTTCTAAGCCCCAAACAAGCCATTAAAATATACCAACTTCATAACTAATAATTTTAATAAAGGACTTCTAAAGAAGGAGAAGATGGTTGCAATAAGTCCAATTGAAGTTCTATGGAATGCCTCCTTTAATTTTCTAATGAAAAAAAAAATAAATAAAAATTCCACTTTTCCAAAGGTGAGGAAGCTTATCCAATTTATGTAATTTTTGGATATATCCAAGAAACATAAGGCTCTCTTAATGATAGTCACAGTGCTATTAACATTAGGGTTACATGTAAAGAAAGGCATAGGTTACTCATTATGCCCCTATAGACTGGCATATATTCATAGAAACTTTGCATTGAGCTACAATACCACCATCTTGGTCACATTTCCAGAGTGTGGATTCGTCGCTCTTTTTTCTTCTTCTTCCTTTTTTCTTCTTTTCTCTTTTAACTAAAGAACCCACAACTTACCATCTGTTTATCCTTTTGATTTGGGAAAAGCTTCACTTAAATCCCATTTAGCTATTTATCCCTCTTCTTCAATCTATTATAAGAAATCTTATCGAGGGTTACATGTGTCATGTTCCTAAAAGGCTGAGCAGGTTATATTTCTTGGCCCTTGTTTGACATATTTGGGAGGGAGAATATAACTGCATTTTCAATTCTAAATCCCTTTAAAAGAAAGCTGTTCTTAGACCATATCATTCATGTTTTGAAATCTTTAGTCATTTTTGTTTTCAAGCACTTATTGGTGCCAATTCGACAAGCTCGCTCTTTACTGCCTAGGATATCCCCATATTGCATAATAGAGCGAGTCTTCTTGTGCTTCAAAACCATGATCAAAGATATCCTGACCTTAGTGGATAATATCATGTGTTAAAATAAATGATATAAGAATTGGGCTCATGTTCTTTCCTCTCTCCTCAGGAGCCATCTAAGGAGTTATCTTAGAGGTTGACATGCATAGGCTAGGAGATAGAAGTCTAGAAATCCTTTTTGTTGGCATCTCTAAATTAAATATTATCTATATTTTAATGCTCTTATTTAAGCTTATAACAAGGTGTGAGATTTCTACTTCAAACTCTTGTTCATTCACAATGAGTCTTGTTATGGGTGAAAATGCACCAAGTAAGACAACCTATATGAGCGAGAATACAAAGTATAGAAGAGGTAGAGAGCTCGGTCCTCGCCGCCCAGATGACCTGTATGAAGAAGAACACAAGGCGCAGAAGAGAAAGTTAGCCCACTCCCTCCATGAGAGAGAACACGAAGCATGGAGATGAGCTGGGTCCATGCTTCCGAGCACAACCTCCACGAACAACTCGAGTCCTGACCACTGGAGGGGACCTCAACCTCGGCTGTCTCGCCATTGTAACCCGCGGACAACCTTTGAATACCGACCTGACCTCGATCGAAGATCACGACCGCAATCAACAATTCTACTCGAACGGCATGGCAGGACACCAATCAGCTCGACCTCGAGTCAGCCTCGGTCATTGAAGACCGACCATGGACTTCGACCACCTCGCTTGTGAGGTCGGACTCGATTATCAACTCCTAGCCCATCGGAGGTCGACCACTTGGAGATGTTGTTGAGGTAAGATCCCCTCGGGATCCTCGCCAAAGATCTCGGGAGGATACGGATGATGTGTTCGGGAGGAGATTCCTTCTATAATACACACCTACCAAGTAGGGAAGTTACCATCTACATAATTGGCACCAAAATGCTATAAATAAGGGCCTTATCTATGCTGAAAAGTACGTACAAAAGTTC